>NC_086195.1:134589424-135218257 GCF_035770615.1 Melospiza melodia melodia
TTTCATTTTGAGTGCAACAAATAGCATGGAAGCAAGTTAGCCCAATTGATTCATTAACATTCCAGAAATACTCCAAAAATTATTGCTACTGTGAAGAAACAGCAGGTTTTTTTGATTACTTCCTCAAATCTTTGAAGAAAAGGTATTTATGACAGTCTTTGCTTTTGTGTCAATATCTATTTCATCTCTTTACTATCTGACTCTGAGAAATTGTAGTTTAATGTTTGTCTATCAGGGCAAGTAGTAGAATACTGAATTTACTGCCTCTAAAACAGTTTGACATCCTTTTGTTTTTAATGCTAAGTCTTTAAAAACAAAGAAAGAAGCAAACAGAACTCCAAACACCCAAAGCTATGAAGAAAAGCTTGAAAATGTGAACTCAAAGGCGTAGAAAAGACAAAGTTTTATTCATTCTTATCTTTGTCATGGATGGAACTTTTATACATAATTTTCAAACAGATTATGTGACTTTGGCAGGAATTATATGATTTTGGAATGCTCACATTGACAATGAAGTGCTGGTTGGTAAAGAAGACTTTCTTACCTAACTCGTATAACCAGAATGTTCAGTATTGTTTCAGTAATACTTACCAAGACTGAATTTCCACCTCAGTATCTTTAAGTCATTCTTGGTCATGAGAATGTCATTGGCAAAAGTCTAAGCATCCTATTTTTAACCCAGTTATTTGATTAGTGTAAGGAATCTTTCTCATCAGCTGACAAAACTTATTTTGTTCCTGTATGTATATTTGTTTTTCAGGTCTGTGTTTGTAGGTAGTTACATTTATTTCCTCATTGCTGTGTAGATAGGTTCCCATGTGAATGGCTTCTAAAATTATTCAACCTACCTTAAACATTTTGGTACCTTATCTCAGTTGTACATAACTGGGGAATTCAGAGACCACAAGTGTAAATTAGTGCTTTCAGATTTATACCAGCATTTTTTTGAATTGTAGAGCAAGTGAAAAGAGTTTAATGATAATATCATTCAGAAATTCCAAAGGATACCAAAATTATTCAGGCCGGCATGTCTGTAGTCTGATGTATTTTTTTATTAAAGATAAGCTTTATAAATTCATAGGAAGTGCCACTAATTGTTTTTTTCTTGTTTTGTCAGTTGTCCCCCCTCTATTTACATTGGCGTCAAACCTTGACTCTGGCATTACTAATTCTCTCTATTATTATTGTGTTCACATCAATTATTTTACCACACAGGCACTTAATTATGCTCTGAGTAGCTCTTTGCTCCCTTGCTCAGCTCTCTCAGCATGTGGAGCTGCAGGGTTTGATATCTCTCTCAGAGCTCACCACACGCCCTGTGTGGCACAGAGCGGACATCCCACATGTCAGATAACATCGTGGCCATCCTGTCCTGCTGACCTCAGCCTCTGACCCCTGAGGGACAGATTGCTGTCCTGCACTGTCACAGTTGCTAAAGGGTTCTGTCCACTGCCTATGAGGATGGATGCCCTGAATTTTCCAGCACACACAAAATGCTTTAGCCAATCAGCAGTCGGCAATTGTGCCATTTGTCTTCATCTTGCCAACTTCATTTCAGGCTTGAGGCAAACAAGGGGAATGCAGGTGCTTTTCTGGTCAAAGCCACGTTGCAATGCTGTGGGAGCTAAATGATGAGGATTGTCCTGTCTATTCTATAACTAATTAGTAATTAGGTCAACATAATGATGGCAGATGTCAACCATCAAGCTTTAAAGGGATGAAAACAAGAAACAGGTTTATGTGTTAATTATATTCACCTAGATGTACCCTGGAAATTGTAAATGGGAAAAATCATAACTCAGTGTTATTTGTATAGAATTTGAAAGAGCATCCAGGTTTTTTATGTGTGTGACTTTTTTACTTAATAACATTGATGTTAATTGCATAGATTGTATTTGTTCAGTGACAAAACACAAACACAAATTTGAACTTGGTAATTTCTGAGTTGATAGATGTAGTGATAATTAGCTAAGAAGAAAGTACTTTTGTATATTTTCTGCAGGCTGATTTTATTAGAAATTTTGGAAGAGGAAATACAGTGTTTATCTATTCAGACAAAAGAGTTGCCTAACTCCAAAGTGAAAATATCTATGGAAATGTTCTATAAATGATGCTGGCCTTAAATTATTTTATAATTATCCTGGCATCCATCCCAAAAGCAAATGAGATGATAATGCAGTTCACCTGTGGATGCAATAAGAACTGAATAGTTTCTAGCAGTTTTTGTCCACAGCCTTGTTCATGATAAGCTTCTAAATGAACTTGAAGAGCAATTTTGAAAAGACTGTACTGCAGCATGGAGTATTTGAGCTGAGAGAAGTCTGAATTTGCTTTGATTAGATTCTATCACCAAGGAAAACTTAGAGTTCCTTTGCAAAGAGCAGATGAAGGCAACATTTTAAACTATGGCGAGTTTCCTGCTGCCGTTTTTGAACAACATCTGTTCTCTGTTTTCCGGGCTTCAAATTTCTTCCATTCACGTGTGTCTCGTGGCTAATTACTGGCAAAGTCTGCCAATTCTCTCTTGAGGCAATTCTGGACTCTGGAGTTAGATTTCTTTGTAGTGTGAAGTCTTTGTCTTGCCACCAGTTACGGCGATATAGCACTGTCCGTATCAGAACTGCCAAAAAGAACGTGGGCTTGTTTTCTGTCAGTTTAATGTGCGTTTAATCTAAACTCTTCTCAGCCTTGGCTGTGTCCTTCAAGCCTCAGTTTGTCTGTGGGATGCTGCATTAGGAGACCCTGGGTGCCTTTCTGGCAGCTGAGTCTGCCCGGTCCCTCTCTGGTGAGTCAGCAATCACTCAGGAATGCTCAGCATCAGAAACTGATAGCTCTCACAGACACATGGGCATCTGACCTGTGCTGATCTCCAGAAAGACTTTATTGACCAAAGATAAAAATGTTGTCTCTGTGGAGAGATGTGCAAGTAAAATCTTGCCAGGGATGCAAAACGCAGCTAATCTCTGTGTGGGTAAACTCTGCTATGCAGCTCCGTTCTTTTTGATATCTGTGCCCACCCCCTCTGCAGCATTCCCAACCAAGCAATGGTTTAGATCAGTTTCTGGGGACAGCACTAAGTGGTATGGAATCAATGCTGGGAAGTCAGGGCAGAACTGGGAAACCTCTGTTGGTGTGCTCCCCATCTCATTACCTGTGAAGGATTGCTCCCTGTTGTATGTTTTCTAGTGATTTGTCCATTCTGCTCTTAAAACTTTCAGGGCCTGGGTTCCTACCACATCCCTTGAGAGACTGGTCTAATGTATCTTCCTGTCAAGAGTTTTGATCGCTCTTTCTTCCTCCTAAGACTCTTTTTTTCCTTTCCTTTTTATTTCTATTCTAAATACCCTCAGTTATGTTACATAAATGTAACTACTCTTTGAACATGCTTTATAATGAACAGTTGAGCATTTCTTTTACAGCATATATTTAGAGCTTTATTTGTATTTGCAGCTTCTAAATCAGGATTTTTAAAAATCTTTTTACAATTATTTTAAAGGTCCCAAATAATATTGGGTGTCTTATTTAAAATGGCTATCAAGTTTAACAGTATGGGTTTTTCCTAAAAATAGTTAAAAATAATGTAGTTTTGTTAGTGGTGTCCCAGGACAAGAGTAAAAGAAGATTTATAACCATCTTCATTTGCCTCTTGACACATCTTTGTGTAAAACAAACTGCTTTAGACTTTCTGTTGATATTTCTTCAATTGTATGTCTAAATCACATTAATACACAAAAAGATAATTTTTCACCCTTGTGCCTACTTATTTTAGATTATATCCCCTGCAGTGTGTTATTCGCTATTAAAATAGGTTTTTTTTCCTTGTATTTCTAGAAAACACTCACTCTTTGTATGATTTCTTCTATGCTAAGAGACCAAGCCAAATGTTCAAAGAATTTTGGATTTCTGTGACTTGCCTTTGAATTTGCTGTTAAAGAAATTAGAAAAAATATCGGTCTCTTATTGTTGACTAAGTAGAGTTTTTAATGGAGAGGCTTGTGTAAAATTGCTTGTGTAATAATTCAGGCCCTGGAAAGATAAGGTTTTACAAAGTATTTCCAGCACAGAAGCAACAGCAAAGTGGTTGTATTAATTCTTAATTTGGTCACCAAGTTAGTGTGATCAGTAAGCAGGCCTTTTGTTTATTGGCATAAAAGAAATCATGTTTTGGCCTTCAGGATGTGTGGGTTTAGTTTTTATAAAGAAGTACAATTTAAAATTCATCAGCAGGATTTAGATTTCCATTTCTCTTGCTTCATCTGTTTATTTTTATAAATTTATATTATAGTGGTAGTAGAATTACCCAGTCAGTAATGTCAGTAATTTTTACTCCAGAAACCAATTTGAAGCCATACATTTCCATAGTATTGGCTGGATATTGCCTGCTGCAAATCCTGCCCATTCTCCAAAAATCCATTATTGCACACACATTTCAAATTGTTTATAATCTCAGCATGCAGGTTTTGCATCGGTTAACAGCCAGGAATACAAAATTCCAACAGACATGTAGTCATTTGTGCAAATGCCACATACTTAAATATCACATCTGCTATCTACAGAAAAGGAAATACAAGATTTTACTTTCCTAAACCTAATTTAATGCAAAGAAGGAAGAACTGGCTGAAATAATTCAGCCTAGTTGTATGCCTCTCTACTTAGTATTCTCTTAACCACCTAAGTATTTCCTTGCACCTGTTTAAACTTCTTCTCTAGCTTTTGATATATAGGAGAGAAGAGTCCTGTGGCCAATGAGGTGATGAAAAATACGTGCTTGGATGCCTTGGACACTCCCTGGCACAGGGAAAATGCATTTCCAATGGTGTGTGGTGTAAACATAATCTGGTGGAGGAACAGCCTAATTGTGCATAGAGGAGTAAATTGTGTTTTGAGCACAGATACAAATTAAGCTCTTCTTACAAGCCAAGATACTGGCAAAGTAAGAACATTTGTAAAGATTGAAGGCAGATTAGCAAAATGCACCGTATGTGCCCCATCTTGCCAATGTTATTTTTATCCAGGTCTTTTAGAACATGTTAAAAATAGCTCATTTTAGGAAGAAAAAACAAAACCAAGACAGCACCTGGAGGTATACCTCTGTCTTAGTGCTATTACAATTCACTTTTGTTTATTTCCTCCTAATTTTCTGTCATTAAATTACAAAGTGGCACCTATAAAAGTGAGACCAGAATACCAAAACCTGAAAGATGCAATAAAGGTTCCATGTAGAGTTCTGCCACTGACTTCAGTGGGAGCAAAAGGAACCATAAAACCTTCATTTGAATTTTTATAATACCAGAGGCTTTCAAAAAGCATTCAGATTTTCAATGGCTTGATTCAACTTGCTTGTGCAATTTGGTATTTTGGTTCTGACGTTTCTTCACATGTGTCCTGATAAAAGTCAGGTCTTAATTTCTCTGGATCTATTAATGAGCATGCCTTGTACATATCCATGCCATTGACTGTACAGGGTAGAGAATCTAACTCGTCATGCCAAAGTTATTCCAAGTTTCATACTTAAAGGTGAATTTCTATCCTTTGGCTAATGAAAACCATTTTTTTCCCCCTCTGTGAATTTCCTTATTTTGTTTTTTAACTCCGAGCTGATCCTTTCCAAATGTCATTGTGCTATGTGAAGATCTTGGATTCATTAAAAACGTTCCGTTGAGAGCTGGTAGATATTTTACAAATGTTCCACTTGTTTCCAGGTGACTGAGAAATCCAGGCAGGCAGCTTTTTGTGAAACAGCCAGCCAGACAGTTTTTTAGTAAAGCAGTGATTTAAATAGTTGAGGGCTTGTTTGATTGGTTTTCTTTTCCTACTCCTATGTTGAAGTATTTTCACTCAAATAGTAAAGCAGAGCATGGGGCGGAGAAGGAAAATAATGATAATCAAACCCCCTTGGTCTATCTGAAAATACAACTGAGTTTTTAAGATGTGCTCTTTGTGTTGGCTCATGCATATGCTGAACTATCAAGCATTTTATTTTCTTACAAATAGCACATTTTGCAAAAAGTAGTTGACCCACGAAATGCACAACTCTGCTTGTCTTAGAAAAGATTAGAACTGCAAAGAGGTTTCTGCCAATGCAATTACCTCAATTCTCTGAAAGAACAAAAAAAAATGCCTGCATGTTCAATTTAGGAAATACTTTATTTCTCCAAATCCACATAGTGAGATCATTAGTTTGCCTTTCATTTGTGCCAGTGACCCTCTGGTGGCATATGGGCATCGTTGTGTGGCACTGGGTCAGTCCTCCTGCCAAAGGAAAACATTCAGCAGCTGAAACACCTCCCTCCATAGCTGCAGTGAGTGCCCTCAGGGTGCTTTGAGAGATCTCACATTGAAGTATTTTCTTAGCCCCTCCCTGCTGAGTGTGTGAGAGCTGATGAGATCACAGCTTGATATCAGATAACTGCAGGCCAAATATTCTCTAAGAAGATAAATAACCCTGCTATATAGGTCGCTGGAAGAAAGCCCTGCTTCTCCAAATCCAATGAAGGCAAGGTTTCACCTTATAGGTATGTAAGTAATCAATTCACTGTCAAGATCTATTACCAAAAAAAAAAAGGGAAAAAAAAGGTTGCTTTATTTGAAAAGGTACTTTGTTTTCCCTGATTGTTGGTGAAACTTTCCTTCGGCATTTTCAAACAAGTTTTTAATGTGTTAAAAGTAGATTATAATTAAGCTCAGTAATTAGTGAAATAATAAATATTCAGAGAGCAGACCATCATAAAGGCCTGATTATGCTGTGCATAAATATATATGCATAAGCTACAGCCCTTCTCTCCTTTTATATAAAATAGGATACTTGCATTCAGATTTAGAGAATCTGAAAAATTTGAGGAACAAACCAAAGCACAGAGGGAAAATGAAGTACTTGAGAGATATCTATGGTGTTTTTAACATATAGATTGCAAACATCTTGAGATTGTCATTTGGGGAAAAGAAAACCTTCCACTGTGTTAATTTACAATAGAAAGGCAAGGACTTTACTCCCATTCACTGCATGTCTCACAGTATTAATTTTTTGAGACTCTTATTTGTGGTTTGGTTATAAAATCAATTACAGCAGGACACACTGTATGAATAGATTGAACTTTTTCTGCCTTCTGCTGTTGTCTCTGACCACCAAACAGAAATGTTTCTAAAGTCTGGAAAGTCCCTCAGAACCATTATAGCTTAAATATATTTTTAAAAACAACCAGTGGTTTGCAGCCTTTATCTCTTTCACTTTGCCTCCTGCAGAAGTGAAGGGGTTTGTCAAACAGCTTTTGACAAACTTCTATTATATATCCAATTTTATTTTTTATTTGAAAGTTTTTCCAAACCTTATCGGTCAAGTAGGCAGTTACAAATTTTTGCTCAGAGCATGAGATGACACCTCAAGTGAAATGAAGCAGTGATCTGGAATAGGCACCAGTCACCAGTGAAATTACACTGTCCTGACCTCAGTGGCAGCTTTTCATCCCTGCAAGGAAAGTGAGATCCCAGGGAAAGTTCTCAGTTCTTCAGCCACCTCCAATGAGGAGCAAGTGGTTCGTGAGCATTTTCAAACAAGCAGTGTGCATTTCCTGGCCACTGTAGGAAAAAAGCAAATAAAAAATTGCATTAAGAAATTAGGGAAACTCTCTGGACTATCTCTTAAGAAACTAGGGCATCTTTGGATGTTAGTTAAGGATGCAAATATTGTAAAATGTTGTGTAGAAAAACGGCCATGACAAATGCAATTCCACAAAAATTTGTTGGTTTGGGGGTTTTTGGTTTTGGTTTTTTGTTTGTTTGTTTTTGGTTTTTTTTGTTTTTTTGTTTTTTTTTTTTTGTTTTTTTGTTTTTTTTTTTAATGGCCTTCTGTCCTTAAGGTTACGTAAAATCCTTGCACTGAAAACTTTATTTTATAATTTTAAGTGACACTTGCAGTAGAGATCTCAGGTCTTGAACTTGAAAGATGAATGAAGGCCTCAGTGAATGCATTTGATGTAGAATTCCAGAGTTTTGACATAAATATTTCCTATTCCTTTATGCTGCACTATAATTTGGTGCCAAGTTTAGTTATGATCAGTTTATGTCTTACATTGGATCAAGGTTACCATCCTAAGGAAGCATATTCCTAATTTTTCAAAGAGCTTTAGGTCAGAGGAGCTCTGGAAATCCATATTTTATTTTGCTTTGATTAATAAAGCACAAAACAACCGAAATGGTGTATTTTTAATTGGTTTCTCTGCCAGCAGACAGAGCAACAAGACATGGCAAAAAACTTTCTTCCTTGGTTTTAATGTTAAATTTTATGCAGGTTCTGTAATCACTTAGTGCTTATACTTGCACAAAATCTGACTGCCCAGTAATTTTCAAGGCCTGCTAAGAGCAGATGAGAACTGATAAAAAAAGAAAGCAGGGTCTGAGTAATGAAGAGTGAATGGGGCAAGAGAGAAGGCAACCCTGTGATCTATTTTTAAAATAGATATTATATTCTGCCTGCTTTATTGATGCTCCCCCTGTGCTCCGAGCAGGGATGCATGTGGGAGGGGATTACCCCTCACAGTGGAGGAGCACAATGGTATCTCTAGAACTGAGCAAGAATCCTTTTTTTTCATGTATTTTCCTCCCTCCATTCATGTTACCAAAGGCTGGGGCTTTTCTTCTGCTTCGTGATTGATGTTGTCATAACCAAAGTTAAATGTTGATGCTTTGACAAAAGAATGTGCCTCTAAAACTGCCAGGCTGCAGTTTTGGAGCCCACACAAAAACTGTACAGTTTCTAGTTAGCATTGCTAATCAATACATAATGCATATCCTTCAGCTAATCTTTTTGAGCAATTAAAGCAAATTCAAAAGAGAGATTATCATGTGTAAACAATGAGGGCTTAGATATCTTGCCTACTGGCCTAAGGTCTTGCCACAGATCCTGCAGAGTTTACCTTCTGTATCAGTAGTTAATTAAGGTGAAACATGAGGTAATTAGGGCTAATCCCAGTGCTATCCTGCTGGCCTATTGCCTCTCAGGCCATGCCCTAAACCAAAGCGTTTTCACAGCTTGTGAAACGTTGCCATTTTCAGAGCAGATTTTAAAAATTGATGCCCGTGTTTATTGCAGACAGTGTTCCTAATCCTTTCAGGGAGCTACAGTCCAAGTGGAAAAAGGGGAAGGATGGCTTCATTTATTTTTCTATGGGTTTGAAAACTGCACTGTTGATACAACTTTACTCTAGGACATTCCTTGTAATTGACAAGGGATTAGGGGGATTAAATTTGTACTCTACACTTGTTTCCAACTGCTTGTGTGAAGCTTCTTTTTTTTCCTTTTAATGCATTACATTTGTCAACACAGAAGAGGGATGCACACTCATGGAGGATGAGTTCGTGCACAGACATGCCAGTGTGATATAAATTAAAAGATGTATGGTGGTACCTGGAATAGCTGTCTCAGACTAACATGGCTTTGTTTGCCTCAGAAAAAAAAAAACAAAAAAACCCATGCCTTTCCTCAGAAACAGTTTGGCCTTCAAGAAGCAGTAAAGAGCTGAGTTATGTCTGATCTCTGTCCTTCAGGATGCATTTTCTCTTTGCAAAAGGAATATTTCAGATGCTCAAGACTATTTTATTATTGAAAGAATGGGTTTAACTGCTTATTAGATATATATAACTACACAGAAAGGCTCACCTTTTTAATAGGAAATACAACAGATTTTTTTTTAATCAATAATAGAGTAAGTATTCATCCCAGAAGGCATTTTATTGGGCTTTTAAATTTTTAGCTTTGCTGTATGATCTTGAGTCATGTATCAAATGAAATGACATAGTTTTTCTAATTAGCTGCAAATTAGTATGAGTACATGTGAACCAATGATCGTTGTTCCTTTTGTACTTCCTGAACTTGATCCATCAGCTTCTGGCTGGTGTCCTTTGCCAGGAAGGAATTTAGTCTTCTACTCGAGGTCTAAATGTTCTATAGGCTTGGTTCCATGCAACTCCCAAATTTAAAAAATACATTGAAAGAGAATAGGAAGAGGTAGTCAAAATGTAACATTCAGAATTTAGGGAAGGATTTTTTTTTTTTCTCTCAGTTGACGTGTATTTTGTTAATTGTAAGACTGACATAGGTGTTGATGATTACACTTTGGTCACTCATCCCTGTTTTTCCAGGAATAGCATTTTGCTCA
Organism: Melospiza melodia melodia; assembly: GCF_035770615.1. Taxonomy (NCBI): domain Eukaryota; kingdom Metazoa; phylum Chordata; class Aves; order Passeriformes; family Passerellidae; genus Melospiza; species Melospiza melodia. Next base: position 134,599,579 of record NC_086195.1, read on the forward strand.
ACTCTGCCATGAAGTTTTAAGTGCCTGACAGAGCATTTTAATGAGCCAAAGAGCTGCCACTTTCAGACTCTGAATTTACAACTTGTTTGTTTTGTTCTTAATAATGCCTGCTTCAGTTTTCAGAAGCCAGGGAAACTGAGACTGTCAGCACTCAATTTGATATCACTTCCCTGCCTGCAGGGCTTTTTTAATTGCCAGAAGACAGTGGATAGATACATTTCCTTAATTCCTCAACATCCCTTTTTTGTTTGTTTTTCTCTGGTTGCAGTCTTTATCTTTCTGACTGTTACAATCCTTGTGGTTTTTAAGAATAGGCGTTAAAATCACAGGCTTAAGAGTAAAAGCTTCTCCCTTAGATTTACTGCTTTTTAGACATTTAATATGCTTTTTACTTGATTCCAGCTTCTAAAACTAGAGGAGGGTCTTTTCCCTCTGCATAAATGCAAAGAGGATTTGCAGCATGACATTTAGGAGTATATTGTATGAGGTTTGTTATTGATCCCTCTGGTGGGGACGAGTGCTCAGAGGGAATAAATGGGCTGCTTTTATGAGGCTCTCTGTCATCATGGATTTAGCTGTTTCATTTGCAGATTCCTGTAAATGTTTGCCTGATTTATGGCCAGTAATTTTCGACGGAGAAAGAATCGACGTATCGTCAGCGAATGATTGCGAGTTGTTAATACTTTCAAGTGGCATCTGAAAATGTTCATGCACTTGCATTGATCCAGACTGCTTCCCACTTTACAGCTCCAAATGTTTTAGTGTTTTGTTAATATGGCATAGACGAGGCTTGGGATGCGTTTCATTCAGTGGGGTGTGGGAAAGTGTTACAAGAATAAATCATAATTCAGATTCATCGTGTCAAGCAAAGTTTAAGCAAAAAAGGGAGAGACTCAACTTCAGCATGCAGCAGCTCCTCCTGGGAGCCTGAAATTATTTTTGTGGTGTTTCACAGAGAGTTGCTGGAGGTACTGTCCTGTGCCTGTGTTATCCTAGTGTGAAAATACCAGCTTTGAATCTTTACACTTAGAGTGAGATTTGTTCTTCAGGGAGTTATTGATATAAATGTGATGGCATTCCTTTATTTTGTTTAATCTACTAGTGATAGCCTTTATTTTTATTTGCTGATAACGCCACAGTAGTTGTTGGGCAGGTGATTTTATTTTTTATTTTTTCTGTATATGGAATGCTAGTGAACTGGTGATTGAACTATGGTTGCTAGCTACACAAAGAACAGTGGACAATATTTTATTTTTTGGTACAGGCTAGGCTATGTCTGCTTGGTGTAGCTATTCATTCCCAAAAAATCTGAAGTCCAAGGTAAATGTGCTTTACACAGTGTGTTTATAAAAGTGCCAACTGCTTAGCTTGCTAGCACAGAGCTGTAATACTCTTTCCTATTCTGCATAATCTCTAGAGTGTCTGATACCCATGCAGAGCAATGGAGTATTTTAATATTAAAAATTGAGATATCAAGTACAAAAAGGCTTTAGGGAAGCCCAGTAAAATTGTGAATGGGTGCAAGCGTAACAAATAACAATAAAAGGCATCTGTATCCGTGGGAAGTCCTACACTGGCCTCATTCTGTGCATACATATTTAAATTGGGAGTTCTTGCCCTGCTTCCAGAATAAAAGACAGCATCTAAATTCACATCCCTTTTTGTCGTTATCATTGAATATGCATGGAGTAATAGAGGAATTAATTGCTCTGTGAACAACTGTTAGAGATGGATACATCAAGTGAATCACAGCTTTTTCTGTAAGTAGAGTTTTTCTCAAACTTGGCTGTAATATTTGTGGTAACATTTATTTTTAATATCCAAATAAGTTAAGGAGAAAGCAGATGACTCAGGCAGTCTTTCGCTTCCAGGTTTTCTGCTTAAATCGGATTCAGCATCAAGGTTTTTAGAAAATGAAGCCTTCAGCAAGTAGGATCTGTCCTCTTGCTGGAACACAAGGGTGCACAAACTTTTTCTGAGCCCTCATCAATTCTGTGAGGATCCAGGAGGTGCCACAGAACAAATGAGAAGAAATGGGGAGGTAGACTTTCATTTCCTGAATTAGTTAAGGCATCCAAGTCATACTGACTTGTGATTCTTGGAGGGGTCACATTATCTGAGACTTGTGGATGTTAATATTCTTACTCTGAATGGTGTTTCATGAGCAGAAGACAGGCCTCCTTTTTGCAGCTTCTGCTTTGTGTGGCCAGTTTTGATCATCCTTTATTTAGTCTCGGAAATAATAGCCTCATGTGGAACATCAGTGTGTGGAATTACGTATGGCAACTAAGTGGTAGTAAGGAGGAATTTTTGTTGTGAATTTGAAGGGAAATGTATCTTGTTTACTCTTCTGTTCAAGTATTCGTCTTGCATAGCCAGTGCTCCTGTGGAGATATCACTTAATTAGTCAGAAATTTGCTGCGCGTTGCCTTTATTATTCCTCACCGTGAGTGCTCCACCTCTTTCTCACCACCAGCCTTCAGCAAAACAAACCCCCTAGAAAGATGAGCTGCAGGAAGCAAAGGAGAAGATTATTCATTATTAGCAATTGTTATACAGAGAAAATGTGTTCTCTTTCAAGCCAGCCAGCTGCCTTGTGCGTTAGGAGCTCTGTTTAAGAGTATTTTAACCTGTCTTTAAAAAAATTAGCGAGAACTTAAAATTTTCAGAATAAAAGTACAGCTGGTTGCTATGCAGATGAAATTGTTGTCAAAGTCTGTGCATTTCTTTAACAAGGTATTCCTTCCAGTTGTATTATGGAAATGCTGTAGGATGATATAAATATTCATTCCCAAACAGTGACCCTTCAAGCACTTTTCAAGAAGTTAGTGTCTTTTTTTCCTATTTTATTAATAGGAATACTCAAACACTGGTACCTAAATCTTTCCAGTGCCCAATTAGCAGGTGATCTGGTAGAAACAAGTTAGCATCCATAGTTCATCATTCACAGTCTACCCATGTCCTGTTATGCACAAAAAGATAAAATATATTAGTAATGTTTTATACTTAGCAGGTATTGGAGGATCTCAAAGTTCTTTGGTATTGTAAAGGAAAAATGGCTCACAGTGCTTCTGACAAAATGTCCATACCAGTTTGTGAATCTGGATGGACAGTGAAATCATTTTTCCAGATCATTGGATCATAACATCCTTTAGGTTGGAAAAGACCTTTTAGATCGAGTCCAGCCATTAGTGCAGCTCTGCCAAACCCACACCCCCAGCTGCTCCTCACCAGGCTTGTGCTCCAGACCCTTCCCCAACTCTGTTCCCTTCTCTGGACACACTCCAGACCCTCCAGGTCCTTCTGGCAGTGAGGAGCCCAAAACTCAGCACAAGATTTAAGGTGTGGCCTCAGCAGTGACAAATACAGGGGGGACAATCCCTGCTCTGGTTCTGCTGCCACACCACTGCTGATCCAGGCCAGGTGCCACTGGTTTTTTGGCCACATCTGGCTCATGGTCAGCCACTGCCAACCACCATCCCCAGGTCCTTTCTGGCTGGGCAGGTTTAGAACTCTGGGCAGGACCCAGCACTTGACCTTGCTGAACCTCATCCCATGGATCCAGATTCCCTCTGCAGAGCCCTCCTGTCCTCACACAGCCAGGTACAGCATCTCCTTCATGTCCGCTGGGAAAGTGAATGAAAGAGCAGCAATTCCCAAAGCAACTTACCTTCCTGTTTCTTTTTCAGTATTTCTCACAGTCTTGATTATCTGAAGAGGCTTTAATTTTCAGAGCCACATATGTAGCCATATATGACAGGGTTTTTATTAATGCCTGATGAAAATATAAAAAAGGAGTGTAATTAAGCTATGCTGAGTTATAGCTGATATGAAAATCTTATGTTTATATTCTCTCTAATTAAGGTTCTGGCCTTGTTCTTACTCATAATTTCTGCTAATATATGAAATTAATCTTGTGCAACTTAACCTTAAAACGGTAGACAAAAGAAAATGTACTTTTGTTGAATTTATATATGTTTTTAATTGTTCAGTGAGGATGGAAGTATTTACTTGGTGGACTGGATGCATCAGTGATGTTTTAAAAGTAATTGTCATGTAAGATTTTGAATACACCAGAATCACAATTTGAGAGGAAAGGGAATGAATGTATGAATGCTCATGGGGTGAATGATTAAGCTGTACAGCTAACACATGTTTTTAGATGTAACAGAACCTGTTCACATCCTGTCCATCCTGGGCAGTCACTGTCACCATGGACAGACAATAAAGCAGGTCAGTGTTTCAACCAGTATTACTCAGCCCTACCACAGAAATATTTCAGTTCTGCAATACCTGGAGTTATGTTATTTTTAGTAAGTAGGTGGTAATCATTTTGGTAGGAATTTGTGATGATTTATTTTTAATAATAATTTTAGAGTGTCTCTTTGGCAGTGCCTCTGGTCCTGAATAGTTTCTTCCAAGCACCATTTTCAGGGAGAAAGCATTTTTGGAAGGCTGAGTTTGGAGCAGAGTTGCTAAAAACTGCATTTGAATCTAACCCTGGAAATAGCACTGAGGTATTTGAGCCTTAACTGATGCATTAAACCAAACTTATTGAGATTGCTTTCTGGAGAGTAGACCTTGGATTACTCTAAATTTTCAGTTTTCCCGCTATTCTTTTCATTTTGTGTCTGTCCATGCCTATTTCAGCACCTCCTAAAGGCTGATTAATGAACCCCCATTGCTGGCAGCCATGAAATATGTTGCATGCAGCATCCTCCCAGCAGGAGGAAATGTTGCTTGTTGATGGTTGGCTGCACGTGAGGGAAAGCAGCTACCCAAGGCTGAAAACGTGGGCATTTCCTGCAGATAAAAGCTGGATGGTGAGCACTGGCAGAAAGAAGAATAGACAAAAAAGCACAGCAGGGTTTTGGATCCATAAAACATTTGCTCCCCGACTGTCACACTCGCAGTCCCTGCATCTGGTGTTGTGTTGACTCACTTCACCTGAATCAGCCAGCCAGCTTATATCTGTTTAAGTTTTGAGTCTGAACAGAGAACTTGAAATCCTTTTCCACAATACATCTGTACTGCACCAAATTCATCATTTTTATAGGCAAAAATTAACTCACTTTCTCTGTTTTACAAACCTGAACTATGAGTTTCGTATTTCATCTGTTTTTTGGCGATCTGTGTTTACATTTGGGCAGACAACTTTTTAACACCTTTAACGCCAATAAATAGTTTAAAGAATTATAAAAACAATTCAAGTTGCTTAAGCTATTCTTTTTGTTGTTAGTGCCCTATATTTCTCCAGAATGATTATTATGCAGGGTTATGTGCTCTAGTCTCATAACACTGGAAGATCTGTACAGACTAAATAAAAGAGGATGATTTAATCTGTAAGGTTTAAGGAGAAAATAAGTATTGGCTTTTTCTCTTGACTTTTTAAAATTTAATTTTGCATTTGCTTTTAATGGACAGAAGCTTGAATTGTTTTCAGTTGGATAATATTAGAGGTCACTCCAGGAAGCATAAACATAGTAAAGGGAAGAGTGGTGAAGACAGAGTTGCATGCACACATGAGCTCTGTTACTCACCTCATTTATTAAACCAAGCTCAATGGCTGTTTGCTCATTCCTGCTGGGGACAGGCAAGATGCACAATCTGCCTCAAATGCTCCAGAAGGGAAATTAGATTATTGTGCTGTGTTATTTCATTGCCTGTGGTTGGCCAAAACCACCTTGTAGCTATTTAGGCAGCTTCATACCTGACTATTCTGGAGTTAGTGGCATTAAATACAGGGGCAGAAATGTAGAGGAAATGCAGAGTGAGGAGGAAGAGTAGAAAAAACACATTAATTACCCACTTGCCCGTGGCATGGTCCCTCCCAAGGGAACAGGGTGACAGATAAAGGTAGAGGAGGATGCAAAAAGTATCACAGAACAGCAGGCAGTGGTGGGGCCTTGAATTTGTATTTTGCTGGAAATACACGATGCGTTTGACTGGACTGGAGTTAATGCTTCACAAGAGAATTATGCTGTGTAACGCATAAAGTAGCACATGCAGTTCAGATTTTCCTTTTGTTGACAAGTGAGACTGAATATTGGTTAGACACATGGAGAGGATGAGAAAAGATGGGGTTATACAGGAAATAAACATTCTTACATGCACAGAGTCTCAGTTCTTGGATTTAGAATGAAGTGGAAGAGTTGCTGTGTTGCCTTGCCTTTCTTTGAACCTAGAACTTCACACCCACGCCGTGTGGGTGTACATTCCTGTCATTTTCACAGGAAGGAATTAAAAATTAACAGCTTTCACAGGCATCTAGTTCAATGTCTTTCAAGTTCTCTTGCAGTGTGAAAAGTAGTTCCCTTGCAGGATTAAATGAAACCAAGAGTATTTCACTTGTGACATGTTTAAGGAGAATCATATCACATATCTGTTATTTCTGAATCTAAATTGAAGTAAAAGTCAAACCAATAAATTATCTTTTGCAATTTCTGACAGAAGCTAATTAGAACTTAAGGAAAATAGATCTCAGAATATTGTGCAGAGATGAGTTCTTCTGGACAGAGATCCAAAATAACAAAAAAAATTGGTTATTTTTTTTTCAAACATAGAGATGCAAAGGGTTGTAGTCTTATCTGTTTGTTTGGTTTTTTTTTTTCCCTCCCACAATGAAAAGATTAGAGATATAATCAATGGTGTAATTTCCACTGATGCATGGAACTTTCAAAGCATAAGACTGAATGAAAAAAGCAGATTGTCTATATTTGATCTATTGTTGGAGTGATAGACTGCCAATAACCAAAACAAGAGGAACAGTAACTGAAAAATGTGTAATTTTTGCTAATGGTGTGAGAAACAAAAAAAGAATTTGAAAACTCCGTATATTTTAATCATGCTTTAGAAAAGATTTTTTTAAATTAATAATTTTTAGACCTAGAAGTACATTGAAACAAATAAAAGTTACCTCAAATTTATAAGGTTGCAGAGTGGAAAAGTCTTGGCAGGATACTCAAAACTTTCAGTTGTTTTGTAGAACAGTGTACTCAGTCAATGCACTTTCACTAGTTCTGCTGACTTTTTTCTTCCTTTCCCTAAGTGTCATCTTGCTTTATCCCCCCCTTGAGCTTGCACAGCCAAGATCCTTTGAAATGGCAGTGAGTCTGCATAGCCTTGTGCCCCACAAAATCTCCCAGAGATGAATAGCCCCAACCCAAACCCCTGCAGCTCCTGTGCTAATGGAGCTTGGGCACTCTCCTGTTGGATTGAAATTAATTGAAATTGAATTGAAAACTGCACTTTGCAGGGAACACTCTGACGAAGGAGGAATGATGCATCTGACTCCATCTTATCAGAAGGCTGATTAATTACTTTATTATGCAATATTATTCTATATTACACTGAATATTTTATAATATATATTATATTATATCATATCGTATCATATTATATCATATTATATTACATCTAAACTGAATCTGCCAAGCACTCAACTGCACTCAGAATCTCATGAGTGTCACCTGACACACATGTTTGGCCCTGACAGGCCAATTGTACAAAACCCCATCACTCTGGGTAAACAATCTCCATATTGCATTCTACTTTTGCACAAACACAGGCAGAGCAAATAAGATAAGAATTGTGTTTTCTTTCTCTGATGTTCAGAGAAATATTCCTGGGAGGAATCGTGCCCTGCTTTTCTCTGTGAAATGTGGCAACACTCTCCCAGCTCCGGGATGAGAGCTTTGGGAGCACTGGGAGAAAGAACCCTTCTTGCTAAAGAAAAATAGGTGGGTTAGAACAAATTCCTTTAAATTCCAAACCCAGCATAGCTGTGGGGGTAAGAGGAATGTCCTGGCTCCTTGGGCTGACACCTGCCTCCCAGGGCAGGGGCTGCTCCTGCTCATGGAGCGATCCTGAGACTCTCCAGGTGTGGGCACAGCCGCAGCCCCGAAGCCCCGCGCAGGGACGGGGACTCAGAGCCCTGCTGCTCCCAGGGCTGCTGGCCTGGCCATCTGCAGGATCCAGCAGATGCCATCCTGAGCACTGTGGGCACAGCGGGACCTGTGCTGCTGCCTGCTCACCTTCAGACATCTGTCACTGCCTCCGCAGGATCCAGCATCCTCGGGCAGCCCCGGCACACGGCTGCCTTCCCACCACGCCGGTGGGAATGCTCACACGTTGGCCGCTTGCAGTTTGTGCAGTTGAACCTAAATGAAAAATTAGTGCTCAGCTCTCTTGTGTGTATGCCTGTTATCTGATGGAAAGAGGCACCTTTGCAGTTTTCCCTTCAATTTGTGTTAATTTAAAGAATAGTAAAAAAGTGGAATAACTGCTTTACTTACAGCTTTTTTGGGGTTTTTTTACACGACTTTTATCCTCTCTATTCGGGTGACTTATGTTTTTCTTTCTTCCTCAACAGTTACTGAAGAGTTATGCTTTCAGTGTGACTGGAGAGTCTGATGTAATTACAGGACTCACAGATTAGCATTTTACTACATTAACTGTGCCTCTTAGGCAGCCTTTCCTAGACTTCAGTAAGCACTGTGGGCTTGGGACCTGAATTAACGTGAAACTAGGAGATAAGTTCATAATGATGAGTAATAGAAAGGACAGACAACCCATTCAAGACATCTCTGGGATCAGGTGTGCACTCGCACTAAAGCAGAATATATGAGTTTACTTTGGAATTTCAGCAGTGAGTGGTGGTGTGGTGCAATCTTCTTCTGGGCACTGAGCGTGTTGGGTTCAGTCTGTTCCTGTGGTGCTGCTGAGCCTGGGCTTCTCTCCATAAAGGATTTAGAGTTGGGTTCCTCAAACCAGTGGTTTCTAGGGAGAAATTCCATGGGTTTATTTAAGGAACCTGAGAAAGAACAGTGTGGAGGAATAATGTAGTCAGAGGTGAGGAAATGAGAGGTCTCGGGGGTGTTTAAAGAAAGTTTTTGGGTAAGTGTAGGAGCAGGACACTAGGGAAACAGTCAGCAGGATAGTTTTGGTTTTAGATGAGAGAGGGAAATACCAAAAAGGAGACATGCCAGGATGGAAGAGAAGAAGCAACAGAGAATAATACATAACACCTTGACATCAGGTTTTGCCTGAATAAAAGTTCAGTAACCATAATCTCCATGAACAGCCCTAAAGGTTTTGAACACGGCACTCATAACTGAGAGCTGTTGCAAAGAGTTTGTGGTTCTGCAGAGTCTCTGCTTTTTCAGTGAGAAACTTGATCTGGAAAAGCGATAGACCAGCAAGGAAACTTAAGTTTTGCTGCTTTTCTGTTATCCTTTTTCAGAAACACACAGGTACTGCTCAGCATCTTCTATGTCCCTGATGTAGTGATGCTTATAGATTTTAGCAAACCTGCTTTGCTGTAAATGCTTGTAGTGGTAGATCATCTTAATTTTACTTTTAATGAGTCAGAATTAGTGTATTGCAATTGTAATTTTGCACAGGACAGCATCAATCATATCTGATTTATAATTGAGGTGGTGATGTCAGTAACTTAAGAGTATTATACAGGCTTAGCAATATAATGAAATTTCAGTATAAAATTGTTACTCAAAATTATCTTAAATGAAAGGAAGGGTGAGTTTTATTCACTGGAGAGATTCAGGTTTGATGATTTAATTTCATTGTGTGTTTTGTTTTAATCATTGTGTCTATTCATTATCAATACAGGGTGAAAACTTTCTGTGTAACCATTGGGAGCATGGTTTTTATGGAATCTGTCCTCTGCATTTCTTTAAAATAGCCACCTATTAAAAGCTGAAAAGAGTTTTAATTGTTCAGTTTAACTAAAAGAGTATGCATAATATTTTAGCAGCTTGTTAACAGGCCTGCAGACAGGTACTAATTACACCCCAATTTACAATACATCAGTTTAGCACTATTGATCTGTTAAAAAAAAAAAAAAAAGAAAGTAAACTGAGCAAAAGCCAGTCTTGTTGCTGAAGGAATGATGTATTGATTCCATCTGACAGTGCTTTGTCTACAGATCAATGGAGATGTGTGGTATAGACCAGAAGAATGAGACAGGGTCATCAAAGGTCAGCAAAAGAACAGGGTGTCCCAGATTATTGGAGACAATGAAATGAACATATCATAAAGTAGACCTGATTGGCATTTGTAAAGGAATTCACCAGTAACAGGTTTTCTCATGTCAGAGAGGAAGAACATATTCTATTTTACAATTAGCTTTAGTTCCTCTCTTAAGAGATTTAAGGGGGATTCAGTGTCAACTCAGTAACGTGCTGATTGCAAAAAGTCCTGCAAGTTTGAAATAATTAACTGCTTACAGCTCTTCATGTTTGTAATAGTGGAGGCTGCATTTCTGAGACTTGTTCTTCTTTGTCCAACATAACAGAACATTCTTAAATTCAAATCTCCAAAAATTCTTAATCCCTTAAAATCTTCAGCCCCTTATTTCGATGGTTGTAATTTCTATTTTGCAATGCACAGAGGTTCTAACTCTGTTACATTTCAGCTTTGCACACTGAAGAAGCAGGTAGGTATGTTCTGGTTTAATTCAACAACGGCCCTGAAGTGTACTTGTACCACAATGTGTTATTCATCCACGGATTTCTTGTGTCCTCAATGTCCTCTGAGACTAAGGGCTTTATATTTTAAATAAGGAGAAACACTACTATAATATGATTAATCCTTTACAGCTTTCATGCCTTCTAAATCCTTCCTCGTTCTGCTTTAGAAATTTAACTTTTATGATGAGGGAGATGTCTGTTCCACACAAGTATTATAATTTAGGACTTAATCCCAAAAATTAATGTTTAATCTTCACTGCTGCCTTGTTTTAAGAGCTGCTGAATAGGTGTCATTCAAAAAAATTACTTCCAGAGCTTTCTAATCCACATTTTTGCATCACTGCTATGATTTCCTTAGGTTTGACCATGTTTTGTAGCTAACACTGGATGATAAAAGGTTGAGGGTGCATGTTCTTCTAACATAATCACAGAGGAACAATTCACCACAGTGCCACTTTGGGCTGCCCTCTAAGGAGTCAGATTTAGCACAGTTTAGAGTTATAGATGCATAGTCACTGTGTCTCTTCAAAGCACATCAGCTGGTTTGGTTCTGAGGGGCTTTGCAGCAAGGGAAACAATATCCACATCTTTTACCTCAATCCCTCTTTTCTGCCTTTTGGGACAGGATAGGTTTTATGGAATATATTCTACACCAGCATTTAGCACAACTGCATTTAGGAATAAAATTGTTCATAATGTGATTTATTCACAGTAGAATGCCCTGGTGACTTCAGGTCTTTAAGGCGGCCAGGTGTGGTGTGTCAAGACAGTGTAAAGAGAATTTTAAGTTTTAATGGAAAATGCTTCTTGGGATAGTGCTAGGTAACAACAGTGATAATCTATCTAAATTAAAAATTGCTTAATATAATGCACATATTTCTGGGAAAAAAAAAAAATTCCTGTTCCTAGAATGTGTTCTACCTCTGCCATAAAGAAATAGATATGGAATAAATATGGAATAAATTCTTCAAAGAGACATTGCATTAGTTTTGTGTTGAGTTTTTCAGCCTAGTCATAATTGGAAAATCAGTTCTTACTTTAAAAGTCCTGCAAAGTTTTCAGGAAAGCAGACAAGGATGTTGAAATCACTGCTTTGACCAGCAGTCAGTTTTGAAGTTCTCTGCCTATGAAAAGTCAGGCGTGGGGCTTATTCTTTGTTTTAGTGATGTTCTCTATCTGCCGTTGGAATAAACACAGAATTTCAATTTTTCTGTATGATTAATCCTTTGTCATTTGTATGCACAGCATTCATAACAATTTGTCCAAGCATATAAGGTAGGCTAGAAATACCATCCATTTTTCTCTTTTATGAACATTACCTTATTAACCATGTTGGAAATATCCCAAATAATGCATTCATTAGAGGTACACACCGTCTGAAATGATCATTTCAAAATCAATCTCTCCAGGGGTTTGGATTTGTACATACTGAGTTAAATGATTAGCGAAACTGTGGCACATTAAGTGTTCAGTATTGCAAGTTACTAGGAAGTTTTCATAATAATTAAGATTTTGATTTAAAACACCACAGTCAAAATTTCTGTGTTTCCATTTGTAATTTCCTCTTTCATTTTGTTGCAGTCTTGAATGACATTAACTAAATTCCATTTTGCAAGGTGCTGACCCTCCTGAAAATCACTGTCTTAGGAGTTCATGATCTCACTCTATTCACAGGGAGTCTTGATTAGGTTCAGGTTTTAATCAGCTGAGATAAAGAAAACTTGACTAAACAGCACAAAAATGGGAGTGCTGCATTTTTAATTTTGTTTTTGAGGGAGAACTCAAAAAATCTGATCTATGCTGTATAACATAACAGACGCATATTTAAAATAATACTTGTGTCCCTTCCTGTGAGGTGAAAGCACTTCTGGAGTTTTTTGTCCTTAAGATTCATAGCAATATTTCTATGACTGTAAGAGAAAGAAAGAAGAGAGGCTTGACTTGACTGTGAAGGGGCACTGGAAGTGCTAAGTGATAAATGCTGGATGAACATGACCTAGTGACACACTCTGACACGGCTTTGAGCTCGTGCCACACTGATATTTCTGTAGGTCTTGAACTTCTGTGCACCTGGGAAGATCTCTGAGAGCTTTTGAGAACTCAAATCCAAAATAGCAAATTTCCCAAAGCAATTGCTTTCATATGGAAAGCATGAGTGGACCAAAGCTAATTCATGCTAGCTGCAGGAAGCAGAACATATTTCCAAATAATTTCACAGTCCTTTCTAGGAGGGTTTCTTATTGATAAATACTGCCATTACTGATATATCATCTTGATAATCTGCAGAATTACTAAACGTTTCCTCTGTATGTAAAATGAGGTAATGTTCTACTGAAGTTGATGTCTCTTTTGGTATTTAATATCTTTTCATAGTATTTAAAAAAAACAATTATTAGATGAGTGTTTTGATCATTTATTTTGGAAAATGAGGCTTGTGTGTTCAATGTTAGTCACTGTGTTTGTCTGCTTACTGACCTTCTTGCTCTCTGATTATCATAATTTCAGTGAAATTTGGCAGAGGTAGGAAAATTTTCATAGTATTATGTTTACATTTGGAGAGTAAATGCCAGATTGAAATGATGTATTCTATGCTAAAGAGGGAGAGGAAGTTTCTTGTGTCTGCACAGAAATCTGCAGAATTAATTGTCCTTTTCAGAGGATGGAAATTAGACCATGTGGGAACTCCAATCAGTGACCTGCTGAAACTGTAACCTGATAAACAAATTCCCAAGCCCTCATATTATCCTGATGCAATTTATCAGCTTATATGGTAATTGCTACAAGAAAAAAAATTCTTGTGGCTTTACTCTGGCCATTGCTGTTACTCCCTCAGGGAATATTGTCAAGTGGTTTGGGTAGAAGAAGACATTTAGGAATGGTACATCCCTTAAGTGTAAAGGAAGAGGAGTACCTTACACCATCTACAGCTGCCTGAGAATCGTTTACTTTAATAATGACAAATTAGTCAAACCTTGTAAATCATTAACAAGCAATTAACTTTCTTTCTAGAGTTTCAGCAGACGGAGCTGTTCTTATCACTGTAGCTGCTTAGGAACTTTATCTGCCTCCCAAAGCAGCTGACTCTGGTAGATGGCAGAATGTGATAAAGGGCTTTGCTGTGTCACAGGTGCCTTGGGAAAGGAGGCACTGGCTTTCTCACCTGCTGCTCAGAGACTCTAGAGCTGTTGCTGAAGTCTCTCCCAAATGCAGGTTGTTGGTACGAGTTAATTTGTGCAGCTTCAGTGGGAGCTGTACAATCAATGCAGAGCATTTGGCCACTGCATTTCCAGGCAGGGAGGACAAGCAGACCTTTTAATTCATTTTATACCAGTCTAAAAAACATGTGCAGCAGGCAGACTGCTAATATAGTATGGTATTTTTACATGCAGACCTTGACTAAGGTTTATCTCGCATAAGAGGTAATAGCAATGTTGATAAAAGGTCTTCACAGCTTCTTACCTAAAAGTAAGATGCTACACCTCCCTTAGTTGGGTGAATTTAAAAGGTTCTAGTTAGCAGTGCAAAGTGTTCAAACATTTATTTATATGTGTCATGAGGATGTATTTAGTGAATTACATTTAGACTTGTCTCAACTCCTGGTTTATGCAATCTTATGTAACAAAATGCTATATTTCATTTTGAAAAATGTTACATTTAAAAGAAGCTACTGTTCTAAGTTAATTACTGACTTGTAAGTAAAATGAATGTGTGTACAATGCAAAATGAGTTTGTTTAAGGAAATATATTAGCTATTTAATGATAAAAATCTTTTAAAACAGCAGTAGATACAGGTGAATCTTTTCCAAATCATGCTTTCCAAGATAGAGCTAAAATAGATCTCTTTAGGACTAGCTTATTTCTGCATGGAGAATTACTATATGCTGTGTCTTGTATTAAAATGTTTGTTTTGTTATAACTTCTTAATTAGTTTGCCCTTCTTACGAGAGACTCCCACTACATTATTAAGGAAATATTATCAATCTTGGCACAATTTCTAACTTCTGCCACGGCCTTGAGATTCAAAATCCCTAGAATCCAGATTAAATTAAGTACACCTTTCTGAGGTGTAAGACAAACACACATCATTGTTTTCTGTTTTATCTCATCTGGGCTGTCTAATCCAGCCCAGGTCTAAGGAGTCAAGCCTCCACTGTGCCTAACAACCACCTCGGAACAGTTTCTCTGGAGAAAATAAATGGGTTTCTTGTCAGGGCCATTGTAACAGAAGAGCTGAGGGCATTGATACTGAAGGGGTCATTTTTTTCCTGTTGTGCACTAATTAGAGGGTGACATGTTGTAAATGTTGCAGTTCCATAAGTTGCACGAGACATCACTTTGTCTTTTCCCTTCCAGATATTTTCTAAATGTGTCAGCATCAGTCATGTATAAAGCACATAATCTTTTATCATCACTATGCACATTCTGACACTCTGGTGATTTAGTCTTAATACCACCCTTATTACTCAGTAAATGAAAATCCCATATTGTATTAGACACGCAGTACCTTGTTTTCCTACCTCATCATTTCCACTGTTTCTCTTCTCCATTATCCAGTGCTGCTTGTTTTTGTGTACTGAGGCTTGTTGGTCAGCTGTTCCAAGCAGTAATTCAAGATGTTAATTTAACTGAAACAAAACATCAATGAAAGTATTTCATGCTCAAAAGTAAGAGTTGGGCCAGGGGTTTTCCCATGGAGGAGAGTTGTGAGTGGGAACTATTCCCTGGAGAAGTCATTGAGAATGAGTTAAACAATTGGACAGCCTTTATGGAGTCAGATCCTGTGGGTATTCCTCCAGCAAAGTAACTATTGAAATACCAGCCCCTGAGGCTGAAGTCCTGTGTGTGTGTGTAGCTTTATGCACTGTGAGTATTCCTATTGACTTCAGAGGGATTGCTGGCAATGAATATAGCTGAACATGTGCATAAATCTTTGGGACACACAGGTCTGTAGAGTTTTCCCTGTTTATGAGCATTTCTGAGCTTATTTTGGAGGAGCTCATTTTTATCCTGCTGGTCTGAGGGTTCAGAACGAAGCAGGAGCCCAGCCATTTCTGATTCCAGTTTCAACAGTTGCTTTCTGTTGACTTTGTTGTGTATTTTCTAAATATTTAAGAGAAGATTTATTTTGCAGATGTAGGTGTATCAATTAACGTGTGATTTTAGCCTTCATAGGAAAAATAGGCAGCCCCTGATGGTTCAATTGGCATTTTGAGAGAGAAAAATTTAACATCATATAGTTATAGAGTTTGGATTTAAAATATACCGTTACACCCAGGTGTAGAATCCCACATAGGCACACATGCCCGCATGTACAATATTTATATAATTTCCATGGGGAATTGGGAGGGGTTTTTTTTAATGTATTGGTTTTTACCTCTTTCCACATTTACTAAATGGGCTAAGTAAATACAAGTAAAATGTCACTTATCAATTCTCCTGTGTTCTTTTCAAATTTTGGATGGAACAAGGTCACTGTGCAGCCATTTTAGGAGAAGAATTTTTTTAGAATGCAAGTGTGAATTACCATAAAAGTGGCTTTGCCTAAATACTAAAGGTGACTTTTAACTGAAAAAAACTATAAAGTACTTTGCTTCAATACTAAAGATAGCTTTTAATTGAAAACTGTAAGTGAACCTACAAAGCAAGGTTAACGCTTAGTGGTATAATTTTATACATGCACTTTGGCAGTCACAACGGCTTTGATTCAACCTTGACTTCCTACAAGATCATAAAAAGGCACAGAATAATTTGTTATAAAAGAAATGAGAAGTGGAGTACAAATATGAGTCGCATAACAAATTCTGAAGATGAAATGGTAACGTGCAAAGGAAATGTAGCATTTTATGCCAGTGCCATAATTCTCAGGCAACATTACAAAGAAAGAAGTACGGCCTGCAATTTGACCTTCCTCCTCCTCCTCCCCACTTCAGCTCCATAATGATGTTTAGAACTTTATAGCTCATTTTAAAAAGGTTTTAAGGGAACACAGTGTCCTGTTCCCTTCCACAGGATACTGCATTCCTAATCACCCTAAATTCTGTCCATAGCTGGGCTGCTTCTTGCCAAGGACACCGCTAAGCAATTGCTATTTTCATCCTCAGATTGAGGATGAAATCACACTATTTGATTTTTTGGGTAATCTTACATCCCATGCAGCTAAGGTTACTGCTCACATCCAATCTTGCCCCTTTTCATTTCTGCACTGAAACACTGGAAAGTTTTAGTGAGTGCAGATAAGACCTAATGGTCCAGTGAACCCAGCAGAAGACACTGTCCCTGGCATAACTACTGCTTTATTCTTGCTTGATATTGCACTGCCAAGGAACAGAGAAAATCTGCAGGATCAGGACAGTTTTTGAATAACAAAAAAAAGGGAAGATGCTATCTGAAGGGTATAACATCCGCATGGGTTCTGGAATTACTGAGTAGGACTTGGCATAATCAGGTCTGTATCTCAGTTACCCCAAGCTGTTGGTTTTTTCTGGAGATATGTCTTGAATTTGTCAAGTTCTTGAGATAAGCTTTTTATTAAAGTAGGTCTAGAGGATCCTTGCCTCAACTCAAAGATACCATAACCTTTCTTTCTGAAGGCCAAAAAGAGATCACTGAATTATTTGCTAATTGTGAGAAAAATCTGTATTGATTCTGTGTGTGTGCCTGTGTCTGAGAGTAGGCTACCAGCTATTTCTCAGCAGCATCATGTGCTGAAGAATCTCTTGGGAAGACAAGAATGAAAAAAGTGGGAGTAAAAGCCAAAAAAAACCAGTACAAAACCCCCCATCCATCCTCTGGTGACATACAACTGGCAGACTGCATGTTTTCATGGCTTGTGCTTTCTCTTGTAAAGGGCTGTGAGGGAGGATGTAATGTATAATATATTTAGGTAATAGCCCAAGCTGGAGACAAATTCATCTCTTACATGCAGTCTATGTGCTAATAAAATTTATTGTAATTTTTTTGTTCTTACATCTAAGGGAAATTTTAGCTTGTGGTCTAGAAATTTAAGGTGTTTCCACGTTTCTTTGGGAAAAAATAGAAGGTAATAGCTTCTCAAGAATAAATAATGTACACAGAGTATAATGTGTTTCTGTTGCAGTGAGATATGTTACTTAATAATTCATTTAAGAATTTACCCTAAAAAGCTACACAGTTCTGACTTTTTAAGCAGCTTTAACTTTTGGTTAATTATAACAATGACTTTCATTTGTCATTGGGCTTTTTTAATGTTTGAAGTGGAAAGTCGTATATGTGTATGTGCATATGAGTTCCCCTTTTGTTTTTAATGTGTTTCACTCCAGAAACAGAAGTGGTTGCTCTTGACAAATGGCTTTGTCTGCCCAGAGTTGTGGTGGTTATAAAGTTGTGACAGTTTCACTCTTGCAATCTGACTGATACTGCCACAATGAAGTGCTTTCAGAAAATAATGAGTGAGCCATAGTGCTTTAGTAAACAACAGTGACTCAGTAACTCTGCAAAAATTTAAGAGGATATGAACATGGGAAAGAATTGCTGGATGACTGCTGTGGACTTTTTACACAGGGAAAAACCTATTCCCATATGTCCCCAAATAGGTATTAAAACCAATGTACCTCTTCTTTGACATCTGTTAGAACAGAATGAGTCCATTTGAAATCCCCCAAACACTCACACAGTGACAAAGTGTAGTAAATGAAGCAAAATAGTTTGGGGAAATGAGGATGTGTAAACAAGCCAGTCAGATGTCATTTACTTTCTTGGATCACACTGGCATTTTTTGTGCAGGTCTGGCTGTATTGAGTCTTTGTGCACAAAGCTGTATTTACTGCGCTGAATGTAGATTTTCCACCTTAAAGAACAAAGTTGTTTGAGTTATGTCTGATTTGAATCTGGTTCTCCAATTTTTTTTTTTTAATTTTTTTTTTTTAACAGGCAGTGCAGCCAGTGAGGTTCTTTGCTGTTTTCACTAGAGACTAGTGGAGGCCTTTCATGTATGCTCTAAAAATTGTTGTTGTCCTCTGTTAGCACACACCAGCTTGCTGCATGTATGTCAGGAGCTCACCACATGCATTTTGGCTTTGCATGCTTAGGAATTATATTTATGTTGTTTTATATTCATAAACCACTTGACTACAGTGTAGCTGAAAGTGTCAGAAGAGTTACAAATAAGAACACACATAAGACTTTAGTAAACTCTAACTGTTTGCAGTAATTGAGGACCTTTCTTTATTTTTAGAATATTGATTCCTTATGCAGTAGCACTGCTCTTTGTTTTGAAGGAAATGGTGGGGAAAGAGCTAGACTGGATGGTAGATCTATTTTATCTTTTCATGGTACGTTTTTGCCCATGTTGTAGTTTATATTTTGGGGGACACTGGCCAGGAAAGAAGTCAGATATTGGGGCATTTACAAGCTTGTTTGTCTTCTAAAGGAATTAAAATGTCACTCAGCAGAACCTGTGACTTACTTGTTGTTGACTGTCCTAACTCACAGTGCAGCTGAGAGTCAATCAATATAATGTAATTTACCTCTGACTTGAGTGCAGAAAAGAGTTTCACCAAATTTTGTGAATGTTTTTCTTCTTTAATCCTTTCCCTCTCATAGATTAACACAACATAAATTAAAGTGCATTAGGGGAGGATATAGACAATGTTTATATACAGAACCCTTCCCCAAAATTATACTTTGTGGGTTTAAGGAAAGTGTCTTCACATTGGTGATTTCACATGTATTTATAGTTGTCAACAATGTTTTCAGCATGCTTTGAACTTTTCTGAGGGCACACCATTTTTTAAACTGATAGACACTTCTTGGTAGCTCTAAATATGCTTTTTTAGCAACAGAGGATGGAGGAAGCAGCATCCAAATCCAGCTCTGTCTGATGCCATTCTCCTCTGCACTCTCTGCTCCAAGGAACTGCTAGTTTTGTTTATTGCAGTCATTTATGATGTATGTGTGCATGCAGACTTTAAATAAACAAAACCCCAAGCACAGAAACAGTAAGTTTTATATTTAAAATGTATGTAATAATTCCTCTCACCTAAATTTTCTCCCTTCATTTGCATTTAAATTTTAAAAAATCTGACATGTCACCCAAAAATTTTACAAGCATGGAAAAGAAGGGTATAACAGTGAAAAAAAAAATCTTACAGATGCCCCTATAAGGAATTATTCAAGTATATATTTTCTTTAGCATTCTGAACTTTGATTTTAACTCAGGACTTGACAGATCCACCATGTTAAATTGTAATTTCTTCATTATTTCCATTGAAATAGTAGTTCTCCTTGTAAGGAAAACATTTCTGAACATGGCTAAAAGCTGAGGATTCAGACTGCTTGGTACATTTAAAGGATATTGGAGAAAAACAGTGGAGAAGGTGGAACAGGAGGGTGGGCTGAGGCTCTGGGGATGGCTCTGCCACTCACAGGATGTACAACCATGGACAAGTGATTTAGTATTTTATTGAGTTTCTTATACAGAAAAGCAGTAAGAGCTCAGAGATGTTAAACAGTTTAAGTTACCCAGGCTTTGCTGTGAGGATGATACTGGTAATGATAATGTTAATTACTAATCTTACTAGCTGACAGTTTTACCAATTCTATCTAAAAATGGACTGTGTTTTGACTAAACCAGTTTACTTTGGAAAATATCCTAGGGATAAATCAATCCCATATGAGAATCATCATAATTTGAATGATTTCCTTTGCACAAATCTATGCTGATTTCCATAGGAGCTGTGAGAACAGACAAGTGTTAAGATAGCCTTTTAGGGTTTCAGGATGAATTGCAACTGTGGATTTTAGAGTATTTCCAAATAGAATTATTTTTTTAATGGTTCTTTAAAAGCTTAATAACTTTGCTAAAAGGATGTTTGATTCTAAGGCACGGCACAGTGGGAAGCTGGGAGATCCTTAGAAAATCCAACCCTTTGGAGTGCTGTAATCAATGAGAACTGAGTCCAGTAACAGATGATGTCTGCAGGCTCTTACTGATGATCAGTGTTTAAGAGAGACAAATTTTATACAGAATAGGCATATGTTATAATTACTGAAATGCATATAATAAGAAAAATAATGTGCTGACTAGGAAGTTTTTCTATGTAGGCCCAAGGTACGGTCTGCAAGTGGATTAAAAAAGGCTATTTTTACCCCCCAGTTGGGAACCCTACAGTTCAGGTTTGGAGTGGAAAATTGGGTATTTTATCCATCTGGCAATGGTATATTGCAAACAGTAAAATACATGTGTATTTTTTTTAAATTCTCTTTAATGGTAGGTCTGTAACTTTTAATAAAATTGTGGTTTAATCACATGTCTATCACAGCTCAGTGAGAAGCCTCATAAAACCACTTTGCTGGTACCTTTTAACACTAACAGCTTTGCAACTTCTTTTTTTTTGTTGTATTAAATTTCAAATGCATATACCCTGTGGTTACAAGTGTTTAGTACAGCATCCATGTGCTTAGCTTGCAACATTTCAATTTATTTATATCAAGTCACTGCTGTGGAAAAAATTGTAAGATTTTGTATTCCACTGATTAGCTAGACTCTTGGACAAGAAAAGTAGGACTGCTGGTAATCTAGAAATAATTCAGTATTGAAAGGATGCTGTCAGTTTCTTTGAGACAGTGGTGTCACTAAGTTGAATTAAAGATCATTTATTTTGCTTTGTCTGATGTCTTTACCCTTGTATTGAACATGTTTTTAGGAAAATAGGATTGAGACCCATATTCTGATCAATAAATTGATTCTCCAGCTATTTTGGACATTACATTATATCATCTCTTTCACAAAGTTGTTCAATGAGATCCATCTGAAAATGTTTTGTGCCTCCCCTATGCTTGTTATAAAATCATTTGAAGATCAGGTAGCTGTATTGGTAGGGACTTTCTAGTTCTTTAACATAAAGTTATTTATGGGAAACCTGTGGCTTTTTCCCCCCTTGATATAAGTCCTAGTTTAAGTTGGTTTTTTCCTCCATATTTTTATATTTACATGCACAGTTATAGATTATGTATTAGAAGAAACCACAATATTCCAGATTGTCTTAAAGACCACCTCATATAGTAAAGCAAGAGCTGTAGTTAATTTAAATGCAGGAGAAAAATGTCCACAATTTCCATGTCCTTATTACATTTCTGAAGATATCTTTTTAAAGAACTGTAGAATATTCCTGTTCCATTTGAACAGGAATACTTCTGAAAGGAAGTCCTGCTGCAGAGCACAGTGCTGCTGGAAGGGGCTGAGCTGAACTCAGCTTGAATCTGATTCTGTCTCTGGAAAACTTCCATTAGCATCATGCTATTAGATAAGTCTGTAATGATAAGAGAAGCCAATATTTTGGCTGGGTGCTGTGGCTCATGCAGTGACAAGCCCTTGCCTCGTGTGGTTGACCCTGCATTTAGCACAGAAGGGACAAACTCAGAGGAACAGGTGGTGGTGGATATATTTCTTCTGCATTTATAGCTGTTATGGAAGGGAAAATGGATAGAAGTACCATGAGATTGAGACATACAAAAGACTTAAGTGCCACTCAATTGCCTTAAGGCATCCCCATTAAACATAATTACCCTACTTACTAAGCACCAATCGCAGCTATTAAGTATCATCGGGTTTAAATGAGTTCCCTGGGAGACATCCCGTTTAAGCAGATCTCCCAGTTAAGCGCAGGAAACTTCTTTTTTAATCAGTCCTTCCTCTTCTTCTCCTCCTCTTCACTTCACCTGCTCTAGAGGTGGCTGTTTCATAGCTATCCAAACAATAGAATTCCCAGTGTGTTTCTAGGGGCACTAAGGAATAAAAATCCTCTGGTGTAAGAGTGCAGAGGGATCAATTCCTTCTGCATTCAGAGGACGCTGCTGTGGGGATGACTGGAAGTGTTCCGGCTGCCCTTGTTCCTCCACATCCATTTATCCTCCATTCATTCTCTTCCTGTCTTTAAGACTCTTTGGGATGTCAGTGTCCACACAGAATGCTTATTCCTTTGAAGTAGCCATGGGCTGTTATAACACAAATTCTCCCAGAAGTTCATCAGATGTGATTATTCTAATTTGTCCATCCTTATGTAAGTCAGTTCTTTAACAGAAAATCACAGCATAAATAAGCTTTAGGGGACGTTCAGGGTTCTCTAGTCCAGTCTGCTGCTCAAAGCAAGACTCAACAGGTCTAGTTACTCAAGGGATATGACTAGCTGAATCTTGAAGCCCTCAAAATACTTCTATAACTGCTCTATCTTCTTGTTTCTCTTCTGATCAATGTTTTTTGAAACCATTAGGTATGTTTTTCTTGGTTATTTCTGCTAATAAAGATGTGGGAGGGTTTCTTATATTTTCCAGTTGAGGGAAACCACTCTTTTTTCAATATTTTCAACATTTTTTAAAGCTTTCTTATGTTCTTTTCCATTTTTTTGTGCTTAACATCATGCTGTAAAAGTTTTCTACAGCGTCTGATAAATCTGTTTGTGTCCTAGAGCAACACAACATCTGGAGAGGCTTGTCTGCCAAAGTGTTATTGTCTAAGTAGTGGTTTGCTGCAATTCTAGATTTTCCTCTTCATCTCCTCCTTGTGGATGCACAACACTTTAAACAGCAAATCTCTAAGGAGTCCTTTAATTTAAAGAGCTTATTTTCAGTGGAATATGTTTTATATGCCAATTTTCCCACCATGTATAATGAAAATGGAAGAAAAGCAGTGGCTATTTTATGCCTGCCACATTGGATATGTTACTGATTCAGATATGGATTAAACCTTCACCTGTTTAGTACATCTATTACTTAAATATTACATGGAAGTTGACTGGTATGACTGTCATTAAAGTTATAAGAAGATAACTGCATTCTAATTATGATGTGATTATGGTTTCTGAATGAGTCACCAGCACTTGTAGTTTACATACAGGAACAGATTTCAGGTGCAAGCTGCAAGTGGGGTATTAAGGTGAGAGCTGAGGGAAAAAAAGGGATGAATTTTAGAATTTGGAAAGCTTTCTGAAATGCTGCCATGCCCTGGGATATCTGAGGTGTGTTCTGTCATGCACCTGCAGCATTTTAGCACATCTGGGGTGTTTAGAAGAAAATATGAAATCCTGTGACTGTCAGTAATATTGGGTTTGGAACAGTCTTGGGTAACAGCTGTCCTTAACTCAGTACTAACAAAGTAAATTTAGTAGCAAACAAAAAATAACATCCAAAGAAGAATCTGCAAATGACAACATAGTCATAACTTTTCTTGAGGAGAACCCTGCCTCTCTAATTTACTAATAAGTGGCAGGGGAAAATTTTTATTTTAAATTTTGTGTCAGGCTTTAAACATATGCACGTAAAAGAAAATAATACTGTCCTAGATTGCAAACTAGGAAAAATAACCAAAAGTAGGAGATTAAAATAGAAATAAGGAGCTATTTTTCATCACAATAACAAGATTTTTTAAAAATTGTCTTGAGTTGCATACTAGATTCAGCAATGTTTAACATAAATATTAAAGAACTCTGAAGGAGGAAGATGAGTGGGGCAAAATAATAATTTGCAAAAGATTTAGGTGCTTGAAAGGTGAGAACAAATGATGAACTTTAGGAAAACATAACTGGATGAAAGGCATTTATATTTTAGTATCTATTGAGAGGATCCTACAGTAAGTGTTTCCAAACTTTTTTTTTAATGTCAAGTCTTTGCAAATGTTCCAGAGTAGGTAAAGATATGCACAGGGTAAATATAGGTCTGCTGATATACAGTGAGTACACACAGAAAGTCCACAGTTAAGATCCTGTAAATAAATGGATTTTCTTTAAAGGAAATTAGGACTTGAGGGGAAAAGGGAAGGTTGATATAACTCTCCTGTTAGCAAGACAATGTCTTTAGTTAGATTTAGTGGGTAAGAAGGCTGGTCCTTGGAATAGCATCTGTGGAGGTTCTGCTGTGTGTGTTGGTATATATTTTATTATATAAATAAAGGAAGGAGCTTTCCACTTCTCCAAACACAGCCTTGCTGTTTAAATTGCATCACTGGAACATTGGAACTTGCTCAGCTCCTGAACCTGCCTAGTCTTCTCTCACTTCTCACCTTCCTCACTCCCATTTTTGATCATTTTCCGTTCCTGCACTGTCCTGTCCTCCTGTTGTCTGAATCACAGGGATAACACAGGTCAAAGTGGGGATGGGAGCACTCCTAGCAGAGTTTTTCTGGACCCCATTTCGTGTCTGCACATCCAGGCAGCTGTGTTCAAGTCACAAGGTGAAGGGATGAAAGGAAGGGAGCGCTGCAGCAGTTTGCACATTGCTTCCACCCTACCTGGCATCTCCAGGGAGCACTGAATGCTGAGAAAAAGGGGAAAAGAAAGAGAAAGGAAGAAAGAAATAAAGAGAATCCATATTTATTTAATATGTATTTCTCAGGAGGCTGGCAGATCTGATTACAAGATGTACCAGGTACACCCTCAGATTCAGTGTCTCAGGAGTTGTGACCTAGGTGCAGGGGAGCATCTTTTATACAGATGGAGAAAACTCAAGCATCTCAAATCCCTTAGTGGGGTGACAGTTGGCAAAGAATAAATTTTTAATTTCACTCTGGATGTGTTTAGTCAACCATTATTTTTTTTCTTCCCATTTGCTCTATGTCTTTAATGTTCTCTTTTCTGGTGACTAGAGAAGACAGGATTTCAAGTGTTTTTGTGCAATGGAAATTATACTTTTCCTCCATATACAACAAAATTTACAAAATTTCAGGTCACATGTGGGCTAATATGCAGAACATCCCTGTGTTGCTGTAGTACCACATAAGAGAACAAAGCACACACACAAAGCTCCTGTGCCCTGTTCTCCTTTGAACTTATGTCCTTTTTATAAAGGATTGTTCCTCTGCTTTTGGTACAAGACTATTGTATTTCAGTTTAGTAAAAGGAAAATTGTGTGCCTTCCCTGATAAATTAAGTGCTGTTAGTCCACTGTGCATCATTTTACTTAGTTGGACAACACCTTCCAGTGTTAACATCAACACACATCCGTGTATGTTTGACTGGTTTTAGCTCACTGCTGTTCACTCCTGCAAAATGAGCACAAAAGTGAATAAATCCAATATACTCCTGCATATTTGTACATGCTGAAAAGCTTTTCTATACTTACATCATCTATTCAACAATTTTCTAATTATTAGGAACAAAATAGTAATTACACCACTGTTTCCTTGGCCATGGGAACACCCCCAGTTAAAAAGAGTGCTTTGGAGGATAACAGATGTTTTATCTCTTGGCCTCTGACTTCAAAGGAAAACAGTTATCTGGAAGGCACAAAAAAAAGAGGCAGTAATCAATTGTTCTGTCATATTTTGTGAGCATGGTAATTGCTGACTCAGCTGCTTAATACAAAGCATCTCAGACTACCCATTTAGGCAGGCTTAAAATCTTTTAGGTAGTGGCAAGGAGCTTGAAATGAAATGCTAAAATTAATGACTTTGTAACTTCTAATCATGGTGGGTTTTTTTTGGTTTTTTTAAAGTCATTTGTACTGTTTATGACTTCTCAAAAGTAGAGACTGAATGCCTCTCACACTGAATTTCACAGTACCAGCTCATCATGCAGAAAGATATTTGTTTACAGCAAAGAGTTCAATTAAATAGGTCATTACAGGTAGATAAGAAAACTTAATGTTGATGTAAAGCAAGGCTAAGGGTTTTTTCTCTTAATGTCAAGTTTTGGTAAGTGTTAAAACAGGTGTTTCCTACCCCAAAAATCCACAGCAGCTTTCAATCTTTTCATTTGCTCTTTCTCTTTTTCCCTGGAGATTTCTCAAGGGCAAAGTAAACATTATGATATCTGAATGATTATACTAAATATGGAGAAAGAATTTAATTCTCAGACAGTACAAGAGACAATCTGTAGTCTATGGTCAAAGGCCCTTGTGATGTAAAGGTGAGATACAAAAGATTATGTGTTTCTTTAAACTGACCAGAAATAATATACAATTAAAAAATAACATACTCAGAGCCATTCATACAACTGAAACAGTTAAAAATCAGAAAGAAAAAAATACTAATTTCAAGCTCCATTGGAAACTGCAAAAATAGTATTTGCTAAACCATACAAGAAAATAAAAGGTATTTAAATATTTCATTTCAATGCTTTTTAAAACATTAAGAAAAAAATACTAGGAAGGTGGTGTGTTAAGCTAATTGGAAATGGTCTGTACAAACATACATGTTGATTCTTCATTCCTGTATAAATGGATGACGCCAGGACAGCAGATGCTGTTCCCACTGTGTTCACATGAGAACCTGGACAAAACCAGGATGGATTTTCTCCACTTCCACATTGTCACTAGGTCATTGAATCAGCCCTTTCAAGAAAGGTTGATCTTCTGGCTCTGGCCTAGGATCCAAGTGATGGAGGGTGAGGATGAGACCCACTTCAGTGGAATTTTGGGTGCACATGTTGTAATGGAGAGCAGAAGAGTAGTAAGGTTAGCCTGTAGTGAAGGTTGGAGTGTGGAGTTGTGACATCAGGCATGGAAATGGGGCAGTGGGAAGGAAGAGCACGTGAGCACTGAGCTACCAGAGGTGATGAGGGTAACCTAAATGGATGGAAAAATGCTGAATTTTAATTTTTGTTGAAACATATATAACCGGATGTATGATTTCTGAAGGGGGAGCTTTCTTTGGAAAAGAACTAAATAGAAATAATGTTTTTACATATGTTTTAAATCAAGTCTTACTCAGTCCTCCCATGTTGAAGACACAGCTGGAGAGCATTGCCAGTCTTGCTTTAGGAAGTGCTCTGCTCTTTCAGATACCTTCCTTGGGCACATAGAACAAGCACGTTTTTTGCATGACCCCATCTGATCAATGCTGCCAATCTAACTGAGTCTTTCCAAACTCTTATTTGAGATTACTCATTGGGTAGGTGTGCTGTCAGGATTATTTGTATGACCATAGAGAGGTGCAGTGGAGAAATTATGCATGTATTATGGATTAAAGAATAGTATTGTACCATGTTTTTTAATGAGTGAATATTTAGTAATGTATTTTGGGTAAGAGTAGATGAAAATCTGCTCAGATTAAGCTTTGGTCATCACTCCAAGTAGCCATAAAACTGAAATGTTAATCAAAAAAGTTATTAGCATTGCCAGTTGGATGTTCTGCCCACTTGGTACTCTAACTCCATTAACTGTCTACACTAATTTTTAAACAAGCAGCCTCAGTCCAGCTGTCCTCTTTGAGTATGTCTGCATGACAAAGGCATCAGTTGATGTAAACTCGCCCAGGATTCCTGGCAAATACTCCAGGGCTGCTACTGAGTGCTAAAACTCACATGGTTTATCTTGACTGTAGAGTTGCCTCAGCCTGCTGGATGGGACTGATGTAAATACTTGGGGTGGATCACTCTCAGTTTTAATGTGCCTCTGTAGCTGTCCCTGCAGCTGGTGTTTGACAGATTCTTTGTTTGTGCTGCTTTTTATTCTTTCTATATTTGGATTCAAGACAGGAGACAGAAGTACATGCTTTTGGAATCAAATTTGGAAAGCACTTCTAACAGATGTTGATAATTGTATGGCACTTTTGGTAATGCTAGACATAAGGATGAACACAGCTGGTTGAACTGTATTTATTGAAAATAAAATGCTGTGAAAAGCTCTCATTTTAGTATAGTGATTAGGCTGGGAAAATGCAGAAGTATTTGAACTAAAAAACAATTGAAATTTTGTGTGTCAATTGTAAAATACTATTTTGGAGTTCAGAAATAATCTAAATTGACTGCAAGTCATACTGCCACAGTTCATTTCTTTTATCTTCCGTGAATTTTTCACCCCTTTATCTCCAGTTAGATTGTTATTCCAAATGCATTTGGAGCACAGAGGTGACCTTCAGTAACCCTCCCAAATGTATATACCTTCATCTTTGTACAAAATTAAATGTTGCCTGCTGCTTCAGTATTGTATCTCAAATTCTATGGATCCTTGTATGGATCCTGAGATCCTTGGATATCTGCAATATTTATCCTTTGGAGTACAGTTTTGGGTTGTTCACTGCTTTGCTTTTACTTTCAATGTATTGTTCACTTTGAACCCATTAATTGTATGTATTGAACACCTGTCCTGCTTCAGATCCCTGAGGTACCCAGCTCTTCACTTCTCTCTACTTGGAGAAGCAGCCATTAATTGCCACTCTTTGTTTCCTCTCACTTAGCTAATTTTTAATCCACAACAAGAATTTACCTCTTACCCTGTGGTTATTTATTTTCCTTAATAGTTTCTTGTCAAGAATCTTATCACAGGCCTTTGTCAAGCCAAGTAAGTTATATCTGCCAAATCTCCACCATTCTCCCTGTTTCATTAACAATGTCCAACAATTCAAATAAGGCAGGGGCAGCGTTTTCCATTAGGGAGGTCCAGCTTTTTCAATGTCTGTTTCTATGCTATCAACCACTCTACAGCTAAATGAAGACATCATGTCCACAATATCTTTAGTTTCTTTTACATAAAAGTCAACTTTAGTCTGCTTTACTTTGCCTTTTTTTTTTTTTTTTTGTAAATTTTTAAATAGATATCTGTGGCAGCATCCTGCCTTTTTATTTAGATCCACTCTTTAACATTCATGAATCACTACCTTCACAGTGGGGCAATCAAGTTGAAATCACAGTTGATTTTCCATTTTTCCTAATCTTCCTTAAAAATATTTTTGACATGTTGTTTTAAAGGTACTTTAATAATTAAACATATTTTAGGAGTTCCTAGAGGATAAAAATATGCCTGTTGCATAGTGAAAATTAATGTAAAGACATTTTGTAGGTTTTTTTGTAGTAGTCATCAAATTTCCCACTGCAACCTGAATTAGCAGCATTGCAATACCTGTTTTAGACTCCCAGGTAGTATTTCTGAATTTTTAAATATATTTTGTACAATTTTATTTTAGTGAAGCAACATTTGAATATTTCTTCATTCCTCTTAGTCATCAGTGAGGCTATTTCAGAGTTTATGAAGTGCTTCAGAGTCCCAAGTATGAAAATATTTTAGATTTTCAAAGGTTGCCAGTGTTAGCAAAAATACGACATTCAAAGGTCTTACTGAAGTTATTGGAGAAATGCTGATAGAAAAGAAAGTCTTAAAAGTAAAGTCTTAAAAGTCTCTCTATAACTACCATTGTTGATCTCCCTGTGAAAGTGTTCAGTCACAGGTGAGAACTAGAAGCTCTCATTTCTATGTGAGATGGGCTTATTCCTTTCAGCACTGACTGTCACAGGCTCTGAAATAATGCACTGTTGTGCTCAGGAAATTCCATAATAGCAGATTCCATGGTTGGGTACCAGCTTTATCTTCATTTCCCACCTCCCTTCCATCTGGGGAAGAATACTTTCTAATTACTCGTGTTTTCCAGATCACTCGTGGTCTTTGCCTCCATGCTGAGTGGAGATTACCCTCTCCTATTAGCCCTTTTAAGGCCCAAGGCATGCCAGCCATGCCATGTGTGAGCAGTCTGCAGGCACCATTAGCACGGCTCCAGTGCCTCTTGATAACACTCGCCAGGAAGGCAATTAAAGACGTCAGGGGGTGGGCTGGGCCACTTCTTGTTACTAACATCTCTCATTAGGGGGTGGGGAATGGGGGTTTGAACAGGTGATCCTTACTGGTTTCAATAAGAAATGGGAAAATACCCAGACTGGCTTTCTCCTTTTTTCCCCCCATTCGTTCTTTTCTCTTCCCTTTCTTTATGTTTTTCCCTATTTCTAAAAAGATTTCTAAAGTCTTTGACAGATATGCCACTTTACAAAGTCAGAAATCAGCAAGACGTACAAATCCCAACAGAAGAAATCTATAGAAATTATAAAGACAACAGAAATCAAATCAGTGTTTCAGAAGTTAAAGGAAATCTCTGGCAGTAATTTTTCAGAGCATCCTCTGATCACAGGCAGCCCCTCTAGTCATGATTTGGGCTGAATTGAGGGCACTTTCCCTTTTATAGAAGTTTTTAGTACTGTGTAGGTCGGGAAGCTTGAGAACTACTAAATATTCAGGAATATAAAGAATTTTAAAGAATTAAGCAGAAGGGGATGTGATTGTCCCTGTTGTGATAAATAGGTATGATTTGTGCTGATAAAAATTGAAACAGTAATCAATATTGATACAGTAATTAATATTTGAGAATAATAAATAGTTAAATGTTATAATGCCAAAGAAGAGAGAGAGAAGAGAGGCTCCACCCCCCCTTCCCAGCAGATGTTCTCAAAGTCCACAAAAAAGAAGCTGAAAATACAGCTGCTAAAAATGACCAAAGAACCTAGCTGAGTCCAAGAAAATGCTAATTATAAGAGACTTATTGCCTTGATATGTAGATGCAGTGATACGTTAGTCTTAGCTTACATTGTACTAGCTTAGTGCGCATGTGTAGCCCAAAAATGAATTAAAAAACAACGAAGAAAACTACAGAGCCTTCATCAGCGACGACCCCCAAAGACTTGTGCGACCACCAAACACTGCTTTTAATATTGTTTCGGTTTTTTTTATGATGAAATAATTGAGCAAACATAACACTGTGTTCATATAAAAGTCTCTAGCAGCTGTGACAGAGTGTATTGCTGGGGAGGAGGACACCAGCGGGGCTGGTGTGTGGCCTTGAGCAGACGTGGTTTCAGTGGTGATGCTAAATGCCTCTGACAGTTAAGTACTGAGGTGGAAGAATTGGTATTTCATAAAAGAAATGTAAAATACAGACTAAGGTACACAGAAGCCGTGGTAATTAAAAAATTTGAAACACAGTTCATACTTCTGGATGTGTTTTAGAACCTGAGGGTGATTATTGTTAGCAATGAACCTCATTTTTTGACTATGGCAGAAAATATTAGGAAAACAGAAATGTAACCCAGTTCTGTTTTCCATAGCAAGAGATACAGTTTGTGATTCTTTCTGCTGTTTGGGTTTGGCTTTTTTTGGAGGGAGCCTCCTCTCCTCTCTCCTCTCCCCCTTTTTTCCATTATTACTTTATAGATTTTCCAACAGTATGTGGTAGTATACTGTTCAGCTTTCCTTGTCAAAGGTTTTGCTTTGAGTAAAGACAGTAAAAAGTTGAGTCTTGAACTGAGTCAGGATGAACAGATCCCCTCTAGGAACCATTATTATGACTGAGATTAATTCGAAGCAGGCAATGGAAAGATTTCCAATGTTTTTGAATGAATGTTTTCCATCAGCATGGAGGTTGTATGACTCAAGTGTCTTTAGTCTCGATAGGGAGAAAAAGTGGAAATCCCCATTCAAGTCTTCCATTTTTCTTATATGACCCGCAAGGTGTTCTGTGGTCATTTTGAGATAACTTGCTAATTTTTCAGTTTACATAGTGCTTACATTGAGAAAAACTAATAGACAAAATGTGTAATTCCTTCTTTTTTTCTGTTTTTTTTTTTCTCTCTTCTCAGTGTACCATCCATCTTCTGGTTTATATTTATGGTATATCATTTATTTTTGCTTAATAGAAGAGAATATAATGGAGAGGGTTTTCAGCATTAATTCTTATTATGCCAGTTACTTATTTTCAGAATTATTTATTTCCATCTTGCTGAGTGTTTGGGAGAAATGACTTATCTGCTAGTGTGTGCAATAAAGATAAAATGAGAGATTGTTTACTCCTCTGAAAAGACATGTTATTTGTTTTCTTTTGAAACAACTGACAACATGAGGTGTAAATTAGTGTAGAAATAGTAATCTCTGTGAGAAAAGCTAGATTTATCAAGGAGTATCAAAAGCAAAATTAAGAAATATGACCTGATTTATTGTATTGTATTTTCAGCCCACATACTGATATCTCACAAAAACTTGTCCCAGATTTGTTTTTATAAATTTTATTAAGGTAGGCATGACAGAATTGTCATTTGGACCACTGTGTGAGGAACTCTAGAAAGTACAGAGAGGAGATTTTAAAGCTCAACGAGACTGATGTATTTAAATAATCAGCAAAAGAAGTCTGATCATCCATCTGCATCTGGGGTCTGAGATCAGTTAATTGTCCAGACTCACCCAGGAAAGCTGTGGTAAGCCAGATAACTGGGTTGCATTTTGTAAATTCCAGCATGGTACCACAGAAATGCTGTCCTATTACATACAATAATTTCAGCTGTTGAAATTGCTAAATCTGGTTAGTGCTTCACTTTTTTTTTTCTTTAAATTATTTTTGTTCTAATCTGTTATTCTCTACTAATGGTATAGAGATTGAAAGCTCACAGACTACTTTTCTCTTTTGTTCCCCTTACACTAATGTGTCTAACGTGCTGCATCTATATTTAAGTTTAATTGTGTCTTTGGCATGCTAATCAACTTCCACAAGTCATAGAAATGCATATTGATTGCATTGTGATATCTGTACATTAAAGAATTTTATAGAATAGAATGATTATTTGAGAGCCATAGAAAAGAACAGTGATTGACATTAAATTAATGCTTCAAGACATCTTAAATGCTGTTGCATTAGACAGTTCCTTGAATGACTCAAGGCTTCCAAGTTGTGTTTTTCTCATCTAACAGTCTGGGCTGTGTACCCTGGCAAGGTGTGCCAGCTTTTCTATCAATTTCAGGAGTTACAATAAAAGTTAGCAAAATATCTCCTACCCTAATGTCAAATAATGGACCCCAGACACTTAGTGTTTACAGAGATGTAACTTCTATTCTTTCTTTTTACCTGTTTTATCACTACATTTTCACTCATTACTATGAATTAACACATTGAATTTTACTAAACCAGCACAGCAATTTATTCCAATAGAAAGTTAAAGTAAGTCTGATTGGATTTTCATGTTTAGTATGGATCTATGAACCACATACCTATCCATAATAATATCCACCATTACAGGACAGGAAATTCTACTCCTGAGGCACGCTTTTGGCCAGAATTTTATTACAAGCCAAGTCCTGGCCAAGTCCAGGGCCCAGCCAACCTCTGCTTGGGGATTCTATCATGTGCAAACCTATGGTAGCAATAAATTATGAAAATGAGAGTAAGGCTTTGTAACTGAAAGGCCCCTGCATAATTCCTGGTTGTCCCTGGTGTTGAAAAAGTGATTGGAGGGATAGAAAATGACTTAGGAAGTCTGAATTGTAATATATATTGGTGGCAGTTTTACCTTATTATTTTGAAACAGGAATTTACCAAGGGGTTTAATGGTTATCTTTTTTATTGAATGTCAGTTCAGGTATCTCTGTTTCTGAGTTCTTTAAACTGTATCAACATGAACACTTCTCCCAATTGCAAAAAACAACAGGGAGTAAGCAGGAACATAAAATTATTTTTAGAAAATGCATTTTTAATTACTGAGCTGCTTAATTATTGAGCACTACTGAAAATATCCTGTGAACCTCATCACTATGCAAATGTATTCAGTTTTGGAAACAATTAAATGATAATAAAGCATTCTTTTTTCTTTTACAACATATTACTGCAATGAAGCTGTTACCTCTCAGTGTGCATTTTAATGAGTTTTAAGTAACATTTTAATGAGCTCAACATTACCATAAACCCAAGGATTAGACAAAATTGAATTTACTGGGAAAAGGAAAGGGTTCATTAAGAGTTAATTATATAGTTTAAGAAGAAATATAACTCGTTTTATGATGTCACTTCAACCATGAATTCAGCAGTAGATCTATACTTTATTAATAGGCGTAGAAATGCCATTATTATATTGACATAAAAACATGGGTTTGCACACTACTGCTCGAGCTTCCAATGAAACTTTCTGTATTGAAATCCCTGGGTCAACTTTGTTCTTATCCAGTTCATTATTACATCTGAGGAAAAAAAATACCAAGCTTTGTATTGCTGGTTTGTAATTCCACCTACTATTTTTATAAACATCGTGAACAGTGAAAGCAAAGTTTAATGGATTTACCATTGCCAGTAGGATCTGAAGGCAGGTTCTGAATAAATGTCTTGGATTTATTATTTTAAAAAGGACTGGTAGGGATTTGAGTCCAAGCTACCAGCTCTCCTGACATGCCCAGTGTAACAGTGATGAATGGCTGCAGTCCAGGCTCCTGGGTGCCCAGAAATCCCAGGTAAAATCCCACATAACAGCTCTAGGCTGCCTGCATTTAAATTCAAATGTATATTCAGGTGTTGTTGAGATCCTGCATGATGTGGATTTAAAGTGCTCACGTTTAGTAATTTCAGGTATTGGTTGAATTTACTGCTTTGCCAAAGTTGTCATTTCTGTTTAGCCATTTGACAAAGGAGGGAGGGTTGTAGCTCAGTGCCCCTAGATGTTTGATTAGAAAAGAAGAGGAAGAAAAATCTTAAAATCTTAAGCACAGTATTAGTTTTGCTGATTTAGTATAGTCTTTTGTTCATAGGATAGCTCTGTGATCTACTATTTAAAAATAAATCATTTCATTGATGTCACCACCTTTTAGTGGAGTGAGGTGTTGAAAACTTTGGTGAGTTGCAGTAAAATGGAGCTGATGTAAAACCTGCTCTTGAGGGGGATAGAACATTCCAGCCAGATGTCTCCCTGAAGGAGAAAAGCCATGAACTGTGGCCAGCAATTCGACCTGTAGCAGGAGTTCTGTCACTCCTGCTTGAGCCAGACCCAAAAGTGTCTCCCAAGATTGGCAGTTCTGGTCTCTGAGCTTCACAATGTTAAGGTGAACCTGCAGACCCTCTCTAGAAGGATGATTCCTTGCAGCAGAAGTCAGGGTACTGCTGGCATTTGAAAAGGAAGCCTGATTAGTACCTGGGATTGAATAGATGAAAGGAAGAGCAAAGAAGAACTCTTAAGCATGTAATGAATTCTGGATATGAGGGAAAACCAAGTGCCACTTGGCATGCACATGAGCCACACAGTACTAGATTTCCATTTCTTCGCAGCAGACGTGTTTCCATCTCTTCTGAGTTGTTTCCAGCAGATCTGTCTGTTCCTAAGGAAGGAAGGAAGCACCTGTGAACAGAATTAAGTTGTAAAATCAGACGTGTAGCAGCTATTGACTGATCATTGTTTAGCGCCCCATGTCTTCTCCCACAAAAGTTCACCTCTTTGTATGAATGTGAGCACAGCCAGGCATGTGGAATTCTTCAGAGAGAAACTGAAAATGTGCTACACCTACATCTGGAATTGTTCAGAAAAGGAGGAGCAGAGCTACAGAGGTCCTCCTCCAGGGAGAGTTTAATTCAATTTGCCTTAATTGAAGCTGCACAAGTGAACTACAGAATGTTTCCAGTTCTCCTGATCTCAGAGAAATCCCACAACATTCACTGGTTATATGAGCTATTGCATTTTATATATTCCTTTTTCTAAATTCCTTAGTCTAAATAAGGGGAAGCATACTGCATAGTTTAACAACATATTTTCCTTGCTGGAAAATCTGCTTTAAGTAGTACTATTCTCTCCTGGCCACTTATTTCCTCTGCTTCTAATAGCTTGTCATTCTCTCAGTTGTTTATGAATCTGGGCTGTGAACTGGGTCAGTAGAGTGATCTGGGTTAAAGATCCTCAGCAACAGGAGTTGTTGCTTTTTTTTTCCCTTTTCCTAATTGGCATGGAAGGAAATGTTTGTAGTATTTGGCCTAAAGTCTATCCCAGGTGAATACTGTGGTGGAGGCTAAAAACTCCCTCCATCCAATCCTGTCGAGTCTAATAATCTAATCTGCCTCTTTCAATATTGTGCTTTGCCTATCATATGGTGCTTGAATATTTTATCTAGTTGGTATAGCCTCTTGCTTTCCAGGGCAATCAAAGAATGACAGTTTCTCTATAAATGTACACAGATTAGCTGGTTTGTGGAAACTACAGACCCAGGTACTGTGTGTCTAGTTAAAATCCATGCTAAGGAGGGAAACGAGTGACTTAAATGTGCTGGGAGGTTTCTGTTTAACATTTTAAACAGAAACCTGCTTTAAATGTGAAACCTGTTTAACATTTAGTTGTGGAATATTGCCTGAGCTGGAACAGAGTCTTTGTTACACTTGCAGTTGGAAGGGAGGTAAGAGGAAGAGGATAGATTGTAAAATGGATTTTGTATTCTAAAGTGGGATTAACAGAGGTCTGTCAGACCCTTCAGAGGAATGTGAGCCCTTCCTAGGAAGGGCTGTTCCAGCTGTTGAGTAACTTAAAGGCTGTTTCACAGGCATATCTCAGGTTGCTGCTTTCCTGCTGTGGGGTACACAGTTGTGGTGTGCTCTTTGTCAGTTTTCTCTTATTTTAAAGGAGTCAGCAGGTCTTTGGTTATCCTGATTTTCTCTTGTACTGAACTGCCAGAGGAATATTCATGTGGGGTCTTTATTTTATTACTCTAGTTTCTTGTACTCATAGTTTATTTTTATTGTGTAAATTTTGTTGTACATGAAGTAGCACTTTGGGACAGTGATATTGGTTTTAAAAAAAGGGGGAAAAAAGTTTCACATTTACTGCAATCCCAGCTATTATGCTGCTGTATTTTCAAGAGTGTGTCTGAGTCTAAGCCCTCAGCTGAAGGTCATTTGCAATCTCAGGCACAGCACAGGGTGACTGGAGGCTGGAGCTGGACATCCAGGTTCTGGTTTCTCTCTGGGTGCTTAAGCTCCCCTTTCAAAATTGTTGCTTCAGGCTATTACAGTTGGCCTTTGCTTCTGCTTGTTTAATTTTTTTTTTCTTTTCTTTCCTCTTGCATGGTGTCGTGAATAACAATGAGGGAAATGTGAACTCTTGCATTCTTTTTTTACTTTTGAAAATAAGTGGGAGAGTAAGTGGGAGAGTGGAATATTTCCTATTGCATTGGAGTAATTCCTTGTACTGTTTGAACAGATCAAAACTGCAAAAAGTTACTGGTAAATTACACTAGTTTCTGCTTTGTTTTGAATAAAATCTGAAAACTGAGGCTTTCTTTTCATGTTTAGACCATAGAAAACTACTGTTTTATCTAGATGTTTGTGGATTATTTCTAGTTGATAATGTGTTGACAGAACTGAAATTACTTCATCCTAAGAGCACTTGAATGTAGATTCTACATATCACATTGCTCCTTCTGTTTTTAGAGCTCTGGAAACTTTAAATTTATTATGCAGAATGATACAATAATAATTGACGGATAAATTCTTTAGCATTTGTCAAGATAATACAGAAAACATGTCCTCTAACTTTTTTTGTCTATTCTTAAATTTCAAAAATTTTGAAATTCCTTTTTTGAAGGAAGAATCCAATGACAAAGCTTCAAAAATGACCCTAACATAGGAAAAAGAAAAAGTTTTTATTGTGTTAAGAGGTGACAGAGTGGATGTTCTAAAGAACAGTTTCTCTAGGCCATGCATCCCTACTTCTTTAATTTATTGAATGTTATTAAATAATATTGAATTAAAATAATAAGTAGTGATATATCTAGACAAGTGATAGAGGAATTGTAAGAGGTGGGGCTTTGTTGTAAATTCTTTCAGAGGGGGCCATGTGACTGTGTTCACAGGGGTCCGAGG
This sequence comes from Melospiza melodia melodia, assembly GCF_035770615.1. Classification (NCBI taxonomy): domain Eukaryota; kingdom Metazoa; phylum Chordata; class Aves; order Passeriformes; family Passerellidae; genus Melospiza; species Melospiza melodia. The sequence continues at coordinate 134,637,442 of NC_086195.1, forward strand.
ATGAGGGAAGAGATGAGCATCTGACTCCATGTTTCAGAAGGCTTGATTTAGTATTTTATTATATATATTATATTAAAATTATACTAAAAGAATAGAAGAAAGGATTTCATCAGAAGGCTGGCTAAGAATAGAAAAAGAAAGCATTAGTAACAAAGGCTTGTGGCTTGCACAGAGTCTGAGCCAGCTGACTGTGATTGGCCATTAATTAGAAACAACCAACATGGGTCAATCACAGATGCACCTGTTGCATTCCACAGCAGCAGATAACCATTGTTTACATTTTGTTCCTGAGGCCTCTCAGCTTCTCAGGAGGAAAAATCCTAAGGAAAGGATTTTCCATAAAAGATGTCTGTGACAGTGCCTGGACATGCTGACTGGACATGCCTCAGTAACAGCCATGTGAGCACATTTTGTGCTTTTCCAGTTTCCATTCTGTATTTGCTGGGACAAATTCTATAAAAAGTGGAAACCATTGAGCCTTTCAGAAGGTTGGTGACTGAAGGTCAGGTCCGTAAGGAGATGCTGCTGCTGAGCCTGTGTGCTGTGACATGCCTCTTTGTGGGACAGAGCACATGAGGCCAGCCAGCCTTATGGAGCCTGTTGAAATGGCATCTGGCAAGCACCCCAAAATTGACATGGGGACAGTTTGCAGGATGGGCAGGGAAGTATTTGAGGAGCAGCAGGCAGCTCCCACTGGTGTTGTGTACCAGCTGTGGGCACATCTCACGCTCCATGTCTGATGAAGTGTGGCTGCACAGTCCCCTCGTGATGGAGTTACAAGAGCTTATTGAGGAATACATGCCTTGCTATGTCTGCTCAAATATCTCATTTCCAATCCTGACTTCTGAAGGGAGCAGCACAAAAAAAAATAATTCCTGTTCACAAAAAATTGAGTAGATGAGTTTCAGCCTGTAATTAAAAGATAGAGACCATGGTTGGGCATGGGGAAATGGAGGATGGATGGAGGAGGATTCCTGTGTTGGGCAATGGCCTATTTTGTTTGATGCTTTGCCTAATGTGTCTGAAGTATAGCAGTAATGTGGCAGTGCCCCCTGCCAAGATGGGAAAGCATCCCAGCTGTTGTGTATGTGTTGTGCATGTGTACACAAGAAGTTTATTAGAGGCTATTCACACTTCAGTGGAGCTCTGAGATTGCAGTCTGTATTATATTGGCTAAATGAAGCATGTAACATTCTATATTTCTCATAGAAGAAATATTCATTCATTTCTATTCATTTTCATGATTCTCAGCTGCTCTTATTCCTTTGTTTTACTGAGGGCACATGTACATTTTAGGTGTTTTGGCTGGGCTGGAACTGGAAGCTCAGGGGACTGATGGAGTTGAAGTGGTTGCAGGAGAACCAGCTTCAGTTTGGAGACAGAAAAAAATGCAATTGGTCAATGTCTCCAACTCTAGGTAACTTTCATTAGGTTGAGCTAATGAAGCGCTACAGGTACCTGGCAGTGCAACTTTTGTACTCACAACAGCAAACCTGAATGTTAATATACCGTACTTTCTGAACCTCACTAATTAAATCTGCCCTTTCTGGGGAGTCTTTCTGCTGCACACACAGACTCAAAATGTACAGTGCAGTTTTATATGTGCTCTTCTCAACCACATGGTGAAAATCTCCTACCAGAGTTTTGTTTGTATATCAGTAACATCTGAGGTTTTCTGAATGACGGTGCTTTTGAAAATTTTTATGTATTTATAATTCCTTTAAGTTTCTCTTTTTTTGATTGGTTGACAACCAAAGTCAAATGGGCAAAGTCCTAACTATCCTTTTATAACAGTAGCCTAGGACATTGTGGAGGATTTCTGCTTTTCCTAAATCTTCCCTACTGTGTTGTTGTTGGGAGGGAAGCATCATTGATGGGATTTTAAGAGTCTCTAGTGCTTTTGGTGAAACTTGTCCCATATTCCTGCTGTAAAGAAGACATTCTGACATAAAAGTGACAGAAAAAGTGTCAGTTCAAATTTCATCTGGTGTTTCCTAAAGTTGTGTTTGCTTCCACAGCTGATATTCACATAAGTTGCTAAAAAAATAAATAAGTAATTTTTTTGCGTAGGTAGTGCCCATGATTTTCTGAATATGTAGTCCATTAAAAGTGAAGATCATGTAAAAGCTATCTTCAGATCTGAGATAAACTACTAAATGTCTGATCCTTGTTAAATTTTAAGACTTACAGCAGACCATGCACTTTTAAAAAGTTTCTTGCCTATAATTATGGTAGCAGTTCTTCTAGAAAAGTCTCTGAACTTTAAGCAAGTAGTTGGGCTTTCAGTTTCAGTGAAATAAAACTCCTAGTAATGTGCCTCTTGTTCACATTAGCAATCTGTGCAGTGCATTCATCAAGACTGATTATGCTTTAAGAATAAGAAAAAAGAAATCTGCTCTGTATCCTAGGGAAAATTTTTCAACGTATTACGTTGTATAGCTTTAGATTTCTGAAATTACTTCAATGTGGTCTTCAGGATATTTGCATTCATAAAGAATACTTGGTTATGCTTATTGCTTCCCTTTGCCTTTCTTGACTGTCAAAACACAGTGATGCTTTTGAAGATTTATAGCAGATGGGTAATGAGATTGCTGACTGTTAACTGCAGCATTCAGAATTTGCTGGTGGAAGGAGGTGGGAGTTTAAAAAAGAGGGAGAAGGTTACTGGGGATTCATTGCAAGGAAGACAGGTGATAGAACTTTGTTTTCAATCAGGAGGCTTAAACATAAATATGTTATGTTCTAAATTAGAAAATTCTCCTCTCTTCCTGCGATCTAGTAGTCATATAAAGTCTTTCAGGAAAAAAAAATTATAGAGGTGTCAGATTGCATTCAAGTGATCATAGTGAATCACAAGAAAGGCAAGGAGGTTATACAATTTTGCAGTAAGTATATTCAGGCTATGTTGCATATGCTTAATTCAGCCAAATAGCAGCCTTTAAAAAATCAGAAAGAAATCATAATAAAGTCTGCAATAACTATCACTTGTGTACCTGTGTAAAAAGGGAAAATAGGTCAGCAGTGTCCTTAACTGGGCTAGAAAGATTTCAAAGTCTGACTCCTGGCAGTATGTGCTGTAAATAAGAAAGGAAAAAGTTGGTCTTCTTTTCTGACCTTTATAAAGTCAGCTAGTTGGGGTACACCTCAGAGTACAATTATGAGGAGAGGCAAAAAGCCAGCCAGCTATCTCCTACTGATTCCATTTGGAATGTCTCCATCTCTTCACCCACCTCAACACTGTAATTCTCTGTTCACCTCGTTGAATATATTCTGTCTTTAGAAGCAACACTTTTACATCTAAATATTAATGTTCATCATAGTATTTTGTATGTCTGTATCTGTGTATATGAACCATTAGAAGTTGTAGAGGATGTGTCAGAGTTTTCTCCACATTTTTGTCTTTACTGAGGCCTACAAAGTTACCCTGATCTGTAAGTACTGGTTAAGCACATGAAATACTGAGTGAGAAAAAGGGACGAAGCCAAAGAAAATTGCTGAATTGGCAAGGAAAAAGATTCTTCTTTTGTTCCTTGATGCAGGTGTCTATGTGCTGGTTGTTACTTTGATTTCTAGGAACCTTACGAATCAAACATTGTTGAAGCTGCTAGACTCTTTGAAAATATCCTAACGCTCTGAAAATCACTCTCATGGACTTGGGATGTCATTTCACTGAACATATTTGAATCATGGTGTATTAACTAACATTTGTGTCTGTTAGGCAGTATCAGTATCAGGAGATAGGCAGATGATGGGAAAAACAGGAGGAGAAAATGTATAGCTTCTTACAATATAGGTTTTTAGAGGTGGCAGCTTTTTCATAGCTGCAGCTTTTTCCTCTGCACATGCAGAGGGAGCTCAAGAACTCCCTGAGAGTCTTGCCTACAACTATTACCAAGGTTGGGTGTTTTTTGTTACGTTTTTTCTTGCAAAATGAGGCAGAGACAGCTGCTGAAACAAAGAGGTTGGGCAGCAGCATCTTCAAACAAAGTGTGTTATTATTCTTCACAAGGGAAGTTGTCTGTGACCCCTGTTTTTTTTTTTTCTTTCACCCTGTTTCAGCAGGTAGTGCTGGCTTGCTCAGGGACCATTTCAGCAGATCATACACATTAGTCAAGATCTAAAATACCTCCCTGCACCATATGCTACCTAAAGTATAATAATCCTTTAATCTGTCCACTGCATGACATCTGGGCAGTTATTTGACTTAATAACTCATGTCGATTGTTCATATCAGTATGTATCAGAGGGGGGAAGTGCCAAAGCAGTGGTGGAGAGATGAGGATTTAGGAAAATGCCTGTGGGGAAGTGCCTTGGAGCAGGAGAGACCTACCTGTGGTGTGGCAGGTGACCAAACCATCACTGATGTGGCTGTCTAAAATCTTTTTATGAGAATAACATAATTCTGAGATAAGCACAAAACAGGACAGGAGGGGGAAGATGAGCTGCCAGGACCCAAGTTACAGAAGCGCATTAATATTTACTCGATATCTCTTTATACCCTCTAGTCAGCACAACAGATGTAGCTGTGTTTTAAGACATTATAATTCACTGAAAAGGGCAACAAAGATACTCTTTCCCTCCCTCCTGTCCCTGGTAATTTCAGATGTTCACCATGCACACAGAGGGGGAGGAGGTAGAGAGACAAGCGCTGGTGGGAGAAGAATGCAATTATCCCAAAGCCTCCTGACGGGCATCCACTTCTTCCTTCCAGCTTAGCTGCTCTGACCACAGGCTAGGGGCTCATGGGACATGGACCTGATTGAAAAAGTGGAAGCAGACAGATGGTTATTTGTAATCATCATGTAAATGTAAATCCTATAAAAATGTTTTCTTTCTAAGGGCCTAAAAGCTGGAAAGAAGGATTAAGGCATGGATATCTAGCCTAGAATAATTTTGACCCCGCCACCTTCCCTCCTACCCCATAAACATCGTGCCTTTATCTCCACTTCCTTTAAACAAATTGCTGGAACCTCAGCTGAGGAAATTAATTCAGTTTCCATGTAATTCCCTGTGTTTATGAGCCTCGGTTTGACCGAGGCCTGGATTTGGGCCTGAGCTGGCAGGTGCTGGTTAGCAGCTGCCTTGGGAGCAGGGGCTTCTTTCTGCTCCTTCCCCTCATCCCTCTCTCTGGCAGGTGCATGTCCGTGTGTTTATCCCCTTGCTGGATGTGCTCCCTTTCCCTGGTTACACTCCTGGCTACCTGGAAATGGCCGTGCAGGGCTTTGCTTGCCTTAAAGACAGCCATGACTGCTTGCAGCCATCTCTCTTGTTTGAGCAGCATCAGCTTGTTTGAGCCACAAAGAGACCGATCAAACTTTAATTAACTTTTGTCCGCAGCGCCGTTGTAGGCTCTGTGCAGGCTTTAGCTGCTCTTTGCAGCTCTCCTGTCCCTCGGTGCCTTTCCAGACAGTGGGGCTCAGCCATCTGGAAGCTTTTGCCCTTGCAAGGTTTTGCCTTTTGAAACGTGAGGGTGTTTGTGCTGCTGTCGGGCTGGTGGGGGGAGCAGCCCCTGGGGTACGGCTGTGCTGCACTCCCAGGGCCGGGGCCCATCTTCCCCTTTGACACCCCTTGTTTAGTCATAAAATAGGAGAAAAGTTTGGCCTGGAAGGGTCTTAAAGATCACCCAGTACCCCATGGGCAGGGACACCTTTCCTAGACCAGGTTTCTCAGAGATCCACCCAGGCTGGCCTTGAACATTTCCAGGGATCGGACATCCAGAACTTTTTTGGGCCTCGCTGCCCTCACAGCAAAGAATGTGAGGCAACACCCAAAAATATAGGGAAACTCCCATGCAAGCACCAAAATTGGAATAAAGCAAAGCAAGAACATCCAACAAAAAATGAGGAAGAGGCAGGGACACCTTTCCTAGACCAGGTTGCTCAGAGATCCACCCAGACTGGCCTTGGACATTTCCAGGGATGGCGCATCCAGAATTTCTTTGGGCCTCGCCACCCTCACAGTAAAGAATGTGAGGTAACACCCAAAAATATAGGGAAACACCCATGCAAGCACCAAAACTGGAATAAAGCAAAGCAAGAACATCCAAGAAAGAATGAGGAAGAGGAGGCTGATGGCAACATGGTGCTGCTTGTGTTCAATTTATAAAGCACTAGTGTTTGTGCCCTGCCAGAAGGGCCCTGAGGAGGGCTGGCTTCTCAGGTGAACAAAAGCCTTGTGCCTGTGTGGGGAGAGGGTCTTCTCAGGCACACTAATAGTCATTTGGAACTACCTAGCAATTGTCGATAATTGGCTGAGGAATATTCTGCAGCTCTCAATCAGTTTTCTGTTTTCACAGATGGTTGTACCATTAGGTGTGGTGAGTGCACCAAGATGTGCTGCAGCTTTTCTATTTACTGTGCTAGTACATGCGAACTCAGCTCCCAGCTGATGGTTCTTCCTTCTGTGGCTTCCTGTGCCACCCCAGGAGAACAGCCAAGCTCACCAGCTCGTGCTCTGCCCTCCTCTTCCCTGCTCCCTCTCTCTTGGGGTGGTATTTGGATGTTCTGGGGTGATTGGGCTGATCAGATGAACGTCTGTGCTTTATTTCATTGTTGTTAGATTACATTAAAATACTGAATCACAGGAATGGCTGCCTTTGCTCTTTGCTCTTTACCTTGTTTTTCTCTCTGCTTTTATTCTTCTTTTTCCCTTCCTTTACCTGGCTTTTTCTTTTTTTGTTTCCCTAAAGTTAGTCTTCCCCCTCTTCCTCTCAGAGTTATTTTCTCACTTTAATTTATATTTCATGCATTTTTCTCTTATCTTTGCCTTTCTGTCACTGCTTTATTTTTTTCCCTCTTTCTTTTTTCTCCAACCTTTTTTTTTCCCCTCCAAAACACAGAATGCTTTAGATGGAAATGGTGAGATATACCTATTCAAGATTCAGGTATGTGCTGAGGTACAGAGCAAGATTAAGCAAAGCCTGTAGCATCAATTTTGTCTTCTATTCAAGCCAGTTTTGCAGTGCGGCTTTGGGTAAAGGAATGTGATAAAATCAAATCACCTCTTAGCCTCGTATTCTGGGGCTGATTGGAGCCTTACACAGTTGCTGGGATGATTCAGAGAAAGTTAATGTAATTTGCTGTGTATCACTGCAAGAAACTGTGTTTGTCAGGTCCATACAGCAGTGTGAAATGTTCAAGGAAAGTACTTTCCTTAATATTGCTGCCAGGAGTTAGGAGTCAGGAATATAAAGCCATTATGTGGTGGGATCTGCTGATTTTTCTGAGGATTTGCCACTAATGGATCTGCATTGAAGTTCTGTAATTACGTGTAGAACCAAGCCAGTACAAATAATATTTATTTTGTGTGTAATAATAGTAGCAGAAATTAATTCTTTATCTATTTACCATTTATACAAATGTGGGCATTGCATTATCTAGAAATACTTTTTCTTCTATCATGGGGATCACAGAGACATGCGAAACTGCTTTCCTAACAAACATGGTTTTTTAAGACTTTTTTTCCGGTTCTTTCTCTGACATTCCCATGATATTGACTTTCTTGGCTTTCCAAAGTATTGTACTGCCAATAGTCAGCAGCCCATGATCTTCATCACACTAAGTTACTTCATCATATAAGTTTCTTCTTCCGTTTGATCTTGAAGTTGTATAAATTCCATTTCTGCCAATTTGCTTATTGTGCATCAGAAGGTTTGGATTTCTCAGAAATATTTGGGGATTGAGGTTTTTGTTGTCTATTGGGTGTGTCACCTAAGAAGACTACGGGTTCTTGCCAGAGCTGCATTTGTTGCCAGCTGCCTCCTGTCACTTTTATTTTATGCTTCAAGAGCGAGACCTAAATAGTCACTCTTTTTGTGTGTGTGTTAGAAAAGGAATTAACTTCCAATTAATTCCCTCCTTCCTCTGGGATCTACCTGTGTATCCCAAAATGGAGAACAATAAAAGTTACCTCCATGTCATTTCGAGTGCCAAATACATACAGCCCACTCACCTCAGACTATTCAGGGACCAATTCTTCTATGTATTAATCATATTTTTCTTCTGGCTTATTACAGAAGAGAAAAATATTCAGTTCCAAATGTTAAAATGGGGCACGTTTTATTAACATTGAAAGCAGTAAATTATCTCTGCTTATGAAATGAGACTGAGCAATTTCTGCTGAACTCTTCCTGACTTGCCCCTTCACTAGGATACAGTGTTTTCTAATTTCTCAGAGGGCCCTGGTTCCATTAAGGGCGAGAACTGTTTTAAAGCTGTAATGAAAGCCATGCTTAGCTGGAATTCAAGGAGGGGCAATGCCCTAAATTCTATTTCAGTAGCTCATCTAGAGCTATTTTCAGTTTTATGTTTATAAGAATGCCAATTAACCTAGAGACTAGGACACACACAGAAGAATAAGGATGAAGTGGATGTCATTCTAACACACTGAAGCCAGCTAGTTGGACCTAATCCTTTACAGAAGCTTGATTTACATAAGAAGCCAGTCTGTGTAGCCTAATTTAGCTCTCAAACAGCTTGGTGATTTAAATGCTCTTTCTTTTCAATGTAGTAGGATAGGGCTGGTCAAGGTGGCAGAAGTATTAGAACTAAAAATATAGAAGGAAGAAATAAATATGCTGGAAGTGTATTACTATCAGTTTTATTTCTCTTGACACCTTTCAGAACTGGTGACCATTTTAGCATCCATGTGCCAGAAATACAATAGTAACAGTAATAATGGCAATGCCCTTGGCCAAGGTGTAACTCTGCAGTTCAGTATTAATTCTGTCCCTTTGTTACCTTGTGCTGGAATCGGAGACCCACGCAAGGCAGATATTCAGCAGGTTGTTTTCTGTCGTGAAAAGTACTCAACTCCCAACCTACAGAACTGCTTTTCTAATGATGGAAAGTGATCCTGTCAAAGTTAAGAGGAATAGTGGGTGCTACACATCTTTGTAACTTAAATACAGAGCAGTGTTCTTATCTGGAAGGAAAAAAAAAAGGAAAACAAAAGGCAGTTTGTCTGTGTGTGAAGTCTGACTCCAATGGACAAAAAGGCATATCTTCCCAGCTTCATTTTTGAGATCTTTTACAGTCAATATAAGAAGCAAAATCATCCACTAAAAATGGTTGAGACTTGTTTGTTTAATACTACGTGTTTCTACATTCTTTTTCCTCCGCTTACAATGCCATCACTTCTGCTAATTATTTTTTTCCCCCTTTTCCTTCCTTTATTGCTGCAGTGCTGCGGGATGACTTCCGGCAGAACCCGACGGATGTGGTGGTGGCAGCGGGGGAGCCTGCGATCCTGGAGTGCCAGCCGCCCCGGGGGCACCCCGAGCCCACCATCTACTGGAAGAAGGACAAAGTCCGCATCGACGACAGGGAGGAGCGCATCAGTGTGAGTACAGCTCGGGGGGCTCCTCACCTGTGGGCTCAGGGCTCACAGCTGGGTGCAGCAGAACTTACACAGCCTTACAGCCTTGCCCATGGAAATTGGTCATTGTTCTCAGCAGTTTGCCTCTCTGAACTTGCCCAAATGAGGGGGGCAGGCTGTTTACTGTTCCTAGTCTGGCTCTTCAGCTTGAGCTTCTTTGAGGCTTGGTTTGTAAATCCAGTTGATGGAGGTCTCTTAGAGCTGGAGATTCAGCCATAGAAGGTGCTCAGTTAGATGAATGACTTAGTGCATGTCTTTGACCAGTTTGGTTTTACCTTTTCTACATCTCAGTTCTCCAAACAGAGAATATCAGAGAGGTGTTTATAAGTAAATTCAGTCAAGTCTATGAGGTGCACTGTGACTGTGTTTGCAGGGGTCTTTGGATGAGAGAAGAGACGAGGATCTGATTCCATGTTTCAGAAGGCTTGATTTGTTATTTTATGATATATATTACAGTAAAACTATACTAAAAGAATAGAAGAATGGTTTCATCAGAAGGCTAGCTAAGAATAGAAAAAGAAAGAATGATAACAAAAGCTTCTGTCTCAGAGAGTCTGAGCCAGCTCACTGTGATTGGCCATTAATTAGAAACAACCAGGTAAGACCAATCACAGATGCACCTGTTGCATTCTACAGTAGCAGATAACCATTGTTTACATTTTGTTCCTGAAGCCTCTCAGCTTCTCAGGAGAAAAAATCCTAAGGAAAGGATTTTTCATAAAAGATGTCTGGGACAGGGCACAAATAATCTCTGGGAGAAAACCCAACATCTTAAAATTATACCAGTGATTTTATAGTTATTGCAGTAATTTGGATGTGTCTAAATGTAGGTTGAAGTCATACTCTAAAGAATTACGGTTCCTGAAAAGGAATAAATGTTGGGCAAATGAGTAACACTGGTTGAGTTCTGTGGCCGTTCATTTCTTGTACTGTATGAAAAAGGATCCAGCAGAAATATTGAACTTATCAAGTGATTAGACATAAATCATGGCCCATGCAAGCAAATCAGATAAATTAAGGGGTTGAGAACATGTTTCATTCCTAATTTTTAAATGCTTAGCTTTTCACCATTAATATTTCTTCAATAAAGTTTTATGTTGTATGGAATGATTCAGTGCTGACCTTATTCAACATGGAAGTACTATCAGGAAGCTTTTTAGTGGCTCTGGATCCCTAAGGAATTATTCCAAGCCAAAGAATCTGAGCTGTTGCTGTTTGTGAACCAGGCTCTCTGTGCTAGGGTCTACTCAAGAGTAGAAGAGCAAAGAGTGGCAGAGAGCTGGCTGTCATCTCCTGACTCTCAAGTTTCTTCAGTTAAATCCCTAGCTTATTTTGAAGAATCCCATTGTCTAACCTTTGACACTTTGACACTGTGACTTCACAAGCCACAAATTTTTATTTTATTTCTTTCGTCTATCCTGCTCTTTCTCTCTGTAAGCGCCCTTTATAGCCAAGAAAATATGAACTGTCAGGTGAATCCCCAGTTTGGGCCAGATTCAGTCCATTTGCCTCAACAAAAAGAAAATCTGCCTTTGTTAGTGATCAAGGAAACTGCTCAGACACCAGTAAAATAAAATCATCTGAATAAAACTAAGTCAAATTGCCTTGTTTTTTCAGAGAGATGTCAAGAGTGCTTTACATATTACCATGCAAGAAATAAAAGTACTCTGCTGCCAAGAGACAGCAAGAAATGTAGTCTTTGAAATGTAAAGAATCTAATGAAAGCCAAAGGAACAAGATCAAATGCAGTTGAAATTAGTTGCAAAGTGAAATTAGTCAGTAGGATAAAAATAGAACAGCGTAAAGATATTTAAATATATAAGTACATAATTTTAAAACTATACATATATTTACAAATAAAAGTTTAGAATGTCTTGGTTGTGGAACTCGTCTCCCAAGAAGGTAGCACTTTTTCTGATGTATTTTGTTTAACCTGAAGCTACCTGTATTTTGTTTAACCTGAAGTTCTATTCCTTGATTTGAAACAGATCCGTGGTGGGAAGCTGATGATCTCCAACACCAGAAAAAGTGATGCAGGGATGTACACGTGTGTGGGAACCAACATGGTGGGGGAGCGTGACAGCGACCCTGCAGAGCTGACTGTCTTTGGTAAGGACATCCCTGCTTTCATTGTTTTTTCCCTACAAATGTGTAGGCTGAATTACCCTGGGTGGCTCCTCAAAACACAAGACAAAGCAAGCTTAACAAAACACAGCAGTGCAAGATGCACTTCACAGCTTCAGAAGGAGACCAGGTTTTAAAAGCTGCAGTTTATAATGATGGAGCTGTGGTCGCTCAAGGTTTTCCTTCTAAGCACATAGTTTCAGTGTGATTGGAGGTCCACAGTGGTGTGCATAACCAGAGATGTTATTGCAGGACAGTGCTCTCCCTCACAAAGTGGCCAAATGTAATAAAGCTACTTCTAATACAGTTGACAATGCCTGCTTACCAGAGATTTAGACCAGGATTACCTATTTAAATAATTCCATCTTCCTGAGGGGTTGTGAAATAAAACCTTTGTAGGAAAGCACAAAAAACCCCACACTTGATCAGTAAAACATCATTAGAGACAATTCCAAAACCAAATTTTTGAATATATAGCAGTAACTTTTAGCATTCATTTTTAAGACGACCTGAAACAGCTTTTCCTCCTGTAAGCCAGGACAGCATTTAGATTTTTGGTGCTGCTGTATGAATTAAAAATGAATAAGCTTCCTGTGTGAAAGAGCTTTTAGACCTGATGGGCAAGGCAAGAAGTTGGTTGTTAGGAGCACTTGGACCATAGTTAGGGTCCAGAGCAAGAACAGACTAATAACCCAACCTAGAGCTGGATCCATCCTGCTAACAACTGGATAAGAAGCAAAGCCACAAAATCATGCTGAGGTACATCCTACAGTCATGGGTTTGTAGGAATTAGTCAAGAGGTTCTAAGCAAACAAAGGAAAATCAATAAGGAAAAAACCCTCGCTGCTAAGGAAAACATGTCTGTGCTGACAAAAGAGAGAGAAATAATGTTAATGTTCCATCCTGCTGCACCTCTTTGATACAGTACTGGAATTCCAAACAAGACCTTTTGTAACCCCAGAGAGATGTTTAATAGAAATCCTGAGGTCCTTTGTGAAGCAGCTGCTCGAGAGGTTTTTCACCTTCTGTCTAAGATGGTGCACTGGAAAACCCAGTCACTCATATTGCCACCTCTGAGTCTGCATGTATGTGCAATTCAACATTTTTTTATCCACTTGAAAAGAATATATATATTATGTGATTCACAAAAGGCAGAGAAAGATTTTTGCTAGAAAGATCCACAAATTTATGAGAATATGCAGCTTTCCAGATTTTCTGAAGTGAAAAGGTTTCCACCCCAACTGGTTTGTTGTGGATTCATGGCAACATGTGGCTTTTAAAGGCAGAACTATTATACCTTGCCAAAAAACACCCCAGAGAAAGGATCCCTGTCAAATTATTATGCCCTTTGCAGCCAATCTGTTCGAGTTGTAGCTTTATACAGATGCAAAAGAGACATGACATATCTCCTTCATCAGTTTAAGTACTGCTAATCTCTGGTAATGCTCCCTGTGGATAGCAAGCAGATTGCAGTCCTAAACTACAAAGCCTTAAGAAATCCTTAAGAAAATAATTTGTTAAAAAGCATTGAACTGTAGGAATGAAAACTGAAATGTGCATGTAATTTCATATCCTGCAGAGCTATGAAGCATATTAGGTTCGTCTTGATATGTAAAATAATACATAACCAATTACAATATTCTGATTTTTTTACAGGGTATAATCATAGCAATCAACTTGCAAAAATACAATCTAAAACTATTTGGTGAATACCAAACAAAATCAGCAATAAATGAAATTAGATATTTTAATCCTTCTTAATTGCGTTAGACTACCTGAGGAAAATTGTATTTGAAATTCCCTACTGCAGTATCTTCCTGTCTACATTTTTCCTTCTCTCTGGGTATTCCCAGACAGCTCCCCACCTTCCTTTCTGCTGTGCAAGGATGGCATGCAGGAGGTGCTCAGGTTATGGCCTGCTGTCTCACAAGGTGGTTTGGCTGCCCTGTGCCCATTTCCTGGGCACCTCCTGGCCCTGAAGCTCTGTGCTGGTGCCCTGGGCTCGTGTAACATCATGTCCAGGCTAGTCCTGGTCCTCTCCATACCAAAGGAGGGGACTTGCCCGTGCTATCCAGCAGTTACATTCCATTCCTGGGCTCCAGGCAGCAGCCCATGTGTGAGTAGGGATGTGCACAGAGACTGGAGAGCATTATCCATGATGTTTCCAGGAAGCAATGTATCTACTGGACAGTCCAGTCACTCCAAGCACTCAATAAATCCAATAAATCCAACGACTCTGGGAAACATCATATTGGTTCTGCATGTTTAAATTGGCTTCACTGAACACAGGCAAAACCACCAGGATTGTATGTTAGGTCCACAGCCTTCCTCTAATATGACTCATAGGTCTGAGGAACATGGGAATACTGCAAATGTTGATGAAAAATATACTAGAAACACTTATATGCAGTTCATGTGCCAAACTTTAACTGCTTTGAAGATATTTGAAAATGGACAATAAAAACAAGGAGATCTTGACTGAATGACTTGGAGAATTTTAATTGGGGACTGGCAAGCCTATAGCTGGTGCTGATTCTGGAAAGGAATGTATATTAATTATGTCTTCATTCCTTTCCCAAATAACAACCCTCCAAACCCTTTCCACAGTGTGAAGGGAGCCTTAGTAAACATATTATGTAGGAAAAGGAGCTGTTCATACTAGCTCTCTCTTTCCAGAAACCATCTACTTGTTACTTTGGGCTTTGCAAGTTTTTCTGTAATACCTGAAGTTAACTTCTGCATGTGACTTGTGACAGATCTCTGGCTCCCTGTACAGTAAATTTAGCTTGAGGCATTGCCTCTGGAAAAACTGAGTCAGTGTGGTGGGAACTGGTGGCCCAAGAGGAACAGCATGGAAGCCTAGACTGAAAGATTACACTTTTCTTGAGTTTAAAGACAGTAAAATAAAATGGGTCATAAGAACCTTGGGAAGCAGTAGGGGGAGAAAATAAATTTTTCCCATGTGCAGAATATGTCCACTTGGCTAGGTACCCATTCAATAACCTTTACTGACAGATAGTTATGAATAATACATGTAGAACTTTCACTTTTTTCCCCTAAGTTTATCTGCATAGGAAACATTGTTTTCAACATTCAGGCACTCTTAACAGTAAACTGGTAGTGTCTCTGCAGATTGCATTAGTTTTGTTCCCAAGTCTTGATTCTTCTATTAGCAGAAAATTGGCAAGTTTTCATAGTAAAATACCATAAAGATCATAAAAGCAGTGCTATCCAAAACTGTGTTTTGAATACTGCCCAAGATGCCCTACATTTTGTTAGTCTTCTTTTTCAAGCATTACTGCTAGTTTTTGCCTTTATGAGGCTCCAAGGTGTAATCTTGGAGCAAAGCAGAAAGACAGGGTCTGTCACAGTCTTAAGTTGCACTTTAAAGGAAGTTAATAACCTCAGTCCTAATAATCACAAAAAGAGGCAGCGTGGGACTTGATTATGGTGTGCACACTATTCTGAAGGCCAATTTCCGAAGTGTAGTGATACAAATTAGGTTGCATTGCTTGTGTTTGGGCTCGTAGCCCTTGGCTGAACAGAATTAAAGCAAGATGCAAAACAGAAACAGTTTAATTCCAATTTGTATGAAAGCTTTGTTTGTAAATACATAATATGGAGCCAGAAATCAAATAAAGAAGGAATTACTCTTTATGATAACCTTTATCATTTTGTCATGCTACTTCGCCATTCTGAGGTAAGTGTTCAAGTTAACTGTTTCATGTTCTTTTATTTCCCTTTGCACTTAAAATGGCAATGTTTGAAGAGAATGTACAAAGGTATATCTTGTATATTGATTCTCAAGCTCAGTGAAATCAATGAAAGCCTTAGTCTATCAACTTCAAGAGGCTGGCATCAAGCAGTGGAAAAAGATATATTTAGAAGAGCCTCAAAAGAATATAAAGCATAAGTAAGAAGAGTAAAAAATATCTTTAAAAGATGTGTCAATTTGGACATATTAAAGATTGTTTTGGATGAATCTTTGATTTTATCTTTGGTATCTGAACCTTTTTTCAGCTAATAAGGTCCTGTGGGATGAAGAGGTATTCTTGTCTGATGCTTGAGGAAGTATTTGTGTTTGATGTTCTGTAGATATTGTCAGGCTGAAAGAGAAACCCTAGTTTTAGAAAAAGAATGACTATGATGACATGGTGTTAGAAAAAAAAAATCCCCAAAATCCCTTTAATGAAGACACCGTGCCCCGTTTTACTTTTTTGACCTCTGCCTATGTGGAAGACCTTAGCAGAGTCTTGACCCATTGTATCCTGGAAAGCTTTCTCAGGCACATGGAAAAATCTTCCAAAACCAGATATACATTCATAGGTCAAGACAGAGAAATCAGCAGTGTGTATTTTGTCCTTCAGATCAAATCTCCTCCTGATTTTCTTTAAATCCCTGTATTTTCCACTTGCAGTCTACCTGTGGCAGTTTGCAAAAAGCCATTTTAGCTTTAGATTATTTGTTATCCACAGATACCAAGAAGTTGTTATAGAATAACAATACAGCTCTGAAAAAGTCTCTGATTTGGTCCCCAAAGTGTGTATGTAACAGTCGGTAAAAACTGTAATTAATATGATTGTAGGTATATATAAAAGAAGAAAACCACTAGCAACTGAAAACATTAATTTTACTGCATTTGCCTCTTATTGGTGTTCCATGCCTTTACTGTGCAAGCTCATCATGCCTTGGGTGCTGCTTAGAGTGTAGGAGTTTGTGATGTCTACACAAGTGCCTATTTCTCAAATGAAGAAGGGAATAATGTAGATAGAATAATGCCTATAAATATAAAACCACCTTCTTTTGCAGTTTTCATTTATTTGGGCAGCATAGGTAAATTTAGTGAGGTCGTAATATCCTGTCTTCTTCCACTTGTTCTTTTTTTGGCAGAGAGCTTTACTTCATCCAGATCAGGTTGCATTTAATGAAATATCTATGCTATTGACAGCATTCTGAAGTGAAACTTACTTCCAACCATCTAATGTTTCCTTTTTTTTCCCTTTTGAATCAGAATGCTAAAGTGCAAACAGCTTTTAAATGTAACTATTTGCTATTAAATCCCTCTCCAAAGCCTTTTAATTTGTGTTTTAATGTTCTTTTTAGAGCACAAAAACATTTTAAGAAAATGTTGCCTTCTATTCAGCAAAGAGAGAGAAAACAAGAGCAATTCTAAATCAGATTGAGGCTCTACATTATGAAGACCATCAAATCCTTCACTCTAGCAGTTGCCTCAGCAGAGAAAATATATTAAGGTAGTTAGGATCATTTTAATTAGATTGAGGCCCCATATATGGCTGTGTAACTTTTTGAGGAACAGGGAAAGGGCAATAATACATCTGAAGGTCATCTGAGTCTCTCTAATAGACTGTGATACTCAGACCAATTGTTAAATATGGGAAAAATTGAGTTCTGAGGTTAACTTGTGTCAGCACCCAGAGTAAGAAAATAATTTTGCTGTTTCTGGCTCAGATCTGTGGGTTTCCTTGCAGCACATACCTCAAGCTCTGCAACAGATTGTAGGTGTGTGTCCAGATTGCATTAACAATCCCCTTTTATAACTGCAAGCAAAGCTTATTCTGAAGTTATAAAGGTCACCCTAGTAATAGCATGACTGGTTGACATGACATATAACCATGACCTATTTTATAGTTCTCCTCAAAGATTTTTAATATTCATCAGAGAAAGTCTGGGAAGTGGGTACTTTATTTACTCAGTGAAAGCTTATAAAATAGCTATATTAAAATTTTTATATATGCCTATGATTTTAATTTATCACCCTTTCTTGTTGTTTCTCAAATATATTGTGCTCTGGATGCTGTTGACAGAGTAACAATATTTAATTATACCACAAGGCTTTATTTATGGGCAAACCATTTCAGAGGAAAAAAATATGATTTTTTTTCCCCCCCAAGACTAGTTCTGAAACTAAATTTGACCTGGCTGTGCAAAGAAACCTTCTTTATTTAGCATGCTTGGGCAAGCAGTGCTCTGTCTCCTGAGAGATTAACATTGTAAGCAAGTTATGCAGGTGACTCAAATCCAGTTAATCTCACATAAAGAATGTTAATTGCATTGGCAATGGCATTCACTCTGATCACTTTATAGCTGTATAATTAGCTATTGGACACATTCAAGGGGCTTTCTGAGTGATACAAATACAGGAAGCAACATAGTAGATAACTTGTTCTTTCCTGATTCCCGCTGTGCAAAATGCAGAGATGATGCAAAAATGGAAACAGCAGTTGTTGGTATTTACATGTCCTTGCTAACTGGGCTCTGTCCTTACATAGCTATTACTTTTCTAGCAACTTCTTAAATGTTTTTGAAAATATACAGTTTTAGAAGCTGATATGAAACAAATATGTGTGTATTCTCACAAATTGCCTTGTTGTGGAATCCAGTGATTTATCTAATGACTTCAGGGCCATTTACTTTCTCCTCAGCTGGGTTCTCCTCAAAATGAGACAGGAATTTATTTTCTCATCTCCTGTACAGGAGAATTTACAGCCACAAGTAGCAATTTCATAAGTATGCACATTCTAATTTCTAAGATGTTTACATGCAGCTTTTGTAAACCTGGTCTAAAATGATTTTTGTATGCAGACCAAGCCAGTGTACAGACAGAGAGTTGTTTAAATTCAATGGGAATTAACCATGGCCTCTAAATCACCAATCAGAAAGCTGATATAGATCTGAATTTCTTAGTTTAGAGAAATTTAAAGCATCATGTCTTGAAAAACAAATGCCAAAATGAAGAGTATTGTGTATGAGCTGAGAGCAGGAGTTGGTCTAAGCTCTTCTTAGGAGAGAAGTTGTAAAAACCATGCTGTTGCAAATTTGCAGAAAGTGTCATTAAAATACTCCCATCCAGATTCAGATAGTTACAGATAGGCCAAGTACATTGCTTAGCACTGGGATTAAAATGGGGTGTTTTTTGCTTTGTCCAGTTGTAATAAGATTATCAAATTAAAATGGCTTTATCCAAAATTTTCCATGCCTAACTAGAAAACCAATTTTGGTTGACAAAATTAAATTGACAAAATAATTCACTCTTCTCTAAGAATGTTGAAGTTCTTGCAGTTTGGAGGCAAAGGGGATAATTGGAGTGAAATGGGCAGCAATGAGAGGAATGGAGGAAGCTTTTTGTCCTGAGAAGTGCATGTGCCTCATACTGAATATCAGGTACCTAAAATATGTTGGGAAATAGCTACACTGTGCCAGAGATGTACTCTTTTTTTGGCTTGTCCAGAGGATTTTCAGTAAATTTAGCCAAACAAGCACCTGCTGAAAAGAAAAAGAAAATGTAATAGAGTCATCAATTCATACACCAGAGAACCCATGAATGCAGATCTGGGCAGCATTTTCTTTATCTACACTGTGTTCCTGCTGCTATCACTCTTCTGGAAGGGTCCTTGGGTACTTCAGCTGATTTTTCTTAAATTTGTGGATGGTCTGTATTTGTGTGACCTGGGTAAAAGGAGCTCCAGTTCAAGTGCAGACCAAACACTCAGTGGAGAAGAGACCATTTGCTGTGATGTACAAAAAGGGAGAGGCATGGATAGTTGGAAGAGGAATTGGATTTGAGAACTTGCTGGGCTCCAGGTGTGAAAAGTTATATCTCTGGGCTAAATACAAAGATAAAATTACTAAGGAAACTGTCAGCAGCTGGATAGGGCTTGTATGCAGGCTTGAAATAGGAAATTACAAAGAGCTGGATATGACTTGTACACTGACTTAAACTGGGAAATCATAAAGATTTCAATATAAGCAGAGAGGCTAGAAATGAATTTACTTGCCCAAACATTGCTGCAATCTGAAGATCCTGGGCAGGAATAGGAATAGGACCAAAGCCATGGCTTGGGGAGAAGAATCTTTGCCCGTTAGCCATGCTTTTATCTCTATCATCTGGAAAGGTGCTATAGATTCTTGAGCATGTCTATTCTTCTGCTGACAAAATATGTTTTCCCCTGCCAGTAGGTTTCCCTGCTAATAAGGAATTCCTGTGTGATGCTGTCACTCATTTACATAATTACTAACAGGTGGTTTTGTGTTCCTCATTTTCTCACTGATATTCCGATTTGTAAAAGTGATGAACACTTTTTGTCAGCAGTTGAATTAAAGGAAGCTGAGCTTTAAACACACAAAATTAAAACTTCATTTCCATCCAACCCCTCCCCATCCCCTAAAAAAAAAAAATAAAATTGTCAGTTTTGTGGCTCAGGTTAAACACCAAAATTTAGCAGATAGTTCTAACCTTGTTTTCTGAGATCTCTATCATAGCCCAGAGAGGAGCTATAATAATAAGTGAGGTGATTATAAAGCATTAAGATAGGTGTAATAGAGACCATGAGGAAATTAATAATTCTGTCTTTGAAGTGCATTTTGAGTAGAAAGACAGGAGGCCACCCTCTAAACAGTACCACTAAAACAAAATATTAAGCACCTGCTCATTAAGTGAATACCAACAATCTGGAGATGTTTGGGGGAAAAATAGTATATGATCATATAATTGCTGCCAGTCCCATAAGGCATCATAAACAGAAAGGAAGTGATCAAAAGACATGCAGAAAGCTTTAATTCTCTCAGTAAATGTGGCCTGCTTGATTTTTCAACCTTAATAATGTTCTTTTAACTTTTTTAAAAAAATATTTGCATATAATGATTGTGCATAACAAACCTGTAAAATTAGCACTGTAGTTATCAAGAAAAATTACCTGAGTCAGAATCTGGTATTGCTTGCATCTGTGTGAATTCTGAGTAATTTTTTTAAGTGACATCATATCCCTTAACTTGCTGAGAGTGAAATATGAAACATCGTGTGTAACCAGTTTTACATGTCCTTATGATAAATCCCTGTCTTGAGTGAAAATACTGTTTCATATAAACTCAGCCTTATAATGGTTTGACTAGCATAAATAATTGATGACAATAAAAGTGTGGTGTGGCTGAGAGGACAGAACAAAATTTGTGCCTTCCAAAGGCAACTTGGAAACTAACCCCAGTGACATCCTTTCAAATGAAATTACCGGTGCTTGGACTTTGTAGCAGTATAACTGAGATCAGATTGTGGCTCTGCATCTGGATTTTAGAGCAGGCCTGTGCAACATTATGGTGATTAATACTGTTTGTAGCCGTGCAGCCTAACATAACAAGGGTAAACAGAAGTTATTATTCAGACCTTAATTTGGTTTTCCATGGTGAAGTTGGCAATGGGGATCAGGGAATCTCTTCAGGATCGTGCAGGACAGTTCACAATTGCCTGAGGTGCATAACGCGGAGTTTAAATTTTCCTCACAAGTATCAAGATATTGATCTCTGCCAAGGGCTAGCTGGCTCCTGCTGGGAGCTCCTGCTCCAGCTCATACATTGCTGCAGCAGGAGCACGGCAGCTTTTCCAGGGAAGGGCACGGCCTCAGAGGGCTCTCCACTGTCTGGAAGGCAGCTGGTCAGTCCTGGCACAGGCTGCCCTCTGGTCCTCCTTCCCATCCTCTTCTTGCTGGAGGATGGGATGGGACAGCCCCTGCCTCTCCAGCCTGGCAACCCTCTCGCTGGCTCTTTATGCACATCATCAGTTCCACTTGTCTGAATTTGTGGAGCTCAGCCTCCTTTCTGTTTGATGGATGGGTAAGCAGCGAGATGCTGAAAAGTTAAAAAGTGTTCATTTCAGCCCTGTGACTCACTGTGGAATTTTAATGTCTCTTTCAAGAGCGGCCCACGTTTCTCAGGCGACCGATTAACCAAGTGGTGCTGGAGGAGGAGGCCGTGGATTTCCGGTGCCAGGTGCAGGGGGATCCCACTCCCACAGTGCGGTGGAAGAAAGATGACGCAGACTTACCGAGAGGAAGGTGAGAGCCACGTTCACGTTCACTCCCAGTTTTCAATTGCTGCACAATGCTGGAATCCATCCCTGCTACCAAGAGTTTGTTCTTTGGCATTGTGTCCAAGATTTATTTCCCACATTGCTGCTCTTTTGGCACTACAAATCTTCTTCCAGGGGCAGCTGTGCAGGGAAGCCCAGCCTGGGTGAATTGTCCAGGTAATGGATTCCTGTGGAGGGAAGAAAAGTGATCTGTAGGTGTTGTGAGCACATGGGTATTCAGTGAATTTATTGGAGACAGTAAAGATGTTTTAGGACTGTAATGGTGATAGTAGCCCTCAGAATGATGTGCTGATACCAAGAGGGAATGAACTTGGCAGGAAAGTTGCTCTGTTGCACTGGCAAGGTGAATTACAAGCAGAGCATGGTGGGCTTTGCTGGCTCCTCGGTTCATGTCTGTTAAGTCTTGGAGAGAAACCTTCCTCTTGAGGAAACAAAAAGCCAGACTAGCAGAAGTGTAAAGCAGAGTTGAAATCTGGAACAGGCCCCCTGTGTTCAAGAAAGATTAATTTAGTCTGGAACAAACAAGGAGAAATTTTAGTGAGCAGGGGAAGGGAGTCTCTCCTGCAAAAGGATTTTTAATTAGTTTGGCTCCTTTCAACTTAAAAGAGCAGTGTTTGGTCCTAATTTTCTGGAACTCTTTCTTGTTTTGATGCTGAAACATTATTTCATTAAAAAATCCTCGACATGGAACTAGCTCTGGGAGCAGGAATTAGAACCCAGGTCTCCACAACCCAACAAGTCTTTCTGGCACTATGAGTCCTGATTTATTTTTGCACAGTTTTAATTTTAGCAGTAGGCATGAATAGTGCCTCTTTTTTCCCCCCCCACTATAACTGACGTTTTCCATCAGTTGAATATACCAATGGAAAAATACATAATCTAGAAAAAACATTTCTATGTAGGATTGATATGAATGCTTGTGTGTGTATATATATATATATATATATATATATACTTTTTAAAAATTCATTTTCTGGCAATTAGAAAAAATATAAAAGTCACATAGCTGTTTTGCTTATTATAGTGACAGATGTGTATGAATGTAATAAGCAAAATATTTTTTTCAGGAGAAGCCTTTTTGATGTCAGGACGGATTTTTCTCTTTGCTTGCTCTTTAACTATGTATTGTGGTGTAGTTCACAGTAAATACATTGTGTTTCTGTGATTTATTCTTGCTTTTGTGCTACTTCTGTTGTTTTAAATCATGTCTGCTTCTAGTTCTCATAAGCAGCAGAAGTAATAGATGATGAGCCTACAGTGACTTTGGTTAGATTGCATTTCTGTTAGATATTTTTTAGTGACTGCATCTCTTCTTTTTCTCCAGCATCTGCAAATGCCTCTGATAATTAGCATTGTATACTTTCTATTCTATGATTTTTGTTTATATAGCACAATATGTGAGCATATCTTCACTGTCCAAAAAGTGGACATTTCCAAGCCATCTTAATCATGGAAGATGAGCTTGGAATCTCTTAAACAAAAGTTGTGTTTTTCTGGTTTTTTTTAATACCAGCAAAGAAATTTGCCCAGGTATAGTCTGAATGAATGGATGGAGGAGAAAATTACCATATCAAAATTTTATAAATTAGGGAAGAAAGTCAAAATGATTCCTCATTTTTGAAACTGAGGGAGGTTTTTTTGAGGTTAAAGACAAACTGAGCTCCTGTATTTTAAGCGTTTTAACATATACAATGAAATATAAAGCCCTCAAGGTTTTCCCTTTGTCTTTCTTCTCATATGCATAAATACTTCTGAGCAGATCTCTGAGCTATTTCTCTTATAAATTTCAAATAAATTTCCTGTTTCTATAGCTAACAATGTTCTTTGCACATCTGTCTTTGTTTTTTTCAATAATTTCATTTTGGCTTCATCCCTAGATTGCAAGACAATTACAGTAGGTACCTGTTTCAACAAATACAGCAGATTTTTAAATGTCTGTTGTTGATTCAGCTTTCAAAAGTGTCTAATTCACAACAAAGTGGAACAAACTGGTTTTCTGTATGCATTTTGTTTCTGTAATTTGCTCCTGGTGAATGCCAGAATCAGTGACAGTGGATCCATAGTTTTTCAGAAATTCTAATCTGTTTTTCCACCTTACCTTGTTTAATATTTTTTAGTGACCCATGAGAAAGCAAAGAGGAAAGTAAGGCCAGTGATTTCTGGTGACAAATGTGAGCAGTATTGCTACACTGAGTGGTGTGTTGAGTAGTAATTGGAAAATAATTTCAGGCTGTTAAAGCCCTAATTATAAAGGTCCCAGATGGACTCTAAGCATCTCCAGTTGCAATTGGATTAAACGAGAAAAAAACCCCAACTTCTAAAGAAATTAAGATGTTTGAAAACATGACTCTTTATAAAAAAAATAATTTAGCTATTTGTCAAATTGTCTGTGTAATTGCTCAGGAGTATATAAATAACCGTGCTTCAAATCTGAGAATAAACAGTTTATTCTGATGGTGCAAAACTTCATTCCCAATTTCAGTTGTTTTCAACTGATGATCTAAATCAACTGTGATAGTCTGTATCTCTGAGAAGCAGATTTTAAAATGCCTGGGAAACACTGGTCTCACTAGTGGTCAAAGGAAGTTACTTATCCAACATCCTTTAGACCTGACTTGAGATTTCAGACTATGATATATGTCATGGAGCTCCTCTGTGTGTAACTGGGCAGTAATTTAAAAAAAAATGATAAATACTAGGTGAAAACAGTAGTGTGAGTAATGTATGAAAGCTGTTTTCATAGTTCTTTTGTGCCACTGTGATAAAGAATTATTTATGTTCTTAAATTTATTTATGTTCTTTCAGTGCTTAAAATTCTTGTTAGACCCCAAATTGATCCCAGCAAATTAATATCTTGTTGATCTAAATGTTGCTACTGCACCAACAGGGAGACTCAAAATCCAGTGTGAAGTCTGGGGTATGTAAAGCCTTCTTCCAGAAGCTGTCCACTTCAAATCAGTGACCCAAGACTGAAATGCATTGTGAATCAAATGTAGAGGCACATGGTGTATATTTTATTTTAATTGCTCCAAAAAATTCAGCCTCACACCACAGCCTCCACAGTACACAAAGGGTGGGGAATAGTTAATCAAGTATGACTCATGTCAAACTACTGGAGGTGAACAGGATGTTGTGGGGCCAGTCCTGTGCCTTTGGCTGCAATATGAGGTTCACTATTCCATGAATAGAGTTTTTTCTCATTAGAAGTGACACAAGGAAGTGGCACAAAGATTGTGTCAAAGTGACTCGCACAATTGTGGCCATGCATAATGATTAAAACCTACTGAAAATTCAATAAAATTTGTCTTTATGCATTGAAAATTTTTTTCCAGATATGTGTTCAGGTATCTTTCCCTTTGACGTCTGCTCAGCAGAAATAGAGATTATACTTTCCTTCCAAGGAGCTGATGGTCTCTTATGTGGTAGAGAACTCAATCTGGCCTGGATCTAATTTTCATTCATCTACATTTTAGCCCTGGTAACAGGAAGAAAATGACATTATTTGAGAGCCTACAGTATGAGAGTGGCAGATCTATGACTAGCAATTTAATAACATTTGAATAAGGTTTGTACAGTGTTTCATGTCTTCAAATTTTCTAGTGAAGCTGCGGAGAGCAGCTGCATGGTCTGTAATTATATAGCAAGTAATAAGTACTTCTTTTTTTTTTTTTTTTAGGAAGTGAAGAGATTCTCAATTACAAGTCAGAATTTATGACACACTATAATAACTGTTTAAACCTTTTATACAGAAGAAGTTAGCAGTGCCAGCTCTTCGGGAGAGTGAGGTTAGCTCAGCAAATGTATTTTTCAGTTGCCTTAAAAATGACTGAGTTGCAATCACATAGGCCTTTTTTTGCATTCCAGCCCAGAACAGCTGTTTTAGCTCAGTAAATACATCTTTAATGAAATTACAACCTGCTCTTTTAAGTTGCATTTACAGGCACTGTCTGATTAGATGGATATTGTTCTAGAGATGAAAAGTGGCAACTGCACCCACAGGGAGAGGTATTTGTTTTATGTGCCACCCACACAATGGGAGTGTGGGCAGAAAAACCAAGAGTGATGCTTCAGAAGGAAAGTGGGGTGTAGTTTACACAAGGTGTATTGCTAAGTGTTAAGAGATTGTAGGTTATTAAATGAAACAGAGTTGTAACACTCAGCAGTGAAAATCATAAATAGCACAGTAAGCTTTCTTATTTGCTGGAGATTAGGAATGTTCATTGAAAATTATTTGGGAATGAGCATTCTTAGAGCACAGAGTTAATATATTGTAAGATATGTGTTAGCTGCAACAGCACAAGCCCGTGTAGGTGTTAGTTTTGCTATGTTTTTAAAACTGACTTTTTTTTAATGCATATGCATGGTCTGGGCAGAAATGCTGTCTGTCACACTTCTGATAGAGCTGAATGAAAAAGCACACCTATAATTTCTCTGCTTTCCTCCATGTTTTCTCATGACCCCAAAACTAGGAGTATAACACGACATTTTAAAAATATCTCACAGTCTTCCAGATGCAAATCTTTGAAATGGATTTAAACACAACTGACAGCAAACCTAATGAACTAAGAAAAGCTGCATTTTTTAAGAGGAGATCCAAAAAGAGCCTGATAGCCTGAGAAATTTTGCATTTTTATTTCTCCATTGTGCTGGGTTGACCCTGGCTGGATGTCAAGTGTCCCCCAAAGCCTTTCTGTTATTCCCTTCCCAGCTGGACAGGGGGCAGAAAATATAATGAAAGGCTCATGGGTCAAGATATGAATGAGATCACTCATCAGTTAGTGTCAGGGGCAAAATAGACTCAACCTGGAGAAAAATTAGTTCAATTTTTTATCCATCTAATCAGAAAAGGGAAAATGAGGAATAGAACCAAATCTTAAAAACAGCCTCCTCCCACCTATTTCCTTGGCAGGGAAAGGGGCTTGTGGTCAGTTCATCACACCTTGTCTCTGCCACTGCTTCCTCCTCAGGGAGAGGAGTTTGTGCCTGTGCCCTGGAGTTCCTCCTTCCCTCCTTCTTCATGACCTTGATGTCCGCAGAGCTGTTGCTCTCTCATGAGAGCTTTGGTGGGCACCTTGTACCCACCCACCACATCATGACCACAGGATGAGGCTCTGTAAGCAAGAGAGACAGTGATTTTTAAGAATAAACAGTGGTGCTCTGTAATTTCATTAATATTCTGTGGATAAGATATTGAGGTATTTAACTCCAGCCCCCTCTAGATACAACCAAGGGGAGAATGACCTTTCAATGAAATATGAGTTAATAACACTACAGCACTGTGTGCTTTCTTTGAGCTAATATCTGTGCAACAAAATGCAGTCTAATGTGTATTGAAAATTAATTAGAATAAAGACTGTGTTTTAGTAATGTAATGAATATAATCTTTGGTTACATCAGCAAATTTCTGTTGCAATTAATAACAATTAACAGTTTTAAATGAAGGGTCTGGGGAAAAGGATGTTTTTCATATTAGCTATATCACATGTAATATTTGTCATCTCTGGTTAGATCCTGTATGATTTGCATGCCCATCTTTTTTTTTTCCTTAAGCTAAAGCATTAAAGAGAGATTAGTCCCTTTATGAGGAGCATAGGGGGAAGATTGGATGTTCTTAATGGCTTGTCAAAAAGAGACAGTGAAAGAAAGAGGTTTAGCATGGTATTTGTATACTTGCGTATATCTGGAGGCATGAGAGGAGGTTTGCAGAGGGTGTTGCTGTTGATGTCTGGCACAGAGGGAGCTGCTCTGTAACTTCCAGAGTCTGTGGGGCACGAGTGAACACTGGCAGATCTCAGGCAAGTGCAGCATAAGCATCTTTTCAGCTGTTATGTTGAACCATGTGAGGAAACTTCTGTAAATTCAGATGCCATTTAGAGATAGAGAGGTGGTGAGAGGTAAAATAGATGCAGGGGTTGGTAAATTTTTGTGTATATAGCATCAAGATGATGTACCCCAGTGATGGTGGGGTGCCCCCTCGTGTGGCACTTTTGGTTGAGTATCCCTTTTCTCTGATTGCTATTTTGCCTGTCACTGATCCCTTCCTGCTCTGCAAGTGGAAATATATTCCTTAGAGTTGTATGAGGAGTACATGCCCAAGTGAATGTGTAAATGACAGCACTTTTTTACATTTTAAATCCCTCAAAACTTGACATTGAGTAAAGTCCTATAATTGCATCGTCCCACAGTTACCCCAGGGGTTTATAGTCTAACCCAGGAGCTGCCTGCCATTCCATTTGTCTGAAGTATTAAATGCTGTGAGCAAAAGTGGTAGATGTGTGCCTCTGCTAGACTGATCAGCAGAGAAACAGTTAATAACGTTGACATTTAAATTGGCTTCATGTTAAGTGTCAGTTCTCACCACAGAGCTGAAGAAGAGCTATTGTTTCAGCCAGTCTGTTTGCAGATTCATGGAAATACTCTCCAGTTGCTTACATAAGGGTCAAGGTTGGAAAAATAGCTTTACAACTCCATGGACAGCAGCCATAAAGGAATTGTGTCAACTAGCACTCCTGCCTGCATGTTTTCTCTTTATGCTGTGTGAACTCTTGGTGATCTATGAAGTGATCACTGACACTGCACTAGAAACAGTATTGTCACAAGAGAATGTTGTTATTTCTTTTTATTCCTCCTTCTTCTGCAGCCTAAAATAGTTAAATTTCAGAGCGCTAATGAAGTCAGTAGAAGAGTTCAGAAACAAAATTTAATGCCAGTTGTAGTAGCCTCAAACATGGGTTTATCTGAATTTTCCACTCGCAGCAGAAGGCTGCAGTAAAAAATAGTCTTGCAGGAAGAGGACACAGTGAAATTTAATGCAGAATTTCATTCAAAATACTCCTACTAATGCTTAAAGTATACTCCATAAAAGCTTAGTAACCATATGGTTTGTATACTATATTTATAAATTTTAGAATATTAAAGTAGCCTTCTTTCTATCAGTTAAATTACCATCAAAATCATAGAATTAAAAAGTAAAGATCATTTACTGTGCATTTTTTTTCCATGAAAGACTCAGGAAAACAGAGAGGATGAAGCTCTTAGATATATTCAAGTGGGAGTAAGATTCAAGAGCTCTAACCACTGATGCTACTGGAATGTCTGGCCTGCAGGGATTTCTTCTCCTTTAACACATTCCATCTCTTTATGGGATACAAAACTTGTCATCTAAGCTAAAAACAAATTAACTTACCCTGTCATTGAAAACACTTTCATGGTAAAGTTTTAAGCCTAAAAATTATTTCAAGTTCCTATCAGTAAGTTCTGTGTTGGTAATTGCTTAACTAGCGAAATGTACTTTTTAAGAATATGACTTGTGGCTCAACTGCAGTACTGAAGGCACTTTCATTACAACATTAACATGACTTCATCTTTAATTGCCACTTCAAGGTTAGTTACTGATTCAAAATACAGATTAGGAAATATTTCATTTCTCTGACAAGTTTATAGTAATCTTCCGTGTGCTTTAGGCAAATAATAATAAATAGGCAAACACAAATTTGGTTTATCTCAAACTATTCATGAGCTGCATGCTCATGTTAAAAAATGCATCAAGACAAGTTTAGTGGGTGCATGATGCCAGTCTGGGCTCAGATCTTCTTACTTTGTTCCAGTCCATGCAGTAACATTTCAGTTTTTCAAAAGCTGAAATGGACGAAACCAAATAACTCTGAGCATCAAGGGTGCTTTTCTAAGAGATGAATTTATGACATAGGCATTAATAATATAAATCTCCCTGAGTGCCTGACAAATGTGTCTCATGTGTGAGGGAAAGGACTACTCCTGGTGATGGGGGATAGGTCTCCATGCCAAGTGATTACAAAGTCTCTTAGATCATACTTCCACCAAAGCTCCAGTTTCTGAAATGTGGAGCTCTGTCTGGAACTAAAATCAAATCAGAAGCCCATTTGGGGTAATTATCATGTGGTAATTCCCTATGAGTATAATTCCATGTGCAAAGGGAGATGTAAAGGATCTCTGCATAAGTTTAGATAGGATTTACTGAGTCACTGATTCCCAGACATATGTTTTGTTCTTAACTGCTGCTTGTTTCCAAATTATTTCAAAGAGAACCAAAAACCAGTCTCAATTTGCTTCCTTGGTTCTCTTCTGAGCACATGGCTCCTGATTTTGTAAGAGACTATGCATTTTTTGTGTTCAGTCACACCTGTCTGTTTGCATGTCAGAGCAGTGCTGTGGAGTGTAATGCTTCCAGATAATTTGGAAAACACTATTTCCTTGGAAACAGGTATGGTTTCGCAATGTTGGCCCAGTAACTGTAACAGCTGTACACATATTTTATGAGACTTAGACCACTTTGTTGAATGCCTTGCTTTATAACACAGTGCAGTGTGGGTTTCTGTTGTATATTATTGCAATTGAGAATGTCTACTCTATCAGATAGAAATAATCTGCTGATCACAACCCATAAGAGGTTTTGGACTGAAGCAGAACCTGAGTCAGCATAATTGAGGAAAAATCACAATAGTGAATAGCAGCTTGTGTCACACAACTCTTTTTCCTCCTTTGTTGTATAGAGTAAGGAACTATGGAATATAGAAACCCTTTTATATGACAGCTTGCAAACATGCATCACACAAAGAAATTCAAAGTAATATAGCATTGTCTTCTACCTTTCTCTGGCATGAATGGCAGAGCTAAAAAATAAAAGGATATCTGGACATGTAGATGTGAGGAGTAGCCATGCTGTCAGCACCTTGGAGATAGCTCCCTGGTAGCTCAATTTATCATGGCTCTGAGCACTGTCTTAGAGCCACCCAGCAGCAAACAGCAGCTTTTGATTTCAGGGGCACCACAGAGTAATTTGTGACCAGTGCACACAAATATATCCATAACTGTCACTGATTTGTGTTTTGTTAGAGGAAAAAACCTGACACTCCCATATCTTTCCCCAGAAAGCTGTTACCCATGTATGTTTGGGCTTCTTTTTTCTTCCACTTATCAGTGAGTGGGATGGAAGTGAAAATAACTCAGCTTGTGTCAGCTATGCATTGCCAGTGGGCATGGAGGCTCTCCCTTCTGCTGCTGGATCACACAGGGCTGAAGCAGGTAACAGCTCACACTTCCCATCTCGCTGCAGCTTCCCTCTGGCTCCCTCCATCTGGCACAGGGATGCAGGAGCCAGTGGAAAGCTGTGGCACTGTGCTGGGAGCTGAAGTGCCAGCACCACAAAGCAGAAGTGGAGACAGAAGCTTAAGCCTCCTTAACTACCTCCTGTTTACCCTGGTTTTGGCCAGTAGCATCTCTCTATTTGGCCTCCCTAATCATGGATGTTGTGAGCAATCTTGAAGCTTTGTGCGTGTTCTGCAAAATAGTCTGGCAAACAGGCAAAAGAAAATACAGTAAAGTCATTTGTGTGCCATCTCTTAAAAAAAAAAAAAGGCAAGCTTATAATGTGTACATACAAAGATTCTAATTTATTACCTAATATTTTTTATTTAGAAGAATGTTTTAGATTAAAATATATACCTGGTATAAATTGATGCAAATTTTTTAACAGCCTTTAACACTTTAGATGTGACTTTTTCCTCTTGCAATATCCTTTTAGCAAGAAATAAGACTTCTTGAGTTGGGTTTCTTGAGTTCACAAAGCATTCTGTGAAGTTTAAAATGCACCACTAAAGCAAGTACATCCTTGTATTCCCACTTAGGCTGCTTGGATATTTAGGAAGGAAATTACCCCAGCTGCAGATATGGTTTTGCTATCTGTGCATGTTAAAAACAAAAGAGGTGCATTTTTTTTTTTAATACATAGCTGCATGCACATTTTTGAAAATATGGAAACTAGGGTTTCTGCAAAACACTGTGAAAATTTTATATCAAATGCAAAAAACCCCAAATATTATTGTTAAATATCTCTAACTTCCGTAATTTTTTCTCTTTTTATTTTTTTATTTGATAATCATGAGGAAGATTGATGGCTGAGTGTGAACAGATACACTTCCAAATGTGGGGAAAAAAATTCCAACTGTGACAAAACCAGTTCAATTCAAGTTTATTCTTAGATGCTTAAGTTAACACATGAATTCAACCTCAGTACATTAATTTGCGATACTTAAAAATAGTTAATGTGTTTTGTTTTATTTGCTATTTGGCTGAGCAGATGGTAATGGTTTTGACACAATTCAGTTTTTTATTTTTCTTCTTTTCTTTTCTTGAAAAAGACAAGGCTCTTTTTCCCACTTTGTCACAGCTGGTTACCAATCAATCTCAATTCACAGTGCAGTGATGATAGCACATGTTGTTCAGGGGCCAAATCTGATTGGGTTGCATTTTCAGCAGTGTTTCATATCAAAAAAAAATTGTGTCTGTATGGCAGTGACTGTCAGCACACTATTGTACAACTGTCATTAATCAGAACTAGCAACAATGAACGCATTCATATGTGCCAGGACTGCCAGATTTCACTCAAAATCACCCAATTTCTATTAGAATTTCCTCACCAGCAGTGTTTTCTCATGTGCCTCTTGTTTCTCTTTCTTCTTTCCTTGCCTGTCCCCTGCCAGCCGCTTCCTCTTCGCTTAATTAAAGGCAGACCTGCTCTATTACTTGTAGAACAGAAATTATGTAAGGTGGTGCCCAAAAGTGGCTGGTTTGTATCTGGCACAGACTGCCTGGCTGTTTGAAAGACCTCTCCCAGCTCAGCCTGATGGCTGAAGTCTAAGCTGAACCGAAAGGTTAAGCACCTCTGAATGTTTAACAAAGAGAAGTACTTAAAATCAATTAGATGTCCATAAACACGTGAAACTGATGTCTGACACCCTCTGGTTTTAGCTCAATGCTGCATTAATTGGCTAGGAGTCAGCAATATTTGGGCAATGTGTCACAAGTTGTTTCTTGACACTGCACATATTTTGAAGACATGGCCTTCTTCATGTACTGGCAGCGTTAAGGAGCAATTTAACCGCTGCACCCTGGTTTTCTGCCATTCCATTGTCAGTCCAGGAGCCTGGTTAACACTCTCTGTGATTGGTATTAGCAGAGAGGACCCTGATCCTCATTCCAAGTGTTCAGAAGCACTAATCCAGATGAGAGTGGACTTCCACAGAAAATGAGGTGAAAACGTCTTGCTATGGGGATTTGAGGCCCTGGGACAGAGAGGAGACAAGGCACTGCTCAAATCTGCAGGTGGTTGCTTGACAAATTCAAAAGACCTTCAGTCTCCATACCTTGTTGTTTTGTTTGTGCTGCTGTGGGTCAGGCTAAAAGCCAGTTTCCCTCCTTTCTCCTTCCTGTCTGCTTCATGTGCCAAAGCTCCTCACTGAGCTGTGGTGACTTCTGGGGACAGTGCTGGTGGAGCAGATGACTGACAGGCAGCATATCAGTACTGCAGGACAGCAGATGGTTCTGACACCCCACGGGTCCATCCACACATGGATCTAATTGCTGGATGGCACGTTCTGTCAGGGTGGTCCAAAAGCATGGGAGAGATGAACCTGTCCTTGCAGCAATTGTGAACTGGACCGTGACGGTGACATGTTTACGCCACCCTCCGCTTGGTGACCCAAGTGGGAGCTGGTGGCTGTTGCCACCACCCAGCGTCCTGGCATGCCATGCAGCTGGCTCCTCCACCCAGCAGCCTTGGCACAGCGTGCAGGATTGGCAGGTGCAGGGATAAAGGCTGCCGGAGCCTCGGAGGCAGCTGGCTGGCATGCCGGCACCAGCACATCCCTGACAGGAAGCAGAGTGAGTCAGCTGCAGCCCACAGCACGCCGCAGCTCCCTGTCCCAGCCTGCCTGCATCCCAGTTCAGGCAGCATCTCTCTCAGATACAGCCTTGCTGCCTGCCTGTTTTGCTCTCAGCAGCATTAAGTGAAACACAGGGATGTTATCTGTTCTGTGAAGAAAAGCCCCATCAACTGTTGCCCAGCTTTATAGCCCTGATTCTGATATCCAATTCATATTTATATTACAACTGATCTTAGTTTCCTCATCATACAGGAGCTGAATACAGATTTGTATTTTCAGCCTCCTAGAGCTGGCCCCATGTCAAGAAAATAAGCATTTGCTCTTGTCTGCAACTCTGCAATCACCAAAGACAAATAACTGCTCCATCGTTGTAGGATAATGTTGTCATATTCTTGAGGTTTTTAAGGGGGACAATTTGCCCTTTCTGTCTTATGAAAACAGTGATTTTTATTTGCCATTGACTAATGGAGCACAGCATGCAAAATGACATAATTTCTGAACAGTCTAGAGGAAATGTTCTTTAGCTGCATGTGGCTGTTGAATGTAGTTGTAATAGATATGGAGCTCTCCAGAAGGTGCATATTAAGTTCTCTAACATCATACCTGCCCCCTCACCACTACCAATGGCACTATGCTGGTAAAAAAAATTCTTCCTGTAAGTTTCTAAAGTTTGCCATGACATCTATTTACTTATTTTTCCCCTTGGTATATCTGTTTTTAATCAGTTAAATCTGAGGTACTGCATTTACATACAATTAAATGTAACTCCCATAGAAATAGCTATTATATGTGTTTATGTTAACTCTAACAGAATGGTTAGCCTCACATTCATCTTAAATTATTTCTTGCTAATTGATAGAATGGACCTACTGAATAGAGAAAGGAGTTTTGGTGAGTGTGAAAAGATTTCTTGACTGCTCTTAGTTCTTGGAATTGCTAGGAATGCTCTAATTGATGTTGTGAGCTTTAGTTAGACCTAATAGGAATTTAAATGTTTCACCATATGGGATCTTTGAGCTAAGATGCTTTGAAGTCTGTTAGCACACGGTGCTCTCTCTACAAACCTATACTAAAGGAACCAATAGCAGTGTATGTTATGTACACCAAAAAAAGTTATGTTTCACGTTCCCAAAGGATCTAAAAACGCTCACAGAGCCTGACAACATTCATCTGACTTGTTGCATTGCATCCTTATTTATCCAAACATTTAAGGGTGCTTCTCCATATGATTTCAGTGTGTTTCCTGTACAAGTCTATAAGGCCTCTCCGGCGTAACAAAAAGAAAGTAAATGAGTCCTTCTAAAACTATGTCATGACTGTGTATACAGTAAGAATTAGTACTGACCCCTCCTGAAGCCTAGATCTGTCTTTAGTTTCGTGTTCCTGTTTCACTGATACATGTGAATCTGAAGTCAAGTCTAGATTGAAGGTGATTAATGTATCCTATCAAGAAGAGATGTTGTTGAAAATAATTTAACAAAATAATATTTAAAGGGTAAAGTATCTATGCTGATAACCAGAGTTTTCCTGATTTGGCAACCAAAGATATTTTATACAACGTGAAGTCTCCTGCTGACTTTAATGAGCATTGGATCAGAGCCTAAAAAAGTTTGTTAAGCATGACTTCTGCAGATAATAACAATTTAGCTGAAAATATTTTTTCTGGATATAATCAGTCTAAATGCCTTGAGATTAAATGTTCACTACATACTGGAGTATGTTGCATTAAGCAAGTTTTATACATCCTCATGTATAAAAGTTTTAGTATTTTTTCAACAGTAGAAACAAAGAAATGGGCAAAGCACAATTGATTTTTTTCCAAGTTTTTTTTGAGAAAGAGAAAATGTCATTGTCCACGCTTATTGAATTGTTTTGTTGTGTTTCTGTGAAATTGATAAATCTGCTTTAATGTGCCTCTTCAATAAATGTCACCTTCCAGAGCTTGAATATATTTTTATTGTTTGCAATTGGGTAGTGTGAGATCCTTCCAACATGCTCACCTTTCCCTAGGGAATTGCTGCTGTAGGGAAAAACTGTATATAAAAGGAAATTTCCAAATCAGCAAAAGGTAAAACTTGTAGCTCACACAGTTAAAGGCATGATAAACCTGAGCTGTCATGTATTGATAACTGATGTCTGATACCTTAATTTTATCTTATTGCTGTAGATCAAGGACAAAGTGAATGCTGTTATTAATAAAGCCCTAATACTGAACATAGCAATACTAATTTTATGTAAAGTTTCTAACTAATGCAGAGCACAATAAAAATGTCACGGAGATTAATGCTTCGTGGAATTATCTAATGCTGGATAATAATTTATCTTCCCAAGCTGGCTCCAGGATGGATTCAGGCTGGCATTTTCCAGGTGATAGCTTTTGTCCGTTTCTGCTGCCCACAAAAGGAGTTTTCACTCTCTTGCTGTGACACAGGTACGACATCAAGGACGACTACACGCTGCGCATCAAGAAAGCCGCGAGCAGCGACGAGGGAACCTACACCTGCATCGCCGAGAACCGCGTGGGGAAGGTGGAGGCCTCTGCCACGCTCACCGTGCGAGGTGAGTGCTCCCTCAGGGCAGCCTCTGTGTCCTGCAGGGGTGATTGCTTTCTGATGAGATGGGCCACATCCTCCCCTGCCTTTGTTCGGGCTCCACACACCCTTTGCTGCCGCACTGGTTTACAGCACAGGTGAAATCCTGGTCCTGTTGATATCTGTGCGAAATTTTAATTGATTTCAGCGGGATAGGATCACCCTGCAGTTAAAGTCCTGTCCCAGTGTTTTATTGAAGAGCAGATGCATATATGCATAAGCAAGCACTACATAACCATGGGCATAGACATGAATATGTGAGCCATCAGCTCAGGCTATTAGTCACATTTCTTTCTCTAAGAACTATAACAAGTAGACTAACTATATTTATTAACGACAAGCATAATACAGATAATATTATTATGGGATTAGCTGTGCCATAATTAAGCTCTCTACCACTACCCTTTATCCAAAAAATAAACCATAGCCAAAGGAAAGAGAATATCCTAATTAAATTGTGTAAGTATTACAAGGTAAAGACTCATTATTCCCTCCTAAAATATTTGTGGTCTCTAGTATCCACTCACTGTTTATGTGCTGCTCTTTGATTTGGTAAGGAGGTTTTAAGGCTGGTGGAATAATGAGTGCCCAAAATACCTTTCGTGACAGTACATATAGACATGCTAAAGATTATGGGGAGAGAAAAAGTTTGTAAGCTAATACTTCTATTTGAGTAAATAGAATATAATGGTTATTACTTCATTCCAAAAGATAAGCAGCAATTTGGCACAATGGATATCAGGCAGACACTATTTCACAGTTTAGTGGTGCATGCTGACGGTTTTCAGTAGAGCTGTGAAAGGTTAATAAAAACATTTTTAGCTTTATCTGTCCTCCTCTTTTCATACACATTAAATCAAATGTTCAAAGTCTCAATGGATTGCTTTATTAGAACTGGGGTCAACTGACCCAAGAGGCCAGCTTCCATTTCCATCCATTTAATGCATGGACACAGTTCAGTTTAATTTGCTGAATTCAAAGGAAAAAAAAAAAAGCCACTGAGTGGCTTTGTAGGGTAGTATGTAACAAAGAAAAGAGAGCATTGTGATAATCTGTTGAAATATTACCTCAGTGTTCACTTTAGACTGTAAGTGACAATATGGCTCTTCCCATTTTGAGTTGAAGAAATAGGGGTGTAAGAGATTGTTCTTCCCTTTTGTAATATGGGAAAATTAGTCACCACAGCCAACTCCCAGAAACAGTCTCACTCTGTTCCTTTGTCACAGGCACTATTGCAGTGTCCAGTTATTCTAGTAACCAATTCCTGGCTTTTAAACACTCCTAGAACTGTATCCACTCTGCACATTACTGGAGCAAGCCTTTTGGATTTGCTACCCTGACTTTTAATGTAAACAATAACTAGAACCCAGCAAAAAAATCCTTTGAGATCACTGAAGCTTGAACCCAATGAAATAAAAGGGAAAAAAACTCAAGGAAATGTGTAATTTAATCAATTTTCCCCCAGTAAAGGCATGTTTTCATTATCTTGTGTATTTTTCCCCTCTGGGTTTGTCATTTACAGTACAATACATAATGTTTATTCAATACAAAGAAGGCCATGATATAAGAACCATTTTATATGTTCAGAGTATGGCAGAAAATTAAAAAAACAAGAAATTCATTGGAGAAAGCTGTTACTCTGAACTTTGTGAAAACAAAGGACTGGGAAATCTCCCATTAACTTTAAAAGGGTGATGAACAATAGGCTTCTTAATTAAGGATAGCCTTAATTGTGAATTCTTAATGAACACTGTTGTCTGACACTGGTTTTACCATGTCATGTAAAGGAGTAAAACCACTTAGCATTTCAAAATTTACTTTGAGCTTGTCTTGGACCTTGCAGGTGTCACGCAGTTCCACCTGCACACCTGACAACAACCGTGTAATCCTTAGCTCCCTCATTCTCAGCTCCACCTTCTGAAACCAGAGAAGGGGGATGCAGTCAGGAAAGTTGCATTACACTGTCACAAACAACAGCAGAACCTGAGTTCTGTGGCCCAGACTCCATGTTCTGTCTTGGAAAGATGTGTATTTTGTATTCTGCAGAAGAAGGAATATGTCCATAATTCTGGAAGCCAGAAAATGTTCCATCAGAGGATGGGTGAGAATGGCAGCATACTAGACAAAGTTAAATGAAATGGGGACAGAGCTATGGAAAGGCTGAGAACTAAGAAGACCCTAGCAAGCTCTGTTACTTCTGAATTTGCATGTCTTACATTTGGCCCTAGCCTGCCCATAAGTGCACAGGGCTGGTAATCTTCTTAAAAATAAGTTTAAAAGAAAAAATCGTGCCGTTGCCCAGAAATATGTAATTATTGCTGCTGATAAAATAAGGGAAGCTTTGCCTACACGGATGCAACCTGGAGTCAGTTTTATGTCCAAATTTTCAGCTCTTCTGAAAGAGATGTCTGTATTTTATTAGCAGAGGGACTGACAGCTCTCTTCCCCAGCACAAGTATAATGAAGGGCTGTTCTATAACCAAGAAATCACTTGTTGCAGCGGCAACTTTCAATCTCTGTATCAGCCTGAAACAGTATTAACCTGTCAATCATTTAACAGCATTTTTTTAGGAAGTAGAAGTTACCTAAGCAGTGATTTGGGAGGTTCTGGGGTTGAAGTCCCTGTGGCCATTTCAGCCCATTTGTTATATTTTCATCAGCACTGTCAGTGATGAAAAAGCACTGTGCTGTAAGCTTTCATGCCCATTATTGAATAAGAAAAACTGTCCTGGGCTTTCTGTAGCCCTTACTGCTGTACTGACTGGTCATGCTTAAAATTCATTTGGTATTTGACTCAGAAAGCAAGTGCCTTGCATGACATTAGGCAGCGTGAGACTTAAAATGATGTGTTCATTGGGATCTCAAAGTTTGTGCTAATGCAATGCAATTTTTCTTTTATCAGGCATTAACAATGATACTTGATGATGGCATGTGAAGATAATAAAAATGTTTCTCAGAGAATGGTTCCAGTCAGCTGTGCTCAAGTAAATGGGATGATAGTGGCACGTGACTAAGCAATAACAGCAGTGAACATTTGACTTAGGCTGCCATTTGAGGGGTTAGCAATCATGGTAGTATCCATAGTGGAAAGTAACATTACACGTCATGCATTCTGACAGATATTCTTTTCTTTTTTTAATTTCCTTTTTATGTTCTCACTACACCATTGTAATGTCAACAGCTCGCCCCGTTGGTAAGTAACCATCCTTCTATCCATTTTGGCATGGCTTCATGCAGTGCTTCATCTTTCATTTGCAGCAGCATTTCACTGGCTGGAATGAGCAGCCAGAGCTTAACAGCTGTACCTGTCTAACACCAGGCAAGCGGTTTTGTGTGCCAAAGTGCTTTTCCCAAACATTGTATTTCCTGCTGTGTCGTGTACAAGCACATTTGCCAAATCACCAGCAAGTCCCGGTCGGGGAAACCGGGTGGGAGTGCCGATACCGAGCCGCAATCACCCATTTAGATGTTTCTATTGGTCTGGTTTGGGCCTGGTGTGAAAGCCACTGAAATCAGCAGAAAGGGTTGTGTTGTCTTTGGTGAGCTTCTCCCAGGCCCTAAACAATCAGCTCATCCTGCTTTTCTTGCACAGCAGAAAAAGCACAGGCCTTGCATGTCCCGTCTTTCTTGTATCGTATCGTTCAAAGAGCTCTGAAATGAAGAAGTCCTGAAGTTGAGGAGGGGATGGAGTAGATTTCTGTGCTTGCTGAGGGAGTTCATCACTGATTTCTGCCCTTGGGTGCATTTTGGAGTGCACTGTATAGGATGCAGGCTGTTTTGAATAACAAGTCCTAAGGAAAACAACCTCTAGGTTTGAAATCCCTCCAATGAAAATTTTATTATTTCCTGTGCCTTTGAAATTCTGTAAATGCATAAAAATCTTACTGAGGATAATGGAAAATTTGCAACTGTCAGTAGCTGAAATTCACTTCTGGTGTTCAGAAGTATCCCAAATGTACGATTCAATTTTCTTTCATGAATATTTACTCTGTGCCTATAAGGATTTAGTTTAATGAGCTGCATTGCTCCTCTGATATTTGTAGTTTGTATTTAAATGTATCTTTTAGAATAATAATATGGTAACTCTGCTTTTTTTGGATTAATGTAAAAAGTGAGTACTGGTGTTTATGGAGCCTGATGAGGGGTTCAGTCTATATTTACCTAGTCAAAACTTTTGTTAGATATGTGTTTGACTGAAGTTTAGGAGTTTGAATTCATCTCAGCTCTTCACTGTTCTAAGTTTGGAGGAAGAAAGATTGGAGTAATTTAAAGATAAAATCCAGGTTAGGCCTCTGCTTCCAGTGCTAGGGTGATCCCATCTTATTAACTTGCTTGAACTGACATCCATGGAACCAAGCCAAATACCTCCACAGTCACAGCATGGCTTATCCACACCTGGAGAATTCCCTGTGCAGAATAGAAATTTAGTCTTCTCCATCTGGGATTTTGATAGCAAGCTTTAAACCCAAATCACTACTGTGTTGTTTTGGCATTAG
Source organism: Melospiza melodia melodia (assembly GCF_035770615.1). NCBI lineage: Eukaryota > Metazoa > Chordata > Aves > Passeriformes > Passerellidae > Melospiza > Melospiza melodia. Next base: position 134,677,610 of record NC_086195.1, read on the forward strand.
GCTCATTCTCAAGGAATTCACTCCCAGGAGCTGCAGAAGTGTAAAACTGCAGCAAACTCAGGACAAAATTCACCTGTGCTTAGAAAATGTGGTGTGAATTTAATGTGCTTCTTCATTTACTAAGAAATGCCGAAAGATTACAAGTTGCTTGTAGATACTTTTTTTTTACTTTACTGACTCTTGAAAGACAGGCAAGGAAAAAAAATCATAAAATGAAGACTATTTCAAGCTCTGTGAAAACTGCATAAAATAAATGACTGGAGATTCACAAGAAAATGATAGGTTTCAGCAGTGCTGATAGTGTCTCATTTCAGAGCACTGATTCTTTTTCAAATTTTTTCAGACCATTGAGTCATTCCTGATTCCATCTCCAAAGCTTATATAGCAGGTCTTGGTCTCAAGTTACTTTATGTCCCAGTATATGATTGTGTGATCATGCAGGGGTCAATTCCACATATTCCCTGCCTAGGCTATTTTATGTTGTTGAAAGAGAACAACAGCAAATACAAGAAATTTATTCTTCTACAGAATTTATTTAGGAAACTGAAATTAGAATGGTTGATCTTGAAATAATTACTATATGGGCATATGGTCCTTATCAAATTATTTAATTTAGTGATTATCTTTGTGAATTTTGAAAGGAGTGTTGAGTAAAAAAGTCTAATCCTGAAGATGTTTCACACAGAACCCCCATACAAGTGTATGTAGGGATTGCTGTGTATAAGCAGATCAGAGTCAGTCACTTTTATCTGATCCTGTACTTGTAGAAAGACAGTGATAGTGTGTACCTGTATTGGGTTTTTTTGCTTAAGTACCTCAAATAAAACTAATTTCTGCAGTTCACAGCTCTGTTTCATTTAAGACTAGGCAAAGAAGGTTGCTACCCATCCTGTTTTTTTAAAAAAATTTAAAGTCTGGTAACACAAACCAAAGCAATTTTCCTCTCCACCAAGAATCCCAAGTAGTCTTCTGTTAAAATTGTCATTTAACAAGCACAGGGAGTCAAATCCTGTAGCATCTTTTTGTTAAGGAATTTAACTGTAATGCAGAGCAAAAATACCTCTCCTTACCTAAAGGAAGCTAAAGAAAACATGGCTTTGTGTAATTAGCTCACAGCTGTCTAGGAGGATGACATTTTAACAGAAGTCTATTTGTATATTTATGTATATGCTAGCAGGGGAGCACTTATAAGTTTAATTTTTTTTCATGACTCCAGAGAGTTATCTAGGTACTTCCATCTTCCATCACTGCCTCTGATTCAATGTTTTGTCTTTATTAGTTTTAAATCAGACCAAACTTTTTTTTTCCAATGAAGAGTGGAGAAATATATTTTTAATTATTTAGATTTTTATTAATTGTTGCAGACAGAATAATCTTTATTTTCTTGTCAGTTTTTGCCTGTTTCAAATATTTGTATTCTGTCAGGTATGATATTTTCATTCTAATTTCAGCTTGAATGGAAAATTTAGGAGTGGGATTACCAATGACCATCTTGATTCAAGCACTTATTAACAAATGGTTCATACTACACAGATAAAATGGGGTATGGTGCTGCCTGAGGTGGGGGGCAGCTGGTGAATTTAGAAGCTCTGTGCCAGATTACACATCATGTTTAAATTTGCTGCTAGGAATAAATGTGTTGCCTGTTTCTAAAATAGATTATTTATAACCTTTCGAAAAGATTTCTGACAGGATTTACAACAGATGGGTTTGGGAAACAAGATATTTATCCCTAGTTAGACCATTTCTGTAGTTGTTTCACTCATTAGGTAGATTTTCCAGATGAGCAAGTTAGAATTCTCTCATTTTTGCATTCTGCTGTTTTTCTTATGGCAGTTGGGCAGGAGAATAGAAGCACAATAGTTGGGAAGAGCCCAAAAGTTTCAGTACCCTCTTTTCAAAGGCAGTTGCTTTACTGCTTTGAGATGGAGGAGCTTCAAATGGAATATCTGTGAAGATCTGTCTGATATCCTAGTTACTTTTTTATTAATAATAGTTATTTTTTTATTAATATTACAAAAAGTCAGTCAGGTGACCAAGTACCACTCAGTTTGCAAAATAATTTCAACTAAGTCCAAGTGAAAATACAGTTCTTTGTAGGTCAGTTGCTTTGCAGTAAGTCAAGTTTACTTAATTTTTTGTCATGTGCTGTGGCACATATTTCCAAAAAGAAAAGACTTGCAGCAAATGCCTGGATTTTTTTGCCACCAGGATAGAAGTGAAGTATTTGAACTTAGCTAAGGGACTAAAGGGACACTAAGTACAAAACCTAAACTCTGGCATGATGGTGAAGAGACAACTAAAACACCTGCCATGAATTTTCCAAATTTCCCATTAGTTAAATGCAGTCTGTTGGCATTTAAGTGCAAAATGACTGTATGATGCATTTCAATCTGCACTGGGAAGTTTTCATTACATAAATCAGCGTGGCATGACTTAATGGTCTGTTAAGAGTGGTGCAGCATGAAAAACAATACAAAGGGCTGTATTTTACAGAAAGTTGTATTGCGTTTTGTGACATTGCTCAGATAGTTCAGATTGGTAAGTGAGAAAGAATTCTCTTTATTCTTCTTCATTCTGACTCTTGCAGATAAATCTATGTACAGTGAATGCTTTTATTTTTGTTACATTCATGAACATATCACCTTCACCTGAGACACTGAGGATTTATAAAATATCAGTAATGTGGACTGGTGTGTGACAGAGAGATGAGATCATGCTTGGTGCTACAATGCCATCTTTCAGTGGCAGAAATCTCAAATTTATCTCAAAATGTGCTCTCTTGCCTGTCTGGTACCACTTAGACAAATTTTTTGGGAGAGGGTAAGGACAACAGTGGACACTGGGATTTTTGGACTTGTTAAATAAAAGAGTAAGACATCATTATTTTTTAAAAAGTCAGAAACTCTTCAGATTTAAAAGGTTACTATAGAATTAAATTCAGATTGCTTTTTATGCCAGTAAGAGAATAAAATATGGAGCTGACATGTTACAATATTTTTATAGCCTATAAATGCCACTCTAAAAATCTTCAATTTCTTAGCATCTTTATATTGCCTTAAGTTCAATCACTGAAGTATAGGAAGTGATCAAGAGTCCCATTATTTTATTTTTTTTTAGTTGCTGAGCTCTAGCTTGGGGAAGTTTTAGGAAGTTTAATGCATAACTTTTATTTTTTAACTTTCAAAGTTTCTCAAATCAGTGGGAATTGTTTTCCTATTTCTTTGGCTTCTCAGTTCTGAGTATACCCATAAGCCTTTGAAGATTAGTGTATAAAAAAGGTCTGTTGATGTGTTGCTCTCCCCAAGCTTTTCCCTTCCCTTCAGTAAAAGGAGTAATTGGTTGCCTTTCCTTCAAGAGGAACGTGGAAATCAATACATTAATCTATTCACTTCTCCCTTTACTTTCTTTGCTCTATTGCTGCGAGCCAATTTACAGCTTGGATGTGATCTCAGTATTACTCAACAGCAAAACTACTGTGTGCCCTATTCCTTCAGTGTTAACATTGTCAGTCAGAATAAATAGTCATTTTTCTTCCTCTCTCCTTTTTCTCCTTTCGTTCAACAGTGTCCCAAATTGAGCAGAGTATCTCCTTTCAGCCTTCTTTATTCTCAAGGGTGAACAAACCAGGAATTTGTCACCTTCCACACTGTATATGTAGCCTGTGAGCCTGTCTGGGTTCTTCACCCTTCTCATCAACTCCTTAGCCCTTCTCTGCAGCATGTGAGTTTATGTCTCTTTGAAGGAGCTAACCAGATTACACTCATCATTTTGATGAAATCCTACTGTATCAGCAAGAGCTGTGCTTTTCCTTTTTAAACATATTGCCAACAAACCATCCTCCTGTCTCCCCTGAAAAGAGGAATCAAGGCATATTGTGTGTCTTTTTGTTGGCATAATCTGTTTTGTTTGGTAAACTCAGTAAGAGCAGCACCAGCCATCCCCTGAGGGTACAGTTTAAAAAAAAAATCAAGCAGGCTAAAGTGTTAAGATTCTAGAAGAGCACCTCTTTTCTATGTGATCTGAGCAAAAGGTATGTCCTGAATCTCAGGCACTTGGGAAATAGCAAAAACATTACAAAGCATTGTCTAAAGTAGAGCAAGTCCTGACTAATGGAAGTTATTGGGCAGAACCATTGGTCCCTTCCTTTATGTGCACCAAAACTAAATGAAAAACTTTCTAGATGGGATTTTTCAGCAGCATCTGTAAAATTCCAGGGCTGCTTAAAAGAGGTGATTGGAGAAGGTATAAAATAAAACAGAGCTGTATGACTGGATAAGGATAGGGTACAGGCTAATGCTGGGATAAAATTAGGACTGATATTTAAACTGAATATTTAAATGCACTGTAAAACAAAGAGGAGGAGGAACCCAGGAAAAGTGCTGTTTCTGAAGTCAGAGCACTGAAAAACAGGTTGGGAAGTGGAAAGTAGATACCTTTCTTTTTGGCTATGTAGGAGGCAGACTTGAAATTTTTTAATAGTTATTCTCAGTGTATTTTTTAATTGACATTAGTCCTAGGGAAGAATGAAGAAAAAATCTTTCTCCCCACCATGCAGATTTATCCCACTTCATTCTTTTGGGTCATGCAAGGATAAAAGAGAGATTCTGTGTATCAAAATATTTAGGACAGTAAGCAGTTTTTATTTATTGATTCTCTAGACTTCTCTCACCTCTTGCAAAGAAGGAAAAAATGCTTATGCTTCCATGCTTTAAGAGATTATCTGCTTCAGTGTTTCAGAGCAACTGAAGGATAAAAATGTTGTTATATGTGAAATTCAGAACCTGAATTTAAATGGAAAATTAGAACAATTAGCATGAAAGGAGGTTTAGCATTCTCAAATGATCAAAGTGTGCTCTTTTCACAATGCTGTGTTTACACATGGTTCATCTGAAAACAGCAACAAACCAGAACAAAAGGAGTTTCTCAGTTTCCATGAGACAACAGCACTGTGAAGGACACTTAGAGAAGAACTGGTCCTGCTAATAATTCCCCCTGCTCTCTCCCTCTTGCTCTGATTCTTCTTCCCCAGCGTTTCCTCTCCTTCAACCTGCCAGAAGTTCTCCCCACTTGTGCTTCTGCCTTTGTGTGTTTGACCTGTTGTTGCAGGACACATGAGAGCTAATTTGGAGGCAGTGTCAGTGTTAAAGGTGGTATCCAAGCCATGGGTTATCCATGCTTCCCTAGGTTATGGAAAGCTGCTTTCCAAAAGACTCCAAACTGAGCATCCCCCACATGTGATTTTAAAATAATATAATGGGTGTAGCAAAGGGCTTCATAAATCTCTTGTTATCCCCACAACCTACCCATTCTTCATTTTTGTGATTTCTTCCTGAAGAAGAAATCATGGAAGACAGAGAACACTATAAATGGACAAGCAAGAAGACATAGTTAAAAAACAAACCAAACAAACCAACAAAACAAAACAAAAATAATCTACCAAATGAGGTTTGTGCATCTGTTTCAAAGGCTTCTCCTCTCATACAGCCTAGGGAATGGCAGAATAAGAGAGGAGACTCATTTTCCAAGTAACTCAATTGTAACTTGAGTGCTAAAAAGTTACTGCCTTCCCTGTGTGTGAGCACACCTAATCATTGGAGCACAATAAGATTGAGGTATCTTTTATCTTTAAAGAGAATTATTATCCTTAGCTTCCATTAGTTTATCCTTGATAAGAAAGATCTGATTTAGTAATAGGCCTAAGCTGTCATCCTCTCTGTCTTCTATAATGGCTCCTGTGTCAGAGGCTACACCCTTGATTTATCAATAGTCACAGCTAATAATGCACTAATAACTTTGTGTCCTAACAACCACACATCACTTTCAGTACCCATTAAGAAGATCTGAACATTTGAGGGAAGAACTACTGAATCAGCCCAGGTTTCTGGAGTTTGAGGCCACACTTTTTTTGTTTTCCTCTATTTACTCCATCAGCAATAATGGCTTTTCAAAAGATCTTTCAAAATTTCTAGACTTTTGTATCTGCACTTCTTGGCAGCTCATGCTAAATATCATTACAAGGTGTATAAATAGGATCTTACAGTGTTATTTTGTATTTGTATCACAAAATCATCTACAATTTCGATATCCACCGGCAAATTTAACCAATGACACAGAAATGTAGAAGGTAATTTCCTTTTTCATTAAAGAGTTCCTCTACTGCCTTCAATTGTCTAAGCTGGTATTAGGAACCAGCAAAGCAGTCCTACAGATAAGTAGTTCTATTCCATAGGTGGTGTCAAGGGTTACCTCCCTTTTGAAAATACTTTAATATTTTGAAAATATTACTTTACATGGAGCTCTATGGGCTTCTCCTGTTCTCTGTGTAAATTTCTTAGAGGCAAGTCTTGATTTGTACTTGTAAGAGTGGAATTGAGTTTGATCTCTTAAAATATCCATATGCATCAAGTGCAGCTGAGGGTGCCACAGGAATATTGTCACTGCAGTAAGGATTTGAGGGGAGCACTGAGATACCAGCTCCAAGCCTTTGCAAAAGAAGATTTGATGGGTATTCCAAAGTCAAAAAGCAGTTTGGGGAAGGTGACATTATCTTGTCACCCAGATGACTCTCCTAGTTCCAGACAGAGTGGCTGATTATTGTACCAGGTGTAACATTGATTGTTCAAATGAAATTAATTGATTGCTGTAGGTGTACGATGCTGAAAAAGAGTGTGTAGGTGGAATTCTTAGGTTTGCCTGCTGTCTCTTCCCTGCTGGAAGCAGAGCTGAGTATTAAAGAATCCTGCTACATTACTAGCCAGTGTGTTTCTACTTGTTCCTCAGAGCCTTTTTCCCCTACCATTATCTGAATTTTGCTTAGAATATTTACAAGTCAGTGTCTTTCCCCTTGCCCCCTTTGAACCAGTCACAGAAATATATCAATGGATGATAAACAATTCCAGTTTAAAATGAAGCCCTCATCTTTATCACTTTAGCTTGCCTAAATAATCTCCATGATGAATTTCATGTGCAGTTCACTATCAACTGAAATTAGTTGTAATTAAAGGTTGTCAAATCTGTAATTTAAGCCCTTGAAATTTGTTGCTGTCACTCATTTCCTGTAATACTTTTTTTTTTCCCCAATGGATTGGATCCAAAGTCCACATAAGCCACAAGGAGAATTTCTACCAGCTTTAGTGAGGTTTGAATAAATTCTCATTTCCCTGGTAGAATTATAGAATTGTTTTGGTTTGATAAGACATTCAAGGTCTTTTAAATATTTCCAGGGATAGTGATTCCACCACCTCCCCGGACAGCCTGCTCCACTGCTTGACAGTCTTTTTGGTGAAGAAATTTTTCCTAAAACCCAATCTAAAGCTCCTCCAGCATGACTGGAGGCCATTTCCTTTAGGCCTATCATTTATTACCTGGGAGAAGAGACCAACCCCACCTGGCTGCACCCTCCTGTCAGGGAGCTGTAGAGAAAAGTATCTCCCCTAACCTCCTTTTCTCCAGGCTAAACACCTCCACTTCCCTCAGCTGCTCCTCATCAGCCTTGTGCTCCAGACCCTTCCCATAGGATCACTGAATTCCATGTCAACTCCAAATCACAAGATCAGTGGAGAAAACTAACACTGGGAAAAAATATTCCTAGTACTTGATATGGGATAAATGTACTTTTTTGCTATGAATTCACATTTTTATGTATTAAATTTCCCCTCCCCTTCTGAGTCTTCTGCCACATTGCTTATCAGATGACCAGAGTTCACCTACAAGGGATGAACTTTCTGTCTCAGTTAAGCTTTTCTGCATCAGCAGCTTTATCAGCTCCTGTTGACTCAGTGTGACCTTTAGTATTCAGCAGCAATACTAAGAAATGCATTAAATCCATCCTGTCAGATTAGAGATTCTGCTAAATATTAAGATTGGAGTAGAATTGAGAAATCCCTTTGAAGTAATATGCAGCTTTTTTCTAGCTTTTTTAGTTTTTTGTTTTGTTTTATAGCTCTTCAACACCAGAGCAGGGGCTACATTCATATACATTTATTAACAGCATAAAATACCAATTCAAAATATCATGCACAAACCACCAGCATTCTAAAAGAGTGCATTCTTCCCATTTTGAACAACATAACTGCTGCTCATGCTTTTTTTATCTCCATTTTAGCTCCTGCAGTTGAACACTGTTCTGTGCTGTAAAAACAGTTCAGAACATGATGTGATTAACCTTAGGGTCCCCCCATCCCCTCATCTCAAAGCCCCCTTGAACATGGCCTGTGCTTTCTATTCATGTTCAACCATCTGATTTCCATATCATCTATTAGCATAACAGAGCTCCAGTGTGACATTGATTGAAGCCAGCGCTTGCTGAATGCAGTATCAAAGCATAATTTGCCAAAAAATCAAATCTAATTTACTGTGTACTATTTAAATTTCTCAAAAAAAAAAAAAAAAGGAAAGGAATTTTCAATAGAAGTATATTGGGTCTGTAATCTTAATTGTTCTTTTTCTTCCCATGTTTTTGCTAGTCTGCTGGAATCCAAGCAATATGTTTCATTTTGGAGCCACTGTCTTTGACTTTCAGATGTCAGTTAAGCGGGAGGTTTTCCACTCTGCTTCTTCCAATCTAGTTTATGTTATATCTGAAATAGTAAAAAGTAATAGTCTGATAGGCACAACACTCAGTTTGCTGCTTCATAAGTTTTTTCAACAGATCCTCCTAATGATTTTAATGTTTAGCTTGAACTGAGCATTAAAGTACCCCATAACTTTAACAGCTGAAGCATATCAAGCCTGCTGTTACTTCTCTAACTGTGCATTTGCAGAATGTTTTAGAAATTCACCTACTTTGAAAGCAGCAATAATGGCTTGAATAAATTTTGCCCAGTGTTCCACTGAAGCCGCAGTTGGAGCAAGTCATGATCTCACTTAACCCTTCTGCAGAATGGAAGTAATAATATTTGCCTGTATCTATAAACAGCATCCATATGTGAACATACTGAGCCCTTTTTTTAGGAAAATTGAGGAACACAAGTGCTTATTCTGTCAAAGAAGCCTGGCTGTCTCTGAGCAGGGTCATGCTGCATTCTCTGGGGATAATGACAGTCACAGTGTTTGGGTAGTTACATCTGACCAAGAATTACTCCTGCAGTTATTAGCTGTTTCTTTCAGTTTTCAAGTTCAACTAGAAATTGACAGATGATAAAACTGATATGGTGAAAACAGTCTTTAAATACTGTAAACAATGGCATTTTTACCAGAGGTTGTCTGTAAACAGAGCTATAGCTGAATATGACAACAAACTATGACAAAATGAAGATTTCCTTCATTATATAACTCCATCTTTGAATAATTTTTTTAAATGCATGCAAAATTTTAGTTTTGAAAAATAATTTCATTTTGAAAAATAATGGTTTTCATGTCTTTTTAAATTATGGTCCTAAATAGTTTGGCTGAAGGAGCTTGTTTTGTGCTCTATTTAATGTGAGCAAAAGCTCTGATTAATTTATTTTATAGTGAATTTCTGGTAATTGAGGCTGCAGAGCAAAGCTAGAAAAGATATTGTTGCATAACTACAGGTGATTGTTTGCTGGAGTCTTTAAAAAGCTTGACATAGTAACTGTGAGGCCAAATATCTTCTCATGTAGTGTGGTCAAATGGTGGAGAGGACTTGGTGTGTGGCAGGGAGAGAATAGAGCAGCAGGGTCAGTCCATGTCAGAGCTACAGTTTTATTTTCCTTGTCTGATTGGGAAAAAAAAAAAAGAAAAAAAAAAAAAAGAAGGGACTCTTTTCTTTGTGCTTTTAGGAAAGTGAGAGATATTGAAAACTAGGAAACTAGGAACAGGTCAAAAACTGGAAACTAGGTAGAAACCAGGGAACCAGGGTGTTTTTTTTTCTCTTTTCGTTGTTCCTTGACTACCAAATTACCTTAATTTGATCCTTGGAAGGTCTGCTACAGTGACAAATTCAGTTGTGTGGTGTCTGTTTAGAGCTCTGAGTTATGGATTTACAGTAGAGATCTGTGTGTGTGAGAGTATTTCAGATGAACCTTTAAACATTTCCTCCCTTGCACTCGGTTACATGATTTGAAGGACAGGCTCATGGAAATGCCATGCCCTTCCTGCTCCTGTTGAGCTGTCAGAGAGCACTGTCTGTGCATCCCCCAGGGCACCAAGCAAGCCTGAGAAGGGAATTTTGCCATCCATCCTGCTTAGGATAGATCCATGGGATGGGCTCCTGACTCCAGCTTTTTACGCACCATAGGAAGATTGTGGTCTTGGGGCCACCCAAACACTGCACTGATTAGCACATTGACGTTTCCTGGCACCTGGGGGAATTGCATGGGGATATGCTGGGTGAAACAAGGTGGGGGAAACCCACCTTGAGGAGTGGTGTAGCATGAGTTCAGTTCCTGGAGTATGTTTAGCGACACCTTATAGAAACCTCAAATCACATGGCTGTAAACAGGCAACAAGAGGGCACCTCACCCTTAGTCCTGCCTGTTCATGAGATTAACACCTCCTAAGGTGGAAGAAGAGGTGGACATTTCTCTCCAGAGAGGCCCAAACATCTCTTTAGGAGTGTGAGGCAGAAGAAAATACCCTCTACCTTCTGAACTGATTGTGATTCGTGTTTATTAAGTGATTTACAGTTCTTGTTTTAAGAGTGCCAGCACTACTCGACTGATGCTCTTTAGACCCCTGCTGATCTGTAAAGCCTTGAGAAGTACCTCATGAGATAACTGCCAAGTGTGTTTCAAGAGAATCAGGTCTGCTCACATTTCTATGCAGTTCGCAGGTTTGTGTCTGTGCTGCCAGCAGGTGTAATCGGAAGCTGGGTCTTGATTGCTCTTCGTGCCTAATTAAATAGTTTGTAATTATAATGCTGAAAATACGGTTTTCTAAAACACTTAAATTCTGTTTACCTGAAAGCTTAGTGTTCCTAAACCATCCCTCTGCACACCCACAAAACCAGCCGTGGAATAGAAGAAAACAAGGGTGGGTGGAGGGGTTTGAGTTTCTTTTGTTCTTTTTTTTCCCTGCTTCAGCCTGCCCCAGAAATTAGCTAGTCTTTTGATAAGAATATTTGGAGATGCTGCTTACATTTTTAAAATATGTAAAAGAGTACAAATCCCAGTGAATTCCAGTGATGAACCAAGAGAGTTTTCATGTCCCTCATAGAAAAATCATTTGCTTTACTTCTGCATCATTCTCAACATAGTTACTGATTTCAAGTTTATCTCAAATCCTCCAGCACTTCTTCCCCACTCTCTTTCTACTCATTAGCATCTTTTCTCTACCTTCACATTCCCAAGCATTGACTCTATTCTCCACTATTACCCTCCAGACAAGTCAAACTATGCCCCTCTCTTAGAAATTGTTCACTTCTGGCTGTGCTTCCTGGTCCCCTGTGACTGAATACTGTTAATGCCAGTGACTTGAAAACATAGCCAGCCCTGCTTCTTCTTTGTTGTTTTAACTCCAGTCTCCATTTTTCTTTCTCTTATGTCTTCCTTACCTCCTGAAATACCTATTCCTTCTTACTCACCACTCACCTCTCCCCATCAACTTTTCAACTTTTGCTTCTCTCTGCTCTTTAAACTAGCTGAAACCTGGATTTGCCAAGTTCATGCTCTTGTAGCAACAATTCTTTTTACAGCAAGTCGTCCTCCCCACACCATTCTTGACCACACTGCTTCTAAGAGGAGTAAGGGAGCTCTTGAACTTGGGTTCTTTTGCTGTCATCCAGACCTTCCTCTCCTTTCTCAATCATTTTTAAAAGTCCAGAGGGGCAGAATAAAGAAAGGCAGTCTGTTTATCCTAATTCATACCTTGCAATACACGATAGCTCCAGCAAGCTCTGTGAAGTGTGAGAGGATCTGAGGGTGCTGCTGCCTTGCCAGAGCAAAGGTAGAATACATCCAGGCTCAGCAATATAAACACCCGACTCCTGCTCTTTAGCATTTAATGTTGTCAGAATTGACTCTAGCATGTATGGTTGTAATGTTTCTTTCCTTTTTTAATTTTTTTTAATACCTGGGGATGTCACATACATATATTGCTGCTCTCTGTCGCTGTTGTTGTTTCTGTTTATATATTAATTCTGTCTATACTAATGAATGTTTCTGGTGTCATGTCCTCTGACATAAATCTCCATAATGTTGTCTTTTTCCTTCAATATTCCCTTTCTCTCCCTTGCAAAATAAGCTGAACTTACACCATGGTTTTTCTTACTTTGTAGCTCCCCCACAGTTTGTGGTGAGACCACGAGACCAGATTGTAGCCCAGGGTCGAACTGTGACTTTTCCTTGTGAAACTAAAGGAAATCCCCAGCCAGCTGTTTTCTGGCAAAAAGAAGGAAGTCAGGTAAGTTGCAAGCACCTTTGTCTTTCAAGACTTTCTAAATATTTATATTGCTAAATCAAATATGGAAAATTATTTAGATTATCTTTCACAGTTCTTTTCATCTTTCACAGAATTTTGTCTTTTTAAACTATCACTATTCTCTACTGAAATTTGTGTCAGTTTTTTTTTTAATATTTTGAAGAACACAAAGGCCATTTAAATTGTTGAAACCTGTGCTAGGCACTGTATTGATGAGTAGAAAGAAACAAATTTATTTTGTTCTGAAGCCCCCAACAAACAGGTGGATGAGACAGGCACAGCAGATAAAAAAAGGTATGACTCAATTTTGAACTAATCAGAGCCAGTAATTACAGTTCACAACCTGTCTAGACATGATCAAGCAAAATATATCCAGCAAGCTGATTTGCATTGGCATTTTCTCATAGAGCATACAGATAAAGGTTTTGAACACATAGATGCTTTCTTCAGTAAAATTGTCTCAAGAAATTTCCAAATCTGGCTTGGAAATATTTACCTGGTCCTTTTTAAAGGCAAAATTTGTGAGGCAGCAATTGGCACTGCCATCAGCCCATACTAACTTTATAGCTTAGTATCTGAATGTGATGCCACAACATTTCTTTACAGGAGACATTGCGTGTATCAGCTCAGGTAAAACACGAAATAAGAGCTGAACCACTGATCTCCTGCTTCACCTTCTCAGGAGATCAGAAAACTGGTCGAGAATGCCAGGACCAGGCTGACAGCATTTTGTGCTCTGCTGTCTTGGTGGCTTACCAAGACACAAAATGATTACTTTATGGGTGTGATTATTTTATTGTCTGAGTGCAAGCTTAACCTTCAGTGGGTATCTCTCAGTGTAATATTTAGAGAAATTTAGATCCAGCCTCCAAGGATCACATCCTGGAAAGCACAGTATTGTGAGTTTCACTAAGGTGACAATTTTTCCAAGGGGAAGGTAGAATAGCATATTGAAATTAAAGTAGGAAGTACTGATGTGCCAGCAAACATTTCAAACCCCTTCCTTGTAGAGCATTTTAATAACATGGTAATGTTTATGTAAAGTGAGCTTATAGTGTCACACTTGAATCTAATAAAGTGGACATCCATCATGCTGTAATAAAGAGAAGAGCTTCTAATTAAAGTAGGACATTATTTTCAGGATTAAAGTCATTTAGCGTAATTGAAAAGTGTTAATACTCTATTTTATCCTCTTCCATTGGTATCTCTTCAAGGGTAAAAACATTTTAAGGTGAAAATGCATCTTGTGTCTTTAATTGAATGTTATTACCTACTGATTGTACAATGTTGAAGCTGCTTAATTACAAACCTGGAAAATTAATTACCATATTGAGAACCGGATCCCTAAGGGTTAGAATAGACTTTTTTGGCAAATAAATGCAACATAAAAATTGATACTTTCATGGTTTATAATCAAACCTTGAAACGTGGCTCAATGTAGTTTACAACGTTCTCATGTTCATCTTAATTGATCATCAGTGAAGTAACACAGGTTAGGGTTGCCATCTCAGTGTATAACTTGTCAGATTTTGCAGTGAGATGCCACAGAGTGAGCGAGTTTCCACATAGTGTACATCATCATAGCGATGGAGAGTGGAATTTTTTGCCAAATCACAGGCTTTTTCACCTTTGCCTCCCAGCTATAAATTGTTGCTTGTCTCTGCAATGCTGTTTCTGCCTTTAGGATGACTGTTTGCAGCATCACTTCCAGTGTTCAAAGTAATGTTATATAGTCACGTTATCCCACTCCAGTAGTTGTAGGGCATTTCTGGTTGTGAATCCATTTCTCGATCCTGCATTTTTGAGCACAACCAGCTGGAAGGGAGGGGAGCTGTTCCCTCCTGAGTAATTTTTTGTGCCAGCCTGTGTATAAACAGCTGGTCCATTGTGCTTGGTAGCCTTTTCCCCAGAGCCCAACAGCCGCTTGCCGATGACATGTGCAAGGGCAGGGCATGTGTAACCTTTAAACTCCCTGGATTAAATTCTTCCTTGAGATAAATTCAGTGGCACTATATCAGAGATGGCTCTGCTCCCTCTGTTTGCAGCTGAGCATGCCACCGCTGTGCCCAGATGAGCAGCCCAACAGCTAATTAAAACCAGTGAAAATGTGGAAAGTGTTTAAAAAGGGGTTGTACTGTAATTTAGGACAAGTTATAGTTCATAGTTTTCTGGTCTTTGAAGGGACAAGTCCTGAGACTGGTGAACTCCTCCTGATGTGTGGAATATTCACTGGGACATGGTACCTTTCCAGGATACCATGTACCTTCCATACTGAAGATAAAAACAAGGATTGATTCCCCTTTCTAATTAAATTATAAAAAGGGTTCTCGACTATTTTTTCCTCTTAAGAATTAGCAGTTTAATCCTTGCACTGTCTTTTACATTCAGCTTGTTTTTACACTTTACATAATGAGTGATAGATGAAGTCAAGGTCAGCTAAGTCAAATTTCTCCTCTTTGTCATAATATTTACATAATACCCTCATGCAGTAGGTATCTTATGCCAGGTAAAAATTATTCAAGGCAGAAAATTATTCAGAATTATTCAGAAAACAGGGCAATTATTTGAGACCCACTTAGTCCTATAACCTCAAATTGTTTCAGAATTTTAACACTTTTTTTTTTCCTATTATCTGGCATGTTTACTGGGTGAATATTGATTTTTGAGGAAAAATTTGCTGTTATAAATTTCTTAAAGATTGCTATTGAAAGGCAGTAAAAGAAAAGCCTAGTGTGATGAGTAACCCAGTAGGTTAATACAATCGTAAGGATACTTGGAATGTTGGATCTTATTTAAAGCATATCTCTTTCCTTTTGCTGCCAAAACCATAGAGATAAAGGCGTTGAGTTTCACTTAAAAATAGAATTTGTTTCTTATTTGAATTCTTACTTGTTTCTTAAGCAGTTTGTTGCTTATCAGTTCCAAATAATTTTTGTAAACCATCAAGGCCTGCTTCAGAAGAAACAGATCTGCAGAAAATTCATTTAATACCCTACTCCACACTTTTAGATTTTTTTTTTTAGTCAATACAGACAAGTTTAAAAGTTAATAGGGAGTCATCATTAGAAAGCACAGCAGAGCTAGACAGGGCTGCAGTAATGACTGAAAGCTTATCACAGCATGACAACAGTGTTTTGAGGTATTCCTGATGCAAACTGTACTTTTCATAGAGGCTTGTTGAGTTGGCAAAAAATCCAGACCCTATTTTACTGAAATTACTGTTGCTTAATTATTGTTTAAGCTGTTCTCCTTTCTGTCTCATTGGGCAATGCTGCTACCCTTTCTCTTCACATTACCTTCCTTTTCCTGTTCTTATTTATTCACAAGGGCTGTGCCAGAGGGTATAAGTTTTTCCTTGAAAACACAGCTCTCACCACTAAAACCTTTTTGGGTCTGTAGTATTGATTCACTCAGTCCTTCATCATATGCAATGACTACTAGAGCCATTCCAGTTATTATTATTGACGTCTCTCTTTTCTCCAATCCAGCCCAAAGGCAAAAACTAATCTCCCTGTTTTGTGCTAACTGATATCTTATCCTACATGAAATTATTTTTTTCTCTCTGATGATTTCCACATCAGATTAGTACCCTTTCTATTCACCCTCCAGGCTCTATGCTGCATTTCTCCTTTCGTTTATCACAGTTTTAATTTCCTTTTACTTCTCCTTTAAACTCTCATGCTCTGCCAGCTTCTCCTACTTTATGACATGCTTGTATCTTCCTCCCAGCTCTACTTGTGTGCCATGCTCTCACTTTCTCATTTTCTCAGAACATTTTCATAGCCAGACAATAGTGCTCTGCTCCCTCAGGTCTCCAGGATTCAATGCGTGCTGCTAGTTTTCTAGTGTTTGCTGTGGTGTGATGTCCTTCTGGTTTGATAGCTGAGTATATTATTACAATTGCATTCAGACTGAAGATGAATGTGTCACAAATATAAATCACTCCAGTGTGGTTGTTGGGAAATGTCTCCTTGCCTACACCCCAGTCAGAACACAGCACTGTGAGCTGTCAAAAGGCTGTTTCTAATTTAAACTGTGAGTTGCCCAAGGCAGGAAAAGCAGCTCTATGTGTTCATAAAGTCAGAACCACACTTACTTTTTGTCCTCGATTATTTATAGTACTTTTAAGGAAAAATCATTGTCTGTGTAGCTGAAAGAAAAGTGGTGCTTTTGTGTTTTGAATTGATGTGAGATGAATTGTCTTTGCAGAACCTCCTCTTCCCAAACCAGCCTCTGCAGCCCAACAGCAGATATTCAGTGTCACCAACTGGGGGCCTCACCATTACCAACATCCAGAGGTCTGATGCAGGCTACTACATCTGTCAAGCTCTGACGGTTGCTGGAAGCATTTTAGCAAAGGCTCAGCTGGAGGTTACTGATGGTGAGCTCTTAGAAATTCCTATTGTTTTCCTTCCTGTCAAAAGTACATTAAAAGCAGTGTAAATAAAGGCATGTGAGATCACATAAATCATACAATAAAATGGACAGTTTTCTGTAGAAAATAAAGTGAGAAAAGGTCTCTGTATTTGCCTATGGAGTAAAAAAGGCATCAAAGTCTAGTTTGCCTCTTACTTGCTTTCTGGAGGTTTGTTAACAATGGAAAAAAGGGACAAACAAGCTTAGAATAGGTTTGGTGAGAAATGAAGCTGCTTGGTTTGCTGGAGCTAAGATAGGACTGCAAAAAAATTACCCCCCAAGAAATGGAGACTGAATAGGTTTGTAATTAAAGCAGTGAACTGAAGTGGAAAGAAATTTTCACCAGTCTTCAGTCCTATCTTAGACATGTAGAGGATGTGTCCTTAGCTCGGTTAAACCAACACAGTTGCTCTGGAGGTGGTGGAGTTTAGGTTTACACTGCCTACAACATGTAGCCCTTTAGTCCCTCCATGAATAGAGCACCTGGCTCAGAGCTGTGTTCCAAGAATGCCTCAGGAGGGGTAGGTGTGAGAAAAGTCATGAAAATCCATAGGTAGAGAAGACTTTTCAAAGAAGGAAAAGAATAACATGGTCTGTCTTGATGCCTTCCATTTCAAATTTTTGGGTTTGATATTCATCCTGCCTTGAGGTTTCCCATCTACAAGCAGGAATCTTTTTCATATGTCAGGAATCCTGTTGATATCCCTCTTCATCTTATTGTGGATAGAAGGCAGTTTGCATCCTTTCATGTTAGCGAGGAAAACAAGAGAATCCCTCTTATGGCATTCCCCAGCATCATTATTCCTTATCTTAACTGACACATTAAATATCTCCTGACAGACTTTGATGAATTTTTGCCATTAAAACTGTTGTTATGTGCAGAGGTCTACTTTTACTGTTCCCTTAGAGACCTGCCTGCACCATGAAAGTTTGAAAAGATGTCTAATTTTGAATAATCTGCCTTTTCACAAGAGCATATTCATCACAAGTGACAGATAGAGAGGTTCAGGCTCGTATTATAGAGGTTTGAGCATTAATTTGATGCCTTTTCTTTGTTTTCCAAAAGCTGCCTATATTTTTATGACAAGGGGAAATAATTTCTGCCTTATCCTTGCATCTCTTCAAGCACATTGCTTTTCTATAATTTCTGGGTACTAAAGACTTGGCTTTGCTCTGCAATCTCTTTAAGTCCTTCCTCTCATGGTCTATGACAAAATGATGCATTTTCATTCAATTTGAATTTAAATGTAGATTAAAAGGTCATTTAAAAGGAATGGAAAGGCAATATTTTTTAATATCTGTCCATAGTGCTGCCTGATTCAGGGCCATGACTGTGATTGGAATGAATACAATAAACACAAACATTGTCTGGGAGGACATTGAGCTGTTAAATGGTCACACCTGCTGATGCTGCACAGATTTACAGCAACAGGCACTGAGCGGATCAAATCAGGTTCAAGGATGCTAGTGATGAGAAATTCTTCCTTTTGACAGCCAAGGGCTTTGATCCACCTTTATCTATTTCTTGTGTGGGGAAAAAAATAAATCCTAATTGATCTCTTTGGAATTTTCATTAGTTTGTTTGGAAAGCCAAGGGAAGGTGTCCCTGCTGAAAGTCAAGCTCATCTCCGGGTAATTCTGATTAAAGGCAGCATGCATTCCACATTGCTCGAGAGAGCATTAGCTGGTGGCTCTGCTGCTCAGGGAGTGCAGGGCCTGCCTTCCTCAAATGCTTTCCAGAGCCCACTGTCAGCATGATCATTATGAAATAATACAAGATTGCTTTATAGAAATACCATTTCATCCCCGAGTCAAAGGGCGGGTGAGGTCAGAAGAGAAGTGCCAAAACAACATTATGGAGCTGAGATTATGTGAATAAATGTACCATTAGATCACAGATATTTCTTTTAATTGCTTTTAGTTAGGAAGTTAACCATAAATGTCTAAATAATCTGTTTTGGTTGATGCTGAACAGAAGTTATGGGAGCTAATGACTTTTATCAGCAGGGAAATCTAATTTAATAGTTTTAAGAATATAATAAAAGATAAACACTGTGCATGCTAGCTATATGCTTAAGCATTAGTGTTCTAGTTTTTGGCTGGTGATTTCAGTTTTACTTCCTAGCCCAGAATTTTTCTGTTTGGTTAATGATTTAATAATAGTGGCGAGCCATCTTTTTCATTTTGAACACATTTTTGTTTGATCCAGAGTAATTTAGATCCAATTGAAGTTCCAATACAGAATGAAAACATGTCATGTGCAGAAAAACAAGTGCTTAATTATACCATATATAGCAGTGTTTCAGTTGTTACATTTTTGAACTTACAAGTCTTTACTGGAAATATTTTTAACACAAGTGTTCACATGAGAAGAGATTACTAGCTGTGATGAAATGTGCTGAGTTGAGTGATAATTTTGCTGATTATGGACTGTGCTAAGAGCCTTCGGCGTATTTGAAATTCAAATCTTGTGTTTTCTTGAAAGGCTATCATGTAATTCACTGTCTAATGCACATCTGGAAAAGCAAAATCAATTTAAAAATTGAAGAATCTTTGCAATCCTTTCAAACACAAGAAATGAATATGTAGTTCACCATCTTACAATGACAGATCATGCAAATAAACCAAGTGCTTCCATCTCTGTCTATGCTCAACATAAAAGGAATAGTTTCCAATTAGTATTTGTCAATCATGCACAGAATATTTTGGAGAAAATCTTAATTTCTCCTCAATAATTATTAAAATTTATTAATAAATGTTTCACAGTTTCCTTGTCTACAAATCTGACCACCGTGATTCTTAACCCTCATCCAAAGTATATGGCATGTTTTATAGCAAGTGTGACAGTTTGAAACAGGAAAAAATCAGAACAACTTCACAACTTCATGTGAAGCTCTTCTGAAAAAAATAAAGAGACAGGTGAGGGATTGGTCTCTGCTTTTCTACCTTTCAGACAGAACCCTGCCCTATCACGAGTGTTCATTTGTCTGATTGCCTTTGTCTGATTTTACCTATCATTTCACCAGGAAAATTGTTTTAAATTTTGATTTTGGAAGTGCCGAAGTAAAGACTTCATTTTGTCTTTCTCTTAATTTCCATTGTAATTTGACCACATATCCCCCAAATTTAAATATGGTTTCAGTTGATCCAAACTGCATTTATAGTGAATAAACTGTTAATGAACAAATATAATTTGTCATTTTCCTATAATCTCTTCAAAAATTAAGATGCATTTTAACATGAAAGGAATCTCTTAATTTTTCAGTTACCAGAATATGCAGATGTAGGAATATTGGCAAATAGTTTCAAAACCATTTTGAAAATTAAAGTAATTTTGAAATCAACTTCTGTTTTACCATGCAAATACGTTTGTGGGCACACAAAATGGTTTTGTGGAACACAGAAGTTTCCAGCTAGGAGAAAACTATGAAAAGAAACTAATTAAAATGTAAAATTTGATTTTAAAATTAAAATGTTTTAAAAGCAACTATTAATACCCACACCATTTTGTGACTATTTTTTCACTAGCCCTCTGTTCTTCATAATGCTTCTGACACATATATTATTTTAAACTCTAACCTAGTTTTGGATCCTTACTAATGAGGACCTGAGTAGTAGGAATGCAAGCACACACACGTTTTAGAGAAGATTTACAAGTCATAGTTGTGAAGACAATACAGCCATTCACAGATCAGTGGAAAATCTAAGTGTTCATTTAACCTTTAGCCTTAGTGTCATGGAAACCTGTAGTGGTCTTTCACCCATAACACCCTTGAAAATGAAGATTCCTTCTGGCCAGGAGGCTTTCAATTACACTATTGATCAGAGCCATTTAAAGGATTATGAGCTCCTCATTTGGGCTGTAAAAAAAATCTAATTACATGGCAAAGAACAATATCTGTAATGCAGTAGGTTTTGATAATACCTGCATTGCTATGCATATGAAAGGCACTTAGATGAAGCAAATAACCACAGTGGAATAGCTAGCAACTTAAATAGTTATTCTTCCTTAATTTTGGCTACCTAGAATACTGGGATTTGCAGGTTTACATTAAATCTAAAGGATAACTTGCACAGCTAAGTTTTAATTTGAATATACTCAGCTACCCTGGTGGGAGCTGAGATCCATTTTTATTTTGCCAAATGGCTGAACTAGGTAGTCAGAAGGAACCTTAATGAGATTAAACATTTTGTATCAAGGTTAAAATGTATTACATTTTTTCTTGTTATATAGTGTTTCCTGTCCTGTCTCTAAGTTCAGTGGGTGATATTTCAGAATTTCCAAAATAGCTTTCACATTCTGGTGTTAAGAAATAACACATTGGCTGCATTTGGCTTTCTATTTTCTGTTCAAAATATGTATTGGCTTTCTATTTTCAGTTTCCATTTCAATGAATGTAATGAGCTCACACTCCAAGGTGTGATTCTGACAATATTAATGATTCTGATCTTTGTGAATCTTGTTAACAAATAAAAAGATAGGTAGTATTTTTGCAACACTAAAATTTCAGAAACAATTATTTCAGGCATAAAATGTGCCACTAACATATCCCTGATATGTTTTATTTAATAAATAACACAATGAAAGCACTTTGAATCTATTGAAGGTTCCAGAGGTTTGCATCTCAAACAGCTCAAATACAAGAGAAGCCATATTGCTTCATAATAAATTGTTTTCACTTCCTTGTTAGAGTCAGGTGTTGTGTATGGACTACAATAAACAGATTCTCAGCTAGAATAAATGATTCAAACTCAGTTGACATCAGCAGAGGCAGACTAACTTGCACCAGTTTAGAATTTAATCCTGCCTGCTACAATATTTAATACCAGTCACACAATTGTTCAGTTGTTCAAAATTTAAAACAGCAGCAGTATGGCTGGTAAATATATAAAAATACATTAAAAGAAAAAAGGAATTCCTAATTCTGTTAAACTGATTTTTGCATCAGTTCCAGCCTTGTGTATATTCAAGTATTTCACATTCAGTTTGTATAAACACATTCTTTAGAAAAAAAGATGGTTTAACAGATGGCTCAGAGAAAAGATTCAACAAAAGAATTATTTGGGATAAAATGATCTTTCAAGGAAAGTGAGCATGAGCATTTTACCTCTTCACAGTATCCCACTGGTCATGGAATGAGGCTTATGCACAGCCATGCACTCTCTCACTGGTTGCAGGGTTCTTTATTCAGTATTGCAAGCATGGAGATGTAAATTATCAGGGGAAAAAAAGAGAGTTCATGACTTTAAAAGTTGAGGAAATTATCTGATAAGTAAGCTGTTAAATGGTGTGATTGAGTTTGAGCTTTTCTCTGCTGGAAAGAATGGTACTGTCATTTAGATCACTCAGATTATGAAAATGTTTTGTGTAACTGTTAGATATTTTTGCTGGCGAAAACTTGCAAATAGAGTAGGAATGGGGGATGTGGTTGGTACCCAGGCTAGAATAGCTGAAGTGTTTCACTTTTAACTCAACAGATTTCTCTATTAGACCATTAATTGGGTAAGCCATTAAACACATTTTGATGTGACATCAAAGGTGTGTTTTAATTTGTGCTTTCCCAAATTGGAAGAAAAGAGCGATGCACTTCAATTCTTCACTGAATCAAGGTCTTAATTTTCCTCCCATGTTAACCAAATCAGCCTGATGGTCTTTGCTAATAGATATTTTTCTATCTGCATGTTATCTTGCAGTGGTGAAATGAAACTCTTACTGAAATGCTTTTCAGATTTGACAACTAATTGATAACCTGTATCCATGACTCCTCCAAAAGTAATGGTTTTAGCCTCTTAGAGGCTGGCTTCTTAAATCTTGTCCTGCATGGTGGAATAGGGCTCGCAGCAGCAGCAGCAGGGGATGGTTAAAGGTGTGGATGCCAATGCCTGTGCCACTGTTTTAGTCCTGACAGATCGGCCTCCGCCCATCATCCTCCAGGGCCCCGTCAACCAGACCCTGGCCGTGGATGGCACAGCTCTGCTCAAGTGCAAGGCCACCGGCGACCCCCTTCCTGTCATCAGCTGGCTCAAGGAGGGCTTCACCTTCCTGGGCCGGGACCCTCGGACATCCATACAGGACCAGGGCACGCTCCAGATCAAAGCCCTGCGGGTGAGTGACGACAGCACCATGAGCGTGACGGGCTCTGTGTGTCCAGTTTGGGGCTCTTGGTGTTGCCTCAGGCAGCTCTGCTGCCTTCCTGCTGTCTTCAGAATTAACCTGTCTTTCCTACTGTGCAGTTCTCACCGAGTCGATATCCATTCTTTGATGTTGTGTAGGAAAGGGCAGGGAAAGAAGAGCAAAACGAGCTTCAGCTATTTCTATGAGAGTTCCCTAAAAACGGAATTGGTGTTTATAACCTTGTGTGGGTTGCAATAGAACACATGAGTTGGGGGTAGATGGAAATGTGAAAGAGCAGTCCTTCCTTTTCATTGGTCTTTCCCTGAAGCCATTGGCCTCTCTGTCAAAACTTAGAGCAGTTCCCTGGCAGTAATTTTCTGAGTACTTGTGCTAGCACGTGATCTGGAGCTCATCAGGGCTTGACCATGCTCTTTCTCCATCAACAGCTCATCAGTCCCGAGCTGGCTGATTTATTCCAGTGTTATGCTTCCTGGAAATGTTCCACCAGGCTGCAAATGGGAAAAGACAACTAATACTGTAGCATACACGCAGTCATATGCAGAGGGATTTCTGTTAAAAATTAAATACCTATTGTAATATTTACATTTTTGCACAGGAGATAATACAATATTATCTAATACTTCAAATAGGATAATGTCATATGTTTTTGATAAATATTGCATCATTAATCTCTGTTTTGGCTTTTAATTTTTCCCTGTTCAAAGATAAATGTGTATTTGCTTGAGTGTATTTGGACAAGCATGCATATGGAAAAATAGCAAGTTAAATATACTTATTTGTCAGGAACTTGAAGATAATTTCAGGAACCATTTAATTTAGTCAGCAGAAATGTCTGCACTTAATTTTTCCATCCAAAAAAATGTCAATAAGCATAGTACTAATGACAAGAAATAAAGAGCAGTTATGTTTTCTGATGCCATCTCATCAGTGATCATAGATGAATTGTGAACTGCCTTGGAACAAAATAGAATTTATTAAAAAATTTATGCTAGCTTGCCTTGAGTAAACAATTTGTCGTTCCTCCCTGGGCTGAAGGCAGGTTTAGGCCATGAAGGTTAATGCATTTTTCCTGTAGAGATGGATTAAAGGGTGCGCTTGAATAGCCAAGATTCCCCAGTAGTGTTAGAAAGCAGCAATTAAAGGTGGAAGCTTAGTGATTTCAAACAAACTTTCAGGCATTGATGATGGGCTTCTGTGGAGTGTCCACGAGGCAGAAGCTCTTGGGATACCTGTCTGCATGCTGCTATGCAAACAATGAAATTGCTTCTGAATCGTGCCAGAGCATTAATCTCACTGTTAAAGGCTGTGTCTGTAAACTAAAGGAAAATAAAATTGCTTGCAAGGGGAGAAGAAAACTGTATTAGTAGTGAGTGTGGTTCTGAAAGACATGAGGCTTTTATTGATCCTTAAGTGGCTCATTCACTAGTAACCAATTTTCCTTAAAGGCTCAGAAAGGCATTTTTTAGAAAATCCTCCATAGCAGTAATGTGCAGTTTGTTTGTAATGTGCATTGTTTCTTTGACTCAGGTTTAAGAACAAAAACTACACGGAAGCATAGACATATTTTTTTCTCTTGTGCCTTACAAATTTTAATTTAACATGGATTTAAATGAGAAATGCTTAACTTTTCTCTCAGGTCTCCCTAAACAAGGAATGCTTAACTTTTCTCTCAGGTCTACCTAAACAAGGACTAGGAGCACTTCCTAAAGGAAAAAAGGGCCATGAAAATGTCCAAGTATGTTTACATCCCCAAGTTCAAAATGAATTACTAATTTCCACTCATATGTCCTCAGCCTTCTAGATTTAGATTAGGTATCAGGAAGAAATCTTCCCTGTGAGGGTGGTGAGGTGCTGAAACAGGTTTCCCAGTGAATTTGTGGATTCCCCATCCCTGTCCAAGGCCAGGTTGGATGGGACTGTGAGAATCCTGGTTTAGTTGGATGGAATTTTGAGCAACCATGGCAGGGAAGAGGTGGAATGAGAGGATATTTAAGGCCCTTTCCAACACAAACCATTTTCTGATCCTTTTCTGCTGTTTCTGTTGCAGCACAGTCAAACGATTCATGAGCCTGCAACAGTCACATGGGCCGCAGTCATAGCATGAACATAGAGATTTTTCTGATCAGCCAATCTCTCAGTTGCCCTGAGGAAAACAACTAAAAACTCACACATGTCACTCATTCAGTTCCCCTTCAGACAGTTCAGGACTGATGGAAAACTCCCTCCTGCTGTAGAAATGTGCCACACCAGGATTAGTCAACTGTATTACCTAAGAAACAAAACTTAATTTTACTGAATAGTAAAGATTTTTCTGTTCACCTACCCTGTTTGTTTTCTTTTTTTCCATAGCACAAAAAAGTATAAATAATCGAATTACCAACACACTAAATCTGTATCTAATCCATCCACAACCCAGAAGTTGGATAATTTGCCATAGCTTGCAAAAAGGAGTGTACTTCCAGTGTGCTTTGTTTGCCTTCTACAAGTTACTCTGTTGTGTACACCGCATACCTCACTGAGTGCACCATCTGTCACAGAAGCACACAAATGAAGCTGAGAACCATAGCCTTGAGAAATATTCCCTATTACCACATAATGAAGAATTATATATTTAATAAAATCTCCGAGGAAGCAAAATAAAACACTGCTTCAGAATGCTACAAGGTCCTCTCCTGTGGAAAATCTCTCCTTTCAAGGGTCTTTCTCATTTCAGTAGCAGCACTGCTGTATTTTGAGTCTTTGAGCCATTGTCAGAGGGGTTTTCATTATTTATTGTATTTCACACAAATAGCCATCTCCTGAAATGCAAGTTATGCTCATTCAGGAAATTGAGCTGGCATTAATGAGTTGCTTCCTCACCTAAGAATGGTACACTGCATTCTCAGTGTATCTGAAGAAAAATAGCAACAAAATTTGTGTATAACAAAGCTAAAAATCAATTAAAGTATATATCTACAAGTAATCTAAAGAGCAACTTGCTTTTTTGTCTTGACATTCCTTTTGAAGAGTGACATATAAGGACATATGCTACAGTGCCAATCTGCATTTAACAGAAAACTCATTACAATTCCTCAAAGCCCAATAAAGCTTCTTGGATGCAAGTTCTCTTTCCATCAAGTCATGTGATGGTGAATAAAATTCTTCTTAATCACTAGAGTCAGCACTCTCCCTTTTCTGCTTCTACCTCCATATTACCATGCTTTAGTCATCATGGAAGGAGAGCTCCTCCATATATTTTGTCCTTTGTAAACTTAACCATTTTCCATCTATCCCTGTAGTCTTCACTTGTTCTTGACTCAGAAATCTTTATTTTAAATTTAAACAGGAAATAGGAAAACCCTTGGCAAATTTGCTAGTAAAACAGTTTATACAGCGATGAGATTAATATTGGCAACCTAATTCAAAGCAGTTTCCCCAAATAAATCTAAAACATTTAAACTGACAAGGGAATCACAATAATTTTATACAAATGCAATATTTTTTTGCTACCAAAGGGCCTTGCAGCCTGAAATAAAATCCCATGTGAGATGGAAGAAAGGTAAGCATGGTGTAGGATCTAATTTAATGCTGCTGTTTGGAAATTGCTTGGAGGACTGTCTATGCAGAGAGAACCACTGTTAAGAGAGAACTGTTAAGTTTCAGCAGCATTTGTATGTAGGGTGTATAGAAATTATTTCATCTGTCAAGAGTTTAAGGTGATGTAACATCCTTTCTGGCACTGGAAACTGAACCTATGGGTCATCTTGGGATAATAAATGCTGATATTTCACCTTCTAAGAAGTTAATTGCTGTTATATTGTTACCTGATTTCACCTGTGTTTTTTGTAACCAATGCAAACACTGACACTGTCAGTGCTCCTTTCTGGAGCATTTACAGTACTGGTACCATTAACAATATGAAAATTTGAATTAGTAAAGTATTAGAAGCAAGTAATCTTATTATAGTTCTCTAAATGAAAGCCACCATTAAATGATTGCTTAAAAATGTCTGGTGCCTTCTAGTCTGGTGCAAAATGTAGGCTAAGTCCTTCTTAGCAAGGAGCATTTAGAAAAAGAAAATAAGAGTAAACTCAGCTGATTCTAAAAGGTTGTTAAAGCTGCCCTTGTGCCCTTTTCATGCGCAGCTCTCTGATACTGGGACTTACACTTGCGTTGCTACAAGTTCCAGTGGGGAGACGTCCTGGAGTGCTGTGCTGGAGGTGACAGGTAAGAGATGCCCAGGGATGGGCTCCACTTGGCACACGTGGAAATACAACATCAGTCTGACTCAAATGATTCTAGAACTGCTAGGGCTTGACGTGGAGAAATTTTGGATGAGGAGTCTGTGTTCCTTCTCACACATCTTGCATTTCATTGCTGCTGTCTTGTAATGCCCGTTGGCATCACATCATATCTGTGTCCAGTGACTGCAGTATGCTTTAATTCTTCTAACAGCAGCATTAATAAAACATGGATTTATCCAGTAATAGGCTTGGGCAAGAAAAATCCAGAGTGCTCTCTGTGAGTACTGCAGTTGATTTGAATACAGGAAATTTCTTAGCAGCTAAGTTTTTGGTACTTTATGTACATTTCAGCAAGCTGGGCTTTTTTGTTATTCTTTCTTTTCCTTCTTTTCTTTATACATATATATATATATATTTATATATAAACTTTTGAGTTTTGCTCTTTTTTTTCTTTATTATGTACTTAAAGAATGACAGCCCTTCATCCCAAAACATGTGGTAGTAATGCAGTTGTTGACTTAGTTGTTTATAGATTAAGAACATCCGTTATGCTGATTTTGCAGATGTTTGCCCTGTTTTTCATTTTAATCTCCTGCTTTGATCAAATTATATAACCAAGGATAAAAAGTAATCGTTTTGTGTTTGCCCTTCACAGAATCTGGTGGAGCAACAGTCAGTAAAAATTATGATATAAATGACCTCCCTGGGCCACCATCCAAACCTCAGGTCACTGATGTTACTAAGAACAGTGTCACCCTGTCCTGGCAGCCAGGGACCCCTGGAAGCCTACCAGCTAGTGCATATATCATTGAGGCTTTCAGGTATGTGAATTATACCACTTTTAAGCTCTTTTCTTTCTAATTTTGCTTAAACCCTGATACCAGGGTTTTGTGGTGTTCTTTTGGACTCTACACATATCTTTAGAAGCTCATTAACTGACTCAACTCCATAGAAGGCATTGATTCATATTCTTTACATTGATTTTTTTATAATTTATCACTTTTTTCTAAGTGATTAATTGGAGGACATCTAACTATTTCTTCAGGTCAACAAGAGTATAACAGAATGGTGCAGTAATTATTTGTCTCTTTTTCTTTAACATTGATGATCAGTGAGACTGTCCTGTGGGAATGCTGCAGGTCCTTGGCTATCATAGTACAAACAATATGGAAATATATGGGTAATCCTGAAGCCTCTCTGCAAACTTTAATTCCTGCTCTTGTTAAAGCAGTCAGTATTAAGGGGTCAAAGTGCTTTAAATTTCTATTTTTAGGTGTTTTAGATAGATGAAAACTTCTAACTGAAAAGACCAGTATTGATAATTTAGGCTTTTATCCTGCAGCCTGAGGCTTTAAAGAATCCAGGTGCTCCCCTGCACACAGCAGCAATTATTGTGTGGTGCAAAAGAACTCCTGGGCTCCAATTCAGCAAGTTTGTTTGAGCAAAGGCCATACTCTGACATATGTCTCTAAAACACATTTCATCTTAAAAACCTGCACCTTCTTAAATGTGTTTCTTAATCCAGGTATTACAAAAATGACAAATGCTTCCTCTCTAAGTTAAAATTCATGCAAGACTTTTTCATAGTCATATGCATGCAGATTCTTGCTCAAATGTTATGTATGTAAAGAATATGAAAGTATTTGCAGTATGTTGGTTTTGTTCTAGAGCTTTATGCATTGTATGAATGAAGTGATTCAAGTAACATAAACCTTGTACCTTTCCATTTCCTTTTTCCTTTTCATATATTCAAAGATTTTTTTATCAATGCTATACAACAAAGCATAGTAAAATAAAATTTTCTCTTTAAACTTTTCTGATGTTTCACCCTAGATAAGCTTTAATGGCATCCCATCAATAACTTTTTAAAAAGCCAGAGATTTTCGTTAAAAGTTGTTTTAACAATAGCATTTGAAATCTTTTTATATGGTGGATTGTAATCTAATTATTATAATGTTGAATTGAAAATTCAATGGCAGAAAAAATATTCATATAATTTCCTCCATTTCAAAGAATGTTTTCAATTTTTTTTAACTTAGAGAGTGAATTTAATTCAAGAACACTTTTCTTCCAATGACAGTTTATTAGAATAGTTTACTTAGCAGTATAGAAAATTATTCTTTCAAGAGAATTTTCCTTTCTAAGCTTTTTGTTCAAGAGTAGCCTGTTTATCATTCAAATTTACTTTACAGCTTTCTACCTTTTCCTTTTGCAGGTAATGTAGAGAAATGGCAAAAAGTTTTACTTTTATTGCAAAGAGAAGTACTTTTGACAGCTGCATTATGATTTTTAGCCCATCTCGATGAGCTAACTGAAAAAAAAAAATTAATTGCACCCTGCTTGTGACAGTGTTCACAGGGGTCTCAGGTTGAGAGAAGAGATGAGAATCCGACTCCATGTTTCAGAAGGCTTGATTTATTATTTTATGATATATATTACATTAGAACTATATTAAAAGAACAGAAGAAAGGATTTCTTCAGAAGACTAGCTAAGAATAGAATAGCAAAGAATGATAACAAAGGCTCTGTCTCCGACTCTCTGTCCAAGCCAGCTGGCTGTGATTGGCCATTAATTAGAAACATCCAACATGGGCCAATCACAGATGCACCTGTTGCATTCCACAGCAGCAGATAATCATTGTTTCCATGTTGTTCCTGAGGCCTCTCAGCTTCTCAGGAGGAAAAATCCTAAGGAAAGGATTTTTCATAAAAGATGTCTGTCACACCCTGCTTTTACTACTTTTTTCTGCGCCACGAGTTGATCCAGAGTTATGAGACAGTTCCTTTCTCATCTTTATTTTTCTCTGGTATTGGTTTATAATCTCCCACACTGTTGTTGTTGCAGTCAGTCTGTGAGCAACAGCTGGCAGACGGTGGCCAACCACGTGAAGAGCACGCTGTACACCGTGCGGGGCCTGCGCCCCAACACCATCTACCTGTTCATGGTCAGGGCCATCAACCCCCAGGGCCTGAGCGACCCCAGCCCCATGTCAGACCCTGTCAGAACCCAAGGTAAGGGGAGCTTCCAACTTTCATGTGCTTGGGCTAAAATGGAGAGAAGGGACTGAGGATTCACCAAGAGGTCAGTCTGGCCATTTGGTTTCAGCACACTCGCTGACAGAATCGTGATTTGAGCTTCACCAGGAAAGATGAGAGTGGTTCAGTGTTTGCTGCATCAGTCTGGGGCTTAGGAGAGAAAGGTTACATCCTTAATCCTCTGTACAGTGTAGAACTTTTGGTTTGCAGTTCACTTAGACTCCATTTCCCCCTGGTTACTATTGAAAGCAATGTGAGTTACCCAAGCTTTTCTGGACAGCACTCTGAATACTCTCCTTTCCTTACTACATGGAGTGTATCTTTCCTCTCCATGTCCTTTCTTCCTCTCCATTAGTAGGGATATACTATGATAACAAGTGTTTATAACAGGCAAGACACTGTTTAGAATTCTATTTAATCAAAAGGAATGCACAACACATGCTGATTAATCTGAGCCAACATTTAGGCAGAGAATTCACATAAATTAAGGCATCTGCATGCGAAGAATATATAGAAGTTATTCTGAGAAAGGTATGGGCCTTCTGTTTACATACTTATATTTCTGAATTCTTTGTATTAATCCATTGCATAAGCCAAGAGAGAAGGCTGAAGTGAAATTGCTCATTTGTAGGGTGGTGATAGGATGGGTAGCTGCGATCCTCCGTTGTTACTGAATCACCTACTGAAGTCTGTTTACTTTGCATCAAGCTCTAACTGAATATAACTGCCACAAACAGATTTCCCTTCACAGCATAGAGGTTTTTTTTTTTTTTTTTGTTTTGACAAGACATTACTTGAATACTTAATTCAAGAGTGTAGTTCTGTGTTAAACATGTTGTAATATAGAAATTCATAATTCTTTGGAATCATAATTTTTGAATCCGAAGTAATAGTTCCTGTCACAGTCAATTTGAAATTAAATCTTCTGTCTCTGTTTATTTTTATTCAGAGACTTTTGTCTCTGAAGGTCTGAAGGTGCCCATGGGGAGCACATCCTGAGTCAGTCTCAAGCATGTGTGTTCTAAGTTGTTTAGGTCCTTTGCTAGATGGAAAGAGATAAACAAGAGTAGGGTGGTGTTTCTTTGTCACATAACCATCCAGCCTCCCTTATGCCAGCCTAGTCCTGAATAAATCTGTCCTGAATAGTTATACCCTTAAAATAGTAATTATGGCTGGAAGAGGGAAAACAGAGCTGCTTTCTCAAAAGCTGGAGGAGTGAGTTGTGCAGGGATTTCATGGCCTGATTATCCGTGGAGTATCACAAGTTTCCTTCTTTCTTATTTTCCCATTATTATAGGGTGAGTCATGCTTTTTATTGCAACAGCCTTTTAGTCTGCATAACTTATCACCTAGCTAAAAAAAAACCCCAACAACTTTGTTTGGCATTTGAGTGTCAAGTATAGACTTTTTATCTGACATACTGACAAGCAATTTGATTTCAGTAAAAACATGTCTTTTAATTAGCTACAGCATGTGTTGCAGCTTCCATTTCCAGAAGCTGTTTAGCAGTCAAGCACACTGAGACATGTACAGGATTTATAGCTTCTTTGCAAGCCTGCAGTTTAATAGAATTAAATCATAAAATCAATTGAAAATTAACATAATGTTTTGATGTGATTTCTAATTATGCCTGAATTCAATTCAGGCTCACAGAAGAAGCTGCCACACAGTGGAAGGCCTATTCACAGTGGCCATGGAGAAATAACAAAGCAGCTATGGCAGTGCTATAAAATAATAATTTTCAACAGGTGTCTGTGGTAGCTTTCATAGCTGAACATTTAATGATCTGGTATTCAGCACAGAAAATACAAGTAATAGGATTTAATGTAAATTTCACCAGTGAACTGCAAGTAGATAATCAGATACTTTTAAAAGGTTTGTCTTATATGACTTATGTGAAACAAGGACAAAGAAATCAGTAACTACTCTAATGAAGGACTTGATTTCTTGTTGGATTATTAACAGATGAAACCATATATTAAAAAAACTCTCCCAAAAATGATATGTATTCCCGTCCCTGAAATCAAAATAATAATAAATAATAGTATATTTGCTGAACACTGATAAAAGAGGTCTTAGAGAAAATATCTAACCAATTTAATTTTGATCATGATGTAGCTTCTTTCACCAGTTTTGTTTGAGTCATGATTCTATTATTCCAATATTTAATCATACCCTTAGAGACAGATGAGCTGCTTTTCCACCAGGAGCCTCCTAGGCTTGTGAAAATGACTTTACACTGAGAGCATCACACATGTTTTCAAGTGTACATACCAGAAAACTGAATTCCACATTAACATCTTGGCAAATACTTCTCACTGTTATTAGTCCATGTTATTCTGTTACTTCTGACACATGAGCCATGAAAATGATGAAATGCTGTTCACACAAAATACTTTGTGGAAATATCTTTTCCTCTGAGGGAATGCACAGGTACCTTGTTGGCTGTATACCACAGCATAACTTAAATTAAAGTGTATAACTGTAGGTTTATTGTAGCAACAATCGTAGCTTTTGTGGATAGAAGCATAAATGATCATCCTCTAGACCAGTCTGAGTTACAGTTTTATTTTATAATATCTCTGATTCTTGACTGCTTCAAATAAACATAATTTGATAGACCACCACCTTCACTGACACTCATATTTGGATTATATTCCCTCTGGAGATCCATGGAGCCATTTTAATTTGGATATCAATAGAAGCCTGGGGCAATATTGTTTATTGGTGGCTCAGAATCCATAACAACCCAGAATTAGGAATGTGAATTATTGATCATCAAAAACTACTTAGTTTCAAGACCTGGAGATCCATGATTACAGTTATTATATTTAAAGGCCTAATTTTTAAGACAAGTGTTATTTCTTTTACATAGCATTTAAAAGATAAAAAGAAATCATGTGATGTCTATTCCCATATCTAAGTCCATCAGAAAGGGTAAAAACTCTTACATATTTATCTTTTTCACAAGGACATGATGTTGATCCAAAAAGATGAGGAACTGTGACTATAAATTTGACTATTGAATCCCTAGGGAAGACCAAGCAGAATTCAGAGATGCCTAGACAGGCATGACCACAATTTATCAGTCCTTTTTTGAATATCTCTATAATCAGATTTTGACTAAAAGAAACAATTCCCCCACACACTTTGAAGGGCACATCATCTTGAAGAGAAAATTTTTGTGGTAGATTGGTTTTGCTGGCCCTTTACTAGATGGGAATCAGTTTGGCTTCCTAAATTAAATCTTTTTTTTTTTCATGTTTGCACTAGATTTCATTAGCTATGTCTGTTAAGGGAAAATTTGCTTTGCAGGGGAAAATGCTATTTTTAGTATTGGATTTCTTGTGTGCATGGCATGTGGGGAGAGGAAGCTCAGTGAAAGTTTGGAAACATATAATGACTTAATGTCATGTGTGCGCTAGCAAAATAAAAAAAGCACTGTTCATTTTCTTCAATTATACTAACCAATTTGGTTCCAGACATCTGTGCAGCATTATTATTATCTGAGTACTTTGGAGCTAGTGAGCATTGCATCTCTCTTGCCATTTACCCAAGCTGAGAAAACTTTGCCATCTAGTCAGAACACTCCTTTAATCATGTTTATATTTCATGATTTCCTAAGTGGCTAGAGGTGGATGGTTTGTTTGCATTATTTGGTATTTGTCTGGGTTTCAACCTGAGTGCTGTATTTTTTTAAAAGCAGAGGATTTTCAAGTCAGGTCGTTAGGCTACTCAGTAAATTTTTTTGATGCCATATATAGCTCTTCTCATTAAAGTGATGCTTTCATATGTGTGCCTGGCAGATATCAGCCCCCCAGCACAAGGTGTGGATCACAGGCAAGTCCAGAAGGAGCTGGGAGATGTCATTGTACGGCTGCACAACCCTGTTGTGCTGACACCCACCACAGTGCAAGTCACCTGGACGGTAAAGTTTCTCTGTTCTTACCTTAACAGTGCTTTCAGTCTGCTTTTTTTATCCCTTCAGTCTGCCTATTTATCCCTTCAGTGTTTTACCACCCTGAAAAGACCCAAACTTGACCCCAATATGAGTGCTCTGACAATCTAACATACAGCAGTGTGTGTATGTACACATATATGTGAGTGTATATATATATGTATGAGTGTGTCTATAAATATGGCAATGAAATAGTCATCTTCTCTTTCAAGTCAGCCAGGTTCAATGTCTTCAGTCTTCTGCTTGAAACAAGTTAGCTATCTGACTAGAAAAACATTATAAAAATGAGTATGTTTTAAGGGTAATTGATCTGTGGATTCATTATGCTGTATGTTAGGAAATAATCAAAGTAAAATATCAACAAGAAATTGCTGTGTGAAAAAGTACTGTCTGCTTCAAGTCATAGCGACCTCTGACAATACCCTATTATTTAGTGACCTGAAAATCAAAATTATCTTTCCTACAGCACTTGTAGTGAAGTCAGAAGCATGTGGTGCTAGTGCCTGACACACTGTCTGTCATCTGGTTTGCCAGCACAAACCTTACCCACAATGAGTGAATATCCTTTCATTAGAGAAGACCAGAGACTTTTGGGCAGTGCTTAACAACATTTCTATTTGAGGGGTCAAACTACTGGGTAGAATTTCTAATATAGTGTTTGGCTTTCAAATTGCTCTGTTTCCCTTCCTGAGGCTTGATGGAAAGGATCTGTAGGGGCAGGAGAGCATTCTCAGGGCACTGCAGACCAGAAAAGAGTGCTTTGCTGTTGGGGCATCTGCCCAGAGGAAGAAGAGCCAAGAGTTGAAGAGTGAGAGGAAAACTGCCCTGCACAACATCAAAACAGTTGTATTTTATGGGATGAATTCTGCTAAGGGGGCATTCACAATGCTCAGGGTTTTTCTTCTGCATGTCATATTGCTGAGAGCTTAATGTGTGCAGGGGATTACGCAAGAGGAGATAAGTGTGGTGATAGATTGTGTATTATAAGGATTACTGTTGTTTTTGCACAACACAGCCATTATTATGGGAGCTTATGCACCATCCTTGTTCTGACAGATCTCAGTGGTCAGGGTACAGATTAGAATAAGTAGAGAAACCCACAATTTTTTCTTCTGTGGAAGATTATTTAGAGTATGTGTCACTGCATTTTGCCATCAGTGATGTCAGCACACAGCTTGGCTTTCTTAAAATGCGGCATGTTTCATATTCAATTTGTCCAGAACAGGTTGACTAACCTTTGTGGCAAACCCTTTTGCCCAAGCAGATGGATCAGTAGTAGAAAATTTGGATGTTAGCAGAGAGAAATTGTAAACCTGGATCACATCCATGTGGTGCTCCAAGTCCTTTTTTTTGGTGTGGCATCTATCAGAAATACAGATTCATAGGCTGGCCCTTGCTTTAGCATGTACTGCAAAAGG
The DNA here is from genome assembly GCF_035770615.1 of Melospiza melodia melodia. Classification (NCBI taxonomy): domain Eukaryota; kingdom Metazoa; phylum Chordata; class Aves; order Passeriformes; family Passerellidae; genus Melospiza; species Melospiza melodia. The sequence continues at coordinate 134,713,121 of NC_086195.1, forward strand.
AAGCTCCAATATAAACAGAATTCAGTTTTATACCATGTAACCAATGTCATTATATTTTTAATTATATATATGTGTGTGTGTGTCTGTATGTATATTTGTGTGTGTGACATATATTCCTCTAAAAGAATTTCCTGGTGTCCCTACTGAACAATGAGTGAAGAAATGGTAAGGTAAAGACAAATTGCTGGAAATGCTATGGATCCCAGCTTATTGGGAAGATCCCTCAAAGCAGTGACCCTGTGCCACCTGACAAGCACAGAGACCTCTGTAGAGGCATTTTGGAATTGCCCAGGGGAAGAAAGACATAAAGAAAGATCTCTGAAGCAGCTAATTAGAAACTACCCAGCAACCAGAACAAAAACAATTAATTAACCATAGTCTCTAGGAAAAAACCTCACTCTATCCAGAGAATAAAGTCCACACTATTAACAAAATGGAGAGATAGTGTAGCTATCATACAAAAGGACAGAAGTGCCATGAGAGTCATAAGAATCTTTGTGTGGGTTTTATGCAGTTCAAAGGGTGAATGCCAAGGAATGTCCTTGGTCACTGAATTTCTGGCATGGCATCCTGACTCACAGCAAATTAATACCACTTTATTCTCTCCTTTATGAGACTCTTTTGGTTTTGCTTTTTCTTTTTTTTTTTTTTTTTGTTCAAATTTGAGTTAATTTTTTGGGAATAGTTCCCTGTGGCTGTGTTGCAATTTTAAAATATGCACATACATATACACACATATTTTGAAAAGAACGTCAGGCTTACAATGTCAATGTTAAAAAATAAGAAGAGGAATGTCAAAAGTTAAATTTTCATTGCCACTTAAATTTATTCCTCTTGTGTATAGATATTAAAATATAGCTGTAATTATCTGGTCACATAGAGGATCTCTTCTTCATGGAGCTATTAAACATTTCTTTTTATCTTCTTTATTCTCTGTGTGGTGCCAGGTCTTATTAAATTCATAGCATTGAAACCTTGCATTGAATAAAAATTATTATTTTGTCTCACATGCTTGCTTATCTGTCATGCTCTCAACCGTAACATTTGTGTGCTTCACAAATAATACTGAATTTAACATCACAATGATAAAAATGTGTCATTATCCTAACTTTACACATAGAGAGGTGAGGTGCAGAGATAGTTATTGCTGATGAGACACATGGAGGCAGATATGCTCACTGTTATCAAATGGCTAATTTTAAGCCTTGAGCATGATTTATTTTTACTTTTATTAAAACATTTCACATTGCAAGAGCGTATTCTGTACTCCAAAAGCTTTTTTAGCTGACCTCAGCTATGGGTCAGCACTTCTAGCCTCAGTGGGCATTAAACTGAAAGTTTCATTAGTGACCAGATATGAAATGTTTCCCAGCATTATAAAGAAGCCCTGTGGCACAAGGAGGAATGAAAAAATCTGTCCTTCAACATGGCAGAAGAATTGCTGCTTTGAAATCCTTACTGCCTTTTTGGAGGCTAGCAGGCAGAAGGATAATTTATTTACCTCTGTTTTTTTTAATTTGATGTAGATTTTAAATTAATGTACTTCACTGGAAGCTTCAGGAGTCAGGTCCAGATTATCATCCTCATTTGCCTTGTTCCTATAGGATACTAAATGCTAGTGCAGTTTGAATTTCCAGAGATTCCTCTGAGTCTGTGCCAGGGAGCTCAACACAGCATGCAAACTACTCTGCCCAGCTGGAGAATTGCTGTGGGTATTGCAGTGGGAGCAGAGGATTCCTTAGGATATTTTGGGATAAAAATTTGCATGCTACACAGTATATTGCAAAATGTATTTAGGGTGCAGATTAGCAGGTTTGCTTGAAAGGAGTTTATATCTGCAGCAGAAACTGCATTGTGAATTTCTTGCCTTTGTTTTAACAACCTAATAGCCATTGAACCTGTCTGGTGTTCAGCTGTGGCATGTGCAGGGAAAATGAGCTTCCTGCTCTGCAGAAATGGTTTTGTAGATGCCTCCTGCACCATGGGCTCTTAAAGGGGGTGAGAAGGAGCACACGGGACAAAGTCTGCTGGTGGATCACGTTAGGTCAGTGCTGAGCACCACCCACCCAGGATCTGCCCTATATCTATATCTATATCTATATCTATATCTATATCTATATCTATATCTATATCTATATCTATATCTATATCTATATCTATATCTATATCTATATCTATATCTATATCTATATCTATATCTATATCTATATCTATATCTGATTACAGTGGTCTCTTGAGGTTTGATTTAATGCTCATCCAAGAGCATCTGCATGTTCTCCCTTGTTCTTTGAGGGAGCAAATGTGTCTTTATATCAGCAACAGTTGCAGATCTTTTGAGTTGATATCACCCACTAGAAATATTCTCTGCTCCCAGCATTCAACCCAGAGAATTCCTGCAATTGCTGAAGTCATGCTGAGTAATTTGTGTAAGGAAATGGCAACCATTTACATTCTTTATCCTTTCATCAAGCCAGAGCGCATGTTTCTGCAGCTCTGCCTGCATGTGAGTGTGTGCCAAACTTGGAGTTGCATAGCTGAATTAATGTCTTTAATCATATAGGGATATTTTTAGTAGTCTGCTCGTGGCATGACACATCATTACCACAGAAATGGAGAAAATTGTGAAGTCACTGTCACTTTGTATTATATATGACTGTGTAACTGTAGATAAACATACACATATGTATGCACGTGTGTCTATGTATATGTGAAATGTACCTGGTTAATCCATGTAATTATCCAAGAGTAATTTTTTAATTAGTTTTGAAACTCTGAACAAAATCTAAAAATCCACCTTTCTCAGTAAGTAAAGTGCCCTCTGAGTAGCTTCCCAACATTTTGACCCTATAGAAGGCCCTGTTCATACAGACTAGCTTTATTTGGGTATGAGAGATAGCTTTGTATCCTCTCCTTGATACTGAATGTGACTGAATGTTTATAGAAAACATAAAAATGTCTAATATTTTCTTTTGTCAGTACCCTCCCAGACTCTGAATGATGAAATCACTGTCAATAATCTGCTATTTGGGCAGATCACTCTGCCCTGCTGTAATCAAGTTACTAATTGAAAGCTCTGTGAGATTCAAGCAAGCCTCAAATCAAGCTAGTTTATAGCACCCATAAATGTGACAGCCTTGTGGTACTGCTGCATTCTGCTTTCATATTCCTTCTATTGTTTAGTCTTTCAATTTAAGATCTTAGAGGTCTGGGAGGAAAAGATGTGTAGGGACAATTTGTCTGGGAGTAGACACAAAAGTATGAGGAACTGAAAATTGGTATTCTTTAGATTTTATCTTCTCAGGGAGTTGGGGGGTGGGTTTCTGTTTGTGCCATGCTGTACAAAATTCTTTCCACTCTGTGTTGTAGCAACACCATGCTACTGTTCAGTCAGGTCAGTTCTGAATTTTCAGTTTTCTCCACTAGGCAGCAGTCAATAAAGCTTAAAAATAGAGCAAAGACCAAAATGGAAAGTTCCAACAAAGTTATGCCATCTTTCAGTATAGCTTCTAACTAAGAAGTATATCAAGAATCAAACTCAGTGTTTGATTATTAAACAGCATAGTCTTATATTGTAATTTAGGTTAAAAATCTCTATTGCAAAGTGGATAAAAGCATTATTTTTGCTGAATTTTGTAGTAAATGTGAGGGTCATAAAGTCTTTATATCCATAAAACATTTAGTTAATCAAAGTCAAACATGGATAAAAACAGTTTACTCTGATTTACAGACTCCCTTCATCTGGAAACAGCTGCTTAATGTTCTTCTTAAAAACACAGCTTGATTCTTTCGGTATTAACAAGCTATTATTGTGAGTTATATCCCTCTTTCAGTGCATAAATTCACTTAAAGTGAATGCAGAGAAGTTTATAAAATGCAAGCTTAATGTTGTTGTAACATATGTTGCAAGGTTTTTAACAGTGACAGTTTTGATGAAAGACATTTCTGCCTTGCTTTCATAAATAAAGCTTTCTTCTTGCTTGCCTTGCTTTTTAATGTCTAAGAATCTGTGTCCCCTCTGAATGCCTCAATAAACTGTAACAAGATTATCGGAGGAGCATAATAGAGCATGGTTTGTGTTTTCAGCCTTAAATTCATTTATTCTTAAGTCAAACAAATGTTTCTCTAATTCTGGAATATCTTTGAGCAAGCAAATTGACAAGAACATAAGAAATATACTACTTGTTGAGTCTAAGTTATAATACAGAATTACCAAACAGCCTGCTCTATGGTCTTGTTATTTGTGCTGCACTTTCTTTGCTCCTTATTTGGCAGCTGCAGAAGCAGTTTGGTTTGCTTTACTTTTAGCAATCAAATTGGTTTTGATTTTTTGGTGGTTTTTTCCCAGGAAAATTTATGCAAGAATCATAATGCCTTGATTTTTGGCTTTTTTTTTTTTTTTTTTGGAAGATAAATAGATGCATGCAACCTCTCCAAGATAAAACACATAGAAAGCTTTTCTTCAAATAGAAATCCTATTTATAGGATAAAATTGTTAAACTTCCATGGTCCAGTCTTGAATTCTGCTTGCCTAGCAACAAATAAAATATAAACCAAAACAAACATTCCATCTCCATCTGATGGCCTGAGAGCATCACAACCCCTGGATGCAAAGGGGCTGCACAGGCTGTGAACACAAGAAACAGCACATGTCTTTGGAAGTTGTTTTCTCTGCATCTGTCTCATGTTTATTTTAATTTGCTGTGCATTTCATGAGCTGTGAGCCAAGTAATGGACTAATTGTAAGCATGTAGGATATCTTCAAAGACTTGTCCTTTTCTGAAAGAATTTGTTTTTCTTTTCTTCTCCTATTTCAGCACATCAGTAGCCAAGATGTGCTTAGTAAGTTTACATGCAGCAAGCCTTATGCCAGAGTTTTCTTTTCATGATTTATTGCAGGGGTGGGGGCCTTGTTTTATGATTTAAGGTGGTATTTGTCATGATGTATAGAGCTGGAGAAAGCAAAGCAGAAAGAAACATTCTGTAACCAGTAATGTGAGACAAATACTCTTTGTAGACAATTAATCAACAGCGACTTAAAAGATGTTGTGGGAACCCAGAACATCCCTCTGGCTGTCCAGGATGGCCAAGACCCCTGCCAGGGGGCTCAGAAGCCCTGGCACAGAGCCCAAAACACCTGTGGATTTGATTATGACCCGTGGAGCAAGTTACCAACCTTATATGAAGATCAGCAAGCCACAACAGTTTAGGTAGAATAATTGTGAAGTTATCACAGGGTGGAAAAGTAGAATTTTGGGGTTTTTGGTATGGGGGTTCAGGAGGCAAGATGGAGGAACTGGGTTTGTCCAGCCTTTCTCCTTCTTCTTCTTGGCCTCCATCTTCTGCTGTGATGGTGACACTTACAGATTGGTCTAGAGTAGAAGCTCACTGTCTAACATAGGTGATAGGTATTGGAAAGCAATTGTAAGCATTGTTTTAGTATAAGGACATAACACCTCCCCCGGGGCAGAATGCCTGGAACTGTCCTGCTGAATGGACCTTGGCATGGCAGGAGAAAATTTTTTATAGATAAGACTCAATAAACAACCTTGAGACCAAGAACTGAAGAGCCTTGACTCCTTCTTCAAGCCCTCATGCTGGGCAAAGAGACTTTTAACAATCTCGGGGTCGCAGCGACCACCATAAGATCCTGAGAAGAATGTAGTTAGAGTAATAAATTCAGCATTGTAACTGTGAATTTTCTCTTTTTGATGAGGGGAGAATTGTTCTAGGCAACTGTTTGTTTTCTTTTTGCGCAGTTTGTTGTGGTTTTTTATGACGGTATTCGCAGGGGGTCTTGGATGAGGAAAGAGACGAGGATCTGACTCCATGTTTCAGAAGGCTTGATTTATTATTTTATGATATATATTACATTAAAGCTATACTAAAAGAATAGAAGAAAGGATTTCATCAGAAGGCTAGCTAAGAATAGAATAAGAAAGAATGATAACAAAGGTTTGTGGCTCAGCTTTCTGTCCGAGCCAGCTGACTGTGATTGGCCATTAATTACAAACATCCAACCTGGAGCAATCACAGATGCACCTGTTGCATTCCACAGCAGCAGCTAATCAATGTTTACATTTTGTTCCTGAGGCGTCTCAGCTTCTCAGGAGGAAAAATCCTGAGGAAAGGATTTTCCATAAAAGATATCTGCGACAGGTGTTTATTTGTTTCTTTGTTTATTTTGGTGTGTTTATTGATGTGTTATTTGCTGTCGTTGCCAGGTGGACCGGCAGTCTCAGTTTATCCAGGGCTACCGCGTGCTGTACCGCCAGACCTCGGGCCTGCCCGCCCCGGCCACGTGGCAGAACCTGGAGGTGAAGGTGCCCACCGAGCGCAGCGCCGTCCTCGTCAGCCTCAAAAAGGGGGTCACCTATGAGATCAAGGTGCGCCCTTACTTCAATGAGTTCCAGGGCATGGACAGTGAATCCAAGTCTGCTCGTACCACTGAGGAAGGTTGGTAAAAGGGGCACCCCTTGGGTGATTAAATTAGCTACTTCCACAAGAAAATTAAGGCATTCAGTAGGTGCAATTCTACAGATATTTCCCTTAATTCCTCATATTATCTTTGCAATTATATTGGTGTTCATGTATTCAAAAAAAAGCAATGAGCTTTCATAGCTGGCACTGGAGGTTTTTCTGTGCATGCATGTGTTCATCTCTGTTTCCTCCCCATGATTTCTGTTTGTTACACACTGAGGTGATGTTAAAATTTGATATAATATTCAACTTTGTGCTGTAAATATCCCCTGAGAAAGCACTGTGCTGGTCTTATATTCTTCTGGCTGATACATCCTTCTAAGGTGCAGGTGGCTTTTGGTCTTCCAAAAAGTGTTCACTGCAGCCCTTCTTTTGTAACCACTGCTGTTGCAATGAAAGACCTTGGTCTGCACTTTGAGAATAAAATAAATGCAAGCTCTCACAGATGAGTGTTTGATACTAAGCACATCCTTCTGAATGGGTAATAATGTAGATGAACAGTTGGCTGGGAAACGAGGAGTAGTGAAGGACATGTATTTAACTAGTCTGGAGAAACTCCAGTCTCAAGGGCACAGCACTTCACAGTTTCTGTTAGCACAGTGTTCATGAAATTGCCCTGTTCAGTACTGCAGAGGATTCCCCTGAGCACCTTTGAAGCCTCTCTGAAACAGTCAGGATTCAGACAGAGTGAACAGTTTATACTTCTGAAATGCTCAAGCTTTTATATCTATAGCATTTAGCCTTGTGTATAGTTGTGCTAAAGCATGTGCACTCCAGGGCTGCTGGGATTTTTTTTTTTTGAAAAGTAAAGACACTGGGGTGAGATGTAAGTAAGTTTAATCATTTGCTGTTAGAAACACGCCTTTCTACCCATGTAATGCAGTCTTTGCCTGATGAATCTCTCCTGGAAAAGTAGGATGGTCCTGACAGTGAGGGTTCATCTTCTCTCTGTGTCACTGATTTTTTGATTTTTTTTTTTAAACATGAGAAAGAAATACTGGTGAAGTTTTAAGATGTTCATATGGTTTCAATGGGTTTTGAGTGCACTCTTTCCTTCCTATTGAAAGTGCATCTTAATCATTTACAGTGGTCTCCTGAGGTTTAATTTAGTGCTGATTGCCAAGTACTCTTTAATTCTGGAACAGACTTGCTTATTACTCACTTTTCTCTTTGATTTGTTATGAATATTACCCAACATGTAAGTAAAACTGAAGATTACTTGGATGCACTTTGCACTTTGTGGATGAGGAAATTCAGTGTCCTGCAACATGTAGAAGAGTGTGCAGGAAGGCAGTTTTCAAGTCTGATTTGGAATTTGGAAATTTATGGTCCCCAGTTCTTTGATCAAACTATAAAACCTATATCAGTTGGTGAAGAATATGTTTGCAACCCTCTGAACAAAGATTTTTTTTTTTTAATTAAAAGGAAAATTTTTTAAATATTTAAAAATATTTCTACAGATTTTCCTCTTCTCTAATTTCAGTTGATTTTTAGTGTTTATTTAGATCATCTAGCTGTTTCTTGCTAAAGGTAAATTAAAAACTACTGAAAAAGAGAGAAGGTCTTATACCTCCTGTCTTTTTCTATAAAATACTTGAGGAATGACATTCTCTTTCATAAACCTTAGCTCCCAGCAGACCCTGTCAGGTAATTTCCTACCTTAAAGGACACTTTGTTCATGTGGAATAGCTTTCCACATAGTGAAGATTTAAGAAAAAAATTCCTGCCTGCAGATATGTATAACTCACAGCCTAGGATCTGCTTTGTAGATTAATATAACCTTCAAGGAGTCTGTTTACAAGAATCTCCTCTGAAAAAACGTCAGCACAGGATCTGTAATATTATCGCCACAAAAATGTCAGCTCCTGTAACAAAATTCTTCCTCTTCCTTGGGTGATAAAATTAGGTACTTCCATGAGAAAATTAAGACATTCAGTAGATGCAGTTCTACAGATATTTCCCTTAATTCCTCATATTATCTTTGCAATTATATTGGTGTTCTTATATTCAAAAATAGTATCAACTAAAGGTTTAATGACAGTGGTTTGCGCCCCTTCCACTGAAGAAAGATGGCAGTCTGTTTAAAGGTGCTCTGTTGCCTGTCATTCCATTTCAAAAATGAGCTATTCTTAGACTTGACTTTTAAAAAATGTTAGCTATTCTATTTTTAGAAAATAATTTGTAAAGTGATATGAGTGTTGGAAGTTTTCTTTGCAACATCAAAGCAAAGTATCCCTAGTAAAGGCAAAGTACAACGGAAAGCTAGTGGCAACTTTCTGCTGGATTGGATTTTATGTGCAATGTAACTTCTGAGGCCTACCTCTAAAAATCAATTTTGCTGCAGTTAGACTTTTCCTCTAGATCAGACATTTGTAACAGTTCAGTATCCATCCATCTCCTGCCTCTTTGGCCTTGTGAAGGTAACAAATGGAATTCTGTTTGGCTGCGTCTGGAAAAGATGAGCAGCGATTTGGGTTCTTTCATATCTGTAAGAAGAAGCTGAGCACTGGAATAATTGACCTGTCAAGAAGCAGGCAAGGTGTTCTCCACAAGCCAGCAGCAAGGGAAATGAGAAAACGGTTTTAAAAATGTTATTTTTCAATGTGATCTGTTTAATAACTGCAGCAGTGTCAGACGAGTGGCTTAATTTATATCACTGTGCCAGCTTACAGAGTGATTTTATCAGAGAGAGGAAGCTGAACTGCTACATTCTAACATGTTTACACACATATAGTGGGAGCTAAATCAAAGATTTTATTTTATAATTTTCACTATTTCTTTCATAGTTTCTCTAGAGACAGATAATTTTTTTTTCTCAGTTGCACCCACTGTTAAATGTCCTTTGGAATAACATTATGGAGTAGTACTTGCCCTGCATGTTGTTTGTCACCACAAAAATATGACAGGAATGGAAGTCCCCTTAGCTTTTATCAGCTGCTCTCTGTCAGATGCTGCTCACTTTAATGCAACTCTTAAAATGATATTTCCACAGCTGCATTCATTAGCTGCAATTTTAATTTTACTTTAAATTTATCCTATGTCCTCAAAAAACCTCAAAAACACCAACACACCCTGGTAGAATATTAACTAGAATGTTCATGCAGTTTAAATGTAAAGACAAATTAATACAGTATGGGGGTTTTTTAAAATTTAGAGTATGCTATTCATTTTACATTTCTTTTGCATTCACACTCCCTTTTCCCCCCAGGTATGCATATATAAGACGTATTTCTGAATGCCCTTTTTGTTTTAGTAGGGAAAGTAAATATGTGTGAGCGAGTTGTTCCATTGTACTTAAAACCAGAAAGAGTTATGCAGCGTTAAGCTTTGCCATTTTTATGATTATTATTTTCACGTAAAATATTCTAATTAATATCACACCCATACGTTTATTCACGGTTTTATTGTTATTGAATAACTTGAAGACTTTTAAAATGCTAATTTTTCACTGTGTGGCAAATTATTTCACTTGCCATAAAATACACAATGCAACTATTTATTTCACCAATTCTATGCTTTGCACGATTGCAAGGAAGTAGCCCAAGGCAACCTTTCCATGCTTCACTCGAGCTGGCTGAGAGTCAAATTGTCCACAATTCAGCTCCATTTCTCCCCTCCAGTTCCCTGTTTCTCTGCACCAGGCAAGGTCACAAGGACTCTACCAAGCATTATTAGCTTTGCAGCTGAACCAGCATCTGAAAATGTAGTTGTCGAAATGTGAAGCCTCCCAGGACTGTAATATGTGTTTCATTTTTCATCTAAAATATTTTTATTTCTGCTGTAATCCTGTGTGGCTCCTTGTCCTCACCTCTGATACCCTAGTTTGAAGTTGTGTGATTCCTGCAGCAGAGCACTCCAATTTTTCAGGGTTATCAGGGTAAAGGTTTGAGCTCGGCTCCATGAGCCTGTGCCAGGTCAAGTGCTGAGGAGCTTCCAACGTGGGAACGCAGCCAGCCTCAAAGAAGCTGTGGAGAACAATAGAAATATCTGAATTGGCTCAGGAGGCTTGAACACTTGTGATATCTGTAGCTGTGCTTTGTTGTGTTAAACATGCCAGACTTTAATACAAAGGATGCCAGGGGCTCTTGGCTTTTCTGGGAAGCATGGTCCAAGGATGGCCATGGATATCTGTTAAAGATAAGACTAGAGTTCTTTTGCCATAAAGTTTAGCAGTGAAGAAGTCACTCTGGCCAGGGGGCTGGAGTCAGGGAGCCTTGACACATGATATGAGATACCCCAAACCACATTATTATCTAGGGTTGAAGTTGGGACAGGAGAGTAATAAATATTTTAGGTTCTGGTATGGTGTTTACCGTAAGTTTTTAAAATCAGCTTTCATATTTCATATTAAATATTTTAAGATCAGATTAAAAGCAGTGAAAAATATGTGGAAGACAAATTCCACAAGTATTTATTAAAGACAAAGACACCTCCCTAGAACAGAAGGTGTCTGAGCAACAGCCTCCTGTGAACTGGAAAATTGTCCTGGAGAGGTATCACTTTATTAGAACTTTATTAGTTCTCACTTTTCTGGCCTCTTTCTATTAGTTTCATTGAAGAATGGGTAGGTGGACTGGGAGAGATGGAATAAATAAATTCTAGGACCAGTTCCAAGCAGCTGCTATCCATCAGCTCTTCCCCCCAGGGACTATACCTTAATATAATACAGCCAACCTCGGTGGCCTCGCTTGCCACTGTGGTGGAGTTTCAACACTTGCCTGGGAGCAAGGGAAGGATGAGGGGGGCTGCAAGAAGTTTTAGGTGGCTGAGCAGAGCCATATTGACAGTCCTCTGTCCTGGCAGCCACAGCCACGCTAGGAGAGCCCAGGATGGATATGGTAGATGCTCACAGAGGAGAGCTTTCCATAGCAGAGCTCTTGCACCACTTCCCTGAGCCAACAGAAGCACCCTGCTGCTGGTGTAGCTGCAAGAGGGGCTTTGTCAGCATAGCTGTGGTAACTAATAACTATGTTTTTAATTTTTTTTGGCGTTTCTAGACAACAAGCAGGGCTGGCAAGCAAAGCAGTTGTCTTGTAAAATTGGCCTCGATGTGCAGTGACCAGCCAAACAGCTGTGAATGGTTGAACTGAACATGACTCTGAAGAGAAAGCAATTTGCCTGGGGGCAGAAAAGGACAGAAGTATATATGTGACCTAACTTAGCACCTGCTCTATTCACTGGTTTTTGATGTTAAGCCATGAACATTTTAAGCCTTTTCCAGTTCGGACATGCAGTTCTATGTTTAAACCTGGCATTGTCTTCCTGGAGAGCAAACAAAAAAGGATAATTAAATGTTGGCTGCTCACATCATTATTAGACCATGTAAAAATAGAAGAACCAAGCATCTTTCAGGCCAGGTGAAGCAGCCTCAAATGTGACTTAGTTGATACATCCATAGGTATTCATGCATATTATGGAAAGCAAAAGCAAATGTGAGAGCAATTCCAATGCAAACTTTAAAAAAATGCCAAATATGAATAAATGTGGAGTGATTTGTATTGATTCTCCATTGCCACAAATTCCACATTGTCATTCATCCCTGTGCTTCTCTTCAGAAGGGCATTTTTCAGCATTGTCAGGGCCTGACAAAAGTGCATCCCTAGGAGTGTGAGTTTTCTATACTGCCTGCTTGATCTTGCACTGCTTCAGCAAAATACATGTCCCAGCAAATGGATTAATGCTTTGCTTCTGTTTGCTCCCTCTCCTTGGTGCAGCTCCAAGTGCTCCTCCTCAGTCTGTCACTGTCCTGACAGTTGGAAATCACAACAGCACAAGCATCAGCATCTCCTGGGATCCTCCCCCTCCAGATCACCAAAACGGAGTCATCCAGGAGTACAAGGTACACACCATGGCTGATGGGAGGGCTGTGTGTTTAGGGAAACAGCCTGCTTGAATTACAGAACAAAGCACTGTTTATGGGATTTAGAGTCTGACAGCATTTACAGCTGCCCATGTAATTATATGGAGAAAGAGGACTGACTGCTTATGGATTTTATATTATTATTACTATTTTTATTACTACTGTTATTTTAAAAAGCAAAAACACCATGAGATTGATATGAAAGAGAGCTATAATTTCTAGCCAGTTTACAGTTATTATCCTTCTAGCTTTTCCCTGCTGTGGAACAAGAAGAAGAGGGGATTTTTTTTGTAAGGGGCTTCTGCACTCCAAAGCCAGGCAGTGAAGTCCCTGTGTTGGAGTACCTTCAATCTGTCAGCAAAGCTGGCAGGAAAGTTACTTCTTATTTCCTCTGCAAAAATGCTAATCCTAACACTTCAAGGTCAAAGTCAAGGACTGTGGTTCTGGGTGAATTAAAGACTTTTTCTAAGTACTATCTCTTTCAATATTCATAACTTAGAGTGCCAGGTTGTTTGCTCTGAAAAACAGGTTGAACACAGCTCATATATCCAAAGTTTGCTTCATGAGAATTTCTTGCATTGGTGCATTGGTTCTATTTTCTTCCTTTTTGTTGCTATAATGGCTCAAAATATCCACTCCTTATACATTAAATGTTCTTGTAGTCTGTAATTTCATACTAAGATCACTTTTGCACAAGGATATTTTCACAACATTAAAAAAAATGCACTCTGTTATTCAGGTGGAGAAAACAATTGGGCAAGGTTCAGCCTTGCCACAGCATGGAGCACAGTTTGGTAAATTAACCTTGCTGTGGCTGGCCTATATGCACCAAATGTGAAATGTTTAATTGAAATGGATCAGGGCAGCTTTCTTGACAGTCCCACAAAGGGTGGAAGTGGTGACTGCAGCTTTTTTCACTTAAACAGATTTTTTTCCCCTGCTGTATCTTGAGGGAGCACAGGATGAAGAAGGGAGAAAGTGCTTGAAAGTGCTTGGCTTCTAAATCAGATAAAGATTCAACCTCTTCCAGCTTTTCACTTGGTCAGAGGGATGCAGTAAATGCTCACAATGTTTATGTGAAGCATAGCACTTCTTTTGTTTTGCTTTTAGTCAATATCAAGATTTATTAATCCCAGGATTTTATTGATCTGATTTTCATATCAATTAATAATTATCCTTTGCCTTAATTAATCTTGATCCTGACTCGAGTATAAGTCAATATATATAAACCATCCAGGGCTTATAGGCAAACGAGTAAAGCACGCTCCTAATCTACAAAACATGCAGATATGGAACAAAGTGGGCTGATGTCTAATAAAAGCCATGTTCCAGGTGAGTGCTCAGGCCTCTGGGCTGTGTATAAAACCAGCTGGAGTCACTGCCTAGTACAGCCCTCCTGAGTTAGATTAGCCGGCTGCCTGAGTAGTGAACTGGCTACAGTGAATGGTGCAGGGAGCCTAATATTTGCTCGAGTATTAAATAATTGCTGAAGTTCCACAGTGCATTTTCTAACAAATTGAAAGTAGATCTGTTGATTCTGCTTCAAGCACCAGAATGCCTGTTAATTCATTTATTAATTAAATGCTTTTAATTAGGGGCAGCTCATAGCTATTGTAACCTAAGACCAGGACAGACAAGGAGTGAAGGAATGAATGCAACAGTTACTCACCTTAATGCATTCTGGCTGGCAAATAGGATCTCACCTTAGGTTTAGGAAAACAAGATAATTTTTTATTTCTCTTCAAATCTTTCTCAGCATTTCACAGGAAAAAAAAGATAAGGTAAAACAAACAGAACAGTGGTAAAACACTGAGCAGGGTCAAAGTAAGTGTAAAGATATTATTGCTGTTGCTTAGATGCATTAGTTTGTCACTGATAGTGGTTCCACCAATAGTGTTTTCTTCTGCTGTTATTTTTATGTAAGTGTACCTGTGATATATTTATGCATTGATTTTCTTGTGTGATTGTAGATGCTTTCTTTAGTAATACAGAAGCAGTATTTGCAGATAGCATTAACTGAAGAAACATGCCTAAAAGTTAGTTTCAAAATCTCTTGGGAGAATCCTATAAAAACTGTAAGAGGACTCTGAACTCATAGACTGTTCTCATCACAAAATGCCAGTTGTGATTATAGGGTGGATTTTCTGTTTAATTACATAATATTTGAGGGAGAAACTGATGTCTTGATTCCTGAATAATGTAACTAATCACAAAAGCAGCAGTAAATACGAGTCTTTGCTTATTCCATTTCAGAAATTTCAAGTATCCCTCTTGTGCAATGAAAGGAAGTTGAAAAAAATTTTGAAAATTGTTTATTTTTTAGTGCTTTAAGAAGTGTTTCACCCTATGCTCATATCCTTTTGCTATTCAGCAGGAAATTTAGAAGGAAAAAAATGTGGGTTTTTTTACACAAAAGGTTTGATAAACAAGATTTTGATTAATGTATAACACATCTTTGTTACTCGGATGATCTGGTCTGTGCTTGTAAGAAGTGTAAGCACAGAATTTGCACTCCATGGAGAGCCAGAGTCCATAGAGGTATTTTCAAGCAGTCTTTGCAGCTGCCTTGGTCCTGTGCTAATCTGGGATACCTTGCTGAGCTAAATCATCCCAATTTCAGCAATTCCTGGACAGTAAGATTGTCAAGAAGTCCCAAATAAGCGATTGCCATGAAATACCTTGATATGTCGTACCTATTTGCGATTGTGTGAGTGTGAAGAATTTCATCTCTTTTAACACATCAACTTTTGTCCCAGATCTGGTGCCTAGGTAATGAGACTCGATTTCATATCAACAAAACAGTAGATGCAGCCATTCGGTCTGTAGTAATAGGTGGCCTATATCCAGGTATCCAGTACCGCGTGGAAGTTGCTGCAAGCACCAGTGCAGGTGTGGGAGTAAAAAGTGACCCACAACCCATAATAATAGGTAAGTTATTGTCTGTTCTGTTGTTTTGTTTTGCCTGGGCTTTTTTTGTGGATTTTTTGTTATTTTTTTTTTTTTTCTCTCAGAAATACTTTCATATATAACTTCTGGAAGCGTAAAAATCTGTGGAGGAAAAGACGAGGTTTGGCTAGGGCTGGTTAGTTGCTTTTACATTCCACTGCCTGATGATCTTTTCTTCTCTTCATGCAGACAGTGAAGGGAAGTATGTTCCCAAGATATATGAGAAAGTGAAACTGATTTAATGTTTTGGGGGTTTTATAAATGAATTTACCACTTCTGGAGGTTGGCAGATGCGGGGAGCCCAACCTCCCTTTTCCTTCTGTTAAGATGGCTGGAATATTGCCTTACTCATTCCACTATTTACCATTGTTTTCTGAATGTCTAAAGTCAGTGTTTCTCAGGTATCCCAAGACAAGCCTCCTCTGTCAAAGCAAAAGTTGTCTTTAGACCAATTAGAAAGCAAAGGTATCATTATCATTCCAGCCTTTTTAATAGTTGTTTCTTGGTAGTGGTCTCCACGCAGAGCTAATTTCCTGACCTGAGGAAAATACAGGTTTTGTTTCTTCTGAAATTTTTCCTGAGTATAAAATATAAAGATGGGAACAATATGGAAGGCTAGAAGTAATTATGTTTAGCAAACCTGAAATGAGCTGTGCAAAGCAGAACCTCTTTTTAGTGCACGATACAGGAATTTTGTTGCTTTTATCTGTATGATCTAACTTAGTTATTACTTAATGGACATTTGTTTGTTTGTTTATTTTGGGGACTTCTGTTGTTACTAAATATTTTCTTTCTAGAAAATGTTGTCAATACACTGTCCCAAACATGGACTAGTCTATTATGTGTAGACCCTTGGAAATGGCCATCTCATTTGCTGAAATGTTTACTAGTATTCAGATTCTCCATTCATCAAAACAGAACCTAGGATAATTCACCTTTGAAGTCTCACTGGAGACAGAAATAAGAGTGGAAGTGAAGGTAGCACTTGGTTTAGAAAAGGCAGCCACAGAAACACCAAAGGGAAAAACAGATATTCAGAAGAGAAAACAAAACATTGATTTTTGAAAATGCAAGAAACCCAGGACCTTTTTTCAAAAATTATTTTACCAAGGGGTCCATCTAACTAGGCAGAAAATACACTGCACTTATTCCAGCAAAGCACAGTAAGTGTATTGCATTTCAAGTACATGGATAGCCTTGTGTCACTTAATGTGTTGTGAGTTATACTTGCACCAAAGGTCTTTGCTGGATGATTCCCAGAATTCTTAGTGATATTTATTTGTTCCTTAAATGATCCCCGAATGTCTGCTTCAACAAGTTTGTTTGGTGACATCTTTGCACATTTGAGAATCATTTGCATGAAAAGTAACAAAGAGTAGTTTCTGTTTGGGTTATATTCTGTTGTCAGTTCTGTTTGTCTTTTGGGAGCCTGAAGTTGTCTGTGTTTATTACATATATGGTCTGTATCTCCCTTCTCTTTAGGCCCAATTTTGCTATTATTATGAATTGCTAGCAGTTATTTCTCAGACTATAAATTTACTTGATAAATGCAACAATGTTAGGTGATTCCATTTTGGAAAAACCTGAGTTAGCACCGTTCAATGTTTGAATGGGAATCAAAATCATAAAATATGAAAATTATTTTTAAAGTAAATTTAAAAAAAAAAACTAGTTACATGGATTTAGAATGAGCTAATGAATAAACCTCAAAACATCATAATGAATGGGACAGCATTATTGAGTTATTATAACAGAGTTCTATATGGTCTGGTGCTTATCTATACCATTTAACAACTTGGAAGCAGAATGAAGAGCTCCAGAAATGCTGAATTATGGAGAGAACAGGTCAGTGTTGCAGGAGAGTTAAGCTGTATTTCTAAGCAGTAAAAACTTTTAATAGTCATGAAATACAGAGTACAGGGTATAAAAAGAGGTGTTATTTTTAAATACAGGATTCATACTTCTAAAAATGTTTCAGGCCTTTTTTTTCTGAAAATAACTGGTTTTCATGGTGGATAATCAACTACTGACCTCCCAGAGTAATTTTAGATAACAGACCTGTGACAATCCAGAAAGCAAAAAAAGTAGAATAGGTAGCAATAGGAAGTATAAGATTCCTTTAGTTAGAAATTGTCTCACTATTACAGGAATCTTGTGCCCATACTTGAAGCAGGATGTTGAAAAATTTTACGGAAGACTCAAAGAGAATAAAGAATAAAACTTTTCTGATCACTAATGATATGCTAAAAAACATTCACTTGGAAAACCAGAAGTAAAATTGGAATAAGGGCAATGCTGGTTAATGCTATAGCTATTATTTCTCCTCATCAGTTGGCCTGGTCCCTCTTACATTCCATCATTGGCATAATGATATGAGGAACAGCTGCAAACTTTCACAGTAATAGGTACAATCGAATCTGATGTGTCTAATTAATTTTTGGTCCGACAAATTAGTTTTGTTCTTCATTACTCTCCAATGGGAGGAAGACATTATATTTCATTATGGTTTTGTCTTCAGGAACAATGGAGCGTTGCAGGTCGCACACTTCCCTTGTCTATGTTCTAATTAGTTGAATTGACAGCATTGTTACAGAACCACCTGCAGTACATGAAATAGTGCACTGGTACCTTGGATGACATATTTATTACTTCTGCTTAAATATTATATGAAGAAGTACAAGACTAATGCTATTTGTTTCCCCAACCCCCAACAATTATATTAATTTTATCAAAAGTCAGTGGGTAGCATTCATCTGTCTCCATTTATTCTTCCATCATCAAATTCACAAAGCATATGTTATTTTGACATTTAAAGGAATTATTACTTTTGCAGTTGTAATTGCTAGGCACAGAAGGGTAAGAGCAGACAGCCAGGCTGCAAACTTTAGAAGGTAATTTGGAGACAGATTGTATCTTCCCCTAGAAGAGAGGCAAAGCCTGCAATCCACTGAAACCTCTTCCCAGGCACTTTGCAGTTTGCTCTCACATCCTCCCTTTTCAAAGGACTGTTTTCTGGTCTTAGAGAAGACAGGATCCTCAGATGTTTTTGGAAGCTTTAGTGAAAAGAACTCATTCTTGAATCCAGGAGCATTCTTGAATCTACTCCCAAAGCTGGTGTCACCAGCCCTTCCCTGCCTTGGTAGCACGGCTGTGTCTGAAGCAGTGCCAAGCCTACCTGTTTTCTCACTGTCCCACTACTTTGGCCTCTCCTCCAAAGGGCGCAGAAATTAACTGCAAGTTAATGGCAATTAGAGCAACTCCAACTCCCAAGCTGATTTCTACTAGAAAATTGATTTTGTGTCTTGAAGAGCATGCCATGGAGAGCCCCTTCCTATTAGTTTTACTGTCAGCCCTTCCTCTTTCAGCGCTGGGGTGCTCCTATGGATTGGTTCCATGGGCAGAAAACAACATGGAAAATCAGATAAAGCAGCCAATGCTGCCTGCTTTCTTTCCTTGCCACAGCTGCTCAGTGAGTTTCATTCTCACTTACTTAATCAGGCCTGGAAGCCATTGGGCCTTTGGCAGTGGCAAGACAAAAGATGCAAGCATGGCAAAGGACAGCTGCAGTTCCCAGAGCCTGATGTTGGTAAAGCTTCCCAGCATGGCCAGTACAGACTGGTGCATGACACCTCTACTGGTGCACTTCTTGTACATCTGGCAGCATCTTTCTGTGGGACCTATTCTGCTTGCTGGGAGCCTGTTTTGCTCCTTGCCCAGAGTGACTGAAAGCAAGCCAGGCTCTAGCACAGCTTCCACAGTCTGATTGCCAAAGCAGGCAGCCATCAGCACTAAATATTGCCGTGGTGCTGAAAAAGAGGAAGCCTATTAAACTCTTCAGCAGTGTGATAGCAATGGCATGCAGGACACTGCATTTCTCCCTGATTAACCCAGCCCAGCCCTGGGGGCCTGAAGCTGCATCTTGGCAGGGGCAGTGCTGGGCAGAGTCAGTCCCAGAGGGACCTTCTCAAAGGATTTCCTTCTATAAAATATGGCTCTGTGAAATCTGGGTCACCTGCAAAGAGGTGTCTGTGGAAGTGGGGCTGGAAGTGTCAGACTTCTCAGATCTGCCCCAGCCAAAGACCCTGAGTGCTGCCTTTAGGCTGGAGCCAGCGAGCTGCTCTGCTGGAAGAAGTAAATCTCAGCATTGCTGAATTATAGAAAAGGAATATGTACATTTTCACAGCATGGCTCAGTGATACAATACTTCTAATAATTTCCTCCAAGTGACCATTTCAGTGTTTTACTGCAATGTTCAACTACCTTTATGTGTGTGATAGGCTCTCATAATTGAGAATCATATTGTTTACATCTTCTTTGTCTCAATAGAGTAGCTACTCCTGCAGCTCTTCAGCGTGCATGCAGGCATCTGGTAATATTGCATAAACATTTCAAGGATTGAGCTGTATAAATGCTTTTACTGGAAATGGTGGATAATCTTTCATGAATTTCAAAACTGCAGATGTGGGCAGTTTATGTAAAATACGCATAGAATAAAATTCAGGAGTTTTTTTTAGAAAAATATGTTCTGCATTTCCTAATTTTAAAAGTAACTATTTTTGACAATTTGAAAGTGCTGGCCCTGGATCTATATGCTTTAGCATTTCCTGGATTTCCATTCAGATTTTTATGAACATTTGTTTTCAAGCTAAATGCCAAGCTTTTTCTTTTAGAAAGGTTCCCTTTTAGAGAAAGAGGGGCAAAAAACCAATAGGAACACTTACTGGAATTTGCAGTTTTCTGCTGTAATATACAATTTAAGATCCTATATAGCAATTTTTTGATGCATGTCACTTTAATTGGTACTCCAAGTAATAATTATTTCTTGCAGGTTGATATTAAGAATTTGCATGCATACTCTAGGTGAAAAAAATAGCATCTGTTGCTGTGATTGTTCAGTGCTTACAGTTAACTGTGTCAAAGATGGTACACTTAGAATTTGTATGACCTGCTTTTCCCTTGAAATAATTGCTGGAAAATGCATCTTTGCCCCAGTAGAAAGTGCATTTATTTTATTCTTCATTTCAAATTTGGAAGCTAGCATTCAGGGAAAAAAAAAATGAGTTGAGTAATAATTTTTGGCCTTCTTCTAATGTAGCATATTTTGTATCTGGATTACTCATTTGGAAAAAGCTATTAATTGATTGCTTGATTTATATTTTTATCAGTTTCCTGTGATCCATTTTCTCATTATTGAATTCTGTCTACAATTATGGAAAAACAAACTAACAAATATGTGTATTTAAAAGAAAAAAAGCTCTGGATTGGCATCTGTTAGATTACTTGGGAGTGTGCTATGGGTCTGTCTTTCCAAATATATATCTGCAAAATGGCTATGGATTTACTCTAGAAACACTGAGATTGTGGTGTGCATTGCTACTTCCTACAGTTCCTCTGCTGTGGGTAATTCTTTTGAGATCCATTACTATTTTTTAGAAGCCTTTAATTTGTGTGTTTAATTTGTTCCACTGTGCATTGCAGAGTCCAGAATAACCACATTCTGTTCAATTTCTCTTGTGCAGGAGGTCGTAATGAAGTTGTCATCACTGAAAATAACAACAGCATAACTGAGCAAATCACTGATGTGGTGAAGCAGCCTGCCTTCATAGCTGGCATTGGTGGTGCCTGTTGGGTCATCCTCATGGGTTTCAGCATCTGGCTCTACTGGAGGAGAAAGAAGAGGAAGGGGCTCAGCAATTATGCTGGTAAGAGCAGTGACTTTATTGCCATCTCAGCAGGTGCTAGCAGAAAAAGAACAGGGGCTACTAAACCTACCTAAAAACCACATTGAACTTACAGCAAAAGTGTCCTGGGTGAATTCTGTATGCTTGTTTTAAATGTATGCTGTGAAATTGCTGGTGTATGAGAAGCTTTAAATGCATTGCTCGGTACCACATTCCATCATTATCATAAGGCAGTATTTTTACATCTCCAGCACATCTAGCATCAAAAAAGTACAAAGAGGATTAGCTGCTCCTCTTCCCCTTTGCTCAGAAGGCACTCTGTTGACAGTGCAGCCTCATTTGTGTGTTCAAATATGAGTTAGACTAGACACTTACAAGGAAAGTTAAAGAGTTTTTGTCTTCTTTCCTGTGCATTTCCATGTCTCTGAAGCCATGTGCATGGCAAATAAATGAAGGTATTTAATCAGTGACTTCATACCTGTATCTGGAAGAGTGATGTATTAGATAGGGAAGTGTTGTCAAAATTTATCTAAGGCAGAAGCCATAAACAGTTTTGTCTCAGAGGCAGAACATCTTCAAATGTTCTCTTTCATTTAATGTTTGTTCCAGTTATAAATTAGTTTTCAAAACCTACATTTTTAAAATTAAATACTCTTGCCAAATGAAATATTTTCATCTTTCCCCAACATTTGTTTTGCATATTTTTCTGTTTTCAGGATTCTTATGGATTTTTGGGAAGTCAGGTGATGTGTCATAAAATGGGTTACTCTGAAGCCTAACACACAAAAACCCCAATTTAACACACGAAAACCCCAATTCTTCAAATATTGCAGCAGATTCTCTTGTAGTTCTTATTAACACTTATAAAGAGAAAATATTTGCCCAATTCAAAACAGAACGTATTTAATGTTGACATTATATCACATGTAAGTTACACAAGCGCCCTTCTATTTACAAGTCATCAAATGTGAAACCAAGGGCTCGGGTTTGCTAAATGGCTGAGCAACAACTTGCCAAAAACCAACAATCAGTCACAGCCAAATTGTTCC
The DNA here is from genome assembly GCF_035770615.1 of Melospiza melodia melodia. Lineage (NCBI taxonomy): Eukaryota > Metazoa > Chordata > Aves > Passeriformes > Passerellidae > Melospiza > Melospiza melodia. Next base: position 134,735,134 of record NC_086195.1, read on the forward strand.
CAGTTCAGCTCTGCCACAGTCAGACTCCTCAGTGTTCTGACTGGGCTCACTAAACCAGCAGGAAACTATTCCATGTTGGTTTTCAATCCTTCCTGCTGCATTTGTTTTCCACTGCCTTTGTGAAAGGACAAGAGGGTGAGCAGTGGAAAGAGAGGAAGGAGAGACCAGTGGCTTTTGGACCTTCTTGGTTTTAGTGGAACCTCACTTTATGTCACCACATGATCTCTGTTATTCATGGGTTGTGCTTTGTCCCAAGGTGGTTTTTCTTTCTTTCATTTTAGCAGTAACTTCTACTCTCTGAGAGGCGGGGTGGTTTTCACTGAGAAATTAATATATATCTCAAACACTTTTACATGAAATATTGTTCTAGATCCCAAGATTTTTTTATTCTAGAGACAGCTGTGCTGTTTTTTCTCTTAGGAAGTAGTCCTACCTAAAGCTTTGGACACAAGCTGAGACTAGATATTTCTTAAAAGGAGGATTATTAGTCCTGTATGCGAGTTGGCATATTGGGATGAGGGAGAATTGAGAGCAGTCTGTTATAACTTGGAGAGCATAGCTGTAAATAATTATGAACAGCATGTCTCGTGCAACTCATTCCTTCTCACGGCGTTTGCTGCATCTAAGTGTGATGTGAACATGGATTGCATCATGAAATTGTGGATAACAGATCATGCTTCAGAGCTCATCCTAATATTTACAGCTTGGAGTACAGCATGTCCTCACGGAGACTCTTCAAATGTGACTGTCAAACTTCACTGCTCATCTTCCCAACCATCATTTCTCATTGGCTGCTGGCTGGTTGGTGCTTTAAGCTCAGCTGTTATGTCCTGCTTATGATATTCAACCCCACCTGAGTGATTTCCAGAGGAAACTCGTGCCCTGCAATTGGCTCTTTGTGTCAGGGTGTGTAACTCACAATGTGTTTGCTTTCTTGTTTTGCAGTTCAGTCCTTCACCTTCACCCCTGCAGGTACTGTCCATTAGTCTGTCTGTTACCTCACCAACACACCATTTCAAGCATTAGCTGTCAAAGTGTTTATGAACATGTGAGATATGAGGAATTAAAACCAAACACAAGGAGAAATACTCTAGCTGCCTATCTGTGATAAAAATGTAGCCTTCATTCTCCTCTGGATTCCAGGGAAAAGTAAAATCTACCACCATCAATGTCTCTGTCACTATAAATCTGTATACTTAACTTGCCTAACTCTCTGAAATGCAATTTTGAAAGTAATTTTCAGGACCAGATGCTTGAATTAACTTAACATAAGCATTATTCATATATAACTGAATTTTGATTTTAAAGCTCAAACAGTTTAGCAGATCCAAGAGGAGAAAAGAAACTTTCTTCTACTTCAGCTCTCAATTATGTACGTTTGCCTTACTGTGAGGTGTTTAGCCCTTCAAGCAATCTAGTCACTAATTGATGCTTTCATTGACTTCACAGGGTTTCTGGAATTGAAATATTTGGGTTTTTTTCTTACTACTCAGCTCAGAGCTGGTATCCTATTTTTTTTATCTTTAAAAAGATAGCATGCAATAGACTATTATAAGCATGATTAAAATATGTGAAGGATAAATGAAGAGTGGCTGAAGCAGCAGGTTGCAAACACTTTATTCAACATGTGAATAGTCAAGAAAAATAGAGTATACAATTAAAAATAATAATTACTACAAACAATTTGTTTCTGCTCTCATACCTAATCTCAAGATGTAGAAACTCAAAAATAATTGTACCTCAGCGTTACAGTGTTAAAGGATGATAAATCTTGGTGTTTTCCAGCAGAAGCCTGTCAATTTTTTGGGTGTAGCTTGGCCCCTCAGTTGCCTTTACCAGAGCAGTCTCCTCATGCTCAGCAGCTGCTTTCTCTCTCTTGCTTGTCTTCAGCCACAGCTTGTGTTCAGCTTAGCAGGACAGAGCAGATGACCAAGGTGGTGCTGTGTGCCCCAGGAGCCCAGGACATTCTGAGGGAGAAACATCCTTGTGGAAAAGCTCTGGGGGCTCAGGATTGCTCCCCTGGCTTCCAGGCAGGTTTGGTCAGGTTACTGTAAGCTATGGCACAACACATCCCACTCTAAAGACATTGCTGCCTTTTCTTTGACACACAGCATAGGGTTTTTTCCAAAACTAAATACATCTTTGCATTTGGTTCCTATGACTGTGCCTCTGTCAGCTGTCTTGAACTGTGGTGCACTTTTAGTGTTCTGTTTGTGGCATGAATTGGCATGACACAGGGCTGTGCTGGAGCCACAGGGTCTGAGCATGATTTCATGCTGCTGCTCCACATCTGCTGGGCAACTGGGATATATCAGAGGTACTGCCAAAAATGTTCTTTTTTGAAAGCAATTTTGACATCTTGTGGACTTTTTAGAACTATTCTGTTTCCTGGCTTGTACTAACTTCTGGAGGCATTGAGGACCTAAGTCCTCCAGTAATCGAGTCCAATTTTTTTTTTTTAAATTTAAAAAAGTACTTTCCTTATGGAAGAACATAATGCATTTTCCTGTCTTTAGACTCCGAGTTCCATAAAAAACTTCGATAATTCTCTAATATTTGAATTTGCCCTTGATAATATTGTTTAGAAAGACATGCTTGTGGAGGTTTGACACTCACAACTGTATGTTGTTCCCTTCAAAGGTTTATGGTTTATAAATAGTTTGGGTTTAGATACAATTATTTAGACAGTGGTGTGTAGCTTTCAGAGTCTCCTCAGAGACAGCTGTCAGTGAAGTTTTACTAAAGATTTATACGAATTTATATGAATATACTTAGATTTAAAAGGTACACATTTTTTGTTCTGACATCTGCTTTAAATTCTTCCTTCAGAGAGTTGCAGAACACACAGATTTAACTGTGTGGTGGGGAATTGAATCTATTAGGTAGAGAATTGAATCTATTAGTGTAACAATTATATACTTACTTCATTTCACACTCAGGAAAAAATCCCCTGTTATTTCTGATGTGAATATTTTTATTTTTCTTCATCTGTATTTGCCTGTGTGTAGAACATAGAACACTAAAAATAGTTGTTTAAAAGTCCAAATCTGTGCAGTTTTTTAATTACTCGCTTAAAATGTCCTTTTGGGTCATTTGCAGATTATGGGTCATTCACTAAGACCACTTGTTATTTGTATCCTGTTATTGATAGTGGAAAAAGTTAAAGATAGAATCTGAAATGTTAGGCTTTGTGCTTTCCCACATCAACTGCACCTGCGTAAGCAGTATGATAAATTATATAATTGTTAGATGTGATGACTGTTTAGTAATTAAATGTAATTATTATATAACCATAAGAAGAATAGTGAGAAACTATGTTGGAAATTCAGAGAGGGGCTAAATTTATGTATACAATAGAACAATATAAGTTTAATAATTAAGATGAAAGTTACGTAACGATAGAGTATAAAACATGATCATTTCGGATGTATGGTTGGAGTCAGATTTGGGTTGAATATACCCCTGACACGCAGAGCTCTTAATAAAAAGCACCGCATATAATCCCTTGTGATTATGTGTTTTTGAATGCTCACATTATTAGGCTCCTGATATGTACAATTCCTGCTTTGAGACTATACCACTGGAACATGTGTGGGAGAAGAGCAAACAACAAATGTCAGGCAGTTTGTAAAGATTTGTGTCAGGACAGAATAACTGATCGAGTTCAATACTTTCAGCTTTCTGTCTTTGTGAATATTTTCATAAGCAGTGATCAATGGCTCAGATGGTCACAAATAAAGTGACATTGATAATCACAGCTAAATCTTTTTAGTTATTTTCAGTTGAACTGACTCCAGTAGTTACTGAGCCACAATTCTGTATGTCACTGTTCTTCCACTTCCCTTTGCACCATGACTCTCTAGGCCTTGATTCTCAGTAATATTAGTGCTACAAAACATAAAATTTAGCTAACAGGTTTGTTGTATTAGTGTTGGTAAGTAGTAATGTCACCATCTGTACAAGGACTGTGCATCTTTGTGACCATGACATGCTCTCAGCAAAACCAAATCTTCCACAAGGATACTAAACACAGCTGTAATCCCTTTTCAAACATTTCTCCTGTAATATAAAGGATGGATTGGTCTCACTTTTATGAGTTTGTGTGAAAGCTAAAGTACTGCTGCAGTGTTTGGGTAGGGTATCTTTTGTGTTTGTTTGTTTGTTTGTTTGTTTGGGTTTTTTGTTTGGTTGGTTTTTTTAATGCTTATCGTTCCTGTGCCCTCAAACTTGTTGTGCCAGTACCCACTCACCACAGTATTCAGGTATTTTCAAGAGTCTAGGCCATCAGTCATGAAAAAAAAAGTAAATATGTATTTTAACTTATGAATAGGTAAGCTTATTTAGTGACTAGTGCTTCTTGGGATTAAAGATTTTTTGAAACCCAGTAAATAGAAAATGAATTAAAATTAGATAGAGAATCATGGAATGTTACACATATTACGTGCAACTCCTGAAACTGTTAAATGAGGATAAACTATGTGACAGAATCATCCAAAGGTAGACAGAAGATTTGATGGAATTTTTATGTGCTGATTATCTGTTCTGAGTTAATGCTTATTAAAAGAGGATTAATCTACATTCATATTTGAGGAACAGCTTATCAGTAAAAGGAATGAGACTTGGCTGGGAACATTAAAGTTTTCATTTGCAGTAGGAAAATGTGGCCTGCTAGAGATAGGCATACAGAAAGCTTTCTAAAGCTTTCTTGCCTCAGAATGTCGACTTACTATACATTCATATTTTTCCAGTTCTAGCAGGCATGAAGATTAAGTTTAACCTTGTCAGATAATATTAGTAAATGATTTTGGTACCTCCTTATATATTTAATAAAAAGCATATGAAAAGCTCCTTAACAAATGCTGGTTTTCATACAAATATATACAATATAATTTCCTGAAATATTTATGCATTTCAAATGCACTTTGGATTATATTTCTGCATTTTTGCAGTCCTTGAAGTATAGGCTGGTGGGGATTCCTTCAAAATCTCTCAATGCAGAGGTTATTTTTTCATCTTCTTTTGAAAACCAATCTCATCCCTGCAGGTCTTCAGCCTTTCTAAGAACATGTATCAGATGCAAAGACTGCTGAAAGAGCTTTTTTGCTTCCTTGGTGATAAAAAGCAAGGAAGATAGGTGGGTCAGTGATAGGGACATCCTTCCCTCCCTCCTCTTACATTGCCCCTTGAAATTGCTCTGCTGCTTTTTGAAGTGGAGACAGGATGAATAAAGCCAGCTGTCTGTGTTTTATTTTTACAGTGACATCTACAAGCCTGCATTGCATTAAGTATGCTCCTATTCAGGCGTTTAGACTTGTTTTGTAATTGCAGAAATCAAACTGCAGGAAAAAATGCTGACAAAATGTATGGCAGGAATGATAAACATAGTGCTTTTTTTGGCAGCCTGACCATATCTTCTGTTGTTAGCTGTCTTGCCTTTCACAACATTGATGCTAAAAAAGACACCTTCACTATCCAGCCTCAGGTAGCCCACTTATGGATGGCATCAGGAATATGAGGAGTTTTTGCAGCATCCCAGTGACATGGCCACACTTCAAGAAGAATTTTGGCAAGCTTAATTGATATTTCAAAGCATTTTACACCAAGCACATTAAATAAATAGAATGCTTTCTGGTTTATTTTCTCATTGAGATTATGACCATGAATACATTGGTGTACAGGGTGAAGGGTAAACAAAAAAACCTGTTTTCCTTCCTAGCACCATACACATCACATCAACAAGACTGACTCTTCCCTAGGAAAAACAATGTCACTGCAAGCTGAACCTTTCTTCTATAGATGATGCATATATTGGGAGGGTGTAAGATAACGCAGGATATAAAAACAAACCAAACAAAACAGGAAACAGTTCCTACCACACAGAAGAAAAAGGAGCAAATTCTGTGATCCTTGTTTTTTCTCAGCAATCTCTTGTGCCACAGCCAGCCTGCAGCAATTATGGCTCTAGCAAAGAGGTTTCTATGTCACGTCTTCTTGATGAAGCTCTCATGGCATGCCTGGGAGTTTTTCCATACCTGCCTACACAGAAAATAAAATATGTCAGGCAAACATTGCTGCTAGTAATGGCAGCATGCAATAGCATTCAATCTTCTGCTAGTTCCTCAGTTTTAGCTTTGCTTTATGAAGGTACACACGGATATAAATATTTTGTAGACCACAAATATTATTGGTTTGTTTTTTTGGTTTTTTTTCATATGGCATGCACATTTAAAAGCTCACACACCTGTACATGCTATATGAGTGGCAACAAAATTACCTGAATATCATTTCTGGTAGATGACAGTCTAAACAAGAGCATTAATCCAAGGAGTTTTCAGAAAATACTGCAATTCCCTTAGATCTGTAAACTTTATTTATAAGGGTTGTTATCAAAACAACAATCAAAGCCTTTGTTTCTCGTTTTCCTTATTTCTTGTCACTTTGGCAAATGCAGAAAGTTGGAGAAATCAGGTATTAAATTTGGAGAAGAGGAGGAGAAAGGAAACAGCAGTTAATGTACTGTTGACCAAGATACTTGGAAAAAAAGCCAGGCAGTCTCCACATCTTTGCATAATCACATATGATATGCACAGCACTTCAGATTATTCACTTTTAAGCAGTGAGTGGAAGTCATTTGACAGCCTGTTAGATACCACGTGAATGCAAGTAGCAGTGCCTCTAAAATTAATTACCCACAATGTTTTACCATGTATTGTTTTTCAAAGCAGACCTTTATTTAGTACTTTCCATACTTGCATTTTGATTTTCTTTCCATTAATTGGTTTGATTACACCCTTTCAAAATTCAGCTATTAACCATTTTGATGTGACATCTGACTGCAGTGATTTTCTGATATTGGTATTAGTCTGCTGTGCAGTGAAGGGTAATTAATCACCCCACTATTCTTCCAGCAGAGCTTCCAGAGGGGCCAGTTTTGTCCCTTTGCTGCATGTACACTGTGAAATTACCCTAGGAGTTAATAAAGTAACGAGGATTCTATAAGGTATCAGAAGAGTTTTCCCAGTGGCTTTATGTCATTACTTATTTTTTTTAATGAGCACAGAATTTCTATTGGCTGTAGTAATTTTGTCTGATTAGAATAGTGTGTAAGAGAAAGCCTAATCCTGAGTTAGTGTAGTTTGGACTAATACTTGGAAAATCTTGCAAATACTCTGTGAGCTATAATTTACTGATGGGACCACCTGTCTTACAAAGGCAAATAGTATTTCTAAATGAAGGTCTATTTTAAATTAAGCTGGTCACAACTCTTCCATTCTTCACTGAAATTCAAACCCTGATCCAGTCAGAGGCCTTTAAGGCTGCAGGTGTCCAGGACATTGGCATAATTTAATAGTCTGCCTTATCTATGCCTGACAATAAATAATGGGATATTGCCACTGAGAACCAGAGTAGTCTGTTGGCCTGGATTCAAAATATTTTTTCAGTGTTTCAGAAAAGATCATCAAATGTTGTCAATTAGCATCTCACCAGTAATGTGGGTTTACATATATTGCCCTGAAATGTAATCCTGTTAATAGATAGATAAGGGAGAGGCTGGTTTTTGTCAAACACCCATGAAAGGAGAGATAAAAACAATTGTCTCCCTCTGATTATGTCCTTGGCATCCCCCATGGATGGAAGGCTGGAAACACTTTTTCCTCCCAGTGGCACTGGCTTGTGTGTATTTATGTGTGGGTGCTGGTTCTTAAACTGTACTTCCAATGGAAAAGGTGCAGCTGGATGCTTTTTTCCATCCCTTCAGCTGTAATAGAGCTGCCACCTCTTTGTGTTTGTCCTGGGAAATGACATATTTGTGTGGTGACATTATATTACTGCATTACGACATGATGTTATTAACTCACTGCTGCAATGTCATTATGTACTGAGGCAGAGGCATGCCAAGAAAACAATTTGATCACATGGCTCAGGCTTGCAATGCAAAGTCTGCATATGAAGGGGCCTGGGGTGGATTCAGGCCTTTTGCCCAGGTGGCTGCTTTGCCTTGCAAGGTGCAGAGCAATCAGTAATGTGCTGTCAATCAGCAATGTGCAGTGAAATCCTAAATGAACTGTGGCCCCAGTGTGCTTGAGCCTCTTCTTGTCACTTCTGGACTTTATTATGGGATGATGCCAAGAGACCTCCGACCTCGGACACTGAGCAGTTTGAATTGTTACTTTTAATTATTACTAATTGATTTTCCCCTCTCTTATATGTGTGTGTGTATGTTTGTTTGTTTTGTTTTTTCCAACCCAAACACAGTCACCTTCCAAAGAGGAGATGGAGGACTAATGAGCAATGGAAGGTATGTTTCTTTGTATTAAGCTGTTTCCACTGTGTTTATTTTTAAAGTAAGGGATCTGAAAAATGCTATAGGTGATGCACTTGGGTCATAGCACATGATTGGGAAGACTGATAGCTCTAGGAGGAGTTAAATAGCCTACCACAAGGTTTAATGACCTATCTGCTGTGCACTTTGGAAGAAACAAGCCCAGATGTTTCATATTTCCCAGATGTCCCGGAAGAAATGAGTAGTAAATATCAAAAAGAATGTGTTCATTTGTTACTGGGATGTTTATTGCATTAATTAGACATTAGCAAATGAAGTTGCTGTTGTTTAAGACTCCTTATTGGCTCCCCCTAAATTGCTGTGAGTGAACAATTACACTTAATCGATCACAAAATAAATGATTCATGGATGATGAATAGGCTGTAGATTGATAGGACTGGATTCCACAACTTTGGCTACTCAATTGAAATTGATAAAAGCTGATAACGGGCCCATATATCCTCATCTGTTTTCCCTTTGCCAATATGGAGATTGTAATTAGGCCCTGGTAATAACTTCCAATCTCCTGTTTAATCAATATTTTAGCAAAAAGAGATTAGGCCTAATGAGAGCGAGTGGATGTGGCGAGAATGCGGCTGGGCCGTCTTATTGCCGTTGCCATAGGAACGGATGTTTCTCTTAGGGATTGTTCCAGGCAGGGGTCTGGAATGCTCAGGGATGGGAGATGCTGCTCCAACTTCACCAGTGCTTTAATAACCCAGGGAAGCTTTTTGTTTTCATGTGGCAGGAAAGGGTGTGTGCAGCAAATGATTTGTTTCCCCTGCTGAACACGAACACAAACAATCCACCTGCCTTGCTAAATTTGGGTTTATCCTGGGGTGAGAGAGGCACGATGCCTCGTGGCCCAAACGTGCCTCCTCTTTCCCCATGCTCCCTGTTTAACACTGCTCTCAGAGTGGGAATTACAGGGATGTGAAAGCCGTGCAGCAGCAGCACACAGAGATAGCTGTGGACTTGCCATTAATCCTCCTCAAACCTGTGTGCCTCTAAACCATCCAAGAGTGCTCGAAGAAAGAGTTACCAGCCTGTAGATGACAGGCATGCATTTGGGATGCGAGGGAAGGAAGAAATAGTAGCCCAAAGTCCTGGAAATGGCTGATATGGAGCAATCAGTTTGAGTGATGGCTCCCTTGAGGTGGTAATTTATCATTCAGCCCTGGCGTAGGATCCCATGATGGTGCTGCCTAACTCCTGTTTCACACAGACAACGGAGTTCATTTGGATTCTGGCAGAGTCACGACGGATGCCTAGTCCCTCTTCTACTGACAAAGTTGATTTGTATATAACCTTAATTAACTGCTCAAGGTCTTTAAATCATCAAAGGCTATACAGTTGTAATTTGAAATAAATTAAAGTCTCCTAAAGTGTTAGCTACCTATGGTGTTAGAAGAACAGTAATATGCCCTTTTCCATCACTACTTATCTCACAGGTACTGTAATTTTATATGTATATATTTGTGTGTATATCTCTTTTTTCTTATTCTGCTTCAGTCGACCAGGTCTGTTGAATGCCAGTGACCCCAGTTATCCTTGGCTTGCAGACTCTTGGCCTGCCACAAGTCTGCCAGTAAATAACAGCACTAGTGGACCCAATGATCTTGGGAATTTTGGTCGTGGAGGTAAGTTTCCTTTTATTATTCCATATTATCAAATGGACTTCCATTTGTTAACATCTATGATGAATGCTGTATAATATTTTTATCATTATAGTTCTGTGTGTTTCTTCCTTTCTAGATTTGATTGAAAATTGACTTTAAAATGTTCCTTTCGCTTTATCTCTTTTTGCTTTTTAAAAATGTAGGTCTGGTTTGTAATTTGTCCCACAGTGGTGAGACAGGGTCTGCTTATGGTATCAAGGGAAATCTGTTTGTGTCTCAACCTCCTTCCCTTTTTTGTGGAGATGAGCAGTGTGCCATGCAGGGCAGTGTAGCCAGGGATGGAGGATGTCCATAAGAGCAGAGGAGAACACTAGAGATGCAGGAAAGATGTTCCTTCAGCAGAAGGACACCAGAACTTTGTTGCTGTCACCTTACCCATCCTCTTCCTGCTGAGGGCCTGCTCTCAGTCCCAACCATAATCTGTGAAGAAAATCTCAAAGATTTTAAGCAACTTTCTTTTTTATTTGAGGAAAGGATACATAAAGGGGAACTATTAAGATCTTTTAGGGTTTTGTTTCCATTTTGACTTGAGAGAGCACCTTTGAGGAGTGAGCTAAAGATGTATGAGGAAGGAATCTTTAGAGGGCTTATTTCATTTCAAACATTTATCTCAAATGGGAATTTTAAGATGTAGGATTGGGATTTTTAAAAGTCATAGTAATATTCACCTCTCTCTGTTACTTCCTTGGTTTCTGTGATAACACAGCTAATTCTGCATGCTGGTCAGAATCTGCCTCTGAAGACCATTCATCATACTGGTTATACATTCCTGTGAAAAGCCTCTTGCCTGTGGTTTGACTACTGTGACTTAAAATTACAACAAAACACACTAGATTTATATTCTGTATAAAAATGTTGTAAAGTTCTTGTCAAAAATATTTAAGAGCAAGCAAAACTTTTGATAATATTTACAAGGCAACTGAATTTCTGCCAGCTTCTTTGTTGTGAATATCTTGAAAATAAAACCCTTCAGTACTTTTCCATCTTTTCTTAAGCCCACATAATACCGAAAAAATACTATTTTCTTTTAGTATTTGGCTCTATACAACTGAAATTGGAAGCATTAGTTTTTAATTTTTGGCCTCAATATGCATAAGGCATAGGTCCAAGTTCATGCAAGAGATACAACAGTTACATTTTAAAATTCAGCAGCTTAATTCCACCCATGATCTTTACAGTTGAGCTGCAACTTTTATTCTGGGTGGTTTGGGAGCAGTTATCCCTATCTGTTTCAGAAGCTGAGATTAGATGTTTCTGCATTAAGGATGGATTGGAAGATTTTAACATGTAGAGATGGAATATTAACTATGGAGATGGAGCTTGGGCCTCTTTTACTGGTTGAAAGGTCTCTAAGAACATAAAAGTTCTTTAAGAATTTTAAAAAAGAGTTGGGTGATATCACTCACCCTGGAAACTCAGAAGCTGAGGCAGGCAGTCCTAAAATTTCCCCCTAAGAGTGAGATCCACTGTCCTAGATGGGTATTTGAGAGCAAGGCTGTGAGTGGGAAGCACAGCTGAGAGGCTTGGAGTCATGCAAGGCACAAAATGGTGTTGCATCTCCAAGGCAGCAAGGAAGAGCTTCCCTGCACAAGTATTTCAGCACTGTTTCATTTATCTCAAGAGTTACAAACAAAAGTTGGATTTTGGAGAATTTTGGCAAAAGTTTCCAGTGGGAAGAGCATCTTCATCTTTGGTCTGAAATGTACAGTGTGGTGTTTTTGCTATGACAGCTTGCTGGAGAAATCACACTTGACTTTTACTTGGTGACTATGGCACTTTGTAAAATCTCTGCTTAAGAGCTCTTTGAGTGCTTAAATGTATACATCTCACTGAGGTCAAAAAAGTAATCCGTGCTTGTACTGAAAATTCCCAGAATGTCTGGAGAACCTCAGCTTATCAGTAAGGATGACTGAAAGTCCTTGGCTGGTGGGCAGCTCTGCAACTTCCCTTTCAAGTGTGTACACAGGAATAGTTCTCATTTTTAAATGACTATATAGAGATGATATCTCTTCAGTTGCCAGAAATATGCACTAAAAGACAGATGTATGTCTGAGCACTTCAGTGATGAGCATTTTGCTAGTTTTTATTTCCTTGAGTCTTCAAATCCAACACAGACAGGTTGAGCTGGATTTACTTCACTTTATACATCAACAACAGAATTTATTTACTAAACTTCAAGGCATTATACTTTGATGGAACTGATTGTAAAAAGGAGAAATATTCATATTGTGGATGAAATGCAAGAAAAATAGGACTGCATTTGTCTCTCATATCTCATGCTGTATTTGCACATAGGTGCATTTTTTGTTTGGGTACTGCCCCTGGAAAGCACATTGCATATATGCAGGTAGTAACAACATGATTTTTAAATATGGGCTATACCTTGCATTAATTGTAATTTTTTTGTAATTGCAATTTATCTGCAGATAGAAGTTAATACAATTAAGATCTTTTAAATACTTGATTGTGCCCATTTCTCTGCTGTATGCAGAACCAGATCATGCTGACAGACCCAAATTTAATCTCTCTTTCTGCAGTGTTTCTGCTGAGCATTTGCTATTGCCATATTTATTGTTAATATTATGTTGCTGCCCTGAGACTGAAGATGTTATTAGGGCAATGTTAAAATGTTCACTGTAGCACACCTGAATGCAAAAGAAAGTAGTTTTGTGATCTAAATGTTCATCCCAGGAAAAGAAAAAAATGCTAAACCCCAAAAGAACTAAAGTAAATAAAAAAATACCAAATCAGTGTGAGGAGATCATGGTGTCACATCTCACTGCTGGATAAGTCTTTGAGACAGTGAGAGAACAAATGTATTCCCGGAGGTTGCACAAAACCCACATCTGAGTTTGGAACTGAGCCTAAAGCCTTGAATAAGTGCAAGAATCATCTTTTCTTTCTGGGGCTTAAGGTACATAAAAATGGCTGTTATCCCTAGAATAGGATCTGAACATCCTCACTATAGGAGTATGCATTATCTCAAGAATGATCTAACAGTTGGAACCTGTATCTGCCATCTGGCTGTAGAAAGAAAATGGCATATAAATGAAGGATTTTTTAAAGTACATTCTGGAATTGATTCAACTTTTCAGAGTCTAAATAAATTGTAAAAACAGTACCATTTGAGATATTGACTTCTGAGAGAGCAGGAAGGAGGTTGTCTGCTAAGCTGTGGTTCTCCTTGGGACATCCTGTTAGTCATCATTAGATTCTTCACACTTCCCTAGTCTCAGTTTCTAGAGCTAGTATTCCACCAGCAAAGGTCACTTCAGTGTTTAGTAAGGAGAGAGACTGCCAGTCTAACTGATTAAAGATACAAATACCAGTGTGGGAGAGGATTCAAAATATTGGGAAAACTCATCAGATATTTAGTTAAATATGCTGTAATGGTTTTTGGGTAAATGTACTGGAGATGTTATACAAGTTGTTCTCCATTATAAACATTGTTTTGCCATTTTGAGAGACTGATCACCTAAATCCCTTCAAATATCAAATTTTCTTTCACGTATTAGAAATAACTTTTTTTGGTCAGGTTTTTCTTTTGTTGAAAAGAAGAAATGTACTGGCTAATGTCAAAAAGAAAATTAGATAAGCTGATGGAGAAAGTTTTAAGGAAATCAAGGTGATGCCCTTAAAAAATTACTTTGAGAGTTTTTCTACATAGTTGCTGGGCAAGTTCCCTCTGTGATTTGTAAATTCTCTCCTTTCATCATTTCCCTGAAGCCCAGACAGTTTCATTGGTTCTGACATAGAGTGAACAATTGAAAACATTCTTCAGTAGAGAAATATTCCAAACTTCACTTTCACAGTTGAAGGTATGAAGAAGGAAAAAAAAAAAAAAGATGGTTTTAGGCAGCGAGACGTGAAGGACAAGTGGTAGGGCTGTCACAGATGCTGATAGCTTGGCCATGGTTGTACATCATCTTCCCTTCGTTGGCTCATGGGCCTGTCTCAGCTGAAATGCAAACGTGCAAAATGACACGTTTATTTCTCAGCTTAAACCTTGGTACTTTCAGGCTTCCCATGCCTCAGTGATTTGTTTCATTCCACAGATGTGCTGCCACCAGTGCCAGGGCAAGGAGATAAAACTGCTACCATGCTTTCTGATGGAGCCATTTACAGCAGCATCGACTTCACCACCAAAACCAGTTACAACAGCTCCAGCCAAATAACCCAGGCTACGCCATATGCCACCACCCAGATCCTGCATTCCAACAGCATCCACGAGCTGGCCGTCGATTTACCAGACCCGCAGTGGAAAAGCTCAATTCAGCAAAAAAATGACCTCATGGGATTTGGTTACTCTCTCCCAGACCAAGGCAAAGGCAACAATGGTAATTACAGCTCTTATTTTCCAGAACCCTTGGCTTTGTATCGCGTATCATCTGTGCATGAATTAGAAAATTCTTTTTAGCTCTGTGAGACACTGTTCACGTTGACCTGAACTAATGCCTGCACACCTTGCATGTGTGCTGAACCTCACCTGATCACAAAATACATTGCACTGTGCTTTTAATGCTCTTTGTCCTGTGCTAGTCACCAAGCCATCTGCCTTCCATTAGACTAGGGTAGGTGTACCTTTAAAAACGACCAAGTTAAATCCTGCCTCCCCCACCCCATCTGCCCCGACTCGCTAACTGCATGTGTCGCATGTGCTTGTGCTGTCGACTAATCCCACGATGCCACTGTGACCTCTGCCGTTTAACCCTTAGCCTTGCTTTACATCCCTGACTACCGGGTGGCTGAGGGACTGGCTAATAGATTGCCACACAACCAGTCACAGGATTTCAGCACCACCAGCTCCCACAACAGCTCCGAAAGGAGTGGCAGCCTCTCAGGTTGGTTCTGTCGCCGTGCGCAGGGGAGCGAGGGACGGAGGGGTGTTGGCCAGCGGCTCGCCAGGGAGGCAGAACCACCTCCCAGGCACCAGTGGAGGATAGCCATGAGAGTTCCTGCCCATCAGCAAACAGTGCCACACAGGACTCTGCTGGAACAAAAAAGCCTTTTGCAGGACCTACTTGGAGATAACTGGAGAGTCCTTCCATGTGTGCGCTTGTCGGCGCAGCTGCCAGCCTTGCCTTGTCACAACATTTCCCTGACACAATCTGTGGAGCAAATATATTTCTGCATCCATCCTCAGTTTATAGGTCTCCCCACACTGAACTTAATGAAGGGATTCTTATTTTTGTTGAGTTGTAGCAGATACCCCATTCCCACCAGCTGTTCCTCAATGAAGCAGGTTGGAAATACTTGTAGGGCCCTAAAAGGTGACTGGGGTTTCAACAAATGGTGCCAAGTTTGCATACAAACAGGATGTAAATTTTATGTTTGTGCTGCATGTTCTATTGGAAACATGATGCATTTTCATCAGATGAAAATGATCATAGTACATGTGGTTGTGTGTTATATCTGAGCACACTTTGTTTCTTGATTTCTTTAATTTTGCTTACTTGTTGCTTATGTTATGTATAGTTGTCTTTTTTTCTTTCTGTCAAGACAAAAACTGAAAAGGCAACAGTTAAGATGAAAATCTGTGATTTCACCCAGCTGAAATATGAGAGCACTGAAAGGACTTTTTGATATTTTTCAGAATATATCCACAGTTTTTTGAATTTCCACTTTAAGCTGGAACAGTCCTCCCAGTAACAGACCAAACATAGAAATAGCTTCTTTATGTCAATTTAAATGACTATTCAAACTGAATCTTGAGATAAGAAGCCTATTATCATTGGCCCATGACTCAAATAGCCAAATGTGTTTGCAAGTCTTGTGTTCTCAAGGGGTGGCATTAGCTGATTTCACTGAGACCAAAAAATAGGCTTTTGGCATTGTCAGAGAGGTATCTGGAAGCTGAAATACTTCAAGAAAGCTTCTTGTTCCTTGCATGTGTGATATATTGACAAGTAGCTTAGGAAATCAGCTTGCTCCCCAGGCTGCATGAAAATGCAGAAATTGATGTACTGAGGCACATACATGTCAGGTATCAGAGGGCAGTATCACACTTTAGATATGTTGACAGCTAAGGCTGCCTGAGAATTTTCTCAGAAAATAGGAAGTGTCACTGGAAAGTGCCCTTTTTGTTCAAAGGCTGGACTTTGATCAAATATTTCAAATGCAACATATTCTGTGTAGTGTTTCTCAGCCAGAAGTGAATTTTCTGATGACACTAGGGAACTTTGGGATATAGTCAGTCATATGGCCAGGGCACTCTTGTTGTGATCAAGGCAGCTCAAAACTGGATGCCCCAGTGCTCAGATGAGTGCCAGATTATTGGACTGCAGAGTCAGTGTTTTGCTCTCCCTTGCCCACTAATTATGCCCTTGATACAGGATAATTATGTCTGTAATACTGAAGAAACTGGGGAAGACTTTCAAATAGTTTGATAATTAGAGCATCACTGGAGTCAGAGACCAGCTTTGATTATGTAGTCCCCATCAGGGGGAGCAGGGATTTGTTCTCTCACTTCCTTGGTTAGCACTTTAGGTACTACTTATTATTCTGACTAAGTTTCTGCCTCTCTTACATGAATATCATGAGAATCCCTGTCCCACTGTGGAATGGAAAGCAGCTAAAACCTCAACTGCTTTATGAGGCAGGGAAATTTTGTAGCTATAGTTTGCACAGATTATATCTGTACTAGGATCAGCAGCCCAGCTGGCAAAATCTTTCTCCAGTACCGATTCACCTAGAGATTTAAACAATATAATTGAATTTCAGTGTGAGGAGACATTGAAGCATCAGGCTTTGTTGCTATGGGGAAACAAAGATTTGGTGCATCAGTTTTCAAACACAAATCAGGCTTTATGTGCTCAGTGTCTGTCCCACCAGTCTGACAGTGGAATAACTCTGTCCATGGGGACAGAAAAGAAATCTCCTGCCCAACTGCACAGTGTAGACTGCTTTCCTCAACCATTAATGACCTTGGAGTTCTCTTCTTTCATTTCTTCATCTAAACAAGTCCCTTGTCTCTCTGCTTCACTCCTTCTAATATCTCCATTATCTCTAATTTCTTTCTTTGAAATTCCCAAAATCCAAGTGACTCCACATGTCAACCTACATTTTACCAGTCTCCTAAGATCATCAAGATGCTACACTTCTAAAATCTTCCTCTCCACCTCAACTAATCTCTAAGCTGAAGTTGTTCTTTGCATTTCCTTTCTCTGTGTGTTCCTAGTTTAAATCGTCCTGCAATATAAAAATATGTGCATGTGCTTTTCTCCTAAAGCAGCCCCTCCTGCCCTAGTTCTTGTTGGTTCCTACTCCTGCTCACTTTTAAAAATTTTCTCCATGTCCCACAAACTAAAATTAACCTACTTTCTTTGCACTGTTCAGTGACCCTATTTCTAACTCCACTTTTTTAGCCTTACCTGTGCTTTGAAAGCTTCACTTTCCCTCCAGAAGGTTCATGTATTTGTTCCTCTATCTCCACTGTCACTGGGGTTTCTTTTCACTGGTTAAAATGTTCTTTCCCTTTTCAAGAAAGCTGTCCTTTCTGCCAGGCTATAAATGGAAGGAAGAGCCTGTTTTCCATCCTAATAGAAGTAATATCAGCTCAGTTCACACATAGTGAATCACAGGATCTTGGCTGGACTTACTGTAAATACTCCAAAACAAGGAAGGAAGAGCTTTGGTCTGGAATTGAGTAGTGGAAAGTCTCACTTCCAATGTGCTGCCAGCCAGGTCGATTAGAAATATTGCTGGGCTTGTTGCCTGTCTCTAGCAGGCACAACAGGAGGTGAAAAGAGAAGTCTTGGCTACTTCTGAGTTACAGAATCACCTTTTTCTTCCCTCTCTATTTGTCCCTGTTTTCATCCAGCTGACATTTGGAGATAACAGAAGAAAGCCTGTGAGCCACCATCTAAAGGACAAGCAGTCCCATGATAGGGCCTTGTCTCTATTGCTAGAATTGCACCTCCTTCTGTGTTTCTCTGTGCCTAAAGTTAAAGCCATGGCACAGAAGGCATTGCCTGCCAGTGCACATTGTGCCACCCTCCCTGACCAGTCAGTTGTGGCTTTCTTGATTCATTGGTTCATTTTTACATGAGGGTTTTTTGGCTGATCCTTATAAATCATCAAGAGACATCAGTGGGTAAGATGGATTAGACTGTGCTTTCTGCAACAGGCCAGGGATGAGTGAG
The DNA here is from genome assembly GCF_035770615.1 of Melospiza melodia melodia. Classification (NCBI taxonomy): domain Eukaryota; kingdom Metazoa; phylum Chordata; class Aves; order Passeriformes; family Passerellidae; genus Melospiza; species Melospiza melodia. The sequence continues at coordinate 134,753,277 of NC_086195.1, forward strand.
AGCAGCTGGGTACCCCACTGAAAAGGCATCTGACAAACCATTCCTCCATCCAACAAAGAGTTTGAAAGCCACAACAAAGCTCCAAAAAATAGATGAGTCCCCAAGCAGTCAAGGGATTCGAAATGTTGAGCCATTCTTCCTCTTAATGAATTCCAGACAAGAAAAAGAAGTCAGGGAAAAATAAAAAAAGCAAACCAAGTGGGATGAGAGCTTTCTCTGTAAGATCACTCTCCCACAAATGGAAGTGTCTCAGCTGGAGAAGTGGATCCAAGGACAATAAGAGCAGAGGGTTTAACCAAAATGCATTGCTCACTGCATTTCTGCCTTATCCATTAGAGCTATATATCAGAAAAAGAACCTCTTCTCCATAGTGGCACAAGGCATTTGAATCCTGTGAAACAGTCAGTCCTAAAATATAACACATGACTTCCCACTCTTTAAAAAAACCCCCAGAAATTAGGAAATTTCCAACAACAAAGCCCTGTTCCTTTTGTTTTGACAATTTACTATTGTCTTGAAAGTTCTTGACTCCATGACAGTTTTTTTGGATGGTGTCCTTAACCTCTGTATTTTCCACAGAAATTGATTTTGCAACCTGTGTTATAATCACAGTGGATTTCTGACATTTGCTATGTTTTATTATAATTTTATCTAAGAGTGAATTTAAGAAGTTATAAAGTGCACATGAATAAAACAGGAAATATATTTCTTATATAGGAAAACCTGTCTTTCCTTGTTTCTGCAGTACTCAGGTACAAATGTACAGAGGTTTAAAAAGAAGTGTTTTTCAGTAAATATTCAGAATATTCCTCATTCCATTCTTTTATTACTTATAACCTTGTGACAGCATTAGCACGTTGATGCTGATTCTGCTGAGATATAAATACATCATCTTTTTTGGGACATGTGCTCTGGAATCAGAATTCTGTCAAAGAAATGTAAATAGCTGGCCTTTTTTTTCCACATTATAGGTCTAACATTTTATTTTTCTTTTTTGGATTTGCAGGTGGCAAAGGAGGGAAAAAGAAGAAAAACAAAAATACTGCCAAGCCCCAGAAAAATAATGGTTCAACCTGGGCCAGTGTTCCCCTGCCACCCCCTCCTGTGCAGCCACTTCCAGGCACAGAGCTGGAGCACTATGGGGTGGATCAGCAAGAAGCAGGGTAAATTTTTTTTTCTTTTTCTTTTGAAGAAAAATCTGTGATTTGCAGAAATGAGTCCTTTTCTTTTTTTTTTTTTTTTTTTTTAATTTTGATAAGTGACAATATTATTCTGTTTTGTTAAAAAAAAAAAAAAAAAAAAAAGAGAGAACAACTTATCCTGTAGACTCATTCAAGGCTGTGGAGGAGGAATGTTTGAATAGCTTCTCTGGATAGTGACTGAAGATGGAAACAAAAGTGACCTTGCTTCATCACCTTGTAGGGCTTCAGTGCTTTCTCATGCTGAGAAGTGTCTCACTTCACAGGTAGCTTAATTGAATTCTGGGATTGCATGCAGCTGATGGGACTCAGAGTGAGTAAGGATGACATAATCTGGCTCTGTGTATTTTTTCACTGCTTTGATGTTTAAAAATATTAGAGCCAACAGAACAAAAAAAAAACCCAACAAATTGGATTAATTTTTGAAGATCAACCAATGGATAATAATCTTCTCATCGTTTTTTAGAAGAAATTTCACAGTTGAGGAAGGCATGCTAATTATAGGCTTTTTTTGTTATTATTCAAACAACTTTCAAGTTTCTGGAACCTTCAACATAATTTTGCAGAGCTCAAACTTGTTCTCAAGGACACAAAATCAGACAAAAAGTGCTAAAGAGAGGAAAGAGACATTTCCGACACAGACAACAGTTACTAATTGCTTTTTATAAAGTGTAATTATGTGATATACCAGGTTATCAAACTCTGGAGGTAAATCAGAGTATATAAAAACATAGTTTACTGTGGGTGGCTCTGTTGGAGTCTTTGAGAATAATTGTTCTGTCTGGGACAAATTTCTGTCTGTTTCAGTACATGGATTAATCAATATTTCCCAAGGATGAAACATTTTTAAGAATACATTGTAATAGCTTTGCTGAATAAAAATATTTCAACTGTTATCTCAATTGTAAGAGGGAATTGATCATTACTACTTTCATAGTTAAAGTTAGAAAAATTCCATATTGTTTCAGTTTATACCAACTCCTTTGACTCTTATAATGAGCCATAAATTACTGTATTAGTCAGTGAAGTTCTTCTGAAAATTAAGGCCCATTCAGGCTGTACAGTTAAAATTTCAAAGTAATGGAAAATTAATAACCTTACTGATTGTGAGTGTTGTTTAAATCTCAAAACAAAAAGTTAATTTAATCATTGTCTTCTGTATTCTGTTATAAGAGGCTAAAATAAATTTTAAATTGTTTCACCGTATAATAATTTTGTCTTTATCAGTTTATATCCTTAAAACACATGTGCAACCATTTCACTAAAACAATTCTGCAGTAGAAGGCAAACCACTTGGATTTTCTTCAGAGCAATGAAATAGCATTAAAGGTAAATGAAAATACCTTATTGAGAAATCCCTTGTGGCACAGAGCTTGACTCCTCAGTTGCATAAAGCATCTGTAATTTAGCTGGAAGGAATGATGTTGGTCACCAAGACAACATTGGTTATTTAAGGAGAAGGTAATCACCAGCCTCCAGGTTCACAACCATCCAGACTGTGTTTTCTTCTGATTATGCTTTGAATTACTCTTCTCTGCTTTTTTAATGTCTCATTAGCAATGGTGGTAGCAAGACCTTGTAACATGCATTTCACCAAATACAGAAAAAATCTGAAGGTTGGTCTTAGAGTCTCAGTCTGGAGCTACAGTAATTTGCAACCACCTTTGATGAAGATGGAATCTGCAATGCCTGTACTTTCTGAGGATGCTTCCAATACTAATAACCCTTCTGTATTTAGAGATTGGTCTTGTTTTTGATACTTGTTTATTTGATACTTATTGTCTGTCTCTAGGAAAAGTTAAGGAAGTAGTACCATTTACTTGAAAAAGTCCTTTCTAATGAGTTCCAGGGAGGGAAACTTCATTTGTTGCAACAATGTGTGTAATGAAACACAGTTTTTACAGAATGGGCTCTGTATCTATCACTTTTATTTTCTATTTTAAAGGAACAAATCTATTAATGTAATGGATCAGAGATTTTAATAGTAAAAGATTACTATAGATTAGAAGTGCTGACAGTACAATAAAACTTATTAGAAAAATAGAAGCTCATGTTTGTTAACCAGAACTTATTAGGGTCTTAATTATAATGAAATTACAATCAGAGGTTGCTAATGAAGTTAAGGGACTTAGATTTCAATAAGTGTACTTGAAAAAGTGGCATTTTCACCACATTAGATTTACTCAAAAAACTAAAAAGAACATGGATGTTACCAATAATCACTATGGGGATAGCAGATGTTTCTATAGCTGTATCACTTATGTAACCTGTACTTACTATGTAGTCTGTTAGGTTTACTTTTTCCTTTTTTTTTTCTTTGTTGGTTTTGGAGGGTTGTTGTTTATGGGGATTTTTGTTTTGTTTTTCTCTAAAATGAAGGTTAAGGCTTGTGACTTTGCAGATATCTTATGTTAAGAAGACAAAGGTTCTTGTACCTGAAATCTTGACTCTCAGTGTCCTGAACTTCAGGCTTAGGCTGCTTTCCATTTCAAACAAAACTGGGGTAAAGGTACAGTACTTTTGCAGAATCTTTTCACTGAGAAACCTCTTTACTAAGAAACCTTTTTGCTACCAAGTTGAACATTTGGGGATTTGAAGCGAGTAGGGTCAGAAGGCGAGGACATCCAAAGCTCGTTTATTCATCATTGCAGAGTCACCAGGGAGTGACTTTTTCCCCTGTCCCTTTTAAAGAAAAAGGTATTATAGCAAAGCATGAGGTTGAGAGAGCAAAAGGAAGCAAGAGATCTGTTTCACTGCACAGTTTTCACAGCTTGATTTAGGATGGTCCCTTCAGCCTTGGTTGGAAATGTCCTGAGTAAATATTGTTTGGAAGGACAAATTACAGCTGGTCATATCTTAATTATTTCCTTAGGATGAATATGTATCATGTAACATTTTGTTAAATCTCTGTGTTATGAAAATGGTAATGATCAATCACTCAACCTTTCCTACAGGCCAGATGTTAAGAAGCAGCCTTTATTTTCACTTTTGTACTCATATGTGTTAGTATATCTTTTTATGGTTATATCTACACATATAGAGATTTAAATTTATGCAAGTGTGAATTACCAGATATATCTTTCATGGACTTTTGGATTACTAAGTCAGCTGTCCTGAATCTGTGTGTTTAAATGCAGACTGAAGACTTCTGAATAAGGAAAAAGTAGTTTAGTTAATTTAAGAAATCTTTGGGTTTTGCTGAAAGTAAATGTTCTGTTCATAATACAGGTTTTGCAGCTTCTCCATCTCAGTGTTCCCAGCCTTTTCATAACCTGGCTTCACACTTGAGAAAATTGACAGTAATTCATTTTTCTTTGGGAAATTGGTAAATCCTTCCTTCCAAATCAGAAGCTTTAGAGGAGTATTTTTAAGCTGGTTTGAGAAATTAACTCTATCGTGCAATGCACTGCCTGCCTGCATTGCAGAAAAAAGGACCTTGTCAGCAGTCCTTGAAGGTGGAAAGAAGATAAAGTGGCTTAGATGATGCTTAGGAAATGGCCTTTAAAGTGTGTGATGGTTTGACAGTGAAGGAGCTGTGAGCTTGTGGCTGTCTGGTTGTGTTTTGAGGGGAAAAAAAAAGGTAACTGTGTATCCTGAGTTATTTTGGAATATACCAGAAGTTAAGAAGAAATGTGTGCTGATGCTCAAGGGACTGATGCCTGACTGGATGTTTTGAAGATGGGAAAAGTAGACAGTTGAGATTTGAGTGGTGTGATTGTCAGCAAAGCTGGATACAACTGAAGTTGTGTTCAGATTAGGGAATTACTCTGGGGAGGTAATGCGCAGGGAATGGCCACAGTCACTAAGGCCTATCCATCTGGAATGATGCCGGAGTCTCTAAGGGACAGTATCCCAGGATGATACTGTCATACAACACTGAATTGAAAGATCCTCTGATGAGTGCAGAGACTGAAAAGAATTGACTTGCTGGCAAAACTTGTGTAAGAAGTGGTAATAAAATAAAAAGGTTATGTTTCTAGCCCTGATCAGATATAGCACCAGGCCTTACACTTTGGTATAAGGCAACAAAACCCACAAACTCCTACCGGGACACCCTTTATGTCTGAAGGAAGAAGAATTTGTTATTATTCAAGAATACTCCCAGTGGTTAATCTTTCCATTTGCTTTGGGCAGATGTGTTGAAAGTGTTCAGAAATGTAGCACTGTCTAGGTAAGTCCCAGTACAGATTGGTTAGGAGGTGGGGGTGCTGGCAGAGCTGTCAACATGTGTGCTAATGTACTTTATCAGCTGGTGCTGTGACACAGCATACGCTTGGGGTCAGTGCTGCTGTGACATGGATGTATTGCATGTCATAGGAGATAGCCGTGTGCAGGGTGGGAAGACCAGAATTTATGAGCAAAGTGTAGCTTTTTATTTAAGCTCCAAACCAGAAAAAAAATGGTAAATTTATAAAGAGATAAAGGGGAGGATGGAAGTAAATGGATAATGCTCTTGGGCTCGTGGTGTGACTCTTGGGGATGGTGCTGTGCAGGGCCAGGAGTTGGATTTGGTGATCTTTGTGGGTCAATTTCAACTCAGCTTTTTCTGGAATTCTGTGAAATAAGTGCATAAGTGCTACTACATAAAGCTTGCTCTGCCTTTTAAGAATGCTGCTATTTTCCTGTCCAGTCAATATTCATTCTGCTACATTAACGATCCTGGAAGTGAGTTAGTTCATTTTTGTTGTTGATTGTGGTGTAACATTATCTAATCACCATTAATGAATGTGATAATGGGTCAGTAATTTTTCTGTTGCATATCTTGTTCAAGTTGCTTAGGTGTTGTGGGAAAAATTAAACTGACTCAGTAAGGACAATCTAGGCAATTAAGACCCTATTTTTATTAAATTTTAGGACTCACACTGTGTGCAAGGTTTCCAACTGAATCAGTATTCCTGTATACCCTCTACACCCTCTACTGTGCAGCAGAGATAAATTCTGATATACACTAAGTTTATTTGGTTTTTATTGTAGATATGACAGTGATGGTTGGTGTCCACCTTTGCCAGTTCAGACCTACCTGCATCAGGGCATGGAAGATGAGCTTGAGGAAGATGATGATCGTGTCCCCACACCTCCTGTCCGGGGAGTAGCTTCATCTCCCGCCATCTCCTTTGGGCAGCAGTCGACTGCAACTCTCACGCCTTCCCCACGAGAGGAGATGCAGCCAATGCTTCAAGCTCACCTTGATGAGTTAACAAGGGCTTACCAGTTTGATATAGCAAAGCAGACATGGTAAATGTTTGAAGGGGTCACCTGTGATCAGGGAAATTAAATATTAATATTAATAACAACAACAATACTACTTTCCTTTTTGACATAAATAATGACCTTGTTCAACAGTGTTTCAATTGTGTTTCCAAAGAAGTAAAATGGAAGAAGAAATAGAAAAACTCTACCCACAGCTGGAAGGCCTTATACATCTATATATGCTTTTTAAATCATAATACTTGGTAATATGCTAAATTTTGTCTGAAAACATATAAAAACAATATTCCTCCAAAATTTTGCATGTGTTCGGCTAAGTAGTTAATACCCACCTCCTGACAGCTTTTATGCAGTTGTGAGTGCTCTCTTTTCAGGCTAGCAAAAGACAGGAATTTTTTAGTATTTTCAAAAATAATAAGATTCTAAATTGCTGGTTAAAAATCATGATAGTTTCTTGAAATAGCAATGTGGCAACTTTTACACTGTCACATGAGAATGAATTATTTGCATCTCTGTACTTTGAGCTACCATGAGAATTTCTGATTCGTAGGAAAAACCCAGAAACAGCAGAAAGCAAGTCGTTAGTATTTATAGGATGGATCTAGTGTTTCAGAGTGCTTTATGCCTCTTTAAAGGAAGAGCAAGCAAATACCACAGTAACATTTCCCCTGCAAAACAAACAGAAGCAATCTCTTCAGGGACTGAGAAAGAACTTGTCAGCTGCACCAGGCTGGGGACGTGGTGAAGGTCAGTTGGTTCCTGGATGTTCCCTGAGCAGCAGTTGTCCTTTTACAGCTCCTCTACCCAGACAAAGCCCGCGACTCTCGGCGGAGCGGAGCAGAGCTGCTTACCGAATGGCACGCTGCCAGCAGAGGAGCAGCCTTTCTTTCTTCCCTGCTAAATAAAGCCACAAAGTTATTCAGCTTGAGCTCCCATAAATGCATCAGGCAGGTAGGCAGGCGGTGCCAAACCAAAGCCAGCTGTTTTCCCTGGGCACCGTGGAAGCCTCGGGGCTTGTCTGCAATCTGCACTCCATCAACAGGGTACCCCTGTCCCGCTGCAGCGCCACGCCGCCAAGCTCCGACCCCAGCCTGCCTGTGGGACCGACCCAAATCCCAGGCAGCAGCCAGACCTGGCCTCTTGAAGGCACTGCCTTCTGAGCCAGATGCTCACCCTGCCAGCACAGGCAGTGGCTGCTGCATTGTGCAGCTGGTACCCTTCCTGAGCCCTCCAAACCCCCAAACCAGCGCAGGAGCAGATAACGGAGCAGCACACCGCACCAAAGCCTCGTGCAGCTGGCAGGAAAGGTCCTGCTCCCTTTTGGGGGAATGAAAATTGATTGGGAAGTTTCATAATGTGCTTAGGATTATACAGATTTTAATGTCACTTTTGTGTAAAGTCGCAGTAATTGAGCCTGAAACTCTGGGAAAAAAAAAAAACAAAACAAGGACATTACCTTTTTTTTTTTTTTTAACACCTTCTGGATATTGGGCTAAATACTTTATCTACAAGTGATTTTCATTACATGGAATTTTTTAATATATTTTTGTTCTTTGTCTGGATATTTATCTTGCTAGTCAAAGTTAGTAGAAAGTCTTCCATTGTTTTAACTGGGAAGGAATATTTTTTCAGTCTTCTTTTCACAAAGTTCACCTGTCCATTGTAGAGACAGGGGAAAACTAAACAGCAAAATGAGACCTGTCAGGGTACTATGGGAGTAGCAACTGAGAAATACAGACATCAGCCAACTAGGAATTTAAGAAAGAGCCCATTAGAGATTACTGGAAAAGTACATAATCATTATGGCCTTGATCCAGCAAATCACTTAAGTATATGCTTAACTGTGAGTACATGAGAAATTGACTTCAATTGTTCTATCACAAGCTGAACATTAAACATATACTTAAGCATTTTGCTTGATTAGGAGCTAATCACACTGTTTATTGAGGGTTAGTTAGATGGTAGTGCCCTTTAGTGCCCCAGTGTTTTGAACACAGTGTAGAACACTAAAAACCTGGTGTCCAGGCAGAAAAGTGTTCAATAACTGTTAATCAGAAGGAGGTTGTATGTCAGAAAGGAAGCACTTGTTCTGGAAATTAGATTCAGAATAAGCAATAAGTTAAAACCTACACTGAAGTGGAGAAAGTTACCAGTGGTACATAACATTTACCATGATATTCTCATATCTGATCGATTTACATGATGAAAATAAAAAAAGGCTTATTGAATAAAGAGAATTCATTCATGCAGACAATAATTCAGTGCAAGGTTTCCACTGAAAATGTATTATAACTGGGAGCCAAACAGGTGACAATTGTAATTTCTTCAGTTTTACTGATGTCCAAGCAAGAGACCAGCAGAATCCTGGATCCCATCCAGAGTGCTGCCGATTCAAATCAGGTCATGGCACCTCATGTGGAGCCACCCAAGGATTCCCACGTGCCTAAGTTAGCAATTTCAAGTGTGGTACATGCTCTTGTGCCAAGGCCAGTCGTGCCTGGGTCCCCTGGCACAGCTTGCTGTGTACCTGTTGTACTGTGGGGAATGCTGAAACTGATGGTGTTCTTTTCTCTCAGAGACCAGGCACATCAAACTCTGAATCCCATCCTTGCCTATGGCCATTTAGTTATCCTGTGGGTGTTTTTTTTGTCTTCTTTTTTCTTTATTTTTTGCTTTATGTAATTGCTGCATGGAGTAATTTCACACATGCATGCCCTAATACTGCTGCAATTAAATCAATTAAACTTCTTGGAATAAAGCAAAATGAAAAGGCCTCGCTGATGATGCATTCATTGGACTTGAAAATTTCTTCTGTCCTACTGGCCATTTCCCCCTCTTTAGGGTGACTTTTGCTTCAGGCTCTGCATCTGTTTAAGCAGAAGGAGTGAGATTTAACTTTGGTTCAATGTGTGATTTGCAAGGGGGAATATTGGGTGAGACACTTATGTGCTAGGCTGGGATTCAGAATTGTGCTTTTCCATGGGTTTCCTACCTGATTTATGCAGCCTCTGTGTCTATCGCTGTTTGTCTGTGAGAAGACACTCCTCACCTTCCCCATCCTAGAGGATTTTGTCTTGATTCTTTTTATTTTAGACTGCAAAGTGTGCAAGCACCCTGGTATTAGAAGCTGCAGTGAATAATTGAACTGACTTTTCTTGAGTTTGGCCTGACCAAGCACATTTTGTAAATATACTTCAGGACTTGTTGAAAGGCTTATGTTTTATTGACCATGGGCTGAAAAGTCTCATCCATTCTGATAACTTCTCCTGTTTGTTTGTGTAGGCACATCCAAAGCAATACACAACCTCCTCAGGCTCCAGTTCCTCCCCTAGGATACGTATCTGGAAACCTCATTTCAGATTTGGAAACAGATGTTCCAGATGATGACGACGACGATGAGGATGACATTGAAGAAGAAACTGTAGAACTCAGCAGGCCACTAAGAGGTCTAGAGCATACTCCAGGCTCCAGTATGGACAATCTAGACAGCTCTGTAACAGGTAACCAAGCACACTGGCACCAGCTTGTTACTACCAATTAAATACATCACCATTTGGACACTTTCTAAGTGAAAATTTATTCCACTCGATTTCTGTAGCATTTGAAATGTTAATGCTAAACACTAAAGTTAAAGAAGGATTTGGAAATACTTTGCTTTGCTAAAAATGATAAGAAAATTCATGAATTTTAAAAAGCTTTAAGGACTTGAAAGAAAATTCAGTTATATCCTGGCTTTCATGAAAGGTTCATTCTAGTAGAGAAGCAAGGCAGTTACATAAAAAGGAGGGGGAAGACCTCAGCTTAGCAATATATATTTCATAAATCAGGAGCAGCATAAAAATGTTATCTTAAAACACTTTTAGATATTCTGTTGGGCATATGCTTTCTGAGATGAACACAAGGAAGTTAAGGACTTCAGAGTAAGTGTAGCTAGATTGGCGTAACATTTATTTCTAGAGTAAATACAACATTTATGTAGGAAAATGTGTATTTTGAACATACTTTGTATTGCTGAATTTAGCAATTGTTCCCTTTTAGAAAATCTGTGTAATAATTCTGACCCTCCTTCCCTCACTTCTTCCTGTCCTTTGCATGCCTTGGAAAGCCACATCATCATCAAAGGGCACCTAGAAAGGGAACCTGCTATAATACATTAATGCATGGAATCTGAATGAATTGAAGTGCTGTGGGTGAAATTTAGGCAGTGAAAGGCATTGTTTTTTAAAACCATGGATTTTATGTGGACATTATGCACTTTTTGGAAGCATCAGTGTAGTTCTCTTGAGGTTGAACCAGGGCCTCTGTATAATGTACTGTGTCCATAGTGTGAAGGTGTGCTGGAGACCCAAATACCCCCAGTGCCACAGTGTTAGTGGGTGCTTCTTCAGTTTTTGATTTCAGCAGACAAACACTCATTGCTGGTTTTACCTTAAGGGAGACTTGTTCAAAACAACTTTCTACCATAGCACTACTGAGTTCCTTCTTTGTCTGGACCTCTGAAATTCCAAGGCTTTTGCACTCATGCTAAAGATTGCTGTTCTGAAAACGCTGCAGGAATATGACACTGATGGAGCATCAATACTATAATTTTCCTCCTTTCCCTTCTTTAATGAAATAGTGTGTAGCTTAATCCCACCTTCCATGTTTTCCTTCACCCTAGAGCCAGACTGCTTGCCAATCTAATTAAGATTTAAGAATTGTATCCCTGCTGCTGCAATTTAAAATCCAGATGCAACTGAAGGACATAGTGTTAAAGTTTAAATCTCTGAATTGAGAAGGTTAACTTTTTAGTGCATGCATATGTTAACTCACTTTGCTTGAATTTCTAGAGTAATCTCCTTCAGGCTATAATTCTGCATATTTTTGCATATCTCACTAATGGCTCAGAAGCTTTTCTGTTAGGAATTCACTAAGAGTTTTAGACTGGTAGAACAGGAATAAATAAATTTTAAAAAAACAGGTTGGTATACATTTTTGTTTTGGTAGATATTAATATGTCAAAGCTTATGTATCTGTAAATCAGAAAATGAATGTTTCCACATTTGCATCTTCACGTTATAGTTTGGATCACCCTCCCTAGAGCAAATAAGGGATAGTTGTATTCCTGCTCCAATTTGAAACTTTAGTGCTTATCAAAATTTATACTTTTATTAATAACTTTCAAAATCTTGTTTAGTTTTTGGAGTTTTAAATGTCCAATTGCTCGATTGTTAAAGGCTTCTTGATATTTTGGAAGAAATTGGTCAGAACTTCATAATGTAGGGTATACTTATGGTGATCTAAATATGCTTCCACTCACCACCACTAACTTCATGTGGCCTCATCCAGCTGAAATTTAAGGTTTTTCTTTTGCTGTTTCTTTTACTTGTTTAATTACTAGCTGGATCGTTCCTTGCCTCTGGTTCGCTGCATGGCAAGGTGTGTGCTGGCACTGCAGGAAGGGAATGTGCAGCTGGAGGGAAGGAAAATTACAGACTGCCCCTATAGCACTTAGCCAACATTTAGACTGACTTAATTAAGGAATGATAGCCTTACAGGAGTACACCTAGAGTGTTAGCATAAAGGGCCTGTTAGATGGCAAAATCTCCAGATAACAAAACTACTTCTCCTCAGTTACTATATGGGTAAAACCTTGATTTTAGAAGAGTTTGTATTGGGCTTGCTTTTGCTTTTTTGGGTTTTGTTTCTAATGGTGGAAAGGAATTGCCTGTTATACTTGGGCAAGATTTGGTTTTCAAAAGATAATTTTAATTTTTCTTTGTATGTTTCTCTTAACTCTTCCTGGCTGTGTTTAATGGTGTTAAGGAGTGTATAGCAAATTGCTTCAGTTGTTCCCAAGCTGTTTCTCATTCTTCAGTTTGATTGCTTTTAAAATACTGTAGAACAACTAAATTGTTCTTTCATGTGCTGAGAATCTATAAGCTACTTCTTTCCACAGAGTCTTTGGTGACTTCAGCCAGAATTTTTCTAGGAATTTATAGATCGCGTTTTCACTTCTCTAAACGTATTTGAAAATGGAGGCAGATGAGAACAGCTGACCCAGATGAAGCAGTAATTCTGTTCATTCTGAAGTGCCCTGGGAGTTCAGTGTTTGTGAGAAATCTAAATTGACATCCCCTGGTCCTGACTTCCTGCAAACAGAGTTGCTGTGGCGGGAGCAGGGCAAGGTTCCTCACCCTGTAGTGTTAGCAATGCCTCAAAGGTGCCCACTCTTGGACTGAAATGGGGCTTTGTTCTTCATGGCTGAGCTGAGAACAAGGATTTCCTGCAGTGCCAAGCGTGGGATTCTCTGAGGGGAAGCACTGGCTCACTGTTTGTGAGCCAAAGCACAAACTGCTGAATCCCTCTGACACCACGGCACTGCTCCTTTAAACTGTTTAAAAGTCAAGTTGTCTTCCAGGCCCTTGAGTTTTAGTCACAGCTAACTGAAGATGCAGACAAGGATTTAATCTGCACTATTAAGCTTTTCTCTTTGCAGGTGGCAGAGACATAATGTTGACATGTATAATAAAGTGAAAAGAAAGGAGGAGTGCACAGGAGCTGTGTCTTAACATTCTCCAGATATCACAAAGAGAATTCAAGGAGGGAGGTTTAAATTTGCACATTTGTGGGATGTAATATGAAACTAAAGCCAAGGTTTTGCTTCATTCCCAGTATGGTTTGTTAGGATATTGAGTCACTGAATCTGCTTAAAAAAATAGAGAGAAAGAACCACAAAACACTGGTAAATTTTTTCCTCACTTGACTTAATTCCTAATTATTTAGGGATATTTTTTGCTTTTAGAGACACAATGAAATATGTTTTTTCTTTCTCTTATGTTTAATGTTTGCCTTTATAATGAATTGCTGTGCAGAGTTATGGAATGAGTGGCCACAAAGAGTATGTTGCATTATTCTACTTTAATACACTTAATTAATTGCATATGATGATTTTAGAAGAAATTAATTTGCTTCTCACTGAAGTCACTGAGAGCAAGCCTAGGTTTTTTCAGGTCAAAGTGTTATGCTTTGGGGGTTTTCTTTGCTCTGTCCTTATCTTCTCCTCCTCCTGCAGCACCAGTGAAGCTGGTTGTGAGAGCTGTGTATCTTCAGTCCTGGTGCATTTTAACTGAGGGAAGAGTTTGACTCATTAACTAGCATGGAAATTAGAGCAAGACCTCTTCTATCTAACTGATACAAACTGATATAAACAGAGAGTTATTCTTGCAAACAGTGCCTCAACAAATAGGTTACTTTTTTTTTCGATAGAATTATGTAGATCTAAATCATAAAAATCTCTTCAGATTGTGTAGCTCAGCAAGGAAGAATATCCCTGATTTGACATGTTGGTCTTGATTAAAAGACTCACTGATCACTGTCTGTATGGAAAAAGTTGATCATTCACTGTGTCTGAGCACAAATGGAATAATTCTTGAAAACTGCGCAATATCATTTTCATGAGCCATATTTTACCATGGCTCAGCTCAATATTTGTATTGATTTGCTTAGGGATACCTATTGCAAAAGATTCTGGTTTATAAGCAGTTAGACAGATTGCATTTAATAGGAAGAATGTGCTTCATGGATTAAATATGTGCTCAGAAAATAGGAAACTGCTACTTTTTGTATCTCATAAAAATGGTAATGCAACAATTAGCAGGGTCATATTATAAAGCACAGACTTTACTCTAGCTTAATGGATCTAGGGATATGCATTCATCAGCAACGATAGATTTAGCATAAAATGACATGTAAATGAATTGATGACTGATCATAAATTAATTTTAGTGCTGAAGAAGTAATAGAGACACAGCAAGTTGCCACTTTATCATAGTATTTTACTGCTCAGCAACATTTGAGCAACTACTTAATGTTCTGTGCGCATTTCTTTTCTAACAGCTTGAATAAATTTGAGATTTTTTTGTGCCTTTCAGCAATATGGAAACAAAAAAAAATCTAAAAGGATGGAATGCAAACAGAAATAAATTTGGCTAAGTGACATAAATTCATTTTTCATTAGACGTTTGTGAAGGTCATTAATTATCATTGGACCTGTGAAGTGCTGAATATCTACGTGTGGTTTTTCTTCCTTTTTTTTAGTGTTTTCTGCCCAAAAATCAAACATTTAAAACTCAGAGGTTTATTCCAGGTATATACATTTAAATATATGGGCATTTATGGTGGAAGAAAATAAAAAACAAAGTCTAGTTTTTGGAAGTGTGATCATATTTAGATTCTGCATTCAAGCACTTCTAATATTCTTCCTTATTTTGATGTTACAATGACTATTGTCCCTTCTATTCCATCACTTCCACCAAAATCAGTGGGCATTCTTGTGTAATCATGACAGTGGTCAGATATATCCAAGAGAAGATTACATTTTTCTCCTGTACAAAGGCTGAAAGAATTCTGTAACTGATTTCAGCTGAAGTAGCATCAGTCCCCAAGAACATCACCCACACTTCAGAAACCTAAGCAGCCTATCCCTATTCCATTAAAAAGCTGCAGAGGAGCAGGGGCTTAGCATTAATATGTGCTGGATGGTCTTGTAAAGAAAAACATCTCTACAACACATAGAGGCTGGCAGATGCAGAAAAATATCTAATGGAATTCTCAGAAGTGCCAGGTTTGTTGTGAGCAGCTTTTATTTCACAGGTGCATTAGACTTTTTTTATTATTATTTTTAAGTAAAGCAACAGTACACTTTACCAAAAAAAAAAAAGAAAAATTTTATTGCCAGCAAAATGCCACTAAAAGCAGTAGCAGGCAGTCTACTGGAAGCTGGCACCTCTGTTCTCCTCACCTTTCCCTGAGAGCAAAGAAGCTTTCTGTTTGCATTAGCACCAAGAGATATTTTATGGAGCAAGAAAACAGAGTTCAACTTTTCACAGAGCTGATTTTGTTCTGCATAAAGCATTTACTGCTGCTGTCAGCAAGAGTAAAATTTACAGTTGCCAGAAAGCGTAAAAACTCAAATGTACTCTTGGAAAACACATAGTGAGCTGCATGTAAAGGAGATACTAAAAGCCTGTTTCATCCCATTTCAAAATGCACAGTTGATCTGAAAGGAACATCAGCATCTCTTATTCTGCCTTTATTCAGAGAAAAACAAATGTGCATCTGATTTGGAAAGCAGGAGGCCAGTGGATGCCTTTAAACAAGCTGTGTTAACACAGCTGTGTGGTGGCCTGAGGTGCCCAGGCTGGGCTCCAGCACTCCCATGCCTTCTGGGCAATGTCTACACCTCTGCAGGTCAGAGCAAAATGGGATTTACTGGGGAAAAGAAATTGTTGATGCAGGGAAACTGAATAGCTCAGGAATCAGTAGAAATAATGTAGAGGTTTTGCCTTGAGCTCCCTGGTCACACACAGCTGTGGGTGCTGAACGTACTCAGGGTGTTTTGCTGACTTCAGCAGTTAGAAGTTTATATATAAAAAGTTGCTTCCAGCAGCCAGAAGTAACATAGAATGGTTTGGACCAGGAGGGACTTTTAGAAGTCATCTTGTTCTAAGCCCCCTACCGTGGACAGGGACACTTCCTACTGGACCAGGTTGCTCAGAGCCCCATGAAAACTTCCAGGATTGGGACATCCACAGCTTCTTTGGGCAATCTGTTCCAGTACTTTATCACCCTCATGGTAAAGAATTTCTTCCTTGTACATAATCTAAACCTTCTCTCAGTTTGAAAACATTGCTTCTTTGTCCTGTCACTGCAGGCCTTATCAGAAAGCTTTCTGCCTTTATATTGACCCCACTTTATGTATTGAAATGCTGCAGGAAGATCTTCCCAGAGCCCTGTCTTCTCCAGGCTGCAGAAAACAATCCCAGTTTTCCCAGCCTGTCCTCACAGAAGAAGGGTTCCAACACTCTAAGCAATGTTGTGGCTCCTCTCTGGGCACACTTGAACAGGTCCCTGTCTGCCTTGTGCCAGGGACCCCAGAAATGGATGCAGAACTCCAGCTGGGATCATGACATCTCAGTAAAACTCATGTCCCTGAAGGAACAGAACTACACTGCCATCATGACAGGTCCCTCCTAGAACAGCTGCTGGAAGAGAGAGGAAGGAGGAGTGATCCATAGCCAGAGCACACTATTCCCAGCCTTACTAACGCTTGCTGTCTGTGGGAATGTGGAGGAGTTTGGGAACAGAGCTTTTTTATAGGGTTAGCCTAGAAAACTGGCAGTCTGATCATAAAAATGTAGGTAATTTTGGAAAAACTGGCATGTCTATGAATGTGTAGAACAATAGCTGTATTCACACACTATGGCCTTGTGCAGATTTTCAGTATATTTCATACCTAGAACGAGATTTTTTTTGACTAATTAACAAAGCAAATGAAAACCAGCTACTACACATACCTTGAAATTGTCACACCCAAATTTCCATGTGCATTGTATGTTGTGTAACAGCTGAAGTTAGCAAATGGACAAAGCTATGTGAGCAAATAGAAACTGAAAATTCTTTTAAAACATCCATAGTCTCACAGACCATGGCACTGAAAACAAAAAGTGTTCTGTATATGGTTTTATATGTCTCTATATAGACAATAGAATATATAACACAAAACCCTTGGCCCCTGAAATTAATGGCACACATGTTGAATTTTTAGCATCTAAGTATCATCCTTTGATATGTGTAGGTCTGGTTACATTTTTATGTTTCAGCTTGTGCTCATATATTTTGTGGAATGCATCTATAAGTGATTGTCTGAAAATGTCCTCTGTTATAGCATTTCATTTTCTTACATTTTCATTAGGTGTTTTATCTGTAGTATCTCTTTTCATACATCATCAATAACTGTTGCTAAGTGTCTTTGCTCTCCATTCTCTATGATGTCCTATTGCTCTCTGACTGTTAGTTCAGAAAATGTCTTCTCAGAGGAAATTCAATTTTAGCCTTCCCTTGCTGTTATCTGGGCTCCCTCACATCTGTCTGCATCAGGTCGAGTCTGCTTGGAAAATAACAATTTTATGTGTGCTTTTGGCAAGCAGAATCAAACTCTGTCACTCTCTGTTGCGCTTAACATACTTCCTGCCTGTCAGACCTCCACAGCCCTCTTTGGTTTCTTTTCTTGTATCTGAGGAGTGCACGGGTTTTTGTTATTATAGCCTGCCACTTCTGTGACACTAAAACGTTTGGTCACTGCAGCATCACAAAATAATCCACTGTTCTTGGGCTTTGTGGTGCAGCATGCTACTGAATTCCAGGATTCATTAATTGCACTCATGACCTATTTTTGCAGGACATTTTTAATATTTGACACCACCATTAGTTAATTAGCCTATCAATTAACTAATAAGCAGGTCGTTATTGATTTACTACTTAACAATTTTAAACACAGCAATACTTTCTTGGACATGGATTGAAAAAAGGCTACTGTACTGCTACACATTTTATGTGCATTTACAGAAATTCAGCTCAGCTGAATTTCCATCAGGGCCATGATGGATCCCTCAAAACGTGTCTTCATACCTTTGAAAACCAGTTCTCTTCAGATTTTGAAAAAAAAAATTAACCAAGAAATTGATGGGTAGTTGATTGATGCTTGATTGGTGCTTCAGAAAAAATTTTAAAAAATGTAAGTGAATGGCAAATAAGATTTATCTTTCCTTCTCTATTTTGTTCTTTATATTTTAGTTATGTCAAGATTTCTACATTTCTTTCATGTGGTTTTTCTGGTATCTGGTTTTCTGACTGCATTTTTATGATGTTATCACTTTCCTCTCCTGCAGTGGTTGTAATCCATAGTTAGAGGGAACCATGGGGCCAACACTGGTCTAGCAACTGACTCACTGTTAAATCTGAGCATATATTTGGTTTCCTCTTGAATCTTAATTATTTCTAACCTTTTTGAAAAAGCTAATTTAATCCAGTACTATGAACTACTTTAGATCAGCTATGTTCAGCCCATTACATCTGCTCATTTATTTTAAGGTTTTGATTGATAAAATTAAACAGGGCCAATCCTGTTCAGAATAGCCCTTGAAGCCCAGGTCTGACTTTAGCCATATCTACTGAGACTTACATATATGCAGTCCAAAATTAAGACTTGCTTTTGCAAATATCAAACTAGATATTTGCCAATCCTGATTTGTAAAAAGATCCTGATTTGTAATGAGTCAAGTAAAACAGAAATTACAAAACCAGCCACATTCAATTCAACTTCAGGGAAAAAAACATTAATTTTGGAAAGGATTTACTGTGTAGCCTTTGAATTTGTAGAGAAAATGTATTATTTTATTTACCGGAGCAAAGCTACATGGAGCCAGCTATGAGTGAGATCTCACCTAGCTCTGATAGTGCTCTGTTGTACCAAACTCTGGCTGATAAATGTTGGGGTTTGTGTTGTGACAGGATATAATAAGTGTGTCTTTAAGCTTTAGATTAATTTTAATTTAGATTAATTTTTAATTAAAATTGCTCTTCTCTACCAAGCTCTGTCAAGTGAATTTTGGGTATCCTGTTGAGAAAGAACATACTTAGTGGGTCTTTAAGCTTTAGCTGAACAAAGACTATGAGATGTGCACCACTCACTGGCGCCCTACATTTGTTTTTAGGTTCAATGGTAAATGGATGGGGTTCTGCGTCTGATGAGGACCGTAACTTTTCTAGCCATAGATCTAGTGTAGGTAGCTCCTCAGATGACTCCATCTTTACCAGCGGCACTTTTGCACAAGCACTGGTTGCAGCAGCAGATAAAGCTGGGTTTAGGCTGCATGGAACCAGCCTGACAAGAACAGGTTTGTAGACTCCAAGGTGATGCTTTCTGCATGGAGGGTGACTCTGCCTATCCTTCTCTCAGTGAAATTGTGTCTCACACTTGTCTAACATGCATGGGATAAGGTGGATGGAGATACTTCTTTGGGTATATTTTAAATCAAACCTTGCATTGTGTTTCACTTTCAGTGGTTTGAAGTAGTGAATAGCACAAGCTTTTCATCTGCACCTTTGGTCTGCTGCAGCTCCCCTCAATGCTGACTATGCTCTGGATTTACTGACATATGCTCATTTAATATTTCAGTGAAGAAATTACTAATTCTGCCCTGCAGCCTTTGATGATTTCATTTTCTGAAAAATATCCTCACAATCACTCACATTTCCAGTGATGAACAACACCTTTAAACCTCCATCACTGCTCTTCTGTTGCATTTCATCCTGCAAAAGTGTGTTTTTCTGTGAAGTTTTTCTGAGCATGGGGTGAATTGTGTGCTTTGATTGTTAACAATACAAACTGTTTAAAGTTTAATTGATAGCTGGTTTTAAAAATCCTTAATTCAATAAGTTAATGCCTTTTGATACCATTTAATTTTGGTTATGCCAACTGAATCTGACAAGTAAAATATAACACAGGTAAAGTAGATATTACATTTGAAAATAGCCAATATTCTGAATTTAATTAATGAAAAGTAAATATAATTTAGTTACTTTTAAAGCTCCGTATGTTTTATTTCTATTTAAAAATATAAAGAAATATTATCTTTATTCTGGTAAGAAAAGGATACATTTGCATTTCAACAATAAGTAATTATTTAAATCCACAAATCTAATTTAGTGGAGTATGAACTTGGGTCATATATTTTGTTATGTTTCCTCAGCTAATTCTGGACGACAGGTCCCATAATATTCCTATCATTTAAATTTTTTAGACTATTGGTCTGGTATGAAGTCTCTCCTTCAGTAAAATGTGTTCATTTAGGAGAAAGTCTCACATGTTGTGGCTGAAAACTGTTGGCTTTCAGCATGCAATAACTTCATGGAAAGGATTGCCTTTTAGGAACATTGGAAATAAAGCAAAGAGTTGATGGCAAAGTCCTAAAATCCAGCTTTTTTTCAAATCACTAGAGTTTTTACCACTGGCTTTGGTCAGACATAGTCATCCTTGAAAGATTATTTCACCATAGCTCAGTTGTTTCCCTCTATTAATGGAAAATTGAGTAAATCTATCTTATCACTTAAAAAAAAAAAAAAAAAGAAGGGGGAAGTAAACCAAAACAAGAAAACTCACAAACTCATGTAGACTTGAATTTATGTTGTATGGACACATCTGGCCAAACTATAACTTCAAATATACTGTTTTCCTTGAAGAGTCTCTCAGGTTCTGAGTGAAAGGAGTGAATCTTTTCCAAACTTTTTTTCCTCCAGTAAAAATTAATGCAAAGATTCACCAAAATTGCTGTCACTTGTATCAAATATTTGAGAAGTGCACTTTCCACCACAAACACACTCATAACAGAACAGAAGTAAATGAATACACAAACACAGAATAAATATGACACACTTTAAAATAAATAGGATTTTTTATTGTGGCTATGTGAATGGAAACTACAATGAAAGGATGAGAGCCCCCTTGTCAGTTGTATTTTCCTAGCTTGATTAGGTCAGAAATGCACTTAAAGTGAGTATGTGTGTAAATCCTCACAGGCCATTAGAACACAGGGTGCAAAAAAGGATCCAGCAGTCATGGTAGAGACTTTATGATTATTACCCTCTTAATGATCCAGCAGGCAAAATGGAAATAAAATAAAAACCCACACGTAAGCAAACAGCCCTCCCTCCTTTTCCTCACAGAAACATCAGCAAATGGTTTTTTTGCTCACTGCAAAAGTCTCCCCCTGTTCCCTGTGGTGCCATCAGGATGTGTCACCTCTCAGGGCAGGGTGGCTCTGTCAGACATCCCTGTTCCAGCCCCCAGAGTGCCTGGCAGTGCAGAAACAGCAGGTTATCCTGCTCGTTGCCCTGAAGGGAGCCTGCGGGCCCTGACTCTTTATTCCTCTGCAGTCTGGAGAGTCATTTCCACCCATTTAGAGCAGCTGTGAAATGCTCTCAGCGGTAGATGCTGAAGGAGGTGTCCAGCTTGATAGCCTCACGTGGGAATGTTTGATTGCCAAGCAGGAGAGGCACTGGTGAATCCAGATGCAATGTGTCTCTCCTGCCAGACACTTTGAGTCCAGTTTCCAGAAGCCATCATGTGATTTGCCACAAAGTTAAAACAGCTTTCCTTTCTAACACCCTTGGGAAATTAAATCAAGAATTAGTGGATTCATCCTTGTCTCCACTTAAACACACTAAATCTGCTGCAGAAAGTCTGACACTGCTCAGCAGTTCTTACTGGCAGGGCTGCCCACAAATACAACATGCTGTAATAAGTTATTAAGTGCATTGAAAAATGTGCTATGGGGGTCTGCACATCATTTGTGTTTGCCCAATGTATGATTTAGGTCAGTGCTATTTATTTTAGCTCATTTTCATGAGGGGATAAAAGAGAATGTTTGGTGTCTATTTCTTTTTAAAACCAGCATTCTGAATGAATAATCACTTTTCTTTAGTCAAAAGAGTAAGTGTGAAGAATCTGTGTCCTGCACTCACTAGTTGTGAGTTTATTTTTGCAAAACATCTGTGCAGCGTGCTGTGAGCTGGAATGGAATTTCAGGCTCACATCTGAATTTCTTTGCATTAGGAGTCTTTTTTTAATTTTTAAATGAAATCTTAATATTTCTTCTGTGTTCATCTGCTGTGTTATCCTTATCTGTGAAAAAAGGGCTTGATCACTTGTCTTTGTCTGGCTGCAGCTGTGCCAGCTATATAGGTTCATGTTCCCAAATGCTTATTCCTTGCTTTCTCCCAGCTCCAGAATTAGCTGCTTGGGCAGGGGTTCTGTAACCCAATTTCAGTTAAAATGAGCTAGGTTAGCATAGGCATTGCTTTCAGACTATATAAATTCAATTGGACCTTTTTTTTTTTTTTTTTTTTTTTTTTTTTTGGTAGAGGAGGGTTGGGAAATGTCCAGATGAGGGCTTCAAACGTGGTGACCTCTGATAGCTGGCACAGATGGGCAGCTGGGGACAAGCCTGCCTGAGAGCAGTGCCCTCCTCAGGGTGCAAAACAGTCAGAAGGTAGAAGATCAAGCCTGAGACAGTCACAAAATCTCAGAAGTCAAATAGTGAAATGTTATCCTAACATGTATGTGTTAATGTGAAACAGCATGTTAGAGAGATTATGGCCACTTTTTCATTTTGCCATCTTGGCACTGAGAATATTTCAAGTAGGATGCTGGGCTGCATATTACTCCCAGCTAGGCTTTTCTAGATCAGGTTGTATGTGACAGCATGTTGAAAGTGAGCACATCTGTTGGAAGGTTTTACTAGAAAACATAACCCACTGCAGGGTAGACCATGGTCTAAGTTAACCAGAGGATAAAAAGACCTCCTTCCTATCATGGGCTCACTTGACCAGAAAAATAGAAATCACCCATTTTCCTACTTTCTATCATCTCTTACACATTTGGGGCCACAGCAGCACTGAAAGAGCAGAATTTTGGACTAGCTTATGCATTTTCCACTGCAGATAGCATTAAAATATGTAAGAGTTTAAATTACCAATTCTAAATGAATTAAGATGTTAGCATCTCCAAAATTTTGCAGGAACGACATACACATGAACAAAAGAAAGTCAAAGATGGTGATTTTTACTTTTCATCAGTTATCATTAAATATTGTCTAGTTAACAGAATAAAAATATCAGAATAACAGAAAGTGAATGTGCTCTTTAAATTCCAAGGCTTTTAATCATCTGTTCCATAGAACAGCATCGAAGAAATTTCTTTTAAGAAAAATCACTCAGCTTGAATAGTGTGTATATACATATATATATATATATACACATATATCTATATCTATATATATGAGATATAAAACAATATATAAATAAATCTGAGGTCACAATAGATATTTTTAACAAATAAAAGTACTGAAAATTAACTGGAAATGTTAGCATTTAAATATACCCCCATTTTTATTTCTTGAGAAAAGAGAGCCTTTAAGTATACAGTGCTACAAAGCTACATAGCTTGCAAAATCAGTTATGTTTATCTCACTGGAGTTACTCCAGATATACAGTGCATATGGAAGGCCCTAAAATGAGAATCTGGCTCAGAAAACATGAAAGTGGAAGGCAGGAGGAGATAAATTTGATATGATTGCAGAACTGTTTTCCTTTCCTGTCCAAGGCTGAGGAGTTGTTATGACACATCTGTTCAGCACACAGAGCAGGTAGGAGTTACATGGCATACAGTAGTTTTATCGCAACAGATGGAATAATTATAATTATAGAAGTTAAAGACAAAAGAATGCCAAGTTTTCCTACTTCACTTGTTGTGGTGTGTCTCAAAGCAGTTGTTATCAGTGGGTACCTTGGGGGGACACTTGCCTGCCTCTGAGAATTAGGCCTGATTTAATGTTTCAGAGCAGACATTAATAGAACAGCCCATTTCAAGGCAATAACATTTTTTCTTCTGGTTTCTCCTTTTTTTTTTTTTTTTTCTTCTTTAGGCAAAGCATATTCTTCCTCTCAGAGGCCTCGGCCAGGCAGTCCTTTCTCTACTGACAGCAACACGAGTGCAGCTGTCAGTCAGGGTCAGAGGCAGAGGCCCACGAAGAAACACAAGGGCGGGCGTTTGGAGCAGCCCCCTCTGCCTCACCGCCGCGAGGGAATCACGGACGGTGAGTGCTGGCCAGGGAGACCTGCAACAGGAGCTGTGCACAGCAGCACAAGGCACAGCCATCTTGCCAGGAATATCAATTCAGCAATATCAATTGCTGCTCTGGTGGAGCTGGGGTCCCCAGGTTGCTGTGTGAGCAGTGTTGGAGCTCTGGCAGTGCGGGGCTTGGGTGAGGGTTGGAGGAGCCTTTTGCCGTTTCTGCTCTGGACATGTTGTCATCTCTTAGGGTTTGTCAGATCTCAGTATAAATCTTACCCCAAAATGACTGCATTGCACAAGAGTTGACATTGAAAAATGGCCTGTAGTTTTACATTTTATGAAAGTAGCCACCACTAGCATTACTTGTATGCCATGAATTCCTAAGGAGAAGCGGAGAGCGGCTCCCACGAGACTTGTTTGGTTTGTGCTGGTTTTGACAGACACCCAACAGCTACAGCAACACGTGCCATGTTTTCCCATGATTCTGCCTCACCTCTTGTCTGTGCTGCTCCAGTCCTGACATCCACTGACCTCAGTGACTGTGTCTCCCTCTTTTACATCTCCACTTCTCTCTTACGACTACTTCCCGTCTGGAAATTTCAGGCGTGTCTGTTCTGCTCTTCTAATAATTAAGATCAGCTCTTTCTTCCATTTTCTTTGTCTACCCTTCTTGAGCCTGGCAAAAGTCACAAGTTGGTTTTTGAGTAAGACTGGATAAGAAGGTGGCCAGCTGCTACCTCCCCCTCATTTCTTCTGATCCCTGGCCTTGCACCTGTAGGTGTTGAAATGATCGGAGTGTTCACCAAAGGGGTTATTGTTACATCTCTTGCTCTGTGGCTAATTCTACCTGTGATATTATTGATGGAAACTGCTTAAAGTAGCTTAGCTTCTGCTCCTATGGATCCAAGTTCCTTTAAATATTATTTCCCTCCCCTTGTGTATATATTACAGAGGCCTCTCTATTACACAGATCCATTGAATAGATGTGCCTTTGAGAACAGTAACTGCAAAGTTATGGATGTCACTTTTAGAGGTGGCCATACTCTTGTTGTACATCTTTTGTTAACCCTTCTGAGTGCCATATCCTGTCACCCTGAACTGTGAGCGTCTTAGGCCACAAATTCTGTGTACATGTGAGTTTGTAGTGCACTCAGTGTGGTGGACACTAATTCTTCTGCTTCTGAATATTGTTGCTACAGAAGTGTTTTACAATACTGTGGATAGCAGAAAATTAATGGAGATCCAGTTCAGGTCATGAGACAGATGGAATTGGGGCTCTTCAGAGAGTGACTCCATCATAAAATTTGGCATTGTTTTAAATAAGTGAAAGATATCCAATTTTAAGATTAATTTTAAAAGAGGAAACTCCTATTAGTTTATATTTATCCTTAATAAAATACTAATCTTACTGGAGTTTTTTTCATGTATTTAAATCAGAATACCAATGATATATTATTTCCTTCAACCTCTCAGACATGGGCAATAACCATAACAGCTTTCAGATGCCATGAGATTAATATTTGTCTTTTATAAACCTAGTTAAAATTCTTGCTTTATGCTGCAAAAATTTATAATATCCTGGAGCAATAGAGGAACAGTTCCCAGCCTGTATTAACACAGGAACAAACAAACAAACACAAATGGTACAGTTTTCTGCTTCAACTCCTACTGAATATGAGTCATTAAAGTGTAATGTCAAGTCTGAGTCATAGTTAAATTTGCAAAAGATCATTTGTCAATTAAGGAAGCTTGAAGTTGCTGCTGCCACCTGCATGTATGTAAACAATTGAATTTAGGAATCTCTGGTTCACAGAAATTAAAAATGGCAACTGGGTGCTTTCTGGAGAATATTGCAATGAACTTTACAAAGACAGACAATATCACTGTGCTTAGGCTATAACTAGAAAGAGGAAGGAGGAGAGCCTCGGATAGATCCAGCCCTAAATATCCAAGCCCTAATCCAGGCCAGTCCATTCAGCCCTGGGCCATCCTGAATTCTGTGAAAAGCATCACTATACATTTTCTCTGTTTTTTTCTGATGTCTCAAATCCATTGCCTTATAACTGCTTCCTCTTGGATTTGTCTTGTGAGAATAAACTTGGTTTGCCGGTTGTTTTCAAATTCCCAAGCTGGATGAGTCCTGGTATCCTGTGTTTAAGTCTCATCACATGCCGGATGTCTGTCATTTTCAATTTTCATTGACTAAGAAAGCTCCAGCTTTCTCTGCCCATTCCCATACACATCCTGAGTGCTTCCTCCTTGTTAACTCTAACCATGTGGGACAGTGCAAAAGACCTAAGAAACTGTAATATTTAACACATAGCACACACATCTCAGACCGTGTAAGCATTTGAGGGCTCAACTTCATGCTTAGTTTTGACAGCAATCCACACAAATCCCCTAAAACCCTGCTTCTTCATTTCCTTCAGCTGCAGGTCAGAAGCCCCTAGAGACTGACTCTAGATGGAGTCTTCATATTTGTCTTGCTGTACAACTTGTATTTTCACTTCCACATCCTGAAAGACTGTGGAGACAGCAGCAAATCCACAGAGGAAGAATATGTTACGAATGCCTCAGATGGTCAAAACTTTCAATCTGAGCTCACAGTCCACCATAAAACAAAGACAAAAATGGAAAAAAAAAAAAAAAACAAACAAAACCCTGAGAGGTTTTAGTGTTAGTGCTCTAGGAATAATTTGTTTTCCTAGCAACAATGAATAGCAAAACAGTGGAATCTGTCATATAGTTTGCAACACAGTAACTGTGTGACTGAAGTTAAAAGCCCTTCCTTAACTGAGCAGGATATGCAAAAAAAAAAATCAAAGAGGAGGCAGAAGGGAATTATGCTTAGGGTTTGAAAAGGAAAACTGGAACATAAGACTTATGTTAGCATGCCTTGCTACTAACTTCCTACTGTGTGTTAAAAATCATTTCTAACGTTGAGAAAATACTTACTTCTGATGGTACAAGGTGTTTCAGGGGCTTATTAAATGTCACAGTAATTACCTCTCCTATGAGAAGAAATCACTGACACAGGTAGAAAGGTGTGTCCTTATAGGTTCTTTAACTTGCTGCTTTTTCCAGTTAATAATGAGAAGCTGTGCCAAACCTTGACTGCTGCCTGAATCATTTAGCCAGTGCTCTGCCTTCTAAAGAAGGGCTGGAGTAATCCCAGACTGAAAATCCATCTCCCCCTTATCAGGCACTCTGGTGTCCTACAGCTCCTCAATCACAATCCCTCCATTACTGGATCAATAAGACCATCACCTCCCCACCAATGTACTTATGAATTGCCTTGCAGGTTTGATAATCCTGCCATTAGAGGCTTCACAATGAAAGTCTGGATGACATCCTACTGACCTAGAAAGTTACTGGCTCAGTGCAGGCTTTCAGGTATTTTCCCTGCCACCTGAAGGATAAATGAGATTTAGGTGGAAGTAGGGTGAATCAGTGTTACCACTCTGGGTATCCTCACTCAAAATCCCACTGAAGTCCCTACATTTCTAAATTCAGAACTTCTCTGAAGGGATTGACATGATGGAATGCTTGACATGATTGCCTTTATGTGGTAATCTGTCTTCCTGTGAGGATCTGGGGCTTCTAACTCAGCTGACATCTGTTACTCCTTTATCAGGGTTAGGAAAGCCAAGGCAAGGCAAGACTGCTCTCAATGGTGTCTCAAACTCATGACTCCAGATGGGATCTTTCTATCAATCCAGGCAAGGGAGCAGAAAATGCTTAGTTATTTACTAAGGCACAAGATTTACAATGCAGGATGTGAGTTGTAGAGCAAATCGAAAGCCACCTTTCCGAATGAAGCTCCCTTCCAGCTTCTTTTATTAAAAAGGACAGGTAGGTGTTGCTGTGGCTGTCAACTTGAGTAAGGAGGTGAAGAAACAAACAGTTTAGTCAGGTGATGTTTCGCTACAATTAGCAAGTGTTCTTACAGATCTTCTGAGACACTTGTAACACAGTTCAGTAAGTTTGTACTCAGGCCAGAGCCAGTTTATGTTAATGCCAAAGTACCTGTAGTTCTAGAATTCTGTGAAGCCTCATTACAAGATAGATTTTATTTTTCTCTTCAGCTCATCCATAGGTTTAAAGCACCCAAGGAAATTTACAAACATGGTGTTTCATTTCACTTCTATGCATAAGTCAGTCTTTATGCTTGTTTTGTGGATGGATAAAAGCAATAATCAGGTTAGCAGTAGATGAACACCATAACTCTGCGGTAATTCCAGGAGTTGCAGCCAGCTCTAGAACATGCAGTATAGTTTAAGTACAAGCCTTCTTTCCTTTTAAGTATCTAATTAATAACAACTATTAGACAGCAATTTCTGAAGTAGGGTAGTCTTTTTAAAGTTTAATACTGCAATAATTTTAACTTTTTTTTTTTCCTATGTTACTACTCGAAAATTTTGCTTATATTGAACAGTAAATATTTTATCTGGGAAAATTGCATAGTCCCATGTCATGTTATGGCTGTGTTTATTGGATTCAATGCATCTCCACAAAGTGCTTATAAATCACAACTTCAGTGATCTCTATTTCAGATTGCATAAGCAGATGCCAGTGTTGTGGTTCTGTACATTAACTGGTTATGATGGCAATAAAATCAATTATAAGAAATGCCACTTTGGAAGCCAGCACTATAAAGCAATTTTAACATTGGCAAGCTCCCATACCCTCCTGCTTCCACCTCCAGTAACTCAAGTGCAGTCATTGTCATGAAAGGTCGCATCTATATTCATAACGAAAAATTTCTCAAATAAATTAGTGCTGAACATAAAGCATGCACCAAGCTCTCTGACAGATTATTAAAAGGCTGCTCTTGCCAGAGGGTGCTTATCTTAATCTGTGGCACAGCACTGAAGCTGTGAGCAAAGGCACAGGAGCATCACTGGGTGCAACTTTTTTCTCTTGAAAACACAAATAACCTGCACATCTCATATTTCTGTAATGGATGGTGTTGACTGGAATGACATCCCAGCAACTTTGGAAGCATTTCTGCTCCATATGTGAGGTATAAGTATCACCTCTTACAGCAAGGACACGAAAAAAATTCTGTGTAGCGTTATATAAAGCTTTATATAAAGCTGGATTAGAGACTTTGAAATAAACTCCCTCCAAAGGCCTCCTGACCAATTTATAAAATGAATTTCAGTTGCACTACAGGTATAAACATCAGACTTCCCTGCAGGCAAAACAGAGGTTTACTTTTCCATGCCTGTTACTGAGCCAAATTCAATTCCTTGATAAACCTTCACAACATAGTAAGGTAGAAAGGACTAAAAAACAGGTCAGATCCAAATCTACTGTAAGCTAACACAGGTTTTTGTGAAGTTGATGTGGCTGCAGAGATTTACTTGGGCTATCCATTGCCCCAAAACAGAAATATCAAAAACTGTTCCCTGTAAAAATGTGTATATTATATAGAAGAATTTTCATAATGATACTAAAGGTGCTTCTATTTTCTGATTTTTTTTCTTTTAAATAATCTGGACTATTGAGCCTATTATATCATTAACATGAAAAGTTGCATTTAGAATTAGAATTGTCCTGAATCTATAATTACCTTGGGTTGTGGACTCATAAAAAAGTGCACTTTTTGCCCCCACAAATGTATTTAGAAGGTTGACCTTCAATTCTAAACATCTTAGTAGTCCAAGTCACAAACTTGAAAAGGACAGAAGTTGTTAGAGACCAGGAAAGTGTCTTTCTGTTAGCTGAAATTGTGTTTTAATTGGTAATATTTGCAGGACTGCTAAACTTCAGAGTGGCCATCCTCTAGTCTCTGAAAAGTCCAGCTCTTCATTTCATTGACTGAAATGCTCACCCATTGTTTGGTGGTTCCATTTAAACACATTGGTCAGAGAGGTACTGATGCTTTTTCAATGCCAGTAGGTTTCACAGTCAACTTTTCCCAATATTTATGGCATCTTATTCATTTTGATCTATGTTACATGTTGAGTTTACACCTCGAGCTGAAAGTGTAGCCCAAAACCAGGATGAAGCGAGCCCCAGTAGGGTGGATGGAAATTGTCAACTGGCACGGACAGATCAGTTTTCCACAGCCTTTCGTAATTCCTTGTTGTTACTGAACAACAAGGAGTTGTTCAGTCCCATGCTTGGAAGTGTCAGTCAGGGCTCAGAGCCTATGGATTTTTATGGAAGTCAGAAAGAGGTGGAAACACAGCAACCAGAATAAAGAGCTAGCAGAAGTCAAAACCCTGTTCTGATTAACAAGGAATTTCCTCCTTTTAAAACCAGCTTAGTGGCTCATACCGTTTATGAGGCGCTTTTCAGTGTCGAAAACAGACCTGTTTCAGTTGAAAGGAAAAAATCAGTTCACCTGAATGTTATTCACGTTTTTTAGATCTTCCACCACCACCCGACCCGCCCCCCGGTCAGGGTTTAAGGCAGCCCATAGTGCCCGGCCAGCGCGGAGGCTCTGCCGAGAGGAAGGGGAGCTCTCTGGAGAGGCAGCACGCCGCAGCCAACGTAGATGACACAAAGAGCTCCCTGGACCGGCCCGCTAGGACATCACTAGAGTGGCAGCGGCAAGCCCAGGAGTGGATAAGCTCTGCAGACCGCCAAGAGGATTTCAGGAAAGCCCAACACAAAGCAGCCTTCGGATCAGGTGTGTGCGCGCCGCACCAGCCGAGGCCAGGCAGGGGCTGTGTCGGGAGCCAGGACATCCCTCTGGCTGTCTGGATGGCTCCAGCCCCTGCCAGGGGGCTCTGAGACCCTGGCACAGAGCCCAAGACCCCTGTGACTTTGAATTTTACCGCCTTTATATGAAGGATAACAAGTCAAGAGAGTTTTAGAATGGTAGTTAGTTTGTCACAGGGTGCAAAGTATATTTTTTGGGGTTTTTAGAATGGGGGCTCAGGGTCTCAAGATGGAGGAATTTGGGCGTGTTTTGTCCTTCTTTCTCCTTCTTCCTAGCCTCCATGTTCTGTGCGATGCTGGCATGTTTGGATTGGTTGAAGGTAGTGTAGGAGTGTCGGGGGGTAGGATGGTCAGGACAGAGAGAGATGAGAGATCTCTGCAGCCAGGTCATGGAATTTGGGGTTTGTTGCAAAGGGCCTGGGTGCAGGGCCCTGCTGGGAGCTGCCAGCCACAGCTCAGAGCAGGCCCAAGAGAAGAGAGGGGGAGAGAGGATGAGAGGGTGAGAGAGTAAAAGGGCAAGAGAGTGAAAGTGTAAGAGAGTGAAAGTGTAAGAGAGTGAGGTTCTCCTTACAATACAATAAATCTTCTTCTGTGTTGAATGTTCTAATTCTCACTCACCAATACAGTACAATATACAAATCTTATAGCATTTACATACAGCCTATAGGAATCACTACATTACCATACTGTGATATATTTTAAACCTTAAAAATGACTTTTTGGACCCCTTCTGCTAAGCTAGTAGGGCTTGCTCTGACCCTTGGACCTGTCTGCAGGCAGAGGGTATTGTTTCATCAAAAGGGGATTGCTTTCAGCCGGCCACACCATTGTTTTCCAGTTGTTCAGTAACTGAGGTATCTCAAAACTTGCTTTCATTTCAATCTCACTTGCAGTTTCTATATTGTCATAACCTTTTGCCAGACAATCATATTTGTAAGGCTTTCCTGTTTCATCTTCCCCAACAGGTAGGAACACACTGTCTCATATAGGTGATAGATATTGGGAAATTATTGTAAATAATGTGCATGTGGTTTTTAGTATAAAAAGACAACACCGCCTCTGGGGGTGGTCAGTGTGCCACTGACTGACCTGCTGAACGGACCTCAGCAGGCCAGGGAAACAATGTTATAGATAAGAAATTATAAACAACCTTGAAAGCCACAGCTGAGGAATCCTGACTCCTTCTTTGACTCCCAGGCTGGGAAAAGAGACTTGTACGTATGTCAGGGTCACTCTGACCAGCAGAGATTCCCAGAGGGCTGCTCCACCCCTCTGCCAAGGGGTTCTGTGCCTGGCAGGGCTCTGGGATCACCTCACGCCTCTCTGGGAGAGTGCTGGCAAGGCTCAGGCTGGAAAATAAGGAAAGGCAAAGTGAAATGGGAGCTTGTGATCGAGCTATCTTCCCTCCTGCATCAATGAAATCTCATTAGTGCCTGACTCGGTGTGCTCTTTGCAGTGTTTTGGAAATTAATAATGTTCTCAAGCGTAGCGATGGAGAAAATAGGAACAGTTTCAGACCAGCAGGGAAGGAGAGAGATTTTTAGAGTATCTTTTTTTAGATGTATTTATTTATACATACAGGGCCATATTTTCCAGTTCTTTCAACCTGCTTCCAGGTTGGCAGCAGTTTTTACATGTCTGCAAGACGGCTGATCCTTCTGAGCTACTGACATTCCTTTCAGCTGCATTAAAAACCTCTCTTCTCTTTTTTCCAGGCTATGGCAAAGTAGCATTCATCTCTTAAGCCCAGCAAGATGACAGAGCAGGTTTTCACTTTCATGCAGGACCTGCACCTTGCCCCAAGCTGACTTTAGCACCTAAATGGATTTCAAGTCTGCACAAATGTGCGCAGGTGGTGATGCTAGGCTGGACCTGGATTTCTACAATATTCACAGTTTCCCTCTCTCAGCCTGACCTCAAGTAAAAGCTGCTCTTTTATCCTAGGGCATTCTCTTTAACCCATTAATCACCTCATCCCAGGGCAGTGCTGATTAGAGTGATACAATAGGACAAATAAGATTTAAACAAAAAGTTATACTGCGTGTGAAGTTTTTTTGTAGGGTTATACTGTTTCTTCTCTTATCTATGTAGCTCCCACAGTCCCACTAGAGGTACTCTTATCATCCATATTTTTCTTGATTTTATTCACTCTCAAAGCTCCTTGTTAATCTAACACACTAGTGCCTTTGACATACTATAAAGAGAAGAGGAGTGTGCAGACAAATCTGTCATGGGGACAGGATTTACTGAGTAAAGTCCTCCTAGAGAAAATACTGCTACCTGTATTAAAAAAATACTGCTACCTGTATTGTTGGCTGCATAAACAAATGAGTGGCTGTTCATGTTCTGAAATCACAATGTGAAGTCACAGTTTAAAAATAGTGTGTGAAATTCATGCTGCTTGGTGAAATGGCAGCATGAATTTCACATTTTCAATGTGTTTGTATATCTTCTAAACTGCAGTTTTAATTGCAGTTTAGAAGATATACAAACACATTGAAAATAACCCAAATATACCTTACACCTCTTATTTCCTTGGAAATTGTTTTTAAGGATGCTTCTCTGACCTTTCTTACAAAGAAGTCCCTTCTTTTCCCTCTGTATCACAAGTGTGTAAATAGAATTTGGCATTTATTCTGAGATGCAGAGCTCATACAGCAGTAAAATTCCCATCCCGCAGGGCATGCATTTATCTGTCCATAAACAAAGAGAACTTGATCCTTACACTTCCAGTGCTCTAGACTGAAGTGGTTACAGGTATCCTGTTCTTGTCAAATTCAGGATGCCGAGGGCAAGTGCATATCCTTTATGCATAAAAAAGGATGCCTCTAGCAGATGCTATGAGTTTATCCTGGTGTGAGGAGTTCACAAAGTTTGTACACAAGACAGGCCAGGGCTTCATATCTCTCTGTCTGCATTGTCATTCCAGCCTCTTGCACTGCAGCTTTCTTGCTCTGCACTCTTGTCTGTGGTAGATTTTAAAAAGGCTACTCTTGTGAGTGATGCTGGTTTATATCACTGAATTTGGGTGGTTTAATAATATTAATTGTGCTTCTTCCCTTTTCCTTTATTAATGGCATAGTTCTTTGGAAATCCATTCTGTCCCAGTTTTCAATGCATTTCCAAGGAAGAGTTGTTAGTATTAGTTAACAGCTTCCAGAACAGTTGATTAACTTCCAGAACAGTTAATTAGCTTCCAGAAAATAGATAATTCACAACTTAGGGGGTTTCATTCAGATGTTACCAAGCTGTGACTTGAAATTTTGAAAGCAAGACCTTTAGTTTGAAGTTGAATAAAATAAAAATACCTAAGTCTGGGATCTCTGTTTCCACTGGTTGCTTTCAGTATAAACAAGATCACTGAGTTCCTGGCAGTGGCTTCATTGTAGAACTGGAGTTAAAGCACATCAAATATGACATTCTCAGCTCCAAAGTGGTGCTATATCAAGTTACAATGATTTTGATAGCAGGAAAACCCTTTTGTTTATTTTCTGAAGTATAAAAACATTTTTACACACACATCCTGATTTCATAGGGGCTAGAATTATATCTTCAAATTAATTGTTTAATTAAGGCACCAGCAAAACCTCTCCATATTATTTGCAGGCTTGGACATAGGGCACTGTTTGGAGAGTTTAATAAATGTGAGCCCATTCTCAGGACTGGAGACAACTACTTTTCGTGTGCTAGAATGTTGTGTAAAACCTAGCCTTTGTTTATGTCATAATTCCTTATTTTATGGATTATGTTTATTTCTGAGGGCACAACAGATAATTTAACATACCATATGCTCTATAATGATAATGCACTTTATATTTATTCATGGTCGTTTTACCTCAATATTTCATTGAACCCGAAGGAGGCCTTATCCTGAGTCCACCAGCTAGAAAAACAAATCAATTGACTATATATGTCATCTTCCAACTCTTTTGGTCTGCTAGTGACTTTTGTTTTCATCCTTTAAAAATGTATCCAGCTTTCTGCTAAACTGATTTATGCCACTTGCTTTATTGCTGCCTTAATGCAAACTGTTCCGTATTTTAGCCAGCCTTTGGAAACCAGGTTTGCATCTGACTCTATTGTTAGGTCTTGATATATAAAAAAACAAGTAACATAATTTAGGAGAGACTGTGGCTGTTAAATGCCATTTTACAGAGTCTTTCAAGAATTTCTTTTTTTTCAGCAAGGACAGCACACAGTCATAGCACAAAACACTGATAATGCCCTCACATCCTGCAGCACAATTTTGGTCCCTTGGCAGGACCAGAGGGAGATACTTTGGCAGGGAAAGAAGTCAGCTGCCTGCCCTCTTCTGCAACAGATTTAACTTAAAATCAGGCTCAGTTCACTGGCAGCTCACGTGGGGAATCCCCACATCCTACTCTCTTGTAGGCAAACAACAAAATCCTGCGTTTCTTCCACAAATTTGTTCTCATTTTGCACTTCTCTAAGTTAATTATGCCTGTCCTGCAGTCTTTGCAAAGGCTTCAAGCTTGTGAATAAAAGTATTTTTATCTCCTCTTTCTTTCCAACCATCCCCTCCTACTCTTCTTTCTGTGTTCCTGCCCTCTGTCAAAGAAAGTCCATTTCTCCTCAAAAGGTTGTTTAAGAGTGAAGACAATTGGAAAACCAAAAAAAGAAAACCCTTTGGACCTAAATTCCCTTTGAAAAAAGGCAGGATTCAAGCAGTAGAAATCCCACTGATTTCAGACGGGACAATGCTGTGTTTGAGGTTAGGCATATATACTCATATTCTTTCTTGACTCATACTATATTTAGCAAGATCTCTTTCTTCAGCTTCTGAGAGGGCAAAAGTGGATCATACACAGCAAAGAAATAAAATAGTGCTTCTATTTCAGTGTTAAATCAGTTCTGCTGTTATGCTTCTTAGATTTGGGTTATTACAACAATATTTCCAGGAAACACTAATCAGAAGTGATGTCTTGTTTTACTTCATGCTATATGAAGACTTACAATCTTATGCCTTATTGCCATTAATCCTGCTTTAGAAAGCAGTTCATTATTACAGGTCTTCACAGAAAAAGAATCCAAGTGAGCAAAAGTGGGCCTTTTGCTCATAATGAAACAAGCTGCAGGATTATTTATCCGCCCCAAATATTACAACTGCAATGTCTAATATAATATTTTCCAATGTAATTCAACACCAGTTGCAAAAAAAAACTGTCAGTGTACTTTGCATCGTTAGAAATTACTGAGTTGCTGGAAGCTAATTAAATTAGCTGATATTGTCGTTCTTTATCTAA
Source organism: Melospiza melodia melodia (assembly GCF_035770615.1). Lineage (NCBI taxonomy): Eukaryota > Metazoa > Chordata > Aves > Passeriformes > Passerellidae > Melospiza > Melospiza melodia. The sequence continues at coordinate 134,789,075 of NC_086195.1, forward strand.
ACTGATTGGGGTAATGTTGCCATAATTTAAGCTAAAGAAAAGGTAAAAGCACATTTATGTAGGCTTGAAGCAAAAATCTAATCATAGCTTCATTGTTTTGGAAATTGCGTGTTCACCTATTTTTATTAAAATATCTATGATTCATGATCTCTTATTCATAATGAATCTAGACTTCTTATAATTAATACAAACTGACTTAGGAGTTCACAAGGAAGCAAGATTTAAATTCATGCTGGCTTCTCTGTCCTTGGGATACAACTCTTAGTTGTGTATTTTCTTATGTAAAATTGTTATGCTATAAAGCAAGAGAAAAGACAGATATGAATAGATATGACGTGCATAAATGAATAGCTTGTTTATTCCTGCTTCTGGGACTTCATTGGTATTTATTTTGCTTTGTTTTGCTTTTCTAGAAGAGGCACTCGTACCATATAGTAAACCCAACTTCCCATCCCCTGGTGGCCACAGCTCTTCAGGAACATCTTCTTCTAAAGGATCGACTGGACCCAGAAAAGGTGAAGTCTTGCGAGGGGGTCACCAACGCAATGCCAGTGACCTTCTCGATATAGGCTATGTGGGAGCAAACAGTCAAGGACAGTTTACTGGTGAATTATGTAAGTTTACCTCCAGCTCCAGTTAAAACTCTCAAATAGATAAAAGAAAAAAATTATAAAGCTCTTGTGAAGAGAGTAGGAAGTTGTGTGTGATAGATAAATCTTTGTCCAGGTCTTTTTGCCTTCTGAAGCGTATTGCATGTGATGGCAAACAAATGTCGTCCTTCTGTTCCCTGCTTTGGACCAGTTCAAATCTGTGTAAGCCATGCCAAAGTTATCTACATCTCTGGCTGTGTGATGCTAGTGAAGCATGGGGAAAATTGAGAAGGAATTCTAGTAACTTGGAATTTTTTTGGGGCAAAGTATAGAGTGCTTGTCTTGGAAATGCCAGTGACAGATTTCCTCAGCCTTCTCCTTAATTTCCTGTTGCTTAATGAGAAGTATTCTCTCAGATGGAGGTCCTCTTTTGTTGATTGTGTACCCCAGTTTTTCAGTTTCGTATCTCCACTTTTTTCCTCAGTATCCCAGAACAGGAAAATTGTTTTCCAAATTTGTTTTATATTATCATTCAATACCTGTTAAAGTTTTTATGAAACCATGTTGATGCTATGTATGTGCTGGCAGTACCAGCTGCCCAAAGGCTTGACTCTGTTGTTTGAGAAAGAACATCAAAACCCCAGCATATTCAGCATACTGGTGTGTTTAATAAACTTATTAATGGTCATAAAAGCAGTGGAGCTGCTGGCATGTCTGCCTCCTCTTGCTGCAGCCAAACCCTCAGCAGCTCCTGGCAGTCACTGCCCTGTAGCTGTAAGAGAGCTAATGGTGACCCAGGAGCCCTGAAATGTGCAGGCTCAGATATGGTGTTGGTAAGTGCTAAATTTTAGCATCCCTCGCTTTTCATCTTAGAAGCAATTAACCCTGCTCTCACAACCTATTGAATATTCATCCTGTGCTGCAGTAATATTGCCATAGGCTTTATTTTGTGTGGTTTTTTCTCCTTATTACAACCTCTTTCTCTCTCTTTTGTTTCTCTCTATAGAGTAGTTGAGAAGACACATTGCAAGCTGCTCTGATGGACCATCAGGTCTGAACTCATGGAAGTGATGACACTAAACAGTGCAATGAACATTTTCTTTATTTATGTACTATTAAAAGAACTGTAAATGCAATGTAAAGACACACAGCCACACATATCCCACAGATACTTTACTTGTGTTCTTCTCTTTAATACACCATCCACCTTAAACTATTCCTTGTCAGGAGTATATAAAAAAAGAAAGAAAAAAAAAATCACCCTCCAGGATTAAAAGGATTTCCTTCTGTATATAATTTCTTTTGTTGCATTGCTATGCAAGCTCACCTTCTTTTTAGCTATGTTCATATTCATGTCTGTTTTTACTGGTCTGTTGTACTATATGTGAATTAATAGGCTGTGGTGCCATATATTAACTTTTAATTGTGTAACTTTTATGTTTAAAGTTTGCACTGCAATTTTATTTGGTGATAAGCACAAAACTCTACTCCTCATGACATGAAGAAAAAAAGAGACTGAATGTGTGAAGAAGGTTTGCATCCTGTAAGCTACTTTGGATGTAAAGGAGTGTGTTAGGTGGTTTTCCATTGGGGTGTAGAAATGAGAAAGTGACAGGCAAAACTGATGTCAGTGAAGACATTAGAGACAGATTTAAACCTTTTAAAAGCAAGCAACATAGTTGCTCTTCCTATTTAAGAAGGGGTCAGAAGTTGGAAGTGTGAGATTAAAGAGTGAAAATGAAACTAAAGGTAGCATGAGATGGCCTAGACCCTTTCACTAGAGTGATACCCTTAGTATCTGCTTTTAGCCATCCCATGCCACTAAGGGGAAGAAAAAACAAACCTTGCTACAAATAAAAGAACTTAAGGTGTTTCACTAAAGCTGTTTTTATTTTGCAGTTTTAAAGGAATTATTGTCATTAATTTTTTCAGCCCAAAACATAGGACAGAGATTTTTCAGGAGAATCAAACCACATAAACACAAGGTATACCTAGTAAGAAGATAAGAATGCAATTTATTACTAAGACATATTCAGGCTGCTTCCAAAAAATTGAAATGTCAGAGCATCTTATTTCATCTTTCCAATACGTGTACAGTACGATAGAGGATAAAGCTGCACCACTGAAATTCATGACATTAATTGTTTTGATGCAGTCTACACAACCCTTTCTGTTCCATACCTGAAACCTGCAAGAGCTGAAGTTGGATCCACTAAATTTGTAGTAAAATGTTCAGTTTTTGGAAGGAAAGCAATAGTCAAATTATTTTTGACTCGCATTAAGTATATTTCTGGCAATACAATACATCCAAAAAGTTGGATATAAGCAAAGGAGATCTTTGACCTGTGTTTTAGTGAGTGGCTTCAAACTCTACTATGATGAGGAAATTATGCACATTTATACACTTTTTGAATCAACCAGACTCTGTAAGTGGACATTAATGACAGCATCCTGTCTCTTCATTAATTTTCATGATTTTGTCCAAGTCTTCTTTACCTCTCAAATCTCAAAGAATAAATTCTCAAGCTTTTCTTAGAATATTGTGTGTGGCTAACCCACCCATTACTTTGATGCTTAATTTAAATATCGCATCTTACAGCTTATTTCTGTTAGTTATCTGACCATGAACACAAGTTTCCATTGAATACCTTTTTCATATAACCAGTCTATGTTGTTTTATATTTTGCCTTGGAGCTCACCAGTATTAAGAACACTTTTTGTCATGGCAGAATTTTAGAAAAGTAAATTACGATGCTAAATATGTGTTGCTTTTCATTTCATTAACTTGTTCCATGATAAGATAAAACACGACAGCCATCAACTACAACTCAGCACTATTGAATATTGAAAAAATGCTAGTTAGCTCCCTTAAGGTCAAGATGTGTTATTTAGCAAGTTGCAAACAAAAAAAAAGTTGAGGAAAAAAAGTACGAATTTATTTACTTATGTGACCAATGAGTATATGCAATTTTCCTGCTTGTTAAAACACTATAGTTAAAAACATAACTTAAAAATGTGCAAAAAATGTTCAAGTAAGATAAATAATGCAGCATAATTACATGTGCATGGTTTTTATTTTGGTATATATTATATGAAGAGAAGAATATTCAGAGTACAATTCCAATTTAATTCTCTGGAAAATGTTTAGCTCAGTCACTGATAGTTTTTTTTTTCCCCATTTAATTCAAAAGCTTGTGCTGAGCTTTGGTGGAACACCTTACTCACTCTGTTCTATACAAAATTCAGTATCTTTAGAGGTTGATAAAGCCATTCCAATTCCTTTCAAATATGTGTTTTATCTCTTCCACTGGAAAGTAAATGTGTGTCAGTATTAAAGCTGTTCAGTACCATGATATTCACTAACTTGTCCATCTGCTTCTGTACATTTTTGTTCATTAATAATTTGCTTACAATATTACATGAGGTGTTGTTGTGTATGGCAAAGTGTCTCCATTATCTTACAGGTGATGTCTCTTCTTTTTTTTTCTCTCTCTCTTTTCTATACAATGTACTTCCAATGAACCACAGTACATATTTTTTAAAATGCCATTTAATTTACTATTTTAAAAGAAGTATTCTTCTTTTTTTAAAAAAAATGAAAACATTTATTGTGAATAATGTGTTTAAAGAAAAGGGATGTTGTGGCAGCACTTAGAATTGTTTTTTAATTTGTTTTTTTTAAAAAAAACTGTTTATTGGCTACAGTTTGTTCACGAAAAAGTATGACCTCTTAATGTGTTTCATTGGTATTGTTAGTGCAGCAAAGTTTAATTGGCATAAGAAGTTGGTTAATAGTACTGTTGAAGTGTGTATTGTATATTTACTGGGGAAAAATAAAACATATTCACATTTCAAATCTATGTTAAAAGACCTTGAGTAAGGAGTCAATATGTGAAAACCCAAACAGGGAAAATCAGGCAATAATAACATAGACTGAGCTATAATCATCACTGTCCACTTACAGGTGACAAGGAACATTTTATACACTGTTTTTTGAACTAAGCCAGTGGCAAACATTGCCTGTCCTAGGGGTTTCTGTTTAATGTCCTGTCTCTCCTGGAGCAGTTGTACCTCTGTCATGGCACTGATACAGCTATTCCAGTGAATATTCTGCTTGTGGCTGTTCCCTCAGTGTGGGCAGGCCCTGAGGAGGCACAGCTGGCTCTGCCTGAAGCCCACAGAGCAGTGGATGTGTAAAACCTGGTCTGAACCCTCAGACCTGGGGCTTGCTACTGGTGGGGCTACAGCCAGCCCAGTACAGAATACCCCAAAATGTACGGATAGGTCAATGTTTCTTGATCTTTGTGCTCAATTTTAAATGCAGGAGGGCTGAAGGACCAAATAATGAATTGTTCCATGTGCTTCAGTGGTGTATTGCTGTATGGGCAGCCATTTCAGTGATGCAAGAAACAGACATTTCCTTTTTTGATGTTTCTTTTTTTTTTTTTCCCCTTTATTTCTCAAGCACATACCCAAGTCAGTAAACCTTTAGGATACCTTTTGGTTGTCACCTGAGATGCAACAGAAACACCATTCCTTGGGAAAAGTACTAAAGATAAGGTGCATGGAATGTATTTAAGTGTGTTAATTTAACTGCACACCAGTGCAAAAGGAAGACATGACTGTTTGAAATAATTATATGCTGGTTTATGCTTGCCTCAGCCCATGCATTGCCAGCCATGAGAAGAGGTGTGCGTTGAGGCTGAGAAAGAGTCCTCACAACTGAAAGAGGAAAGGGAATAGGGCTCGGGGAGATTTTGGCAGGAACTTCAATTTAAAAAAGAAAAAATTACAGGCAGCTCCTTTGGCTTGTCTACAATTTATGCAGTTTGGGGTTTTTTTTATGGTTAACGGCCTTGTGGAGTCTTAGCAGGGGAACTAGAAAGAAAAAAGTTGACCTTTTGTAAAGATTGGGGGGTACTTCTTTGCTGAGGGAGGATTTTTTAATTTAATTTTTTTAACACATGTTTTGTGTTCCATCTATCTGGAACACATTAGCTAAAAAATAAATTGTTTTTAAAAACCATGTGGGGAGCGGACAATTCATTTAGGAGGCAAATTCAAATAGCAGGAAAAAGGGAAAAAGTAATACTAAAATAAGTAACACATACTGGTTTAGAAACAGCCAAGTCCACCACAGTTTCACATGCAATTTTGAACAGTACAAGCAATGATGTGTATAAACTTCATTGCTTTTGCTTTGCATACCAAAACAAATTACCCAAAGTCCATAGGAGGCCTAGGTCCTGGGGACAGTGAATCTGGTGCTTTGTGTTAGATGTGTGGTTAATGCAAGCTGGTGAGAGTGGAGAATGCTCAGGGTTGAGCAGCCCTGGTGGCTCCAGGCTCGGTGGGGTCAGTGCATCCCAGGCAGGTCAGCACCTGGAGGAAGGTCACTTCTCTGAGGATGGAGATTTCAGGGCAGGGAAGGTTTTCAATGCCTGAGGCACCCCGGGGGTTTGCACTGAGCTCTCTTTGGTGTGTCTCACATTTTGGGACTGCCATCCCTCAGTGCTCTCCTGTGCACTCAGTGCTGATGCTGTTCCCTGGATCTGGGGTGTTTGGCATGGGGGCTGCAAGAGCAGAAGAGCCATGGAGGTGCTCTGCATGCATTGAGTGGCTGGATATATGGATAAAAGCTTTATTAATTCAGGGGACACAGGAGAGCAGTGGCAGCAGACATCTACTCTGCTGTGTCTAGCTTGTTCCCCTCTTCCCTTCAGGACTGAGCTCTTTCCTGCCAACTCTCCTCCACCCAAATTAACAGAAACAGCTCACAGATGTCTCATGGGACCCACAGGAGATGTAGGGCCATGCCTACATGCAGAGTGGGTATTTGAGGAGAGGTAGCTCTGAGTTCTACAGCTGATGTGAGGACCGGATTCCTCTTTGGCCTGACTGTATTTAGCTGTGTAGCTGCATCCAGGAAGACCTGAGCAGAAAATAAGTTCCTAGAGCAGAGCTCAGCATTGCAGCATCTCTTCTGGTATGTGGCTCCTTATTCAGTCTGTTGTAGGCAGTCCTGAGTTCACTGCTGAGTCCTCAGCACATCCTGAGCACTCAGATGGTTTATGCTGGAGAGTGAGCTTGTTCCTCTTGCTGTAGGAGAATGGAAGAAAAAAATCAAAAACAAAAAAATGCCCACACTTAAACCTTTCACTTTAATACAAAGCTTTTAAAACAATGTTCAAAAATCACAGAAAACAGCATTTCAGATGTATGTTTGACAATTCTTTTGTTTTCTTGGTATTTTGTTTTGGCTACCATTAAAATGATCCATTTGTTTTTTTTCAGAGCTGTAACACTGTCCCTGCACCCCCTCACCCCCTCCCCTTGCATTTTCCAGTACTTTCATCTGTAAAGAAGTTATGGTAAATAATAATGGCATTTGTGTACTTACATTGTTCTAACTTTAAGCAACAAGGTGCACGGTTGCATTCAGTTCAATTGATCAAAGCCAGATGGGCACAAATGTTTGTGGGGTTTTTTTTCTAAAAAGGCCTGCTATTTGTGCTGATATTTGTTCCACATTCATGCTGATCAGCGCATCTTTTGCCTTCAAGGATACCATTAGTAGTTCTCCTTTGTGTTCAAAAGCAGGAATCCATTGTGCAGCACTTGGAGAGCCACTCGGATGCAGGTAAAGAATATAACAGCTTGAGCAAGTGCTAATTAGAACCAATTAAAGTTAATTGACCTCCTTTGGCAGTAAAATGCATAATAGAACTTGCTCTGTCCTTGCAAAATGGAGATCTTGCCTCTAAGCATGAGTGAAGCAGGGTTTCATGTAGCAGCCCGTGGTAATTATGCGGGTATAACTACCAGGAAGCTGCTTGCTACAATTTGTTCTAATAACTGAGCTCTCCTGTATCAGGGCAATATAAAAAAAAGTGAGATTTCTTCTCCAGTCTATTTTAAAAACCCAGTTTTTACAGAGCAAATGAGCGTCCCAAGATACTGATACTAATCTCTAGGAATGAGTTGGCAGAAAAATAGAGTCCCTTTTCTAGGTAAGTAATGGTGTGAGCATAAAAAACAGGCAGTTTTACACCTGCTGGTTGGCAGTAGCCCTGATGCTCAGAGGTTGCATCTGTCCTGGTCAGTGGGGGAAGCTCTGGCAGGCCTGCACTGGTGCTTTATTTCTGGGTGAAGGATCTGCCCACACTTCAGAGGGGCTCCCCACTGAACCTTGCCATGAGGGTTCCTTTGGCAGACTTCTGTTGGAAAAGGGGCACTGGCATCCATCCAGCTGAGGTTTGTGGTGCTGCAGGACTACACCCCTGCCATGGGCAACACATGGTCAGAGGTACCCAAATAAAAGAGAGAGAAAGAGTGAAGGGTAGGAAATGCAAAATTGTATGAATCCAAAAGCATCAGTGGTGGGTGCTAAACTATATACATCGCTGTGAAAAGTTGAAAAGCCATTTTTATTAGTAAACCAGAATTGATCCAGTTTCTATGACCATGCTTTGGTGACTTTTTGCTTGGCAGGAACTGAATGCGACTGATTTTGCTGCTAACTTGGCCTTACTATGAACAGCAATAAAGGTGTTAGTCAGGTGGGGACTTTGATGTGACCAGTAACATCACTCTCCCTTCAGGGAATGTTCTGTGCTGGCTTGTTAATGAATTTCTTTCCTAATGAGTATCATTAAAAACCCTTTGATTAGCTATTTGTGTGAATGCCCTTCCTTTTTCCTCTTGCACGAGTGGCAGCAGGATTTTGCCCTAGGCAGAAAGTGTGCAGCTCTATCCTCACCTCATGAATACAAGTCTGAGGCAAACAGCAACGGGAAAGAGGGTGAAGAGAAAAATAAGAAAAATGAAAAAAGACCTCACAGATGAGTTGAAGTTATTTTCTACACGTGTACAACCTGAGCAGGCACCAGCATTCAGATGGGACTGTCATTAGGGGAAATGAAGAGCAATAGGTGGTGATGCTGAAGCATGCAACAATAATTTACATACACCTCGAGTGCCAAGAGGCAGAGAAACAAATAAAGCTATAACCTGGGGAAAGGGAATGCCAGAGACTAAATGGACCGCAACAAGCAAACAAAAAATGCCGCGTCATAAAATGCAGCAAAAAGCCTGGAAAACAAAATTAAAAACAAAGCAAGGCATTTCAGATCCCAGGCACCTTAATGAGATATTGATGGCACAGAAATTGCCTACTCCTATGCACGACAAAAGAAGACTGAGAAACACAAAAACAATTAGGAAACAGATTTGGCCATCTAAGGTTTAATAGAAGGAGATGTGGCATAGCAGAGTACAATTAATCACCAATTGCCTGGAACACTTTGCTCTCCTAAGCTACTGCAGACCTGTCTCCCCTGCTCCCAATCTTAAAATGACAGTCACCCACTCCAGTTTGTACTTAAAATAAACCTCTGCCATTCCTTTCCCAGTCCCTCAAATCTCCCAGTGAGTTGCAGACACTGATAAATAAATATTTTGTATTTACTCTGCTGTCACAGGCTTCAAACTACCTTCAGTCTACCCACCCCCTTCTTCCTTCTCTTTTCCCACCAGGCATAAACTTCATCTGCATATTTTCCACCTTGTTGTTAGGCACATAATGAGGCTTTTCTATTTTTGTCCCTCTTTGCCCAGAAATCTCTCTTAGCCACGTCACACTCGGGGATGTATAAAAGTTCACTTCATATTATATCTATGTGGAGTATGAGGTTTAAGTTTAAACTAGGTCACTGGGTGCCTTTAGAGCATTTGTAACTAAGGGAGAGCCACTGATTGATGAGTCCTGATTTGAGAGGCTCAGCCCTGCATCCAGAGCCTGGGAAATCCAGGGGGATGATCACAGTTGCAGAAGGATTTTGGTCACGTGTCTGCTGTGCCACATGTGATTCCCTGCCTCAGTGTGAGCACAGAAATGCACCTTAAAACAGCTGGAACAGTAAGGCACTCTGAGCAGTGATGACGTGTAAATACACCATGGGTCTGGTGAAATCTGTGGGAAAATTTTAGTCTTTCCCTTAATCAAGATGAAGGATTTGTTTCTGTCATGCATGGGCAGATTTTTTCCTCCCATGGACTCCCTTTCTATTCTGTGCACTTTGCAGCCCTGGGACATGCAAACACATTCTGATTGTCTCAACACAAATGTCTGGGTACATTAAAAACCTGTTTCCAAACATGAGCTTTGAATTCCCTTTTATTATAGTTCATATCCTTTAGATCCTTTAGATCTTTTGAGGGTTACCCAAACCCCAAGTGATTTCACAAACTCTATCACTAAAAATATTCAAAGAATAACCTTTTCCATATTTTCATATACTTTGCAGTCTCCTCTAGACCCATAAGGGAGAAGAGGTATGATTTTCAGCTTTTCATTGCTGATATGTTCCACTTCTGATTTCATGCAGGGATTTAGGAGGCATGATTTTAATAGAAACTGATGTCAATTAGTTAATTGGAAACTTAAGAGTAAAAGTACCAGACCCCTGAGATCTGGTAAGTACCCTTGTACTCTAGCTGAGAGTAAAACCTTTCAGTACTTGTACAACTCCTTTTTCCATAATTAATTGGATCACAGAATTACAGCATTTGGTAATATTTCTGATAGAGTTTTCTGTGTGAAGAAACTTTACTTTGAAACTGAGTTGCTCTGATGAGAAACTCCTGCTTGGGCCAATATATGGAATTTTGTGGGACAAGGGAGACTCACATGCCTTTATAGCTGTAATAACACTCTTGGGGAAAAAAAATAAAGAAAAAAGAAAAAAATTCAGGTAAACTCAGTGCCCTTTCATGAAAACATGTCATAAGCCAGGAAATATTTGTTTTGGCTTATGACATAAAGGGGTGTCTTTGTGCCTGCCCTGGCACCTTACTGGTGACACTCAGAGCTGGAGCAGCCATGGGAGTAGAGGGCAAGGAGAAGAAAAGGAAAGTGAGGGGAGAATAAAAGGACATGCAGTATTTCAACAAACATTTTCACAACAAAAATTAATTCTTCTTTATGTTCCTAGACAGTTCTGTAGCACATCATGGATCAGCACACAGAAATTCTCCTTCTGCCCACAGCCCATTCTCTTTCTTTAGATTTGGATAAATTTAAATACTTGCTCAGAAAAGAAAATTATAAAAAAAAACCCCTTACATTAAAACCCAAAACAATGTGGGTCTGTTCTCAGTGCAGGCCTCCAACTATCAATTTTAGGATGTGACAGTGAATTGATTATCGTTTGTAAACTGTTCCTAGTGCTGACAATAAAAATGACAGGATGCTTTTAATTGGTCCCAGGGAATAAAAAAAGACACAAAATTCCCTTTTTTTTTTTTTTTTTTTTTTTTTTTTTTTTGTGGTAAATACATGCTTTTTTCCCTTCTGCTACTCAATATTTTTGCTGTAGTCTTAAGGGTGTTTTGAAGCATCTTATGCTGTTCACTTTCTAAAATGCGTTTATTAAACTGAGTGTGGTTGAGCATGAGGCTGACATTTGGTGGTTCTCACGCAGTTTCTAATAGCTGCAGGGTGCTCATTTTTGGAAGCAGTTTCATGATGCCTTCTCTGCTTTTGCTGGCACCTATCATGCCACATAGCTGAAGCTGGAGCTGTCAGGACAGCGTGTCTCTATTTAGCAGACCATTGTTTGTCATCGAACAGATATTCTTGGAGTTTTTTCAGCTCTAGCATTGTTGCCAATGGTTAAAATTTCAAAGCTTCATAAATGACTGTGCACAGGAAGATGAATCCAGCTGGCAAACTTTCTACTTTTACGATTTTCGTAGAAGTCATCAACAGGGGAGCCAGTAATTTTCACTCTCTGATGAAGCCTTCATTATGGAGCATCTGAAACCTTGTTGTAATGTGGATGACTTTGACATTATATCTGCAGTTATGTGCTTGCACATCTCTTAGCAGTCATACAATGAGAATTGAGCATCACAAAGAGCTCCTGAAAATAGAGCAGCTAAATTTTCCTCTGCTTTTATACAGTGTGCAGGTGTAGGGAGGTTCTCTCATGTTATTTACAATGTCTTTGTCAGATTCTTTTAATTTCCAGGTATATAAAACCTGCCAAATGTCAGCACTTGTAACTATCAGCTCTCAATAAACACAATCTACAGGGAAGGTGAGTCATATTGGGCACAAAAAGGAGTAGGTAAAGAACAAATGCATAATGAACAACTGCAAAGGAAGGTCAAGTTAGCAAAAGACACTTTCTGTGTTTGTCAGATTTAATTTGAGGTTTTGTCTGTGCACAGATTCAGGAACACTTGTCACAGGTGCTCAAGGGATGCAAAGAACAACCACAGTGAATAATAAGGTTATTGTGCTATAATGGTATCATAACACCTGAAGCAGCCATGTTAGTTGTTGTTTCATCCTTCTTCAGCATTGATTTTTTTATTCTGAAATGAAATTGTTACAACTTTGACCTGCTAGTGGATTCTGTGATACTGAGGAAATGTTAATAACTTTTTTCCTCTGTTACTTGTCTTCCTTTTTTTTCTTTTTTTTTTCTTCTACTTCCCCGCAATAGACTCACATTGATCTTACTTGAGGTGTAGCCTATTATCAGCACAATCCTGCTGATAAAGCACTCCTGGATGGCTGCACTGGAAAAAAAAACAGAACAAAACAAAACAAAAAACAATAATGATTGGCCAGTGCTACTAAAAGAACCTGTATCTCCTGGTTCTCTTTACAGAACTTGAACTTTTGTCAGTTTTCACATCTCTTCAGAAAGGAATTTCTTATTCAGAAAAACAAATAAAGTTTTCCTTCAGAGATGTAGTTTGATCCAGGCATTAATTCACTGCCAGACAGGATCTTACCCTTATCTTTTCATACGCTTTAGCAGCATCTGACCTACAACACTTCCAAACCATAAGTGGGGTTTGCTCAGAGTGCAATGCCTGTCTCATCCTGCTCATACAAGCCACCTGGACCTTCCTTACTCATGTAATTCACTTTTCACACCACTGTTCTTCAATTTATTATTTCCTACCATCTGGACTGTAGCATTTAAATGTATTCTGGCTTCAGTATTCTTAATTTTCTTATCTTCAGTTTTCCTTATATTTTTTAAAGTATATGATTTTGTTCTTTGATCCCCCTCTGCTTAAGGAAAATCAGAGCCTAATGTTCATCTACAGCAGATTAATTTACAACTTGCCTGCACCTATGTACCTGTTAAGATACCTGTTGCCACTTTTACAGGTGTGTCTGGTGTATGTTCAGATGCTCCTTCCTTAGGTAACTTGTGTGATGTGAAAAATGCTGACCAAATAAAATTATAACTTTGAGAAACTTTTTCACACCTCCTAGATAAGCCTATCTCCCTTTGTGGTATGTTGTATTTACAAAGTGTAATCAGTGTACAGCTTCAAACTGTTTCACATTTTCTCCTGCAAAATTTTCCTTCAAGTACAAAAGTTATCCCTGGAAATTCAATAAACAGCTTCAGCCTCTCTGAGCATGCATCCACACAGCCTGCAAGGGATTTGAGATGGCTTGGGTTCAACACAGCTAGTTAGGGAGAGACAGAACACAGCCAGCATCCTCACTCAGCTATGGTCATAAATCATCATACAACCTGGCATTGACAAATTGATCTTGGCCTGGAGCATCCAGGAGCTTTGTGAGAAACCTGTTTGAGCCGCAGGGCAGGGGCTCAAACATTAGCAGCAGGCATCCTGGGACATGCCTTCAAACTTCTGTATGGAGGGGGATATGTAAACAGCATGCTTTGTGGGCAAATTTCTGGGAAAAATCTACTGAAATTTTAAATTTCTCTTCAGTTACTTTTCCTAGAATTTTCTTTCAGTTCAGTTGCTTTGTTGCCCAAATGAGCAGGAGCAAGGTGGATTTTGGATGATAATCAGGCTCATCTGTCAGCACTGATATGAGAAAAGTAGCAGGCCAGTTGCAGCTGAGTGCGCCCAACGTGGCTGTTAACCATGGGTAACCAGCTCATCAAACTTTGCTATAAATGAAGAGGCTTTTGGGGGGCAGTTTAGACTGCTGGTAGGTGGAAAACTGCTCTAATCGGGCTCCCAGGCTGAGTAGCTGTCACATATGGTAAATCTCCACAGAGACTGAAAATAAGCTGAGAATTAATGAGCTGCTAATTTCAAGACTGATGTCTCTTGAATGTCTTCGTTTTTTTTTTTTTTTTTCCTGAGATTTTTTCCTTATCCCTTCTCTCCCCCTCCCCAGATTTACCCTTTCCTTTATACAAATTCCTTATCTCCCCAGCAGCCATTGCAGCACTTTTCTGTTCATCTGCCTGTGTGGGTACAATGGAGCTTAACCTGAATGGCACAAGGAGGCATTTTGGGATCTTAATCTACCAGCAAGTGATTGGCAAAACTGGAGGGCTGGGGGCCAGAGCCCCAGTAAGCTATTCTGTGAGAAAATGGAACCAACTTTGTCCATAACACATTTCTTATTAATTAGTGCCATTGAAATGCTGCTTTCTGAACGTTTTAATGTTTCTGCTAGCTGCTAATCTCTGTCTGTTAACTCCAGCTTTCCCCCAGATTCTTTATTATGTCTTCCAGTCTTCTCTTCTATGGCAGTTTTTCCTTCTTTTTCTAATTCTGTGATTTTGCTTTTATCATTCTTCCTGCCCTCTACTAACCTTTTTCTCTGATTTATCTAGGATTTCCAACTCTCATCCTACTCTCCAACGCCAGCCTTCCCACCATCTAATTTTCCAAGATTATTCTTTCTTCCATCTGCATTGCTAATGTGAAATTCACTACTTAAAAGATGTCATTCTAATACATGAATAGCTAAATCTCTGAGCATGAACAGAGAAACTAGATGTCTTCAGAAAAAATGAGGAGAATCAAAGTCACTTGACTGCTAATGTGACTGATGCCCCTGTTTTATCATCTACCTGATTTCTGCTTGCTACAAAACCTTAAAGGATTTTATGACACCTTGTATGTAGGTGTACAACCAGAGGAGAGGGTTTAAGAACTTGCTAAAATCATACCAGTTCTTAAAAAAGGTCCTTTTGGAAAACATCAATCTTTTTGAGGGGTGGGGGGCAGAGCATGCTGGTAATGCCTATTTCTTTTTTCTAATCTCCATGGTGCTGTTCCAGAAAGATTTAAAATTGCTTGCAGGCCTACTGGCTGGGTAGTGTAAGATGTGAGTACAGTAAAATAGTATTCTTTTTCCTCATTAAAGTATTATGAGTCCACTTTGACATAAAATCCATAAAACATATGGATTTGGGGAACTCTGAATCATTAATAGCACAATGCCTTGTTTGTGGAATAAATATAAAGGAGAGATGAAGTGGAAATTAAATGTAATTGAAAAGGAAGTGAATTTTTGCTAAGATAATATACCTTACCAGTATGGTTTAGTCTGCTGGTTTTAGGGGAGACTGAGAGGCTATCAGGGTGCTGAGAACAAGGAAGCTGGATCTCCTTCTCGTTGTCCCATGTGCCAGATCTTTCTTCATTCCCACTGCCTCCCCTTCCAGGTCCTGTGGGGTTTGTGCCAATTGGTGTAAGTTATGGAAATGTTTCATCTTCTGATATTTGCTGCTTGGATGCTGAAGGTAAGTAAGCCTCCTTGGTACAAAGATAAACAAAATCAATCACAGTATAGAGGTACTGTGTTCTCATTTTTCCTTTTCCAGCATGAGATAACGGGTTTTGTGTAGACTGGAACCACAAAATTGCATTGACAGTTTCTGGGGTGCTCTTCTCCTCTGGCACTGCTGGCTGGGAACATGGAGATTTCACAAGCAACTCTTCATTTCCACGAGGTATTTAAATAATCTGCTAAAATATTTATATATAAGTAGGTAATGGGATTTTTTGACCATTTGTTTTCTTGAAAGCTGCACTGCTGAAGCTGAAGATTGGATGGATTTGTTGCTGGTGCTTGTTGTTACATCAATTGCCTTATTCCAGCCCTTCTGAAAAGTCCAAACTTCTGCAAACTGCTGGGCAAGTGTTTTCTATTGACACCAGGCTAGTGACAAGGCAGGTGAATTTTTTCACTGAGCAGAGTACAGACTGGCAGCAGTCTATGGAAGTGCCAGCTGATATTCACAGCATCATTTACCAATAATGGGATCAGGTTATACTAGGTCCCTCAAACTGGCTTTGGTCAAGGTTATACCATGAATTTATAACAAATCATGAAGATAAAAGAATATTATATAGCTAAAAATACTATATTACTTATCAAAAACATGTATTCTATCTAATAGATCTCTGAAAAATATAATATATGAATACACCAGCATTTTAAAAAGATTCACAGATAAAATTTGCAACAAAAATTGTTGTTCTCTGTGGCTGTGCTGTCAAGATCATAACTAACAAAAACATGTTGAAAAGAGCCCTCACAACCTGAGTAAAATTTATGTTTTGACAAAATAATGCTCCTTGAAGCAGGTTTCATGAACCAAGAAAGCAATGCTTGGATGTGTGAATTATAGAATTACCTATTAAATGAAAAAATAAATGCCAGAGGTTTGGGGCAACATTATGTTTGGTGTCATTGTCTGACAAATCTGTTTTAAAATGTAAAAGGATTAAAAGAGATCATTACTTAGGCTAGGATTAGTAATAAATAAGCAGAAGCTTTTTTGCTAAAGCCCTAGGTGAACAATGGCACTTGAAAATAAAACACTGGCAAGATGCCCATCTCCTCTGGGAGAAGAAGGGAGAGGCAGCAGCTCCTCTTTGTAAGCCAAGAGCTCCACAGAACACCAGCGTCTTCCTGGTGTGCTAAGAGCGTGTCAGCAGGGCACGCTTTTTGTGTGGTTTTGTGATTACCTGTTTAATCACAAGTGATGGTTAAATTCAGAGGCAAACACAGGGCTGCTGTGTTTTTTCCATCTGCTCTTTGAGGGTCGTATGTTTACATCCAAGCTCATTCTTCCCTCATCTGTGTGTGTTTGGTTTTGGTTTCTTAATTTCCTCTTCCAAGTGTGCCTCGCAAGAATGAAAATATTGAAATGTGACCACAGATTTCAAGAACTGATTTTTCTCCCACATGTTTTTAATTTTTTTTTAAATATATGTCTTACTGGAACCAGACACATTCCAGCACAAACACACACACACAGAGGGCAGAATTTTCCTACTGCAGTAGTTCTGGCACAAGACATTTGCACAGCTCCTCATAGTGCTCTCTACCTGAGCGAATGGGATGAGGAGGATTCACACATTAAAAAAAAATACAATGCCAAATTCAGCATTTTGAGTATGAAATATTTAATATTAGGAGAAAAATTCTCTACTGGGAGTCAGAGGAAGAGGTTGCCCATAGGAATTGTGGATGCCCTATTCCTGGAAGTGTTCAAGGCCAGGTTGGATGGGGTTCTGAGCAACCTGGTCTGGTGGAAGGTGCCTTCACCATGGCAGGGGAATTGGAACTAGATGGTCTTTAAGGTCCCCTCCAACCCAAACCCTTCTACAATTCTATGAAATGGAGAAAAGTTGATCATCTTGTGTTTTTTGGCAAAACATAACTTTAACTGTTACTTGCATCCATAACTCAAGGTTAAGATTTCATGCAAAAGTTTTTTAAGATCATGTATTTAAGTTTTTGATGAAAACAGCTAAAAGGCTGTTTGATCCACCTCCTTAAAAAGATCAGTGGCACCACAGCATGTATAAACATGACAACAAATTCCTGAAATTCTCCCATATGGAATACAAACAGCCCCATTCCACCAGTGTATGTCACTGCCATAAAATTCAAGGCATCGGTTGCACCCATCATCTATTATTTATGCCTGATACTATTTAAAAGAAAAACACAATTGAGAACTTAAGAACCAGGTCCCTCAGGGAGCTGAACACCAGAGAAAGGAGCCTGAGAGCCTGAGGAAGGCAATGGCACAGGGGTTTTGGCAGCCCTGGCCGTTGGGCCAGAGTAGACTAGAAGCAGCAGCAAGAGGAATTCTCTCCACCATCCCTAAGGATTGTAGGGCAGGAGGAGCTGGTTTGTCCTGGCCTGCCTAATCCATCATCCTGGGGCAAGGACTGCTCTGCTCAGGCCAGGAGTGAATCTGAGGGGAAGCACCCCCATGAGCACAAATCCCACACAGAATACGTTGGCAAAAACCTGTGGCTCTTCTCAGAGCAGGAGCTCTCTGGTTTCTTACATGGAAATCTGAGTAAGAGTTTTCAACCTTGTGTAGCTTTTCAATAAACAAGTGTGTTTGTTTCCACTTCCTGCAGGATTCTGAGCATCTGCTGGTGGTGTAGAATCACCTTTACACGGATAACCAAAGAAGTATTGCTGTAATGCTTGGGATCTGGTTTGGGGAAAGGCTGCATTTATTTCTACACAGAAAAGGTTTTTGGGAGGCTCATGCATACAAAATGCATACAAAATGAATGCATACAAAACAGAGGATATTCTACCTTGGTGTAAAAGTGGCTTGTACTGAGCACCTTCACAGGGCACATCAGCACTGGGAATGGCATCCAAGACCAGCAATTCCCCATCCTCAGGGCCAAGTGATGCAGAACAGTTGGATTTGTGCTGCTCTGCACCAGCCTCCAACTGACCGCTCCGCTTGGCTTATCTCTGTTGCTGAAACACAATTGTTTTCTGCAGGTTTCTCCTTGAGTTTGCAGTGTCTGAAATACTGTGAGAATTGTGCTGTACCATGGATGTCTTGATAGCCCAAAATTCAGGTACTTGGTGGGAGCCATGGGACCTGCAAGGCAGCAGGAGCACTTGGGACAGTGGTGAGAAAGCAAGTTTGTTTCAGAGGGAATTTTGTTTATATTGCTTAACCCTGATATGGAAAAGAGTAGCAGTAGATTTAGATTTCCCCTACAGCAAATAAACCAACAATTTTAAACCTCTCTGAAATCGAAATGCATTTTTTTCTAAATTTCGAGTGACAGATGGGAGGCTGTGTTACCCTCCTGGCTTTGAGGGGGCCTCTGAGGGTGTCCAGGCTCTGCAGTAATGAGGCTCTGAGCAGCCTCAGAGGGGAGTCTGGCTCTGCAATAAAGTCTGAATGCAACAGTGCTTTGGTCACCATTGCTCCAGCTCCCCAAAATTGCTCCTATTTTAAGCTGTCAATTTACAGACTTAAAGCATGCTGGCTTTGAAATGGATACATATACTCCCCAAGTAGATAATGTTTTCAGATAGGAGATCTCATCCAGTTTCTGAGCCCAATGCACCTGAGTGACAGCAGTGTGACAATGCATAACAGCAGATTTTGGATTGCCCCTAATAACTTCTTCTGTAACTGGGTGCTTCTGCTACCCCAAACCAAGGAACAAGCACAGGGCTTTTTGCATTCCCTGAAAATGGGTAGATTTTCTTTTTTTTTTTTGTGTTTGTGTGTGGCATGTTTGTAGTTTCTAAGGAACAAGTCAGTGCAATGCTGCTATTATGCTCATGGAAACAAATTTATATTTTCCACATGCCTTTGTTCCTATGGATTAAGAGAATGTTTTAACATATTATTTTTTTTCTGTAAAATTCAAACAGTTAGTTGTTTGTTGTGCTGTTTATTGTTTTTTTTTTTTTAATGGAAGAGAATAATTTCCATATTTATATTCTGCATTTTGTATCTGAAGCTTTTGGTGTTAAGTATGCGTGTTGTGTGTGTTTTACAATGACTGCCCCAACACACACACTCCACATATGTTTCCTCTCCTGATTTGAATAGAAATCTAACACTGCAAGTGAAGTACACTGAACTACTGTTTCACAAGCTGTCATTTAAGTCATAGATGGTAAATTGGAATTTTGCCATGCAAATTAGTTAATGCTCAGATGAAGCCAGTGTTTAACTATTCAAATAAGATCTCAGTCTTGATCAGCTGTTGCAGCTTATATCTCCAGTGAAGCAGGCAACTAGCTTTCAGCTGGAGCAGACAACTAGAACTCCACAAAACCATCAGCTCTGCTCACTTAGAGCCATCTCAGTAGATCAAAGGATGCTCAAACAGCACTGATCTGTAGCTATCAGCTGGAAACAGCCAAAGATGCTGTTTCTTCAGGCAAAAAATTGTGATGGTTGGTAGTATTTCGAAGGGAAAATTTACATCTCTGGAACCTGCTACATCCAGAAATGTAAAAATACAACAAACTCACAATGTGACCTTTCTTTTCACAAGAACATATGTAAAATTCACACACAAAGAATGGTATATTTAGAATCTTAGTGGGAGCCAGGAATAGCTCCTATACCAAAGTTCCCTAAGCCTACATTTTAAATGCATGTAACCTTTCTTTCAGCAGTTTGCTACTGCTTTTGTGCACAGGAGACCTTTGAAATCTGGGAGGAAGAAAGCCCCTTGGCTATACAAAATGCCCTGTCTTTACCTGAGAAAAAGCCACGCTGTTTCACATTTATAGCACTTCATTTCAACTTATTTTTCTTGGATTCCTTAGGGAAATTTCAACCTGTCAAGCAACTGAGAAGGAGACATCTACAGAGCCAGTCCCGCTCCCTCACCTGGAGACCTGCAGCAGCCTTGCTTGTCCCTGAGAGGTACCAAGGTCTTAATAAGGATGGAGGGAAGGAAAACTTCTTTCCCACTGCAGAGCTTCCTCATGGAGTCTCCTGGAATGAATTTCCACAGTCTGTTGGAGGTGAGGAATAACTGCAGCTGGATTTGGCTGCTCCTGGCTCCTCACAGTTATTCTCAGCAGTGCCAGTGTTTGCCTTTCTCAGGGTCAGAGTGGCAGCTGCTTTTCCAGCTAAGGCACTTGATCTGCAGTGCAGGTGGCAGTGATCTGTGCTGGGAGTTCACAGCATGCTGCAGGTGATGGTGGGAGACTGGAGTACAGCAAAAGTGTTGTGCTATTTCAAGAAAAGAGGGCACAGGAAAAATGGAGTTTCTCTCCACTGCAAAAAAAATGAAATCTCATCACCTCTGCCTCCAACAGTGTGAGTGCTGCTATGCATGTGACAGTAAGGGTGACATTTTGTCATCAGTGCTGCTTTTCTCAATCTCCTCAGAAAACATCCAAACTTTCTCTGGAGGTTTGTAGCACACATCTTCTAACATTTTGAAAATATTACGCAGAGTAGAGACAAACCTGGTCTTCTCTTAAGTTCCTCAAGAGAACATCAAAAAAGTTGGACATCTAACTAATGTTAGTGGGTGGGATTGGTCCTTCTGTCCCACAGAGTCTGGCAGGGACAGAAGGACCAGTCCCACTCACTTGTTCTTCCTGAAGTGATGCATGTGCTGCCTGCCTCAGCTGCTGTCAGCAGGGACAAGCCAAACAGGTTTCTGAGGAAAAACAGAATGCTGGATTTTCCAAAAGAAACTACTTTCCAAAGAAACTACTGTGGGAAACTGGGTTTGAGGTGTCCATGGAAGATAAGTCAGAGAAGGAAGCCAAAGAGTGGGAGAAGCACCAGAAGAAAGGACTTATGGAGTGTGGCGTTGCAGGAATCAGCTCCAGGCTTTGTAAGATTCCAAGGGGAGGGAAGAGACAGAGCAAATGATGCTTGGAAGGGAACACTGAACTCAATTTAAAAAGGAAGGCTGGTAGTTTATACAGTTAGCAGCCCTAGCAAAGTCCTTTGGACAATTATTTTTTATGTAGTTTTATGTGTGTATGTATGGAAGGGGCCATTTTCCTCTTCATAATGTGCATTCCCATCACATCCCATTCTTTATAGGCATCTTAGCAGCATCCACGCTCTGAAGACATCTGCTGAAAGTGATGTGGGTACCCAAATCAGTTTGGGCTAGCCTGGCATTTCTCCCAGAGCTCTGAATCAAAGATGAAATGTGTTGCTATCGTGTGCAAGATGTTCACAAAGTAACTCTATACAAAAGGAGACTGCGCAGTGCCACCATTTGAAATCTCTTTACAGTGTTTTTCCATTAAAACAACAAACCTTGGCAGCTACCATCTACCCTTTTCTGATTTGCAGCCAGCCGATTACATCACTTAGAATGCACTCAATTAACAAGGATGCAAGGTCAAGGCACTGCCTTTGTGTAGTTCTGGTTGTGCCTCAGGAAAAACTTACTTTTGTTTTCCCTTCTGTGTGTTTATTTCCTCCACTGTTTTTGTTAATCCCTCCTACATGCAATAGCTCCCTTGCAAACATTATTTCAGCAGTGACCTCAGAGTGTTCTGAGTGCCTTCTAAAAGCCAGATATTAAAAGAATTCAGTTGCCTCAATCTCTTGGTGTGACCTCCAGTCACCAGAACAGCTCTGATGGTTTGAGTGGGAAGGTCCCCAAGAGTGGAAATTGCTCCAGTGAATCTGGGCCTGACAAACCATGTTCTGTTTTTGTGGATTACCAGATGGAAGAACCCCTGTGAGGTCTGCAATCAGAAGGGCAGACATTCTGGCTGCAGAGGGGATGGGAACAATGGGATGGCCTTCAGCAGGGTCTGACCATCCGAGCACACCCAAATGACCTTGCTGAGCATTTATGATGCACTGAGCCCACAGCAGCAGCCTGGCTTTGTTCTCAAACCATAACTGCTCTGTCTGGTGGGGTGTGTCACCCTCTAAAGCTCAGTGAAGAGGAGGCTCACTGGGATTTCAGTGGCTCTGCCCAAAATATACACAGAAACACACGAGCATCTCATGAGCTGTTTTAGAATTGATGCCTGACAGAGTTAGTCACAATGTTTACAGAAACTCGGCTGTGGTTCGAGATTGTGATGCAAATATCACAGTTTCAGGGTGGCTCTAGATGAAAGGCTTTCCCACTGTAATGTATTTTCTCCTGGTGAGGACATAATAGTGATAAATTTCTTATGGCACAGACATTTTTTTACTTAACAAAGTGAGTGCCACAAAGCACGAGTTTGGAACTTCATTTTCCTGTAGTTTCAGTAAAAGCAAGATCATAGATTGCGAAGAACAAAGCACAGATACATGTGGTGACTGCTAACAAAATTTAGGGAAGCAATGAAAGTTTCAATTTAGTATTATTCAATATGATTTATAGAATCAAGGGGTTTAAGATTTTGCATTGAGTCCTACAGATAAATTAATACAGGTATTCAGGTTTACTCTTTATCTATCTGTTTCACAAAAAATATTTTTTTCCTCTCAAAATGTTTGTAAATACGTGCTTTCCTGTTCTACTCTATTGTCTGACACATCTGGCATCCATGTCACATGAGATTTCAATTTTGCAGCAGGAATTCCACTTTTAACTTTGCCTGAGTATGCTCAAGACTTTCTGATTTAAACCTAATTCTCTTGCCTCTAAATAAGATTTAAGTATTAAACACTCTTAATCAAAACTGTATTTTCCACAGGGGGTCCCTGGCCAACTTTTTCTTTATGCCTGTTCAGATTGTATCACAGTGGCCCCAGGCCCTGTCTGGTGACTGCCATAGGAAAATATGATCACAGTAATAAATTTCAGCTCTGCATTTAATCCCCCATGAAACCTTTCATTAGCCCCTCTCCCTGCTGCAGCACTGCAATGGGAATGCCAGAATGAGAGCTGCCAAGAGGAGGAGAAACTCAAGTCTTGGCAAGGGCCACAGAAGTGCTTGACAGTGGATGGTATGTGGGGTGAGGGCGTAGGTTGTAGGGGATACAGTATGGGTAAATGAAGGTGGTATATAACATAACATAACATAACATAACATAACATAACATAACATAACATAACATAACATAACATAACATAACATAACATAACATAACATAACATAACATAACATAACATAACATAACATAACATAACATAACATAACATAAACATAACTCTTATTCCCTAAAGAGTTGCAGCTGAGCCAATTATTAAGGATTAGGAGCAGGCCTGATGTTAACAGGCCACACCTGTAGCCAATAAGCAGAGTGTTATAAAAAAGTGGATTGGTAGGGACTGGAGTTAGAGCTGCTGGAGCCAGCTGGCTGCTGGGAGGACAAGGGAGAGTCAGTGCCTAGAGGAGCTGCCTATGAGAAACATTGAGGAGGTAGGAAACTCTGGCAATATGGAATCCTTGCACTGTAATGATAATAGAACTCTTGATATATAAGACAACAATAGGTGGTTGGCAGTGGTGCTGCCTCCTGTAAAACTCCTTTGCAGTTTGGAGTAACTGCAAAGCAAAAGTGGAGTTTGCTTTGCTCTTACTCCAGCCAGCGACCACAGCCACACTGCCTGACCCTCATGGTTGTGCATTCTCCCCCCGTGCCCCACAGCAGTGAGTACAATATTCACTGAATGGTTGTGCATTCTCCCCCCGTGCCCCACAGCAGTGAGTACAATATTCACTGAATGGTTGTGCATTCTCCCCCCGTGCCCCACAGCAGTGAGTACAATATTCACTGAATGGTTGTGCATTCTCCCCCCCGTGCCCCACAGCAGTGAGTACAATGTTCACTGACTCCACTCTGTCACAGGATGGGTAAGGCTGGAAGGGAACGCTGCCCAACTCCCCTGCTCAGGCAGGATCCTCCCAGAGCTCATTGTGCAGGACTGTGACCAATGGTTCTTGAATATTTCCAGTGAAGGAGACTCCACACCCTTTCTAGATAACCTGTTCCAGTTATCTAGAATTGCTCACTGCACAGTAAAATCCTTCCTCATAGTCAGGTGGAACTTCCTGGCCATCAGTTCCTGCCTGGATGGAGCAGAGCCTGGCTCCATCCTCTTGACACTCTGCCTTCAGATTCTGGTAAAATTCTGCCTCTTTTTGTGGTGCTCATCCTCTTCAGCTGATGTGCCTTAGGAAAGAGCAAGGTGAGTTTGAAAATGTTGCTTTTATGAAAGATGTTAACAACACTGTTAAAGACACCATTGAGCTTTCAGATAGAAAGTGAAAGCTGCATGAAAAGCGTATCCTGAAAACAATTCAGGTGCTGGTTTCTTTCTTTGTTCATGACACCTTTCTTTTGTCTTCAGCAGCAAGAACACTCTGCAGTGTGAAGTTTTCTTTGTTTGTGGCTGTCTTTTGCACCATTTTTCTTTCATGTTGCCATACCCAAGCAGAACAAATCTGTTTGCAAGTAAAGGAGGGAAATAGACTGGATGGTTTTGGTTTCAAGCTAAATGTTTTCATAAGTCCAAGTATTATAAAAAGTGCAATTTTAGGATCAAATCTGACTTGATTTTATCTCATTAAAAGGTTCAATCAATAGATTTAGGGTGTCTTCTTCTACACTTGCTTTAGAAGTATTTTCTCAACAGATGGACATGACACTTTTCCATTTTATCTAATGTTTCTTATGAAAACTGTAGTAGCATGATCAATTGTCACTAGAAATAACTTTGAATTTTCTCATTACTGCAAGACATTAAGATGTCAGGATATGATTTACTACAGCAAGTGACTTTTATGTCATCTATTTTTCAGAAATCCTGTGACTAGTTTAAATCTCCATTTCCCTGGCATTGTATCTATGCGTGTAGTGAAACAAAGAAAGACTTGACTAACACACTGAAAGCATTAAGCATTTGAAGCTGCCCTGCTACACAAATACAACAGCAGCACAGTGCACCACATGAAACTGAAGCAACCACCTGGAAGAGAAGGAGAGAAGAGCTCAGGCTATTAGCACAGTCTTTGAAACCATTTTGTCAGCAAAATACTGCTCTTTAGTCTGACTGCAAAGGAATGACATGAAAGTGGAAAAATTAGAATATGCAGACATTTTAAAATTCTGAAAATATGCAATGTAGTTCTTCTGTTTTTTTTGCATCTGATAAAACTTTTGTTGACTTCTGGCAACAGGGATTTTCCCTTATACAGCTTGATTAATAGAAATGCAGTGGATGGCCATGAAGGAGTCAAACCATACCCATGGCTTAGCACACACCATACATCCACTCTTCTGGAGTGGCTGCACTGCAGATTCCTCATGCTGCTGTTTGCTGGGGAAGGGCTCTGAAAGATGAGGCTGGTGGTAATTGGTGTGTCTACCACATCAGGTACATGATATTTAGCTGAGTTCACACAGGTGAAATGCAGAGGAGTGGCAGGAGTTAGGTGGGATTGGTATTGTTCATATCCACAAATTTCTTTGAGGAGAAAAAGTTTAAATAAGAGAGTTGTTTCTTGTTGTAGACCCAGACCTCAATATCTGCAAAATCTCTTGCTAATTTGCAAACCAAGTATACACTCTCTTGCTTGACAGTCTGCTGTGTTCCAATGGGCACCTTCCTCAGCATCCCAGCCATGGAGCAGTTGTGCTTGGCTGCCTGCAAGAGGCATCCCTCCTGTCTGGCCACGTGTGGAGAGTGCTCTGCCAGTGGCACTGCTGCCATCCCTCCTGGAAGGGGACTCAGCCTTTTCAGTCACTGGGCAGGACAGAGGTGGCTGTGGCAGGAGCAGAGAGAACAGTGCTTGCTGTTCCTGGCACCCAAATTATTTTATCAGGGGGGCTTCATTTAAGAAATAGGCAGGGGCACTGGTGTGTGGTGGGGTATTGCATTGGTGTGAAACCAATAAACAGACTTTCTCTTCAGGGTGACTTTCAGAAAGAGGAGCTCAAATGCTGTGTTTTTTCTGTGACTATTTAGCAATTAACTGAGCAGTGAATTTTCATAGCTACCTCTGTGACTTGCATGTCTGCTTTATTTTACCAGCCAAAGAATTTAAGTCTAAAACCACAGGCTGGACCTTCAGAACCTGAGCAAAGCATTATTTAAAACCATTTAACAGTTTCCCAGTTGAAAAATAGACTTAATAGCATTTAGGATTAATAGGGAAGCCAGCTTTGTCACCAAAATATAAAGCAACTATAATAGCACAGAAATGTCCTGGAACACAGAACATTGTACCCTTAATTGGGTTGCAGGTGTACCTCAGTGACAAATGGATTGCTCTGGATGCTGCTTGCATAGCAAGTTTCCCCTGTAGCTGGTGAAGAAAATGGTTTTCTGTCCTTAGTTTCTGTTTTGGTGAGACTGCACAGCCGCATGTGCAAACAGACACAAAAACCAAGGTGGAAATGATGAAAGGATAAGCCCCAGTGTAGCTCGTCCAGGAGAAAGGCTGGGCCAGATCTTTTCTCTCTGACAAATAAGGCATCATTAGCAATTGGAAAAAATTATTCTGAAACAGAAGTGGGCATGAAGGGCACTTTCAGGTTTCTTCTGTCCATCAGATTCTCACCCAAGAATGGTGACTGTAGAATTTGTCATGGAGCAGCACCTCCTGCAGAGCATGGAGAGAAACATTTGTGGTCTTCTTGGGGCTGCACAAATTGGCCTGCCAAAAGAACACATGGGGTTGTGAATGCTTTAATATGTTTCACTTGCTCTTTATTGTCTGCCTGACACTTAACTTTTTCACATAAATACCACACAGAAAATGAAAGCTCTCTTTACATAATTTTAGTGTTAATATGGCCTTGAACAATTATTTTGCAATGTACATTTCAAAATGTTTAAACAGTCTGAAATACTGTGATACTTTGATGACCCTCTAGATATATTTAGTTTGCCTGAAATATGGCCAAATAAACAACTGAGACATATTTGGGGGAAAAATCAGCTATTAAAAGAGAATTAGATTGTTACCATAGTTAAATATGAAAGTCTCACAGAATATCAAAGCAGTGCCTAGATTTCATATATTGTTCATGAGGAGTTCTGTGTGCTGTAAAAATGCAGGGCAGTGAGTCTGTCACCTAGAGAATTTAATGGGAAATGCTGCTCTTGGATATGACATAGTTAATGCACACTTGAAATATCCCACAGAGGCTGGGTGAAAGTCTCTCCTTTCTAAAACCAGTGAGGAATTAGGACTATGTTGTGAGCACTGGTGTGGGTGCTCTTTTTGTATGGTCTCTGGCTGATAAGGACGCTCAGGATGCTGTTCAGCATCCTTTATCTGAGAGGATTTGAGCTGAAACCTCCCAGGGGAGTGCCCTAATTAGCACTCTGAGGGCTGGGCTGGGGCTTCACACTCATTTCCTTTTGTTGGAGCTGCTCTGACGCCTGGCAGGTTTTATGTTTACAGAATTTATGTTTAAGCACCTGTATGTGTCCTGGCCATCAGGCCAGATGGTTCAGGTGTGGTGTGAGACTGCTGCCTCATATCAAGCTATGGAGGGGATTGTTCTGCTGGAAAGTTTGGGTTGCATGGCTGTGCAGTGTTATAAAGAATAAAAATCAGGCATCTAATCGATAACTTTAGAGGCCCAAATATCTTTCAATTCCCTGTGGGACATATTCTTGAGGTTTTCCCAAGAAAGACCTTATTTTTTCAGCTGAATAAGAAAATTATGCAGAAAAATGTTACCTACAAGCTTATTATAAAATCCTGACTGTGCACTACAGATGCAGCTGCTTGCAATTTATCATCTAACTTTCCTGAAGGTCTGTTGGTGGATGGCTTTAGTAGACACATTTCTGCCAGTAGATGTAATACTGCTTGAATTTATATGCAGTATTTAAAAAAATACCTGTGTACCTGCATGAAGCACACAGGGTCTGTGTCTGTTGTGCTTTGTTTGGAGGTTTTTGGTTGCTTTGTTGGTCTGGATGTGTTTTTTTTTTTAATCTAAAAACTAGCATATAATGGTACATTTTTGTCCACTTACAAAATGAAGCTTAATTTTGTGATCTACATGGAGAACCTGATTGGCATCAGTGAGATTTCTTGCTAGTGAAGCCTGACTCTGTTTAATTTCATGTTCCCTCACTGTTATCCTTATAAGTGATAAATGTTGTGTTTATTCTAGTTGAGGTGAGCAAAGCCTTCCTATTAGCCTTATACTAAAGTGCTTTTTTGGTTAGAACAGACTAATCAGATGACAAAAAATTTATTTCATTGATAGGGGAAAAAACCTTTCTACTGATACACCACACCTTGGTGGCCGGTTTTGAAATTTGAAAAAAATTCATTAACTATTAGATAATGTTAGTTACAATTTGTTAAGATTTTAAAAGAACTTTTCTGCTGAATGATAGCAACTTAAATGAGACATAATAATTCCCCCATTTGCCTCTGTGACTTAGATGATTTGCAAAAAACTCCCATGCTATGCTTCAAAATGGTTTCTCTCTGCATGTGCTGAGCCAAGAGACTCTGTTGCTCAGTCAGCTGAAAATAAAGTGGAGAAAACCATTCCTTTTCTTACAGTAAATCTGATCCTCTGACTGTAGCAGTATCTTCAACAAATGATGACCTAAATGCTTGTTTTGATTTGGTAGGAAAAGGAAGTGTCTGTGAATGTGAAATTGGGCATATTTTTCTGTTAAGAAATACGCTATTTAGTTATGTTATATTTTAGTTCCTCTTGCAGCCCTTGCTCATTTAGCACAGATACAAGGTAAAGTAAAATGGAGATGATGACAAATAACTTACATGAGCAAGCTTCCTTTTTTCTTTTAGCACAGTTCACACTGTGCAGACAGATGCAAACTGGAGATTCAGAGGATAAAGGACTTCATCTTGACCAGAAAAGAATGATTTGGTGATGAAGCTAGGAAATATTCTTGGCCTTTCACTTCCACATTTAATTAAAAAAAAAAAAAAGAAATTGCCAATTATCTTTGGATGAAGCATTTTCAGTATAGATTACGATTTACTCAGAAATCAACCCCAAACTTAATTTCAGTGATTAATCCTTTATGGATTTGCTTTTGTTATTCAATGCAACTGGCTAATGATTAATACCACCTGGGAGAAGGAGATTATGCAACACCAGAGTGGCATGGTGTCCATGTACTGGGTCTGGGTTAATTCACCATGCAGCTGTCCAGAAAAAAGCCAATCCAGCAAAAAGGCATATGGAAGGGAGGAGGGGAATAATGATAATTGTTTTGACAAGAAATAAAGTAAACCTTTTAAAATCTATATAGGTTTCTGCTGGGTAGGCAAGTACTGCATGTCATCTTGGTATGGAGGAGCATTTGCACTCTTCAAATACCTGCAGCATTTGTTCTTACACTGACTGTGTAACAGGCATCTTACCCCACAACTTTCCTACAAAATAAAACCACAATTCAGCCACAACTTCTACAGTAGCCAATGTACAATAAGCAATAAGCATTGTACAGCATTTCTATTGTAGGAAAAACCACTTATTGTCACACAGCCTTAGTTTAAAAATCTCAGAACAGATGGCCATACTTCGAAATCATGAGTATTCTCCACAGACAAAGGGCTTTTGTCCAAATGGATCTGAGTGCCTATATATATGGAAATACAAACTTGTGCAATATTGCACAACAGGGTCTGCTGGTACACAGAGTGTAAGAACAGTGTGCAGTCTAGGTGACTAGTGTATGTGCCTTGAAGACTCTGCAAATCTTATTTCTGTTTCAATATAAACTCTCTTCATCCAGGGAAAAGTCTTATTGTGAGCTAAAAATTAGGGAAGAAGTCTTGCTGAGGAATTTTCTCCTCTCAAAACCAATTCAATTATGCCAGGATTTGACTTACAAAATTAAGTCTATAGCAATTATGAAGAATAAAAGGGAATGTTGAGATTATAAATATGAAGGTTTTATGCAAAAATGAATACCATTGTTTTTCACATTCATATATTCTAGACTTCAGTCCCTTGAGTGGAAATGATATAAAGGCTTTAGGTGGGTTTTTTTTTGTTATCACCTTTTCATTTTGATCAAAGGAGTCATTATTCACCACAAATGTCAAGTTTTGCTCAGTGTGGTTTTTGCAGAGTTATTGGGGAATTAGAAAATACCTCGACTGTTAAATGTACATAGAAACCTGCCCAGATGTTTGGTGGGGTTTTGTTTGTTTGTGTTCCTTCATATAACAGGGATCATGAAGGACATGTGAAGGATGTATTTGGAAAGTAGAGGGAAAAGGAGTTGGTGAATAATCAATTAAAGAGAGTAAACCAAGCTGACCAATCTGTGACTCTGAGGCAAGTGCATGGTTAACATGGTTATTACAGTTGGACTCTTTTTCTCCCCTTGTTTTCTCTTAAAGCTATCATAAACCAGTGAAATTTTGGGAGAACAGTTCATATTCATGATAGGAAGTGCTTAAAAATTTCTAAGCAAAACCACATAAAACTTACTTGATCTGTGATTCTTGTTAATTTAGCAACCAACATCAAAATGAAAAGTAGAAAGTGTAACTAATGAAATGTTTGAAGGTCTCATAGGGCAAATATCTACTGATAGATGAAAAAATGAGTTGTCTTGTCAGTAAGTTTGTTTCCTTTAGTTGTAGAACTGTAAGACACAGAATGACAGGTCAGTTTAAAGATTTAGACAGCTTCACAAAGTGTTTCCAAAGAGCAGGCTACATGCTTGTGCCCATTCTTACCCAGAAAATCATAGAAGTACCTGACAATATTTTTTCCATGTTCATAATTTTGAGAAATCCATGCATGCTTCAAATACTGGCCTTTAGTGGTATGTGAATTTGTGATGAACTTCCGATTTGGGACTCCGAAAAGGAAAAATGTGCCATGAACAACAATTAATTGACTTTATTTTTGTTATTCTTTATTATCAATAGTCCAACACCATCAACATAACTTTTTATGTCCCTTCTTGTCCCTAATAGCCTGTGCAGTCAGACCTGCCCAAGCTTGTCACATGATACTGTAGAACTTTACAGATATTTAGCAAAAATAGTTTATAGACAGTGAAAGGAAGACAATGAACATTTACAGTTATTTTTATAGCACAGAGAACAGTGTTCACACTTTTGGGAAATTACTGGAATATTCTGTTATGATCCCCCAGTAGAACAGCATTTTGTAGAGTTTTAATTCTTTGTCAAAATAACTGAAGTTCTTTCTTGTCCCATGAAAACCGTCTGAGAATTTGCTGCTTTTTAGCAATGACAATCTAAATGGGATCTGCTAGTTTTATTTCAGGAACACAGTCCTTAAAATGTCAATTCACTAGATGTCTTACTGAAAAAAAAAGAATAAAAATGAGTATGGGATACAAGTTAGTGGGTATTCAGCATCAGGCAAGTAATTTGATTGAAAGCTATTAATATTATCTCATTAGAAGCATTAGAAGCAACAACTCCCATTATCAGACTTCTAGTTTCTCATAAGGACTATGGCTAGGCAAGAGACACGCTTTCCCACTCTTGCATTCATTAAAACCTTCACTGAATACCTATTTCTATATTTAGGTGATGATATCACAGCTCATTACCAGTGAACAAATTAGTTTGAATCAGAATCCAATCTACCTGTCGTTCAGGGGAATAGCGTGCATGGGAAGTGTTCTCAGAGGTGCCCTGCATGGGACCACCTGCATTTTTGCTCACTAGAAGTCAGTAAGGGACAGGAAAGCACCAGTGGGGAACTGTTTTTCCCTCCAACCTGGGATGGGGACATTTTGAACAGAAAAAGTGTTTTTTTCGCATCAGCATGAACTTTTTCTCTTTGAACTCTTTCCCTTAACATTTTCTGGATTGATCGAATCCATTCTCAGAGCAAATATATTGGTGCTGTTTGGTGAATCTTTAATTATTGCTAACAAGTAGAGGTAGAGACATGGCTATAGGTGCAGTGACAAAGCTGTAGGAGGTTTGGTCAGCCTAGAGCTGAAGTTGTTAAAAAGTAGGAGACCCAAATTCATTGGGGCACTGACATTTCTGCAACTCCAGCACTGGAGTCACTTGTCATTGCTGAGAGAGTTATTTTAATTCCTCTGGGCCCCAGTGAATATGTTGTCACCCCCACACCCTGTAGGAAAGCTGTAAGCAGGGGATATTGTGAGAAATCATGGAAATCATGGAGCCTGATGGCTTGGGCCTGCCAGGAGCAGCAGATCTGGGTCTAAGCAGAAGAGCAAAATAAACTTTGGTGCCTTCCACTTTCTCCACAATTGTGCCAACCACAGCACTAATAAAACTGAGTCAAAGGCCTTTCACAGGGAATGTGAATGTGTATCTGTGTGTGTGAGAGAGAGGGAAATCCAGTAGAAACGTTTTGATGGATTTCACCCAGTTTTGCAACTATTTTTCAGGTCAGCTGAACCTGTTCCTTTTTGATGAATAAATCATTTGTCTATATTTTTCTACTCTGCTCTAATGGGGTGAACAATTGATGGTGGTGAGGTGATGTATAACATCCATCCATCTTGCTAGATGGTCACAATAACTGAGCTAAGTAGTTAATTAAGGTGGAGGTACCTCAGCCAGTTCAGCTTCACCCTGAGCAAAGGGACACGAAGGGGTGGTTGAGGGCTGCTAAATGCTTTGAAGGTTTTGAAAGTTTCTTAAAGACTGATTGAACATAGTTACTGGGATTTTCCCAGTCTAAGTCAGTTGTCAGATATCACACCAGAAAATGCTCCTGTCCCACTTTTCCTGAGCAATTGATTATTTGCAATCAAAGGCAATTTCTCTTTGGAACTATGCTTCTCTCTTAATTTATGAAAAAAACCCAAAACATATTTCAGTCATGCAATGAGCAGGGCGTATGCTAAAAGTTGACCAAAATTTAAACATTTTGTTCTTTGGGTAAGTCACTGTGCATTGATCATCTCAACTGAGTCACTGATTTCCTCTTTTGAGTTTTTGCATATCTCTGACCTTGAAGTTTTGGGATGAAAAAATCCTGGGAAGAAAAGTTGCAGAAAAATGCTGAATTTTTTCTCCACTTATTACCAAGTAACTATAACTGGAATAAGTTTTGCACCAAAAGCTGATGCAAAAATCCAAAAGAAACTGGAAAGTAGGCACAATCAGTGTTTGGGGCTTTTTTCTAACAGTCTATTATTTAAAGTGAATATGTATTGCAATTGACATCTTACATATCCACAAACTTGAAATTGTTATGAAGATATTTAGGCCTTATCACACCTTAATCTTCCTTTTTACAGTTACAGTGTAATGATGCATATAATGCAGTGATGCACAGTGCAGATGGATTAGTCTTAAAATTGATGGAGTAGTATTGTGAGAACACAGTGGGTTTTATATGCCAAGCAAGTTATGAAAATATCATGATAAAGATGACTTATGAATTTATTACTTTTTTTTCAAGTACTGTATTGTCAAAATAGACTTGTAAAATGAAAATAACAACAGCAATCTTGGCAATAAGACTTGTCTTAGAAGAGTAAAGGTACTTTGTTGACTAAACCAAGTTGTCTACCCATATTGTATTGGATTGCTCTTGGTTCATGCCCTTCCTTTGCCAAGGAGGGATTAGACTAACTGCTTAAAACAAAGGGAATGTGTATTTGAATCTTCACTTCCATATCTTTTAAGTTTCATTAATCTGTTCCTGTAGTAAAAAAAACTTGATTTTCTTTTTTGAGCTCTCCTTACACAAAAATGTAAGTGGGTTTAGGCCCAAATCATAACACAGAATATTTTCAAGCCACGCAGAAAGAAAATAATGACAATTAATTTTGATAACAATATTACTGAATTTTTTTATGTCATGATGGTTTATATTTGTACTTAATTAGCATCCAGAGATCTGATTTAAGGACAGCACTCAGGAAAGTACAGTATGAACACATGGCACTGTCCAAAAAGAGGTTATTAGCAAATAAAAATGTCAGTAAAGGGTGAACTGCGTGGCCATAGGCCAGCTACCAGGGTTTTTGATTTCCGTTTCTGCACTCTGACTCACGCCACCTTTTGCAGCACACACCTCAAATCTGCTCTCACTAATTTCTTCTGGGGAGGCAGGGGTGGCCTGAAATAATCTGTGATTACACAAGTGATCCAACCGTGGCTCATTTCTCTGATTTCCCTCAAAATAATTCTGATGTGATTACCCAAGCATGTAAAATGGTCAATAAGTAGAACACAGAAAATGTAGTTTCAGATACCAAATTCAGTTGTTCCAGTGATTATGAATAAACTTCTGAGTGAAATGAAATTATTTAGGTTTCTCTTGAGAGCAGAACTAAAGTAAAACAATTAGCAGCATTCCAGAGAATGCAGAATTTGGAACATGTGAAGAATGGGAATTAGATGTTGATGTTCCAGGAGCAATTGCTCCCAGGGACCCCATACCTCTTAAATCAGCTAGAAGACCATCTGCTCCAAAAGATTTATCAATTACTATATTTCTTTTTAAAGCAGTTTAAAGTATACAGTTATACCTCTCTGTCTCCTTTCTGTTGAAAAGCTTTATAGCTTTCATGAAAGTTTTTAATGAAAAACTTTCATGATGAACATCCAGTTGAAATGTGACTTGATGCGTCATCACCCACGCAGAGGCAGGCTCCATTTATAATGATTCCAAAATCTGCAGTGTCTGAAACATAAAATGTAAATATATAAAATTTATAACTGTTGTGAACTAAAAAAATACCACATTCCTTTTGCATCTTATCTTGTGTCAGGCAATAGTGCAAGGAAAACAGGGCCAGCTTCTTGATTGGGTGCCTGGCTTGCAATTTTTAAATACACAGGAAAGTCTATGTTTTCAAGCATCTGCTATTAAAATAATCTTGGAAACTTTTCCACAAAACTTCTGCCCCAAAATGATTTCAGCTCGCAGTCGTAAGATTTATACGTTCTTACAAACTTACTTAAGCTGGACTCCTGGCCTCTTGTCAGAATTGAATATTATAGGTCATATAACTGGATTATAAAGGAGATCTTTACATCCTATCATTAAGATCTCAGGGAACTAGGGAATAATGAAAGCACTAAAGTCCTAAAAGTATTTATTATATAAAACATATATTTTAGACTTACAGATCTGTTGTTTCTGCCTGTAATCGCTACATCAAAATCTTTGCTATAAACACTTCATCTTTAGGATATTTCTCTTTCATCAAAGTTTTTGTGCTTGATCTAACTTCTTGCTTTAGCAGAGCAGCAAAGGCTTGTTTCCCTCCCTACTGCTTGAGGCTGGGCTCTGGACTGCACCAGGAAATCCAGAGCCATCTGGGTCTGTCTGGCACTTGAATTATTTCATCCCCAACCCATGCTGCTGGTTGTTTTCTTCCTGTTAAAGAAAATATTTCTATTTATTAGGAAATGCGTGTTAGAGAGTTTGACACCAGGATTTGGAGCATGCCTTTGGGTTAACTTGGCCAAGGTGATTTATGGCTGTTTGTCCATGACCAGCATCCATTAGTGGAAAATGTAAAATCCCATGGGAGAGGAGCACAAGGGGCATTGTTA
The DNA here is from genome assembly GCF_035770615.1 of Melospiza melodia melodia. NCBI lineage: Eukaryota > Metazoa > Chordata > Aves > Passeriformes > Passerellidae > Melospiza > Melospiza melodia. The sequence goes on from NC_086195.1 coordinate 134,824,646, forward strand.
GGAGCTGTCTGCACAGCCAGCACCCCAGCCACCACAGAGTGCAGGCACAATTACCTGATGGATTTGCTCTAGACATGCAACCATACTGCTAGGGACCCTTTAAATTCTGTTCCTACTCTTATTTTGCTTTCCTGAGTTTTCAGAGAAGGCTACAATTCAGTTATCAGCACTGAATAGCTCTGCAGAAGGAGAGAGCCAAATTATGGACTGCAATCTGATGCTGTTCCAGCCATTAGCACCTGATCCTCCTGTAGTCCCATTAAAACTTCCTAATGTAGTAAGCATGAGCAAGCATATCATTATCCAATCCTGGCTGAACCTGCACCCTTCACATCTGATGGCATCTCTCATTTAGCACAAATGAATGCTCTGTCCTGCACATTAAATGTGAGATGAGGGAGGGAGGAAGAGGGGCAGTAAATGGTCTTCCCCAGGCTGAAGAGAATGGTTGGATCACAGCCTCCTTATCCTGTGCTAAAGCACTTTGTAAATAATACGGGAGCTCAAGTACACTGCAGGAAATTGAGGAGTTAAGAATGAAAATGGACCCCCTGAATAGATGCACATTACAGTAAACGCTGACTGCCAATTTTGAGACAAGCTGGGTCATGGCTGCCTTTAGACTTTCACCCAGTTTCATGACTAGGGAAAAGATTCCAGCAACACTGGAATTCATTCACTGTATTATAATGCAGTTTTCTCCTTCAAAATTGTGAAAGCAAGGAGATTGATGCCTTGTCTACATCAAGGGGAAATTTCTGATGTGACAGGGCCCTTTACATCAAGGATTATAAGCCTGTTGGGATAGCTATTGGGCCTTGGAAATAAACAGGCATAAGGGAAACACTGGCACCACCATTTTCAGTTCTCTGACAAGTTATCAGTCTGAAAATAAGGGTACTAAGGTCCAACTCTGTAAAATTCAACAATTTATGAAACCCGTGGGTTTGGGATTTTGGGGTTCTTTTTGTTAGGTTCATTGGGTTTTAGTTTTTTGTGTTCTTAAACTTGTTTGGGAATTTCTTAACCAAAAAATAATTTTGATCCCAATGCCTATAACCCTCTTCTCTGTTTAACTCCCCCTCTAATCAATACTAGGATGGTTTCCAATTAACTTTCTGGAGCTACAGAGGTATTTTGAAACCATGGTACCTGTGGTGGTACCCAAGACACAGAATTTAAAACCAGACTTAAAAGATTTAACAAAATAGGGTGTTTCAAGGAAGAAAAAACCCAATAACCTTTTATTACCCTTCTCTCCTGGGCTAAACTTTCATGCCATGAGACTGGCCAGCTTACCTTCCAATCAGACATTCTATAAGCATTAAAACATATCTGTGCATAATAATAATGAGATATTTTAATAAGGAAAACAATTTATAAGTTGAGTAAAGAGAACCACTTAAATATCTAAATTTCAATCTTTTTCTACAGTTCAGTTATATTTAAGAAAGTGGTCTATACTTGAAAAATAATTTATAAGGGTTTTTTAATGTCTTTAGCCTCTGTTCAAGGAAGAATATATTTGTATGGTAGTTTCTTAATTGGTAAACTCTCTCTCACTTGTGATCTAATACAATAAGAAAAGCATACAGAAAAATACTAAAAATTATTATTGTGGTCAAAGAAGCTCTCTCCATGTTATATATTTGTTTTTGATGCATGGAAAGGTTTCTTTCTCCAATGTCTCTCTCTTCCCTTGCTCTCTCCTCACACCTGAAACTAAACATTGCCAATAATTTGCCTTGGTGTTCATTTTAAAAGCAACAGATTTTTTTTTTTTCCTTTTTTGGCTTTGTAGAACAAAGTTTAATTAAAAGGAGAAAAAAAACCCCAGTTTTGACACTACCGAGTAAACACCTGGTGCACACAAAATACCTCTCATGTGTGCAGGCAAAAGGGAGAGAACAACTGGAATGGTTTCAAAAGGCCACCACATGAATGAAGGTGTCATCAAGGAATAGCAAATCACTGTTGAGCCCATTACGGGAATACTTCACCTTTCTCAGAATCACTAAGCACAGACCATTTTCAACAACCTCACCAGAACTTGTTGTTAATCTTAATTATGTGCCTCAGCCTTCTTGCTAGGAAGATGGAGCCTTCAGAAATGCTTGCAGCTGATGGCAATCACAAAACAGGAGCACCTTGCACACAAATGCTGTGTAGCCCCGCTGTGTGTGCAAGGCTCTGATGCTTTCAGTGGAAGATTAGTCTTTAGTTTCAAATAATCTCAAGAAAGCTGTTATTGTTATTATTACACACACTTGCTGACTATGTGACAGCATAAAAATTGCATGGGAGTTTTATGGTATGTTGTGGCAGAAAACATAAAATTCAGCACAATGGATGACCAGTGTGTGTGTATCCTATTACTTTGGTATGCAATTAATAGAAAACCTTGTGCTGTGTGTTTGATTTAGTGAGTTGTAATGTTTTGCAGCAGATAACTGGTGCACAAAGCCTTCTCCATGAAGTCCTGCCAGAAGCAGGTGCAGTGGTAAATCTCACTTTTGTCAATGAAACCTATTTAGGAGGAAAGATTTATGTTACATTGCCTTGAAGTGCTCGTAGCCCTTCTCAAAACTGTAACCAGGTTTCTCTCATTACCTGCTTTCCACGTCAGAGTAGCTGTTGCTATCATAACCCCCCATTCCTGCCCCTTCCCCTCTGCTGTCTATTGTCTGTTTCCACACTCCTCCCTGCTTTATAATCGCTCACTCGCACTCATTTATCACCGGCTCACCCTGTCCTGCCTACACTATCTCCCATTTTTGTCATGGTGCACTGGTACATTACAAATACAATTAAACCTTTTACGATACCGCAGCTTTTGGCTAATGCATCCCAGCTTCAAGGTTGAAGGATTTCTGATCTTACCACTGATATCAGTTCTTCCCCATTTATCGGCACTGTCCGGACTAATGCAGAAGTGTTGCATTAATTAAAGGAAGCATCCAGTAATGCTGCTGGTTTTGCCAGTCTGACACTGAATTGGAGCTTGATGCCTGCTCATGTTTTAAGAGCCATTCATCACACATGTCATCCCAAAGCAGCCAGCTGTCTGAGAAAAGCCTCATTTGCATTTCATCAGCTACACTCTCACTCTTCTCCCTACCTTTTGTATGGAGCTTTGGCTTTTTTTTTTAAAGAGCGTAGTCTTCAAAAGCAGCTTAGCTAAAATTAGTATTCCATTTAGAAAGATTATTTTCTTTAGTTCAGAGGTCTTAGAATTGATCTGAGTGGGAAAAAAGTGTCACACAAACATAGCCATGCAATCTGTCTGTATAAAGAAATTAATGCATTGTGGGAGAAGACAAAGATTTTTATGATGAATGGACTACACCTCTATTAGTTCTGTACATTAAGCTGTTAGAATTAATAAAACATTTCATTTATTTTGGAAATTTCTCAAAGGGCATGGGATTTTTAAATACCAGCAGCTCTGAATGATTCCGCATTATGTATTTTGATTTCCTGTATTGTTAGACTGAATTGTCTGTGTCAGGTTATATTGAAGCCATTTTTGGAGTCCAAAGAACACGTGAAACTCCCTCAGTGTGCTGAAACCAGCTGGAGAAAAGAGAAAAAAGTGAAATTATATGCTCACACTTTCATTCAGCGACTGACTTGACAAACTAATTTTTTGCTTTTGTTGCCTTAGTGAATAGTGCAGCATCTGTAAGCAAACATATCTACCACATAGCAAACTGACCAAAATGCAAATATATCTGAATGTATTTTATATTTTAAATACAAAATATTGTGTACACTGTGTATGGTCATGTGTCTTCAACTTTTGTGCACTATCAGGACTTTCTTAGGGGAAAAAAACAGTTCAAATTTGGTTCCTATGTCCCTTTAATTAAAATTACAGAGAGGTTGTACTTCAATATGGTGTAGTTTCCCACTTAAAAATAAAGGTATACCTGTTTCCGCAGTGTTTAAGATTTCCAAATATTATTTTCCTTTTCAGAAGCATTAAAAATTTGTTCTTCCACCCAGCAGAGGAGGTGCACTGTCCACAACCATTGTGGCTGAAGTTGTTATCTGTCACCAGTGGAGACAGACAGGGCTGTGTATGCACAATGGGTGTCAACAACTGAACCTAATTGTGGGGTTGGAACTAGATGATATTTAAAGTTTCTTCCTACCCAAACCATTCTGTGATTCTTTAATTCTAGGGGCAGGGGCTTTAGGGAGTGCTGGTCTCCCTAAAGTGAGATGTGCCTTCCAGTTTGTCTGACCAGAATTCATCTCCAATCAAAACTAGCATGCAGAGGAATATCTTAGTTCATTTGGATCTTATTCTACCTGCCTCTGGAAATGGCTGCAGTATGCATTTGGAAAGGTCCTCAAATTTTTACATAACTTGGGATATATGCTGAATTGTTAAAGAACTCAAGATTCATTGTGTGTCATGTGTATGTTTTATGCTGAGTTATTGGCCAAAACCCAATACTTACCTCAATCTAGGTTTAGCCAACTAATATGTGTACTTTACGTGTGTATACTCAAGCCCTGTTCATCTCCATGAGGTTTAGGAAGTGTTTTGTTACATAAGCTGTATGGCTGAACTGTTAAAGAGAAAATGAGTGTTTGCATTGTCAGTACAAATGTTAACTTCTATTTATTCTCATTTTTCTTATTTTAGCTGCCACGTTTGACACCAAATTTTAAATACTTGCTGTTAATTTAAATCCTAGCAAAACTTACTGTAAGTCAATATCTAATCCCAGCAGAAGTGAAGGAAAAGTGAACATCTCAGAAGTCTGGCTTGTTGTAACAGTAAGTGTGGAAGGGATCCACAGTTCAGAGCAGCTTTGTGCTGGGATTCCCTGTGCTTGCTTGGTCACAGAGCAAATACAGGATATGGCATCTTGCTTCTCTCTCCTCCACAAACATGGCTTATTTAATTAATTCTTCTCCATCTTGACCAGTCAAACACTGGGACTGCCCTCAGGGAGCCAGAGGAGAGACTGGCAGTGAAGTGAGGTGTGGAGGATGGAAGGTGTGGAAACAGCCAGGGGCCTGTGCCCTTTCTCCTTTCTGGGAATCAAGGCTGTGATCTTAGCTGGTGTCTCCTTTTCAGAGATATGCTCATGATGCATTTAGGCAGAGAGTTGCAGCAGGGACTTAGTTTTGTATGGAGCTGGTTTAACTGTGTGTTTTGACAGCCATGGGAAAAGGTTTCCACCTCAGAGTCAGGTGAGCACTGGGTTTTATCTCTGTTCCTAAGTATATTCCACGTTATGGGTCATGGGAGTATATTGTCTGTAATTCCAGGAGAAATTTAATTAAATCAAAAAAAAAACCAAAAAAAACCAAAAAAACAAACCAAAAAACCCCCAAGAAATATGTCTATACAAAGCTATAAGATGTGCTCTGCTTATATTTCAGACTGAGCAGGCTGGAAAGAAACATAAGTCTCACATATATTTTTTTATAGCTTCTGATTTCTTTAAAGAATCATTTATCATTTTTAGTCAATAGGAAAAGAGACCCTCAGAGATACAATTTTTCTATGATACATCTGGTTGCAGCCACTCCCTGTCCTATTCTTTCTTTTGTACAGTACCACAGCTGATCTTTGTGTGACACTGTAGCTGCTCCTGCTGTTTCTACCACAGACCTGGAAAAAACAGCCATAGTTGGCTTAGGTTTTGTACATGGTTAAAATTGCATACATTTGTATCTGTTGTTCCTTATATAGCTCCTCCACAAAGTTATTTTATATCACATTTGGGAGTGTGAAGGGCAAAAAATTGAGCATGCACTATAATACTTTAATGTTTCTTGTAATTTTTCAAATTACTGTCTTTTAAGTAGTATAGAGATAAAGATTTTTAAATAAAATTGATTTCAGTTTCCTGGTTTTAGCATGTTAGGGAGTATCTCACCAATACCTTTTAACTAACCATGTGTATATCTTTATTGTAAAGTAGTAAAACATATCATAAGGTCATCTTTGGGTTTTGACACCTGCTGTGAATTTAGAGCTTTTTCTGGTTTCTTTTGTTGTTATTTCTGTTTTTAACCCAGTTGTCTCACTGGGTAATCACTTATATATCCCCCAAAATATACAACTTCTCCCTTGCTCTTACATGCACTTCATTTGCTTTACTCTTTACAGATTATTTTCTACTAATGTGATTAGTGGCGTTATTTTTAGGGATTATTAACGGAATCAGATCTGCTTTTAAATTCTTTAAAAGTTGTCTTCTCTCTTTTGTCCAATTTATCAGATACATAATTATAGAACCTTTCTTTTTTCACTCTCAGAGCAAAATATATATACACACAAGCTTATCTCTATTTCCAGCTGGAAAATGGGAATTATTTGTAAAAGTAATTAAGAGGGATTGATTCCTAATCAAATTAAAATACTTGGGAGCCATATTCTGTGAACCCAATTGTCATTTAAATAGCTTCTGAACTGGTACCTGAATAGACTAATAGCTCTGAAGGCAAAGCAGTGACTTTGGTCCTTTATAAAGCAATGACTTCTAGGCCTGAGCAAATAGGTGACAGCAGCAGCACATATGAAGAATATATGAAGAGTTCACAGCCCATGTGCAGACAAAGCGTGGGGGATTAGGGTCTGTCTGAGGCTGGAGACAGCCTGGTGGCAGAAAATGAGCAGCAACTCCAGGATAATGTGTGGGGAAGCCACTTTCCATATAAAAGGCAGTCTGGAGAGGAGAGAGGGGGGTCCAGGGGGAGCGTGTCTGGCACAGTCCAGCTGGGGGGACAGGGGTGACCTGGGGTGGGAGGAGAGGCAGACCAAGGTGGTAAGGAGAGGAGAAGAGTCAGGAAGAGGCACAGAACTCTCATGGGAGTTCCTGAACAGGTTTCAGCATGAGGTGATGATGTTTGTGTATTTATTGCAGTATTTGTGTATTTATTGCGTTTATTGCAGTAAACTAGCACTTGCTTATCGTGTGCATCATGAAGATGTGATGATCTATGTCCTTAAGTCCCATTTCTCCCTTCCTCTTTCACCAGCCTGTCAGCATCAGGAAATTCAAAACATAACAATTATGACAATTAGCATCAAAACCATTTGGCCATGACCCTGCTATTGGCCATGAGCACTGCCTCAAAGCACAGTGTTCCCTCCCAAAGAACGGATGCAGGGCAGCAGGGGAAGGTCACAGGCACTCGGTGCCTCGTGTCACAGAGGAAACTCTGGGTAGCCCCTGAAAGGAGACCTGGATCCTGATCACAACAGCTCATGTGTTTGCAAGCCTGGAGAACTTTGCTGTGTTTCTCTCCAAGCAACTTTGTGGTGAGATTCTGAGGGGGAATTTCCCCACTGAAGATGTCAATAAAAGAATCAAATGGTGTGGAAATGGCAGCAGGTGATACAGCAACAGAGTGAGGGTGAGGCACAGGCAGAGGAGGGGAAGAGAAGTGTCAGAAGCACCAGAAGAGCATCAGGGAATTGTGCAAGGAGTTCAGTAGCCCTTTCTTCCTGCCCTCATGCAGATTTTGGGTTATTCTCCTCTCTCTAGCTTTGCCTGTGCTCCATCTCTTTGCTGAGGAATGAGAATAGCCTGGACAATCTGGCAACACATGGAAAGTCTGACTGAGGGAGGCTGAGCTGGGGTAGGAAGGGCCCCTCCACTACGACAAGAAAACACAGAAAATACACTATGACAGAAAATCACAGGTGCCAGGAATCTTACACTCAGCTTTATGCAGCTGTTTCTCTTGCCCCACCCCGAGGATGCTGTTTGGCCCAAATCTGCAAGTTCTTTGTATGTCTCCCTCCGTGCTTACCAGCTTCTCACCTCCACTCTTCTGTTATCCTTCTCTCTTTGTATTTCCATAATCATATTTTTCTTGTTCTCCTCGATATTTTTTTTTCTGATTCTTCAAACAGAGGTAAGCAGAAATACATAAAAAGGTTTCCTGATTTTGGCCTTAGTCAATTGCCCTTGGGTATATCCTCTTCTAAGTTTTCTTTCTAAGGAAAAGATTTTAGATTTCAGATTCCTGATTGTGCGATATGTAAATGTAAAAGAGACTGTTGACAAAGAGGATTGGAAAGAATTAATTTTTGTGAACAGAAAATTTCCGGATTAAATTGCCTTAAGAGCTTCTATTTTTGTTGACATTTATATTTCACTCAGAATAAATTTTAGAAATTAAAACTTGTATTAAACCATTAGGAATTAAACTACAGCTCTGAAGGATTGTCATGGAAATTTATTTTCTTCATAATTATATTTGTTTCAGTAAGAGACACAAAAATAAAAGTTGGAAAGAAGCTCTTTCATTTGACAAAACATCACAGTTGCTGTGATTGCTATAGGATAGTGGCCCAGACTGGTTAAAGCTCTGGAATAGTGAGATAATTTCCAAAGTAAAATGCATATGCAAATTAGTTGATCAAATCAGTACACTGTTTTTCCTGGTGTTTCAAATGAAAAAGGAAAAGGCAAGACAAACAACAGCAGGATGACATAATATACGTTATTATTGTTAACATAATGTAATAAATGTAATAAACACAAGGAAAATGAAATCTCCAGCCCTCATGGGGTTATGGACAGCAGCAATTTCAGTGACAATGCAGTGTATAGCTGAGATTGCATCTGATGCACAAGCAGCTAGGGATGGCATTTATTCCATCTGACTTACATTATCTGCACTGTTGTCATCTGGACTTCTCTTACAGGCAGCAGAGGGAAAATAGCTTGGACAGGACAACAGTTCAGGCTGCTCATGGCAGGTTGGTCCTCACAACTCTTGCTGTTTCTCCCTAGAATATTGGTAAGTAGATTGTTTCCAGCAAATGTTTGGTGTTAATTATTTTTATTATTGTTATTATTATATATTTAATATATTTTATATAATATATTTTATATAAAACATAATATAGAATATATATAATATAACATATATTATATATAATATATTATAATATATAATAATATATAATAGTAATGTTGTTATAATTGTTATTATAATGTATATTTTATATATTTATATAATATATATAATATATGTTATATATATTATATATTATATGCCCCCATCAGTCTCACCAAATTATTTTTAAATTTTTTTATCTCTCATGAAAATTATAATAATGTATATTATATATATTATATATTATAATATAATATATAATATTTTTATATATAATAATATAATAATGTTGTTATTTCACACCTTTATATGTAATGTTATGGAGGTTTTTCTGCATAGTTCTATAAGGAAAACTTTCAGTGAGCAGAAGGCCTATAATCATGTGATATTTCCATCTGCAATGAGCAAGTCATTACTGAGAATAAGTACTGTCAGTTTTCATTTTGCAACAAATGCCTGTATTTCATAGGATTAAAAGCATATCTGGATTTCTAAAATTTGCTAAAATCAATTAATGTTTGGCTATATATTAAGAAAATGAGATTTTTGATTTTTGCTAGGTCAAAAAGATGTTGGGTATTTTATTGAAGTAGCTTTGGCTTGACTAGCATGTGTGCTGAGGTATCTCATGGTGAAATTAAAATTGGTACTGGAGAGTGATAATTGGGGAACAATGAAAATGCCCATTTTCAGTAACACACATGTTGATTTTTTTATCTAGTGTCTGTTCTCCACAGCAGAAGTGGAATATAGCAAGGGAATTTTTATCCTTTGTTTGAGGACTTAAATAGCTACCAGGACAAAATTAAATAAAGAGTAATACAGTATTAATTTAAAAGACAGTAGACAGTGGTTGTTGCAATTTGGAATGGCAATCCTTCTGCTCCACTGTTTACTCAATACATTGTATCAGCTGCTTAGAAAAAGCTCTTTGGAGTTGGACTTAAAATCTCTGGAAATCATCATATCTGTATGGGATTCTATAAACAGGATAAGATAATTTCTTATGCTGAATGCGTGCCAAACAAATTAGCATTACTGACCAAAAAAATTTAATGGCACAAAAGGATGAGGTTCAGTTCCCTCGAGAAAACCCAGGGAAGGAAGTGACCATCAAGCCAGACTTCATCACAGAACGACTCTCATTAATTTTAAAAATCTGCTGACTTTTTGGAACGGTTACAGCAAATGACTTATGAAATGAAAAATTCTTTCCCAACCCAGTGAGCTTTTCAATCAATGTTCTTCATGATGTGCTGTTTGCTAGCTGTCTCAACTCAGCAGCCCTAAAAATATTTAGCAATATAAATGTACATTTTAATAGCTTGCTCTGATCTCTCTTTTGATATCTGGCTTTCATGATCTGCCTCCATTCATCCACAATCTCTGGTGCCATCAGCCGAAAAGTCACTTTTCTCGCCAGGGTTCACCTGAAGGCTTCTGAACGACTCAGCTCCCCCAGCCCCCCCCTCAGCACTGCTCCCCATCCCCATCAGTCTCACCAAATATTTTTAATTTTTTTCTCTCTCATGAAAAATATAATAACAGTTTCTTCCTGTGCATACTCCATGCCCTGAGGAGAAGATTAAATTAAATTAAAAGTTAAAAGAGGCTTTACCGACGGCTTAAATGACTGCCTAAACTGCCTAAGCTGCAAATAAGTTTTATGGAGGTTATTGTTCTTTAGCTAAAGCACCATTACTGTAAGGCTTTGTAGCAGACAGACTAATCACTGCTGAGGGAGAGAGGCCATAATACTCCTTGCTGACCAACTTTCCCACTTTTTTTTGACCATTTATTCTGTTTTTTTCTCAGTGGCCAAACAAGTAAGGTCTGGGAAGCCATCAGGTACTGTCACTGTGGGGAAGGAGGGCCTTGTGCACCAGGAATGAAGCTATTTGAAGCATGTGCTTTACACAATTCACAGGAATCACCAGGGTCAGAAAACGACATTTCCTGCGTGTTTGCTCCGTGTTTTATTTATGGTCGCTATTGGGGAGGTGTTTGTCTGTCAGCCAAGCACCACAGGTGCCCAAAACAGCCTGGTGTGAGCCCCAGCATCACAACTGCTGGTTCAGAGGGGCAGCAGGGAAGATCAAAAGCCCGTGGAGATGCTTTGAACAGGCCTGTGGTGTGCTGTGCATGAACCCTGTAGCGAAGGCGGCTGCTCCAGCAGGAATCCCTGTGCCCCTCAAAGGCACAGCTCTGCACCTGGCAGGGGGGACACAGTCCTGCTGGGGGGACAGGGTCCATGAATGGCACAGCTCTGCACCTGGCAGGGAGGGAGACTGTGACCATGTTCACAGCGGTCTGAGGATGAGGGAAGAGATGAGCATCTGACTCCATGTTTCAGAAGGCTTGATTTGTTATTTTATGATATATATTATATTAAAGCTATACTAAAAGAACAGAAGAAAAGTTTTCATCAGAAGGCTAGCTAAGAATAGAAAAGGAAAGAATGATAACAAAGGCTTCTGTCTTGGACTCACTGTCTGAGCCAGCTCACTGTGATTGGCCATTAATTACAAGCATCCAACATGGGCCAATCAAAGATCCACCTGTTGCATGCCATGGCAGCAGATAATCAATGTTTCCATTTTGTTCCTGAGGCTTCTCAGGAGGAAAAATCCTAAGGAAAGTATTTTCCATAAAAGCTGTCTGTGACAGGAGACAGTCCTGCTGTGTTTGCTGGGAGAACACTCAGAGCAGGGGTGGGTGCTTCAGATACAAAGGGATATTGGTTAATTACTGCTGAAATTTTCTCTGGTGTTCTCTATTTCTTTTTGAGTAGTTTGTGGGATCAGCTAAGGTTCCCCAAGGGGAATCGTGTCAGAGCCAGTCCTGTTCAATGTCTTATTGGTGATCTGGATGAGGAGATTGAGTTTATCCTTCAGAAAGTTCAGAGACAGCACTAAGTGGGAATGTTGATCTACTGGAGGGTAGGATGGCTCTGCAGAAGGATCTGGACATGCTGGATTGATGAATCAAGGCCAATGGTATAAGGTTCAACAAGGCCAAATGCTGGGTCCTGCACTAGAGTCACATCAACCCCAGCAGCATTTCAGGCTTAGGGAAGAGTGGCTGGAAAAGTGTCCAGTGGGAAAGGACCTGGGGGTGCTGGTCAGCAGCGACTGAGCACGAGCCAGCAGTGCCCAGGTGACAAGAAGGCCAATGGCACCTGGCCTGGATCAGCAGTGGTGTGGCAGCAGGACCAGGGCAGTGACTGTGCCCCTGTGCTGGGCACTGCTGAAGGCAAACCTCAGTCCTGTGCTCAGTTCTGGGCCCCTCACTACAGGAAAAACACTGAGGGGCTGGAGTGTCCAGAGAAAGGAACAGAGCTGGTGAAGGCTGTGGAACACAAGTCTGGTAAGGAGCAGCTGAGGGAGCTGGAGGGGTTTAGCCTGGAGAAAAGGAGGCTCGAGGGGAAGCCTATTGCTCTCCACAGCCCCCTGACAGAAGGATGGAGCCAGGTGGGAGCCAGCCTCTTCTACCAGGTAACAAATGACACCATCAGGAAATGGCCTCAAGTTGTGCCAGGCGAGGTTCAGGTCAGACATCAGGAATAATTTCTTCAAATAAAGAGTTGAAAGGCATTGGAAAAGGCTCCTGAAGGAGGTGGTGGAGTCACCATTCATAAAGATGTTCAAGAAATAACTGGATGTGGCTCTCAGTACCTTGGCCTGTTTGACAATGTGATGATCAGTCAAAGGTCAGACTCAATTATCTTAGAACTCTTTTCCCACAAAACAATTCTGTGGTTCTATGTGTACAGCTGGGGGAGGACACTGGAGGATTATGCACCTTCAACACAGAAAAGCTGTTGGAACAGGTGATTGCTGTGTAACACAGACCAGTTTCTGGGGCTGAGTGTGTCTGAGCATTTTGCACTTGACTGCTGTGCATGCAGATTTCTGTCAGTCACCTTGGATGGGATGGGAAGGCCACAGCCCTCCTTGTCTCACAAACAATTTCTGCACCAATAAAAAATGAAAGCACATAGGGCTATGTTACTAATGAATAATAGAAATGTGTAGCACTTGTGTGTGTAATAAATATTACCTTTCTGTGTTAGGTAAATAAAACTGATTTTCTTGCAATGACTTACATCCTAGGCCATCATAAAAGAACATGTTTAACTCTAATGAATATGAACTGAGAAAATCTAAACCAATAGGGATTGCCAGATAACTTTCAACAAAGTGAGCAAGTAAGATGAGTTTTAAAACCTGCTCTATTGTTTCAGCTATTTTGTGTATAAACAATAAAATTTTGAACAATAGCTCCTTGATTGCATATCCCTGTAAAACACAGAGGATGGACAAAAGAGCCATGGAAAATTCAGGAATAAAAGAGCAGAGAGGTTTGCACGTTTACAATTTGCTGGTATAAAACTGAAGCTGAATCCTAAAAGTTTGCACTTGTTTGTCAGTGAGTATTGCTATTAGTACAGCATGAGTGATGTTCTGCTGTGGATTAAAGAGAGATGAGGAGAAACAGCAGGTTTCAGAGCTGCTGGCCATGGCCCCACCAATTACCTGTCCTGCTTAGGGCCCAGGATGTCTGGTATTTCCCCAGCTATAACTCCTTTTAGGCAACATCCTAAAAGTGTTGGAGCTGAGAAGCATCACTGTTCTACCTGCCTGATGTGTGGCAGAGTCCTTGTACAATAAGTTCAGATCAGTGTAAAATTATGTTGAAGACAGCATGTGTGGCAACACAAAATTATCTTAATGAATTGGATTTTTTTCTCTTTTTTTGACAGCAATTGCCAGACATTTTATCAGCTAATCAAAAAATGGCAATCCATAGACTGAGCCAGAATTTAAGCCTCACAGAATGTTTTGAGAGTAATTGATTCAAACAACTGGTCTTTTTTTCCTATATCTTGTATGTAACTTATACAACAGCAAAAACTAAATCCCCAAACTTGAACTGCAGGTTTAACCTTGTTGAAAAACATGGAACTTGACCCTGCTTACCTTTCCCTTGTTTCAAAAAGGTGTTCTCTTGAATAGTACACAACCCTAAAGTAAGAAAAAAAGGATACCAGGTGTGGTTTGAAATGGTATCTTCACATTCTAAGAGTTTTGAGGGATATCATATTCCAGGAAAAGAGATGTAAATCTTCCCCCTGATTTTAGGTGACAGATCCTTTTCTGAGCAAAATCTCAGAGTCTATACTAGAGTGATAGCTTTCTCCAGAAATCTCCACTTGGTGTTTTTTTAATTTTTTTTCCTTTAAGAATGGTGCTGACATTTTTTTGTATCCTGTCCTCTTTCATGATCCCTGAACTCCATGTTTCAGCCCTACCAGTCTTGCATTATGCTCACATGTGCTGCAGTAAACACATGCACTGTTTTGTGCAAAGTCTTCCAGATTCTTGCAGTCTCTGGAGAGGAACACGAGGATGGCCTCAGGAAAGGAATCATAAATAGGTGCATATTTGCTCTTGTGACTGTATACTTTAATCTAATTGAGCATTCATGGAAAAAAAAAGTCTGCTTTATTACTTACCATAAATCCAAGATAATTCTATTTAATGTTCCTTTAACTGACAAAACAGGATAAACATAGCTAACCATAAACATGGCATAAATAAAATCTGGCATTCCTCCCATTCCCCACCCATTGTCCCAGTTGGCTGTTTTATCATATCACTCGATATAAAATTTAACGGTATGGTATATAAATGATCCTTTTTTTTTATTCTTTTGCATAATAATTGGATGGTTTCCAGTAATAAAGAATAGTAAAGCTACAATTTATTCCAAATCATAAACATCTTTGTTTTATGTGTGCTTCTTTGCTTTTATTGTGGAGAAAACAATACAGCAGCCAACAGAGAGCTACATCAGCAGAAAGCAATAGTTGTTTGAAAAGAACTAGAGCCACTTGAATTCTGCCTGAATTTAGCTGACTTGGTGTCTTACTCCTTGGCTCAGGGAAGTAGAGGAGATGCTAAAATGGTGACACAAATTGATGTTAATAAATTAGTACGCTCATAAAAGGAGACTCCCAATTTTAGCGCTAACAGCACGCCATTATATGGAGCATAATGTAGTTTAAAAGGCACGCTGATAAGTGGCTGTATTCAAATCCATTTCTGTGCCCTTTTGTGTTCTTATCTACCCTGGTCCAGCAGACAATCCAGCTTTTCACTAACCTTTGGCACTCCACCATCAGCAATAATCCCTGCTCTCCTTTATGTGCCCGCAGCTCCATAATGAGCATCACCTGTGGTATGTGACATTTGGAGCTGCAGCAGCAGCAGCACAAGGGGCCTGCTCTGGTGCCTGCTGGAGGCTCCACTGCTCAGGGCCCAAGGGAACCTGCCTGTGTGCCCCAAAGCAGTGCCAGGGAGATGGCTGAGCACCTCTCATCTCCACCGAGCTGAGCCCCAGCCCCTAATCCTTGTAATTGCTGCTTGCTGGGAGGAAATCACTGCACGGGGTCCTGAACTCACACAGGGTGCTTGGCCTGCCTCTGACAAAACTGGAGAATAGCTTGTATTTGAGATAAACTCCTTATTTGAATCAAATAAGGCACAACCTCAGTTCTAAAACAATTGATTTCCTTTAAAAATTAATTTTAAGGAGGTATTTTTGGCAATCATATATATTTTCAAATTCCTCTTTTACATTTTTAAGTGTATTTATACTGAAATTGGAGACTTTTTTCCCTCTAGGAGTTTATATATATTTCTCAATAAATGTGAGCATGACCATTCATATGTATGTAAACAACTTTGAATTGTAGCAGCACTGTAAGGTAATAAGTGGGCTCGAAATTTTTCAAAGTAACAGTTGATAATGAACAGTACTTTGAAAAGGATAGGTTTTCTAGAGCAATAAGACAAATACCAAAGCATAAGAAAAAATAAAACAGAATAAGAATAAGAAAATAAGCAGAATACCAAAACCAGAAATACTTGAAGAAATGTCATTCCAGTTGTTCTGAACACCATGCTTTTCAGGCCTTTCTTTCTTTTTTTTTTTTTTTTTTTTTTTTTTTTGTGGATTGTTGTTTTGTTTAAGGTTTTTTTGTTTGTTTGTTTTGTTTGTTTGTTTTTCTGTTTTTTGTTTTGTTTGGGATTTATTTTTATTTTCACAAGAAAAATCTAGCTGAGAAGTTTATTAAATACATTTTCTTACAGAAAAGGTCAGTTTAGCACCAAGACTGTAAACTTAGAGACATGTTGGCAGCAAACATTCTTCCAAAAACAGAAGCCTACCAAAATAAAAGCTTTTTGTTGCTGGGCTGATATGTTGAAAGAAGTAAAATTCAAGTCAAGAAATGTCCCAGACTAAAACCAATTTCTCTAGTAGTAGAAATACAAGAAGATTACCAGGGCTATAGAACAAAACTATTCCATCTCATAATACAATTTGCAATAAAGGAGGTAATACTGTTTTCTCTTTCAGAAATTCACTGAGACAGACAGCAAAGAAATAATGTATTTTGAACTGTCAGATATGCTTACCATAGTTTAGCATCTCATTTCTATATGTTTGACATCTGATTTTGCTCTGGACTTCCCCAAAGAAATAGATGAATGCTCTCAAAATATTGCCTTTTAAAAAGAGAAAAATATTCAGTCATGTGATGAATCAGCAGGTAGCACAGGCAGAATATTCTGATTCTTGAAATTGAGTGACTGACTAGTAATATTCCATAAATTGTGACCCTGCTCTGCACATCCTTTATTTCTTTATTGGAGGAAATGAATGAGTGGTCATGTTAGAAGTATCACATTAACTACTATCTACTGTTAGTTGTTTTTTTGGTTTTTAGGTTATTTTTAAACTCATAGCAGAGGAAAAATCATACCAGAAGGAACTCTGTGAATATAACAATTTAAAATCTTTTACTAACTCAAGGAATTTGCTACTCTAAAGCTCAGAGTCCTGTACATTCCTCATCAGAGAACATAAACAATAATGCCAGGATTATAATGCCACCAACCAGTATTGAGGATTAGTGTGGCAGAGGTTTGGTTCCCCCATAGTGGTGCAAAATAATTCTGCCTAGCAGGGAAAAAACAGTCCTCTTTTAGCTAATGTGCTCATCTGCAAAGCAATTTATATAATTTATGTTCCTTCAGACTTTGCCCCTGGCTTGTGAGTACAGGATTTGGGGCTCCTAATTATTTTACAGACATTAAAAAAGAAAGGCTTTCAGTGAGATCACTTTTTATTCTCATCTTTTACAACCACCTGACAGATTTGGAAAGGTATAGCAGGGCTATAAAAGCACCCATCAAATGCAGCTGTGTTGCACTGCAAGGCCAGCCACGTTGCTGCAGCACAGGGAGACATCCACGCACCACATGCATCCCAGAAAAATCTCATGAAACTGGGGAATTTGTGGCTCCTTTACAAAAGAAAGGTGACAGCAAAGAAAATGTGTATGGATCTGTCAAGGCTGGGGTCTTGTGAGTTATTCTGGCTGTCCTGTGGTCAGTGATGTTAGGCTTCTCAGCCTGACCAAGGTTTTTGACAAAAAAAAAAAAATCTAAATACTAAATCTAATCTAAATCTAAATACTTCAGATTAAGCTGGTCACAGGAATAAATTCAGATCTCTGCCAGTTGCTCCTTCACCTCATGTGAGCAAGTGCAGCCACAGAGAAGCCATGACTGGCTGAGAGTTGAGGTGAGATTCAGAGCCCCCTGATACTGGTTTCCATTTCTTGGTAAAAATTGGAGTTTACAGTTTTTACCTTAGCTCCTCTGTCCTTCAGAAACAGGAGAACTGGAGCTCCTCACGCGTGCCAAGCAGGCAGTCACAGCCAGCCACCAAATGGTGCCTGCAGCTCACGAGCAGCAGGGCTGGGTGAAGATGGATGTCCTTGGAGCTCCCTGGAAAAAGAGGAGACCAAGGTGGGTGTCAGAGGTTTGATACATGGGGCTGGCTTGCGAGTTGCTACTGGAGTTTTCTGCTTCTTGTTGGTAAACTGCACAGAAATTTGTTCATTTCACAAAGATCTACTTCCTTGGATCTGACTGATTTCATTTGGAGCCTCCGTCTCACGCACAGGATTTCTTCTGTGGGAGGAGAGGACTAGAGTGGAAGGAATGGGAAATTGTTGTGTAAGCTGGGGTTGTGCAAAAATTGCAGGGTTCCAGTGCTGTTGTTACTTTAATTATTCAAATACCAAGCAGGCAGTCACAGTCAGTCACCAAATGGTGCCTGCAGCTCACGAGCAGCATGGCTGGTGAGGCTGGATGTCTTTGGAAAAAGAGGAGACCAAGGTGGATGTTAGAGGTTTGATGCATGGAGCAGGAGGCTGACTTGCAACTTGCTACTGGAGTTTTCTTCTCTTGTTGATAAACTGCACAGAAATTTCTTCCCTTCACAAAGATCTACTTCCTTGGATATTACTGATTCATTAGGAGCCTCCCTCTCATGGGCATGATTTCTTTTGTGGGAGAAGAGGACAAGAGTAGAAGGAATGGGGAATTGTTGTGCAAGCTGGGGTTGTGCAAAAATTGCAGGGTTCCAGTGCTGTTGTTACTTTAATTATTCAAATAAACAAGAGACATAAATTATCTTGACAGTGCCTGCTGGCCACCTGCCTAGCCAAATGTTGGAGAAAATATGTATGCTATTCAAAGAGGAAATACAGTTGGAAATGGTGTTGTACTCTTCCAGTAAGCTTTACCTGCTATTAGTGTTTAATTAGTAAGTGTAAAGAGATTTCTTCCTTAACTACTGAGTGGGATGGTGAATAGTGAATAGTGATAGTTGAATAGTGACTATACCAGGTAAGGATAATTACGGGACTATTCTGAATACAATCTCAGCCTTAGTAAAGGTAGTGGGAATGTTTCTTCTTTTTCCTCGCTTGTTGTGTTGAAAGAAGCAAAATAAACAAAAGATATGCTTCGTAAGCTCAATGAAGTATTTTACTGGAAATACTTTTATCCTTAATAAATAAAATATTTTCTGTAGTGAAATGAAGCTGTTCAGTTAAAAACTAGGAATATACTTATATTAATAGTTTTGCTATTGTTACATATTTATGTCTTTTCAACAGTTCACTGCATATGTTGCCTCAAGATACTGAGGGGCTTTGTTAATTCCAGGAAGCCCCTACACCCTGAACTCTTCTTTCTTGCTTACATCAACCTTTTAGTCTCATTGGTACTTTCATCCAGTATCCTTCCACAGACCAGGGGACAGATCCCTTCTTGAACTGATTCTTTCTGCTTTCTTGTCCTGTCTCAGGTCACAAAGCTGACTGTTTATGCTGGAAAAAAAGGAGGATTTCTGTGGTGCAGCTGAAACAAAAGCCACACACAGTAAAACAACAACATGACCTGCAGCCACAGTAGGCTTCTCTTGAGTTGAATAGCCTGACACATGGTGACGGTTTTTGACCAAATTAGTTGTGGCATGTCTTCTGGAAAAGGAGAAATCCTGTATTTTTATGATGAATATCAATAAAGGACTTCTGCTTATCTTAATAATATTGCAATGAGAAGAAGGACAAGGCCAGGATGGAGTAGAGAAGCTTTAAGTGGAAACACTTTTGAGGCTAAAATTATTTCCATATTCACTAAATAGCAAAGATTTACAGAGTAAACTGTGAGAATATATATTTGCTTATTAGAGATGCATGGAAGGAAAAAGAAGCTGAGGTGGTTTTAGGATAAACTGTCCAGAAGTAAATAGCTTTTGAATCTCTCTTTTTAAATATTAAAATTCCTCTCGGTTGTATTTGAAGTGTTTAATGAGAGAGAAAAAAAAATCTAGTCTATTCCAATCTTTTTCCCCAGCTGGGTTACAAATTTGCTTACAAACTTATTGTTATCATGAAGTTAATAACCATTGTGACAGCAGAGAAGAGCTGGAGTGTGTGAGGCTTTAGTTTCTGCTGGGCTCAGAATGCTGCTAAGGATTCCAATTTGCTCTGTCCTTCCCTGCTCTTCTGGGGCTGTGTCAGGTGCTACCACCTGATGTGGCATTTCTGTGTGCCCACAATCCTGATGTGGGATTCGAGAGTGTGTAAAGTGCTGCCCACTGTCAGAGGTCTCTGGCAGAGGAGCTGGTGGAATTAAAATTGCAATTCACTTTTTGGTAGAATTAAAATCACAATTAACTCTTTGGTGGAATTAAAATGAAATTTAGGCTAAGACAGAGAGTTCCTGAGGGATTTCTTCCCAAGGGCTTTGCCAGCTCGGTGTCTGCACACAGCCATCACACACAGCAGGGTCCTGACAGCAAGGAGAGAGCAGGAGTCTGGATTTGTGTCTCTGAGACATCTCTGATCACACTTGGTTCCACAATACACAATCAAAACTATTTTGTGAAAACCCATAAACACGTTGGGAAGTAAAAGAAAGGCAGGCTGGAGCCAAGCTGACCTCCTTCAATCACCTAGTAGAGTAGACATGACTCATATTCAAAAAGTTTCAGTCAACCCTGTGGCTGCTAGACCTTTCATATCACAAGTAAAATGAGATTTTTTTTGGCTATGAAGAAAAATCTATGGCTTTTCATGTATGAAACAGAAATACTGCATATTGAGATGAAAAAAAATGCCAACAGCCATGCAACCCATAAAAACAACCCAAGGTGTTGATGAACACAGCAGATATTTTTCCTCAGTTAGGGAAAATGTTGTTATAGCATTCAAGTGAATGCTTTCTTTGTCTCATTCAGGAGCCAGCTCAGCTGATAGCATATTAAAATTAAAACTTTTTCCAGGGTTATGACCCTATAGCAGGGTTATGCTATAGTAAATACAGCAATTAGGAGCAGACTAAGGGGGCTTCCAACCCAGTATCTGGCCTCTGACAGGGTCAAATTATGAGATATTTGAGATCTTAAGAAATGGAAAACATGAGGTAATTTTTTCTCAATTATAGTCTCCAAATTCTGCAATTTGCCATTCATTTGCAAGTAAACTGTAGTTTGTAATTTGATGAACCAGAAGTTCAGTTACATAACTGTGTTTCATAGATATTCATGGAGATTCCCTTCATTTTATCTCACTTCTTCTTTACTCATTCATATTCTAAACAGATTTTAAAAATGCTACTGGCATGAGTAACATCATCTAATTATAGCATGAGTAGTACTTTCTTTCACTGACTTCCCTCTCAGCCTTGTATTACAATGAATGTTTTCTTCTTTACTTTCTCCAAGCCATTCTTGATTTTGTGGTGGTTGTTTGATTATATTTTATTATTGTATTACAGTTGTTTTAATTTATATAATTTTTTATTGTCTCATGCATGTTCTTTCATTTATCTTGTTTTTAAACTGTAGAGTTATAGCTGACCTCAGCTCACCTTTATTTTCCTATGGGAATGAAAGCATGACAGTCATTCTTTCTGCCCCTTCCCAGTGCCTTGCCTTGCACTAAAGTGTAAACTTTGGAATGGCATCACCAGGTTTGCACATGGCAGTCGGAACATGGACAGTCTTTGCCTGAAGAGATGTCATTTTACAGGATGTCATTTTACAGGGAGTCCAATCCACTGCAGAGAATTTATTCTCAATTATCCTGATTTGACTGTGGCAGATAGATGATAGGGGGAGGGAATGAGGCATCAGCTGAAGACAAACCTTTCAAATTTTTGTTATGATTGCTTGGTTTTACAACCTTACTAATAATGTTCTAACATCTATTTGCATACTTACCAGAAGGGGTTGTGACTTTTTCAAAATGTGATAATTCACCAGAAGAGAAGTGTAATAAGAGGCTTAATGGTCAGGTTTTAAAAGCACTATTTCAAATCAATTAAACAAAAGCAAATATTCTGATTTAGGGGTTTAAAAAAAATGCAAGATGAGTAGGCTCCAACTGGAAGAAAAATTTCAATTCTGCAGAACTTTAATTTCTCTGGAATTCTGAATATGCATGTTGAATATGAACATTTATCTTGAATACATACAAAGCATAAAAACCTCAACAGATCCACTATTCAGAAGGCAGGAAACAAAAAAGCCAGGATTGTGACTTGGTCTCTCTGCTATGTATTTAGTAATATACTAATCTGTAATTACATCAACATGTAGATTATGTCCAGTGACATAATCTACATGTCCATGTAATTATTATTCAGTGTACAAAATTAACTGCACTCCCTTACTGATTCAATATTTTGTTTCATCTTCCATGGTCAATACAAGGTCATAGGCTTTACTTAACTGTGGTCCATTAAAACTCTGCTCCAAAGCAAAAATTATTAATTCCTGATGGGCTTCTCTCTTCTATCACTTTCTAATCTTTTAGTGTTTTAGAGACGTTAATGAATGTATCTTCTGCAGTCACTGAGGGATGTTGGGAGCTGGCTCACAGAGATAAAAATTTAAAGTGTACACTCACTTTGGGGTTCAACTTTACATGTACAACTGGCTTTTGTGAATACTTAATGCTATTTTGGATGTTAAAGCAATAAAACATTGATTCATTTGCAAATGAAAGGGCTCAAACATTTTTCTCAATCAGTTCCATCTCCAAGAAGAAACCTTCTGGCTGATCCTGGTCTTCTGCTTGCCCAGAGCACAGGGAGTGGGAGGCAGGCAGGGAATGCACATCCTGGACAGGGCATTCCTCTCCATCCTGAACATGAAATTCCCTGTCTCCCTTCCAACTTTTCCAACAGAAAAGTTGTTGATGCATTTCCAGAACAGGAGTTGTCCTCTGACAGCTTTGTTTCTGCTCTGCAAGGCTCAAATTTCCAGGTATTTAACTGAAGTAAGACTTGCATTCACAAAAAGTTATTCATTTGTGTAAATTGCTCTTGAATTGCAGAAGAAAAGCAAAAAATGAATCCAATAAAAAGAGAAATACAGTAATCAGTAGATCCCATTCCAGCTGTCAGAAAACTGTAGATATCATTCCTGTTCAAAGAATGTTCACCGATTTGTTCAGGTGGGTGAAATATTATCCATCTTGCTATAGAAATGGTAGAGGTGTTTTCTGTGATAATTCAACTAGAATGGGAAAAGCTCAATGTCATTGTTTAAAGTTCAGCAAAATTACATGCTGCTCAGTAGGTTTTACCATGGAAAATAAGAGAAAGCTTGAGCAGTGAGCAGTATTAACATGCTTAGCAATGAAATATCATTAGAGTTCCATATGAGTTTCTCTGGATGACAAACTTGATTTCCTGTAAAAAGTGTAAAAATGTCCTGTTGCAGCATTTAATTCAAACAAAAAGCTTCAGTATTTTGTACCTCTTCCAGGCATTAGGAAGTGCCCTTGAATTTTTGTGTAAATTTATTTGTGTATGGTTATATTTCTCTTCTTATATTCTGTCTGAATCATCTAAATTACAAACTATAATTAATTCACTATTACTGCATTATGTGCTGAAAACATACATAAATAATTAATGTATTTTGGATGTGTCTTTTTGTTTTAAGCATTTCACCTAAGCCTTCAGAATTTCCTCAGACCTTCACTTGTGCTTTTGCTTTTTGCCAAAAAAATGTAATATTTATTAGTAGCATTCCTTTTTTTTACTACATTAGTTGCTGAGTTTTATGTTAGGAACTATGATAGCTTTAGCACTGCAATTGTTGATTTGTATTGATTAAATGTACATTCTGGAAATAATGAAACTACTTCTGCTGCGTTTACCTTGTCATGATCCTAAGCAAGGCAGAAGTATTATTTTATAATAATTTTTCATGCTTTAAAATTTATATTTATATAATATATAATTTATATACATATTATATATATATAATATAAATTATACACTATATATTATACTATATATAATTTATACATTATATATATTATATATTGTATATAAATTATATATATTAGATATATAAGTTATATATTATATAAATATATAATATGTATTTATGTAATATATAAGTTATATGTAATACATAAATATTATATTAATAATTTTTACTTTTAATAATTTTATTTATAATAATGAGTTTTTATTATTATTTTAATAATTACAATAAAACATTATCATAATATAATAATACTCATAATTATAATAAAACTCATTATTATTATTTCATAATAATATTGAGTTTTATTATGTTAGGAATTATGATAGTTTTAGCACAGCAGTTGTTGATTTATTGGATTTGAGTATGAACACTGACACACATTAAAACATAAATATTTTAATGAGTTGCTCTAGAATACCACAGGTAAATTTAAGAATCACCTAATTTTAACAGAGATCAACTGTGAACTCACCCAAATCACTTCCAAATATTTTAAATTACAAATGTTGCCAGAAATTAGGCTATGTCACAAGTACTCTAGCTTTTTCTTCTGTAAAAACACCAGAACTCAAGCAGAAAAGATCTTCCCCTCCTGCAGTTGTTGGTCACCCCTCTGAATCAGGTTTCAACAAGCATGGCCACAAGGAGAGCAAACCCCCCAGGCTGTGTTTCACACTCTCCAGTGCAGGGCTGTCTGCTTTTTTCCCACCAGCAGAGAATTCCCCTGGCTTTCCTGCCCACCACATTGTCCCGCTGCTTTGTTCACTCCATTGTTTTTTCCTGCAGAGTGATGCATTGCTGTATCTTCTCTTGCTGCAGCTGAAGTAGAGCCATCCATCATCCCCATCACTGGAACTAAGGACCTTATGGACTGGGAGTAAATTATGTAGCTTTGGGGAGGGAGAGAGGAAAAGAGCAAGAGGGGGTTTTTTTGTGTGTTTTGTTTTGTTTTGTTTATCTTCTCTCCCTGAACCTGCTTTGTTTGTGTTGCTCTTTCCTTTTGCATATTAATTCTGCCTTGCTTAGGATCATGATAAGGTAAATGCAGCAGAAGTAGTTTCATTATTTCCAGAATGTAAATTTAATCAATACAAATGCAGTTAGCAGCTCCATAGCTGACTCGACTGTTGCTTGGGTCTGAATTTGAGCTTCATTTGTGTCTTTCCTTTCAACTTTAATGTAATGCAGACACAGACTTCACTGAGATAAATGTCCAGTAAACCATAAAATAATGCTGTGTAGGTGTTGACTCCAATTTACTGTTACAGGCAAGATCTTCTTCCCATTCAGATAAAATAAAACCCAAGAGAGGCTCTGGTTTTAATTTTAAAGACTACAAATGATTAAAACCTGAAACTTTGCCCTCAATCTAGGTCATATCTTGGCACCTAATTTTAAGACTTAAATTTAACTCATGAACTAAACCAGAGCCCAAAATCTCAGCAGTGTATCCTGTCTAACTAAGACCACTAAAAAAAAAGGAGATGATTGGTCTAATTTTCACTACTATTCCTGAGTATTCCCAAGTGTCTCATCCTTGTGGAGCCTTACAATATCTCTGGCCTTTCACTCCAAACTTCTGGCTTCTCACCCCTCTCCCCACCTTGTCATCTCCCTGACAGAAGAAGTGAAAAGTGCCCTTCTTACCCTTCAAAATTTTTCAATGCCTTAAAGGGATTTTTTCAATTTGAACTAAGCTTCAAGTTTATACCAATTAAATTGTTTATAAAATCCAAAGGACAGAGCTACAAGAAGAATTGTAAGATTTGGGTATTAAGGTGAGGATTTTCTTCTTCTAGCAAGTACACACTAAGTTTGATATCCCAGTTACTCTTCAGATTGTGTCTTGCTGGTCAGTGCATGTCTGAAATAAAAGAACAAAGGAATAATGAAACTGCAGTGTAATGGCAGAAACACCTTGTTTTTCATAGCCTTGTCATGGAAATTGTGTGAAATTAAATTTGAGCAAGCTTTGTTGGTACAATTAATGAAACAATCAAAGATGCTCCTATGATATTTTTGATAATTACCAATGAGTCTTAACGCCGCCATTGATTCAGAGAACAATGAAATATCCTTTTTAGAGTCTCAAAGTAAAATGAACTTGCTGTGCATCTGCTAAACTCAGTTAGAATATCTGTTTCAAAATATGCTCCGAGAACTGAATTCTAAGCCCATCAGCTTTCAGCTAAGCTTTTTGGGACAGACGGTACAATGAGCTTCTCTCTGTCAGAGGTGACTTAACCTTAGATCCATCTGGCAAAGACTTGACCAAAAATCACTTTTCCCATGCCTTAGGGTCTGTTTTTCTGGAGGGTGAGGCTGAGGAACTGGGCCCTGGTGGGCCACAAGTCCATCACACCTCTGTGCTGAAGCTTTGGCATAAAGTGTGAGGAATTGTCTGTGCATCTGGTTGCACACCAAGGGCTGGCATATTTACCTGAGAATTTACTTTCTTCTTTGTGGAAGGAACTACAGCACTCTGGGGCTTATAAAACAGGTTATAAAATGAAAAGTACTATGAAATTGGCATTAGTTTCTTCTTTGCTAGAATAGGAGTAAAAACTATGTGTACGATGTAGAGGTTTTTAAATTCTACCGTAAGACTAAGATCTTTAGGTTGGTAAAACCCTTTTTTTCCAGCTGTCATATTTTACACCTTGACTCGAATTCACCCTGGTTGAAAGACCAAAATGAGCCAGATTTGCTCCAGCCAAGGAATGTTATAGATATACTCAGACCCACAGGATTTGAGCTGGTACCTCTCTGAAGTTTATTGCTCCAGGGCTGTGTATAAGGATAAAGTATTGCCCTCCTGAATAAAAAGAAGTGCATCTACCTTTGTGATGGGTGTTATACCTGTTGCTGATAACTGAAAAAGAAGCTGGTAAATGAGATAGTGCCTCTCCTATCTGTGTAAGTTCTAGGCTAGATGCAGTATGATGCTTAACATTGGAAAGATGGCAGGTTCCTGTGCAAAGGAAATGCAAAAGGATAGAGAATTTCACACACTAGCCATGAATGTGTGTTAATTGTCCACCTGTATATGGTAGACCAAATGATATGCCATCAATTAATTTCTCATATTGAGAAAAATTATTTACTCTAACCCAAATTATTTAGAACTTATTTTTGTTAAGGTGAATTCATGGGTGTAATTTCCAGACAGAAATCCCTGAAGTCATTTCACACCTCCCACTGAACAGTCATCAGACTGTTTTAGTGATATTTTCAGCTGGATTTGGTGGCATAAGGTGCCATGAAACACAGCTCATGTCACTCATTGGAGTCACTAGTCATCACATTTGCCTTTCAGCTGTCAAAGGCCGATATTTCCATTTCCTCAACTTGTTCCTTGATATCAGAAATGAAATTTGTTGTTTTACAGTGAATAAGGTGTCTGTATTTACTTTCTTTACTTAATAAGGGTGGTTTGGTTTTTGTTGGTTTCTTTGGTTTATTTTTGGGTTTTGTTTTTGGTTTTTTTTCCCTGACAATGTGTTTGTTTTGAATATTCATTTCTTTGCAGGATCTTGCAAATATACTTTTTACTGAAAACAGAATAATTACATCTATTTCTGTTCCAGCTCTGCTGTTCTTGGACTCATTCTGTTGCTGAATTGACCTGACATATTCCTCAGCTAAGTAAGGAATGTTATTAGCAATTCTAATGTGCTTCATTTGAAATCCGCATGAAGAAGGAAGAAGTTTTACAAATATAGGGAAGACTAAGATACTGATCCCTATAGGATAATCACTTTCATAACAGAGGGAACATCATCATAGTAGTCTTTTCCTTCTGGAAATCATTTTGCTTGGGAGGACAAAAAGATTGGATGAAACAAGAGCTATTTAAGTTTATTTCTTTGTTTCCATACAGATTTCCCTCAATGTTCCACTTCCATAATCAGTACTTAATTATTCCTCTTTCTGTATTGGATTTATGGTCTCTACGTTCTTACGTGCTTTACCATAAGTTGTCCTGTGGCACTCATTTTCCTCTTAAAGTGTAAGCCCCTGGGGTCAGGTTATTGTTTGAAATATTTTTTTTGCTTCCTTTCCC
The DNA here is from genome assembly GCF_035770615.1 of Melospiza melodia melodia. Taxonomy (NCBI): domain Eukaryota; kingdom Metazoa; phylum Chordata; class Aves; order Passeriformes; family Passerellidae; genus Melospiza; species Melospiza melodia. The sequence continues at coordinate 134,852,298 of NC_086195.1, forward strand.
TTCTCTTTCTTTCTTTCTTTTTTTTTTTTTTTTTAAGCAACTTAACCAGCTTTCATATATTCTGCAAAGTTTTACAATTGTGGATTTTCATGCTCCCAAGGCTAGACCTCAATGTTTTCAGATTTTAAGACTCAAACCGTAATTTGGGGAGATATGAATATCTTAAAATTTCTAAAACCTGGCATCTCTCTTGTCATCTGCAGTATGTCTCTTTTGCCCGTGAGTGGCTGAATGGTAGAAGTTGTCACCATCACCTTCAGTACCAACATAAAGGTGTTATTATGTCAGTTCTGAGTGCAGGTGTGGCCATAAACACAGAGGAGGACTGGAGAACTTGAGGGACCCTCTTGAGTGAATTTCTGTTGTCTTAGCTGGAAGTTCCTGCAAGAATTCAGGAAAATAATGTTTTTATCCACATCTAAAAAGACATTTTTATGGTGTGAGTAACCATGCTGTCTTCACATACCCTCTCTGGAATTTGGGCCAATGGGATGCCAAGTAAAAGGACAATCTTGCCAGTGTGTGGAAAAAGAAAAAAAAGAGGAATATTTATTATATATGTTAAATAGTATTTATTATTTTAGATCTGCCGCTGGTTCAAATTTTCATATTTTGCTATTATGAAGTTCTGACAAGACTCCTTTGTGACAGAAGTATTTAGGTATTGACTAGAATTTCTTGTTTGCATATTTTTTTCTGAATAAAATCAATATTTTATGCCATAAATAGAAGGAAAGCACTCTGATAATGCTCAGCTGGAAATGAGGGAGCAGAACTGTTTTTATGAGGAAGGGCTCAGGTAAATGGTCACATTTTGCTTCTCTGTTGTATTTAATGTCTAGACGGGGAGAATATAAGAGTGGATATTATTTATCTCTTTTTTTTTTTTTTTCTCCTAAAACATATAGGTGTGTTTAGACCATGCAGATCTTCATTTTGATCTCTGCTGCCTACAGAAACCCCACTGATAAAGCTTCTGGTTCCATCTTCAATGTCTCCATTTCACTGCCCTTTCCCCCAGCAAGGATGGCACTTATTTTGCCATTTTAAATATGAGGAGCTGAGGTTAGATTTTAACATCCTTGATTCCCAGAAGCAAAAAAAAAAAAAAAAGAACAGCCTAGAGGGAAGAATCCCATCTTAGATTATTTTAGCTTAAAATGCAAAGAGAGGAAAAATGAGTGGTATAGCACTGAGGACACACCTTTGGTCTGCCTCTTTCCATCCAGGAATCCTCAACACGAGGAGAAACCCAGCTCTGGCTGACAGGGCAGTGCACATTGCACTTTTCCAGAGTGGTTTTACTGGTTTAAGATTGCCTGTTTTGCTTTTCACACAGCTGGCTTGAACAGTTCAGTAGGGAAATTGTTTTGTGGATGCATCAGGATCACATGGAGCAATTCCCATATTCACACAGCATCTCTGGGACAACTCCAGCCATTGTTTCAAGGCAGCTTCATATTAGGGGCTGTTTAATGTCTTTTAGCTCTTTTTTAATGCAGTTTGGCACGAGAAAACAACTGAGATTGGGGTGCCATCAGCCAGCTCACTGCATGCCAGGGTTTGGGAATCTTGGCTCTGTGGCACCCTTTGTTTCACACACCCACCTCCAGCTTTGGGGAGCTCTGACCTGGCTCCTCTCACCCTCTGGATGATGCCACAGCTCCTGTTTCCCAAGGTGACATGGGCAGCAGCACTCCTGAGTATTGGCTGGTGGCCCTGGGAGCCCTGGGGCTGCAGCTGAGCTCAGACCTTCCCTTTCCAGGTTTCCCATTGTCCTCACTGGGAAAGAGTAAGTATTCAACTGGCTCTTGTAGCTGCAGCATGTTGTGCATTTTACTGGCTGTAATTCCTGTCTGTTTGTGCCTGGTGTGATGTCCAGCTCTGCCTGAGTGTTATTTTGCAGATCTGAAGAGGGCTCAAGGGCCAGGTGCTCAGCTGGGATAGATCAGCATTGATGTGTTTACATCACTGAAATGTTTTAACAGAGCTACAACATTTTGAAAATGTTTCCTCTAGGTAGTGCCCATGTTGGTGATGGCAGCATAGCTGTGCCTTGTTGCTCACAAAGTGTCTTGCTTGCATTTTTTTACAGCATTTCCACGTCCCACACCCTGCTCCTGCTGTTTGGCTGTCGTTGTTTGTACAGCTTGAGAATATTTTTCAACAAAACTTGTCTTTCCCAAACATTCATTTAGGCTTGCCTGAATTTTATGAGACTGACTTGGAAATGCTAAATAAAATTCTGACTTGCAATGCTGTCTGGACCTCTACTAAACCTCCAGGGCAATGTGGATGAGAAGTGACAGCTTTTAAGAGGAATTTTTTCTAAAGGAGGTGTTTAATCCTCCTAAGAAAACCCTTACAAATCCAAAATGGTAATATATTTCCTTAAACTGTTTGATCTATAAGCTTTTCTATGTTCTTGTTCTCTGCAGGAAAGATTTTGCCTCCCATGTATTTATATTTTCATTTTTTTGCTTATGTTTCCTTGAAATTTTTGCAGCAGTGGCTTTGAAATGTGTGAAGATAACTAACTGCTCAGAGGTCTAACTACATATTCAGGGACTAAAGTACATGTTATTTAAAAGTTTGCTTGTTTGCTGGAGAAGAGTGCTTTTTTCTGACTTAATTACTTCTTTTAAGTAGCTGTGCAGGCAGGTTAGAAAGGATGCACTGCAGTTTAAGTTTTTAATAATTTCAGCATGAGAATACATGAGGTATAAATGCCTCATTGGTTTCACTGCTCTGTCTGCTCTTTTATACCCAAAATAAGTTATCCAAGGCATTTTTTTGGTGAAAATTATGAATAGGCTGATCTGTAACACCCTGTCCTGTAAAAGGTGCCATGAGATGAACTCACATCCAAGAGAAACTTCGAGCTCCATCAGGGCAGTGCAGATCAGTTCAACCTGGCCTGTTCTGCAGTGCCTGGAATATTTCTGTGGGGTCTCTGCCTGCTTTAATGAGAGGCAGAAACCCCCCCAAGAAAAGCAGCAGGATTCTGATGCTCAGAAGAAGGCATGGATGTGCTGCACAAAGGGCACCCACCTGAGCAGTGAAGAACTGTTGGTGGGTGATGCAGCTCCACAGTTGCTCTGTATTAGCAATGATATTGCTGTTATTCACCCTGTGAATATAGTATAATGTATATTATTATATTATAGTATAATATAATATTATTATATTATAGTATAATGTAATATTATTATATATAGTATAATAATATTATACATTGATATGATATGATATGATATGATATGATATGATATGATATGATATGATATGATATGATATGATATGATATAATATATATTATATTATATTATAGCGTAGTATATTATAGCATAGCATAGTATATTATATTATAGTATAGTATAGCATAGTATGGCATAGTATAGTACATTATAGTATAGTATAGTATAGTATAGTATATTATATTATTCTTTGATATAATAATATTATATTACATTAAATATAATAATATATTATGTAAGGTAATGTATTATATTAATCATTTATATTATATTATATTATATTATATTATATTATATTATATTATATTATATTATATTATATTATATTATATTATATTATATTATATTATATTATATTATACTATTGTATTATAGGCCTGCTCAGCTTTCCTCCTGAACACAATGGGAAAAATCCCACTTCTTTATTCCCACCCCAGCCCCTTCCCCCAGATAAAATGTTTCTTTTTAAGCTTTCATGAGTCCCAATGTTTTGGAGCAATACCCAACTATGCCCAAGTTGGCCACCCTGTGTACTCACGGCAGAGGCTTCAGCTGGCAAAAATCTGTTAAGATTGCTTTTCCACTGCACATCCTTGATAGTCTAACATTGTCCAGGCAGAAATAAATGCCTACAAAAAGTGCACATGCATGGGGAATCTGAAGGTCTCAGTATGTGTCAGGACTTCTGCACAGGTGACAGAAGAGTGTGCAGCAAGGCAAAAGTGTCCTGGATGGGCTGAATTTCCTGTGCATTCCCAAATTGTCTCCACAGCACACAGGAATGGATGATCTGTCCCAGATGAGCCATTGTCACCACACTTGCACTGCTGTGTTGGGGTCTGGCTGGCTGTCAGTCCCCTCTGAGCTTCTGGGAGCTGCTGGTCACAATTGATGGATGGAAAGAGCTGCCAGGGTAGCAGAGGCTCAGAGCTCTATCAGGGCCATAACAGGGACTAGCAAAACTTCTCAGCTTGCTGAATTCTGGTTAAATACCTTACCCACTGGATGGTCTAGTGAGGATAGGCAATTTCACAGCCTTTTGTTGTGTGTTCTGAAATGTTCAGTACAAAAGTAAATTATTGTGTGCTGGGGAACATACCGCATGCTAAAGATGTCAGAGGAGAAATCAAGAGTCAGCACCTCCCGTGATCTGTGAGATAGGGGTGATTAACTGGAACAGATGCCTTCATGAATCCTGCAAGGAGCTATTATCATGCTGGAAAAAAAAAGGGGAAAGAGTTGAGAACGAAGTATACTCTTTAAAGAAAGTTTTTTTGTTCCTTTTTCTTATGCTACAGTCAGAGAAGTCAATAAGGAATGACTACAAAGAGCTATTTATGATATCCCTTCTTCCTACAGATGCAGATACTAAAAGGACTCACCCTGCCACGGTAGGGTAAAATATCTAGGTTCTTCTCTGCATTTTGTGTATGCTCCCCTATTCCATGGGTGACACTGTGACAACTCTGTAAGTCTCTGTTTTTGGGGCTATGCTCCTTCTTGGTCAGTCACTAATAGCTGAGGAATACTCCTTTGGGTAAACTCATTATTGGGCTTAGCATAGCTTGGAAGCAAAAGCAAACCAGTCCCATTGGTTTAACATACCCTAATACTAAAATTAGTGCTGTAGTTAAAATTTCATTCCTACACAGAGACTGCAGGGAGGGACATACAGTGAAAAGCCAGCTGTCCAGAGTTCACCAATTTTTCAGAAAGGAGATGATCAACTCTGCATGCCAATACAAACAAAAGAAATTGGTAGAGCGACCTCTGTTTAAATTATTTTTAAAACATAAATGTTGAGGGGAAAAGGTGTAGATGGAAATAGGCCCCTGCCTCACAAACAGCCAACCCATCAGAATGCAGAATACTGAAAAGGTCATCCTGAAATGGCATAGGACTATATTTCATAAAATATAGGCATTACATTTCTGGAACCTCATTTGTGTGACAAAAACTGTGACAAGAACAGAGGTTGGCACAAAATCAATATACTCTGGCAAGGTTGTAATAAATAATAAAAGTGAAGAACAGCATAAATTTTAACCAGTTTTCATTACAAGTTAAAGCTGGTCTGATTTCCTATGTGATCTCTTGAAGCTACATAATTTCCAAAGAAACATCAGCAAAAGTGTATTATTCATTTTGGATGAAAAGTGCTAAGGCAAATATCAGAGAGAGAGAGAGAAGGAGAGAGGAGGGGGGATGTTTATTACCTTAACTTGTACTTGGGTATTACCAGCAGGACTGGAGGTGTGGAGGAAGGGGTAGGAGACAGATGGGGGCTACCAAACCCCTTTGCAGTCACAGTCCTTGAGGTATCAAGGAATTTTGGCTGTTTTGGTGTTCTTCACCCCCAAGTAGTTTGTTTTACATAAGGCTGAGAAACTTCTCACCCACAAGCAGCTTTGCCATAGCAAAAGCCCCAGTTTCAGCCATCTCTTGACAGAGACAGCTCAGCATCTACATCTTGATGCCTTCATTTTCCAGTCAAATGTACCAGAAATATCAATTAACAAGCATAATCCTCTTGTGATAATCTGTTGCTATCCTCTAAAATTTCAGCAGTGCTGCTGCTGCTGCAGCAGGATTAAACCCATTAGTTGCAATTTTATCAGCCCAAATGGACACAAGCTCCTCCACTTGGCTCAGCCAAGGAGGGAATTGTCTCACTAAGTCCTCCTTGGGCAGGAGTGACTCAGCTCCTGTGGAATCCCTCTCTGGGGGATGCTGGGGAATTCCACTCACAATATGTCTCCATTTAGACTGACAACTTCCCCTGGCTGTGGGTTAACCTTGTTACGGCAGCACGGCTGCAGTGGCCATGTCCCATCTCCCTGCATGGCACAGGAGAGCTCAGCCCTCCCCAAGGAGCAGCAGCCCTTGGAGTCATGGATTACAGGAGAGCTCAGCCCTCCCCAAGGAGCAGCAGCCCTTGGAGTCATGGATTTTTTTGCAGTGGGTGTTTCATCCCTGGACCTGTTAGCCAGCCCCAAATGATAAGAGCCGAAATGAGAGATGTGTAGGACTCCAGGGGCTCACGAAAATGCAGTTTATTCCATCCAAGAGGTTACAGCAGTCCAGGGTCATGGGCAACAGGGCCTGTGTCTGCAGCTGTCAGCTCCAGCTGCAGGCAGGCCTGGAGACCCTTAGTTTAGGTTACAATGCATTATATAGTTTTCTTTGCTGAGCATCCTAATACAGTAAAACCAATCTATACCTTAACTTTTATCTATAGCCTATCATAACTACTGTAATTACCATATTCATGTTACTATTCTCCAATCACTAAAAGTCAGTACATTACAGTTTAAGCTAGAAGTTGTTATTCAGTTTTCTTGCAGTGGAAAATTCTGAGACCTTTTTTCTACTTGCCACATTGGCAGGCTTGTTTGCCTGTGCTATCTTCTTGCTTGGTAAAAACATCTTCTTGTTTGGGGTGGGTTATCCTTTGCTCTAAGTCATAAAAACCCCTTCTAACTAACATACCCTTTGCCTTCTTGGTTATTCAGTAATACTGGCTCAGCAATTATTTTCCTCTATATCAAAACTTGCTTCCAACTGTATTCCTTCATCAGACTCCACATTTAAATATCTTTCTGCCAAGCATACATAACTGTGAGACTTCTTTGTCGAACTTTCATCCTTCCCAACACCAAATCACTCTGGCATCAGCTCCTGGTAATGGGGCAGACGTGCTTTTCTTTGACCTCTCTTGGACAAGGGGTTTAGTGCCTGTTATGCTGGTTCTGTTTTGTTACTTTCTAGTGAAAGTCCAATTTCTAGTCCAATTTTCCAGTCCAATTTCATGTGTCTATTTGACAAGTGCTTTGCTACTTGAACACCATTTCTGCCCTGGCCTCAATAGTAATGGTGCTCAGTGTCCTCTGTACATCACCATACATTGCATCTATTTCTGCCTGGCAAAATTGCATCTTTAATACACGTCCTGTTTCAAAATTTTGTTTTTACTTGGCTTTCACAATTTTTTTTTTTTTTAGTTAAAGGACATTTTGTTTATATTTTTTGTAGACAGACAATGATGTGGCAGAAAGACTGGTGGTACCTGTGGACAGTGTAGTTTTTTGTCAAAATATTTCAGATAGAGGTCATGTTTAATTATAATCCTCACTTTTCAAATTACCCTTTAATGTTTTCCTTCCATCACATTACAACACTTGTCAAACACAACTCAACTTTGCAAGATTTGATCTCTGACCATTGATCATCTTTTACAAATGTTAGCAGACCACTTTGTTCTCTCCTTCCTGCAAGATATCTCCCTAGATAAACACAATTTCTGGCTAAACATCACTCTATCTTCTGAGCAACTACTACATGATGTTCATAACTTGCCAAATGTCTATACAATCATTTTATGTGTAAAAAATCTGATAACAACTGTGTGCCTTAGGACTGACTAATATTGGACAGAAATAACTTCTGTGAGTGGATATTTTTGGCAAATGTGTTGACAAATGCAGAGTGCAGCATTATTGAATTTGTTCAGTTGCCCTCTGTGTCTCAGGAATGTGCCAGACCCAGTACAGCTTTTAATCACTTCACTCTCTACTCAGTCATTTCTCTGCTGTTACAAGCGCAGGCTGCTCAGCAATCACTGGAGCCAAGGCATTTGTAGGACATTCCCTTTGTGTGGTGTCTGTGTCCTGCCCCTCAGCACTCTGTAACTCAGTTCTGCACGTGCATTTCTGCTCTTCACCATAACTGGGCCCCAACTGGCATTTCCAAGAACTCAGGGAAAACAATTTGCTTCATGGAGCAGGTCTTCTAACTATGACTGAGCCATATGTCTTAGATGAGTGTGCAAGAAGAGCTGAAAAGATTTGGGGGATCTGCTAACACAGTGCAGACATGTGGTGTTAATCACATGGGCAGGGAAGAAAGCAGGAAGGGGAATAACAATGCCCTGGGCTGGACAATCCTGGCCTGTGCAGTCTTATCCATTGTACAGGCTGGTCTGTCTGTCTATCTATCTATCTATCTATCTATCTATCTATCTATCTATCTATCTATCTATCTATCTATCTATCTATCATCTATCTATCTATCTATCTATCTATCTATCTATCTATCTATCTATCTCATGTAGAGTTGTAATCTCTATAGTTATATGAAATGAAGAGAGGCATAAAATTCATCCAAATAAGGACAAGTAATGAACTGGAATATTTTTATACAATGTATCTTGGTTTCATCAAATTTCAGATAACGCTCTATTTATTGGAAGATGCAGATCTGTACAAGTCTCCTGACATAAACCCCTGGAGGAACATAATGATTTACAACAATATCCAACCAATGGATGCACAGTGATTGGACCAAATTCAGTTTTTATTGTGAAATTCAATGTTAGAAAAATGGGACTACATACCAAGGGGCACTGACTTAGCTGACATTGTTGTTGACATTGTTCTGGAGATGGTATTGAATTCAGAGTGGCATAGAATTTGGGTTGTGGCAAATTATTTCAGTAGAGGATGGACAACAGGCTGTGGAAGGACACAATTTTTTGTTCTAAAAAGCTGCAAGGCTTCATATTGGAAGTAGGAAAGATTGCTTTCTTTCCTTGAGGCAATCAGCACAAGTCAAAATGTAAATAAGAGAGCTTGGGCATTTTGGAGAGGTGCTTCGGAAATGCATATCATAATAGGAGTGTCTTCTCTAATTGATTATGCAGTCTGAATCCTTGGCATTAAGTGCTTGGCAAAAGTATTACACTCTAGCTCTCCCTACTGGATTATTATCACACAATTTCTGTGTTTAATGGGTGCACTGTATTGCTGTGTTAAACAATTAAATAGATAATACAAGTATCTCACCACACTGATGTGCAGATGTTTCATACCTCACATGCATTTCAACAGATATGGCTATGGCTTGCATCTTTACTTTGCTAATTATTCTTATTTTGTAATATATCAGAAAGAATATGCTGGTATGTCCTGCTGCACTTTATGTAAAGTCACAAGGGAAGATGAGAATATTTCTTTTGGTTGTAATTTCCAAAATTACTCTGTGATTTTTAAGAAATTAAGGCCACTTTTAAAAATGTTTTAGGCTCTTTAGAAGCCTGAACTTCAATGGCTTTCACTGAAGCTTAGTTGTCTGTCTGAAAATTCCTTTAGTTATGTTTTTCATATGATTTTTATGTATTTCAATTGATTTCTGAAAGTTAGTAGAGACTACTCTATACAGATTTCATGTTTCTGCTATGCCCAGTTGTGACTATCTACTTTTTCAGAGGGAAAAAGCAAGCAGAGGTATTTTAAGTGAGCTAAAATATGCATAGGTTCTGTTTTGCCTTTCTCTCCCAGTATGGCATTTGACATATCAGGACTAAGCTAAGGAAAGGTAAATTCTTCACTGATAAATATTTGATTGCAATATGTTTGCCCACATACTGCAATAAATTGGTCTTTAATGGCAGCAAGACCTCTTTGACACTTTATGCCAGACAAAAAAGTGTGTATACACTTTTACCTGTATGTTGAGATAATGATGGGCTTATAACACAAGGTTTTGTTCTTTTTCTGAGACATCACAAACACGGAGAAATTTTAAAAATGATGTAGTCATATACTGTGGTTGTAAATGCAACCATTTTCTTTATAAAATAATGAAAGAGAGCAATTCTATTGTTTTTTAAATAATTGCTACTTCACTGCAAAAATCTGTACAACAAAAGAAAGCAGATTATTTTGGTGTGTGTGTACCTATGGCCCATAGTAAATGTCACTTGAAGAACTGAAGCCATTTTATTGTCACTGTAAAATCCATAGGCATGAATTCACGCAGATTAAATCAAATAAAAATAACCTGCTAAATTTTTAAAAAACGATCAGAGATCAAGCCCTGTGTCTGAAAATAACAGTCTAAAGTAATAAAGAATATGGTAGGTGTGATCTGGGCAGTTTGTTGGTGAGGGTTAATGCAAACTAAGGGAGTGAGAAAATTATGAAGCATGGGCAGATCAGGGTGCAAGTTTTCAGGTTTGCTCTTTAATCCTTTTTTGGTTTTTTGGGTCTGGTTTTACTTTTTTGGTGCAGGGGGAAGGAAAGGAGCTGTTGTTTTACTTTGGTTCTGATTTGTTACTGGAGATTTTTTGTTATTGTTTTGAGAGTTTTGGTTTTGATTTAGTTTTAAAGCACAGAAGATATTCCAACATTTCAGTGTGGGCATGGACTTTTACCCAAGAGAGACATGGTCCATCCTGGGTAGTCAGGGGTCTCTCTGTGCATGAGAACCAAGAATTTCTCAGTGGAGTGAGTTCTTTCCATGATGTAAGTTTAGCCACAGGAGATGCCAGGTGCAAACTGGAATTTCAGGTGCAGTCTGGAATTTCTGAGCAGGCTGCTTCTCCATGAGCAGAACAAGGAGCCTCCTAGTTTAGGTGCTTTAGTTTGCTGCTCAGAGACACATTTCCCAAATTTGGGCTAGTGTAAATTCAGCTCCTATGCTAAAATTTCTTTATTGTTGTACCTGATATAATTCAGTTTTAACCTCACAATAGCAGTGACATTACTGAAAAATATCAGAACCTATAAGTCACTAGGCTTATATAGACTCCAGTCCATTCTCTCTTTTTTAAATTTGCCTTGTCACTTCAAATGTTTATTACACTTATTAACGTGTTTTACTGATAGAGGAAGTTTACACAAAGTACATCAGTGGATTAGATCAATTAAAAAGATTTTTATTTCACCTCAATATTTTTGAGAGGTATTTGGTAGTGTGAAAATATTGGTAAGGAGGATTGAGTTTTACCCCTGAAAAACTATTGGCTTTGTTATCTACCATTGGTTTGATCCAACAAGGGCAAGATATTAAAAAGCTAGAGAAGACACAGAAAAGGAGAGAAAAATAATGCTAAGTACTGAGTAAAAAATGCTGTGTATTTTAGGAGACACCCTATAGAACACAACTTTAATATGTGGAAATGGAGTTTCAGACACTACTCTGACTATATTGATAATCTCTTCCAATGGAAAAATGGCTAGGTACTAATTGCTCTGTATAGGTAAAATGGAAAAGAAAGAAAAGCCAGATGTGCAAGCTATAGTTGCATGGATTAACCTGAGAGTCACAGAATTTTGATGCAAAGGTGGTTAATATATGTAATAAATCCCACGTCTAAGTGACATATTTTCCATTTCTATTGTCTTTATGTTAGTCTTTATGAAAGAACCACTTGGCTTTCACCTTAGCAGAGCTCTGCGTTAACATGCCTCTGCCACCTCTGTGACAGATTGTTTCACTGCCTGTTGGGCAGTATAGAAATGGATCCAGACCAATAATGGAACTAATTTTGGGCCATAGTCATAGGTTTTAGAGCTAACTCAGCCTGAAGAGAAAATATATGAAGTCATCTGTCAAGACAGGGAGCTGAATTTGAAATGGGCGTGTACAGTTCTTGCTGTACAGTCCATAGCACCTTCCAGCTGGTCACATCCTTAAAATACCAGCTGCATGAAGAGAAAGAGTAAATATAAGGCTATCACAAAAAATCTTATTTAGTACCTGATGCTGAGCTTGTCCTTTTTTTGTTGAAGAATTTTAAAGTTTCAAGCCTGTCTGTTGTCAAATTGGGGAAGTTCCCAAGGATCCAGGAAAACTCCACTCAGTCTTTGTTTTCTTCATTCTCCTTTCCAGCTCCTTATTTTTTGCCTAAAGAATCCTTTCTTCTCTGACATTCACAGAGCAATATAACATTTATTCTGTTTCAATTAAGATAAAGAGACAGAAAGCAAATGCTGCACAAAGGTTGCCACCCTAAGTAGGAATTGTGCATGTGTAGAATTGGAGAGAATACAAATTTTATTGCCAAGAAATAAATAAAGCCTATGCTTCTGAGTCTAATTTCCTTTTCCTTTTCCTTTTCCTTTTCCTTTTCCTTTTCCTTTTCCTTTTCCTTTTCCTTTTCCTTTTCCTTTTCCTTTTCCTTTTCCCCCTTTTCCCCTTTTCCCCTTTTCCTCTTCCTTTTTTCCTTTTCCTTTTTCGCTTTTCCTTTTCTCCTTTTCCTTTTCCTTTCTTCTTTCTTCTTTTTTTTCTCTTTTCCTTTTTTTCCGCTTTTCCTTTTCCTTTTTTCCTTTTCCTTTTTTCTTTTTTCCTTTTCCCTTTTTCCTCTTTTCCTTTTTTCCTCTTTTCCTTTTCCTATTTTCTTTTTTCCTTTTCCTTTCTCCTTTCTCCTTTTTTCTCTTTTCCTTTTTTCCTTTTTCATTTTTCTTTTTTCCTTTTCCTTTTCCTTTTCCTTTTCCTTTTCCTTTTCCTTTTCCTTTTCCTTTTCCTTTCCTTTTCCTTTTCCTTTTCCTTTTTTCCATTTCCTTTTCCTTTTTCCTTTTTTCCTCTTTTCCTTTTTCTCCTCTTTTCCTTTTTCTGTTTTTCCTTTTTTCCTTTTTCCTTTTCCTTTTTTCTTTTTCTTTTCCTTTTCTTTTTCTTTTTCTTTTTCTTTTTCTTTTTCTTTTTCTTTTTCTTTTTCTTTTTCTTTTTCTTTTTCTTTTTCTTTTTCTTTTTCTTTTTGTTTTTCTTTTTCTTTTTCCTTTTCCTTTCCTTTTCTTCTTTTTTCCTTTTCCTTTTCCTTTTATCCTTTTCCTTTTCTTCCTTTTTCCTTTCCCTTTCTATTTTCCTTTTTACCTTTCCCTTTTCCTTTCCCTTTCTTTCTACCATGAGCTTCTAGATGGATGTGAAAACAAGTACCATGTTTAGCTGAAAAGAACAAATGCACCCCAATTTAAAGTAATATAAAGAACCCCCCCCAAATTTATGACTTATTGAATAAACCCCTTAAGCTTGTATACATCTCCTCTGACATAGAATTAGAGTGTTTAAAAGCAGAACTGTACACCTGCAAGAAACTGATGAGTGCAAGGACAGGTCCATGGAGTGTTTTGTCAACTGCCTGCCACTTCCAGTACAGCAACCAGTAAAATGTCACTCCCTCTGACTAAGAAAGAGTAATTAAAAATATATACACCTGGTGGAGAAACTGGGCTGGAGATGGCCTGCTAATGGCATCATATATCACTGCATGGCCTGGCGTGGAAGAAGAATGACCTGCTGAAAACACCCCTTTAAGAATATTTATAGGAGCTAAATGAACTTCATTATATCATCAGATAAGCCATAAACACATCTTGAAAGCATTTCAGGTAACCTATTTAAGGAAAATAGTATTTTTAGTGGTGTAATCTAAAAGAAAACAGTTAATGTGGACCTGAATTGAAACAATATTCTGCAAAATAAGCCTTATGAGGAGTGGACAGTCACCTTGCTGTTAAAATCTGCTTTCACACTTTTATGATTATAATATTCTGCTGCTTGATTGAACATATTTTATTATCCTTACATGTATTTTATATAAAACCCACCTGTATGATGCTTACACTTATGTTGTGGAAAGCCTGGTAAAGTCACAATTTTTTTGGTCTTCTTCTGCATGCAAGATTTGGGAATGAAATATCTGTTGCCTGCTGGCTGATCTTTGATCCACCATCCTCAGTTGCAGAGCAGATTTGGACTTCAGTAAACAGAAATAGAACTATGTGTGGGCTGTGACTAAACTCATTTCAGCACATTTGGAGGGTGCTAAACAAGTCAGCCCTCGTTTGCAGAGCTTCTGACTGGAATCAGGAAAAGTGACACAATGAGAAACAGGAGCAAAATTTCCCTGAAACATATGCATGAGGCAATTTTTTTTCCCCTTTCCCCCATGGCTTACTGACAGAAGTGACATATCAAATGTATTTCATGCTATTATTTATTAGCACTGGTCATTCCTGTAAGTTCAAACAATATGTTTTTTACACAATGAAAAAAATGATAGCACATAAATATATGGGTGAGTGTTTGTTCTGAGCATAGACACAGAATATACAATGAATATATTAATCCAAATTCATCACCATCTTTGAGAAGGAAAATGTGTTATCAGCCAAGAACCATGTGCATATTACAGAGTTGTTCACAGGAGGGATGCTTCTAACACACCAGTCCAAGGGAATGGGAATTATTTGGCCCATTTCTTCAAGCTCTGTTTTTCTGGTGTGGTTTTTTGCTTTTCTTCTTGTCTCTCTTTTAGCACATTGAAGATGGACACCAGGAACTGCTGTGTTGCTCACTCCATTTTACCACAAGTTTTGCAACAGTTGTGTTTTTCCTGAAGTTCTAATTAGCTGAAGGCCTGTGATTGTGATAAAATGTCAGAGTTTATTTTATAGAGAAAAAAGAGATTTTAAGTCTTGTAGCTGCAGAAAGCACTTCAGAATAAAATCCTTCTGGCTTTAAAACTAATGAGAATAAAGCAAATGAAGTTCAGAAATTATTATAAAGTTATGAGTGTAATCAGTCAAATGAATCTTAGAGGAGAAAAGAGAATAAGGATAATCTGATTTATCATGGTGTATTTTATGTCAGCAGAAAAATCAGAGCCAGAAGAAAGCAAATCTGAAAAGATGCTGAAGAGGTAAGGACATAGAAAAAATGGATGGCAACCAGAGAGACATAATGAGCACAGAGTACAGAAACTGTTTTTATTCTTGTCCCAGTCCAATTCTCTGATCATATTTCTGGACTTTACCATCCTTAAAATAAAGCAGAAGACTTACTAATGTCCCAAATAAAGCCTTGAAAAAAATGGTGAAATAGCATGAGGTAAAGGAAGAAATTATAGTTGAGAGGCTTTTTGTCAAGTATCTATTCTGGCACAGGAAAAAGAAAAAAGAAAGAGTTTTAAATTGTTCTGGGAAGAAATGCAAGGAACCTTTTACTGTGTGCATTTTCCCCTTCAGTAGAATAAGAGAGGAAGGGTAGACTGAGAGAAAGAATCACATTCTTGTGCCACTCAGTGCAATATTAGACTGAGGCAAACTTCTGGTTTTTTCCAGGCTTTCAAGTGCCTTTCTCACTGATGTGCAGGCACAGGTCTGAGAAGTGATGCTCTCCATATATTGATGCACATTTCTGCATCCTGAAGTTTCAAGTCATCTGTGGACATCAAAAAAATATATTTTTAAAATCCACTGTCCAGAATATTGTCCTGATATTTTTACAGGGAAAGGAAATTCACTTTTCATGAATGAGAGGAAGAAACGCTTGATTTTGATACTTATTTTTAATTATCTATCTTTTAAATGCCACTAGTATTGGTAGATGAAGACTGGTCATATTGTTAAATATATAGCACAAAAAAAAAAAATAGAGATTTCTTGCCTATGGCATATGAGGGAAGCAGTAGGGAAGCATTTCCCACTGGCAGCCAAGTAATCAAAACACACCCATGATTTTCTTTGACACTTCTAAATTTAGAGAAGGAATGTGAAAAACTGGGTTCCTGGGTGTGGTGTACCCTTCAAGGCACAAAATAAAGTGTAGATTGGACAGAGATAATACACTTTTTCTACTTTTTAACCTGGGCTGTTAAAAAATGAAGTTTGTTTTTGCACGCTGTCCTGTGTCTCTGCTCTTCTGTTTTCTATTAACATCTGAACCCATGGGTCAGTTTTAACTAAATGGAAAGACCAAGCTTTTCCAAGATTATTTCAATTCTACAAGTTCATGACAGCTGTTGGGGGAGAGAGATACTCAAATTTAGGTACTTCTAACCCAGGAAAATGTTGAATCACTTGTCTGTCTGTCCACAGCTGTGTATGAATGAGTAATCAGCAACCTGGTGCTCCACATTCACCCTGTCCACCCTCACAAGGGTGTTGGAAATAAACAGAGGGGCAAGGAAGAAAGAGGAGAAGCGGCAAAAGCAATTTTCAAAACAGTGTGCAGATACAAAGGGAATCAGCCTCCAGAATGGCAGCTGCTTACCAGTGTTTTTATTCAATTTTATATTCCCTTTATTATGTATATAGAAATTAATCTGCCACAGAGATTAGGGGTCTTAAACAGAGTTTTAGAAGAAGCTCCTCCTCTGAAGCCCAAGATTTTGCCCTGTTGGCTCTGAAGACAAGGTTGGTTGTCATAATTTTTATCTAAAACATCAAGATTTTTAAAATATTAATCTTCAGTTCATAGAAGAAATATATGGGCACATAAATTCTATAGAAGCTCTCAGAAGTCTTTCTATTGACAATGATTGTAAATATGTCTTTTTATTTTATTAATACTATTTACAAATGCCATGTAAATTCTTATTTGTGCAGTGTGTGCTGTCATGACTAGATTAGGAATTTAGAGGATACCCTCTGCTTTAGAATATTTTGTAGGGAAGATTGGGAAAGGTGGCACTGTGAGTTAATAACTCCTTTCAGCTTGTGATGAGGATTATTAAAAATGAAGGGGAATGTGGAAATCTGGACTCAGTTTAAATTGAAGTAGTGAGGGGGAAGGAAAAAGTGTTTACCACCTGTGGTTCAGGGTAGGGAAGCACACTCAGAGATGGCTGAGAGCATTAGATTAGTGACTGCAGTGATATCTAGGGAATTTTAATTTGTATAATTTATTCAATCATTAATAAGGAGGACTAGAGTTTCATGTAGAACTCATTTTTATATCAGTATGTGTTACAGGCAACTCAGCAAGGAAAAACTTCAGACTGAATTTTATTAAGTAAAATGGATATGGTAAGTGCCATAATCATTAGGGATGGATTTTGGATACAAATACAGGTGTATTAACATGTAAATGTTCCAATTTAATACAATCAGAAATGTATTAAGTAAAATAGATTGGCAGTGTTTATGAGCAAAGAACTCTTGAGGACAAAAAAGAGGTATAATTTGCAAAAGGATTGAGAGGAAATACTGTAAAGCAAAACCTGAAATATAAATTATTTAAAGCCTCTGTGGATGACTGATAAGTTGTTAAGCTAATTGCAAGTAACAACAGAGAAGTAAAAAACCTCACTGAGTAAAAAAATTTGCAATAGCTATAATGTTTTAGAAGAAACAGAGAAAGGGTAGAAAAGAGCATTTGAAGAATG
Organism: Melospiza melodia melodia; assembly: GCF_035770615.1. Lineage (NCBI taxonomy): Eukaryota > Metazoa > Chordata > Aves > Passeriformes > Passerellidae > Melospiza > Melospiza melodia. The sequence continues at coordinate 134,869,500 of NC_086195.1, forward strand.
AGATAGAAAAATGAGTTTCTGTTGCCTGCTCTGGAGGGACAACCAAGGGGTGAAATATCCCTGTGATGGAGCTGCCTCCAGTGAGTGGAGGATGAGGCAAGAAAAATAAGTAAAATGAGTAATAAAATAGAAAATGCAAGATAAATTTAACCTTTTCCATAACCTAGACTCCTTGGTTACAACATTTTGAGTCTTTGTCTTCCTTATAAAACCACTGACCACCACAGGGAAGGGCTGATTCTTTAAAGCATCCCAGCCCTTCTGTGTCTGTCCCAGACATGGATGTGCACCTCTGGGTCACTCTTTGAATTGAGTCTTCTTAGACATCTGGAGATGAAAACCAGAAAACAATGTTTCATGTGATAAAGATAGCTTTCTCCCCCAAAAATGGGAGGAGAAATTGGTCCAATTATTGCTGGGAACAAACACAAGAGAGGAAACATTAGAGGTCTATGTATATTCCAATATGTTCTTAAAAAACCCCAACCCCACTCAGCAGTTAGAACTCATTTAGGGAAAAATTAAATATCAAACTACTGGAAGGACATTGAGCATAATCTCTTTAGTGCTTGACAGTTTGGCATGAGTCTTTTTGTCTGTTTCTTATGATTAAAAAAAGAAAAAGTTAAACATCTATAAAAATGGATTTTGCAGGGAAGATGACAAATAAAGTTGTCAAACTATAGCACAAAACACAGGCCCTTCTCATTTCTTTTCCACATCTAAGTTGCTTTACTAGTGCTGGACACAAAGTGGAACAGAATAGCAAGATTTTCTGTCAGTGTTTTTTTTCTTTTGAGCAGCATGCAGTATATGTCCAGAGACAAAATGTGGGATGTGGAGGAACTGGTACAATTCCTATTTATTTCAAAATAGGGTTGAAGGGTATTCCTGAAAGCTGTTGCCAGGAGTGAGCTGCTTGGGAAGACAATGAAAATTGAGGTTATCTCTGCTTTTACCTTAGCCAACTTCTTGGACAGCACCTTATAATTACTGAGAGTGAAGTATTAGTAAATGAAACATGGTCTATGTTGGAAATAAATAAATAAAATAGTAAATTAGAAGTGTGTGTACTATATTGGATAATTGTGCTAATATCTTGGCAGATGTGTTGCTAATGCTCAAATCAAATCATACCTAGGAGGGATTTTCCTTTAATCTTAGGAGAGGCACTTCAGCTGCAGCGTTGTAAGAGAGGTGCGAGCTGTTTCTGTTCTGGCAGTAAGCATGGTCATATTTAATACAAAAATATTAGGGAAAAAACACATATTTTTAGAAGGAAATAAGTAGGAAATATAGGCAATGGGTATTGTTTTTACAATGTGAAGGAATGAGGGAGAGCCAGAGAAAGTTCTCATTTGAAAGAGGCTGAGGGAGGTGTCTTATTCTGATATTCCAGATGAAAATTATGAAAGCTCAATCGATCTGTTGTAATGTGCCTGTTGTAATTTGGCTGGACCTTGAGATTGCTGTGTTATGACCAAGAAATGAGGAAAATACTGCATCTTTCTAATGTGAATTTTCCAAGGTTTTCAGTACCCAGTGCTGTTCACAGAATCATTCAAGCTGCCCTCACAGCATCTTTTATCACATTTGTCTGCCTCACTGGCGCTTTTGCTCACTCTGTCATGCAGCTCGTGTGTGTGCTGCAGGTGATCAGCAGGCAGTGACCCAAGCCTGCCCTGGCTGCGTTCCCCTGCCAGGCTGGAGCCTCCCCTGCGGCACAGCCAGCGGGGCCCTGGCCACCAGGGAGGGATGCTGACCTCCATCACAGGGCTGGGAGCCTCTGTGTCCTCAGAGGAGAGGTCCCCACAGCAGGCTGTGGCTTCACAGGCACCAGGAGGTGGATTCCTGTGGGGAAAAATAATAGTTATGTGGCTTGCAGTGCCCCAGATAAGTGGTTGTGACAGCCTTCAGTGCTTCAGGCAGAAAATGGCGACGTGCTGCTGCTCTGAAATGGTGCTGTCAGCCAGGCACGCTGCTCCTTTGGACCCCTTCGTGCCTTCAAAAGGTGGCAGGAATCCTGGAGAGCAGACAAGATCCTGAATAACTCAAACATAAAGGATGTGTGAGGTGTGGAAGCGTGGGTGAATATTGAGATGCTGTCCAGGAGTGCAGAGACAGGGATGGGACAGAAGTTGGACCGGGTAAGGATCTGAATGGCCACAGGAAGGGTGTCAATAGACAATTCAACATGAAAAGAAAGACCAAGGAATATGTGGATCTGTTGCTAAAATGGTGCAGGAGACCTGCTGACTAGCCAGATGGAAGACAGTGAGGTTCTCAGTGCCCTCTTCACCTTGATCCTCGCTGATAAGTTTTGGTTACCAATCCCAGAGCCCCAAGACCTGAGGAGAAGTCTGGAGCAAGGCAGAGTTACACTTGTTGGAGGAGGATCTGGTAAAGGAATGTCTAAACAACCTGGACATACACAAATTCCTGGAACCTGATGGGATACAGCCAGGAGGTGCTGAGGGAGCTGCCCCATGTCCCTGCCAGCTCTCCCTCCATTATTTGTGAAAGGCTGTGCTGATGAATACGACTTTGAGACCTGGAAGAAAGCAAATGTCAACTCTGTCTTCAAGAGGGAAGATTCAGGGAGCAGCAAGCCACTCAGCCCCACTTCAGTCTTTCAGAAATGATTTCCAAAGAAGGTGATTTGGAGCAGTCAGCAAGGATTTCTGAAGGGGGAACCATGCCTGACCAACCTGAGAACCTTTCATGATGAAGTGATGGGCTCAGTGAACAAGGGCAAGCAGTGAGTGTTGTTTATTGTGACTTCAGCAGAGGTTTTACCAATGTGTATATATATCTATATATCTATCTAAAAATGTATACTAATACCTGGTTGAGGAAGTAAAGAATGCAGAGTCAGACTCTTCTTGGTCTCTCTAACAGGTCAAGACGCAGCAGGCACCAACTGAAATACAGCAAGTGGCCAGAAGAAAACACTTTATTTTGTGAGAGTGGTGGTTGGGCTGTGCCACAGGTTGCCCACAGAGGCTATGGAATCTCCATCCTTGGAGATACTAAGAAGCCAACTAGACATGGTCCTCAGCAGCCTCTGTGAGTGATCTTGCTCTAAGCAGGGGTTTGGAGGTGCCTTCCAGTCCCACAGTGGTTCTGTAATACAGCAAAGACATACACTCATTCAAATAACTTTTGTTTCTACTTTTGGGAGGCTTATAAACTTTTAAAGGGAAGGTATGAAAAATAGATGAATGGAGTTTTTTCATTATTAATTTTAATCATGGAAATATTTTTTTTTGGTATAAATGAAATAAGCTGTCTGCAATCAAACAAGGCGTGTATGTTTTTAAGAGCTGAAAATAGGGCTGAAAATTCCTGTGTTTAAAAGTTTCCATGCTGTCACTGCAATAAATTAAGTTTCTAATTAAACACATGCTCACATACACACTCTTGGATGGGAATGCTATGCTTGATCAATAGCCCCAGGCTACACAGTAGCAGGCAGAATTATAGCAAATGGAACTGGATGAATGGGTTTACTTAATGACCACAATATGATTTATTTCTTGGTGGGAAACAGGGTAGGAAGACATCAAATTGCTAAAAATATTACCCAAGCAAATTAAGATATGATCTTACAGGAGATAGATTCCCCAGGGATCCCATATGAGTACAGTAGATCAGAGCTCAGATCACTGTAAAAGAATCATACTTGATGAAAGTGTGTCAGCTAATCTGCATTCAGCTTGTTTGCCATTTATAATTAAGAAGGATTTTTTGTTATGTTTTATTGTAGATGGCTTAGCTGTGGACAATTGCTGACTTAATCTGCACATTTTCACAGTGTCATGATTTTAGCTGCTGGAGGAGTCTGGGTACAAGAAACAAAATTAATGAAGAAAATTCCCCATATAGTAAAGCAGATCAAAAGTACATCTTTGAGTAAACCCTCATGGAATTTCATTTTTTGAACACAGCCCCATTTTATTTGGCATTTGCACTCAGAGTTGAAGCAACAGCCTGTGAAAGGTGTGCAGGAATGTGCTGGAAGCTTCTGGTGGTGAATCTGGGACTGGCAGCTACATTTTGGTCTGTGCCACTGGGGATCTGTCACTGACCCCTCTGACCAGTTATTTACCCTGCCAGTGAAGTGAGCAAACCCAACCAGAGCTGAGACAGAGAGAGGCAGACAAGGAAGTTTTCTGAGTTCCGACTTTGCTGTAAATAAAGGTTTGTGTCATAAGGCTTATGACCTAAAGTGAGCCAAAATTGAAAGAGCTGAAAAAACTAGCAGCAGAAGAAGTCTTCTTCAGTCCCCCAAAATACATTCACACACATATATTCATTTTGGTTCTGGCTATTTTCAAATGTTCCTTCAGTTTCTCTTTCTCCCTACTTATTTATCTGTGAAAAATGCAGAAACTGAATATAAATTAGGCTTTGACTTTTTCTATAATTGTGCTTTTCAAAGGAGATAATTAAATTTCTGCCTCTTTGGGAAAAGGTCAGCAAGTTGGGGTAACAAATATTCGTATCTCTAGGGCATTTGCCCTTATTAGCCATGAATCACTGTTTCATAAGCTTGGAGCCTTGGCTAGAATCCATCTAGCCTAAAATACTTTGAAAACCAATGAATTAACTGAGATCCACTTTAATAGTTCAACTTTATTACTAATTAACCTGTATATGCCCCTGTTTGTTATGCTGTAATTCAGAAACTAACACTGTGGCTATTGTCTAGACATATATTAAATGTAGAGTGCTATTTCTCCACTTACTTTAGGGATTTGTTGCTGTGCTGATCACTTGTTTTGTACACAAGTTAAGGTTGTAGACAGTGTAAAGAGGTTAGTGAAGAAGCCTTTGAAAGGCTGATGTTTGACTTTATGTTGACCTCCAAATCAACTGACTTATCTGCAGGATACAGCTTGCATTTTGGGTGCTGAGGAGCTTAGTCACAAGCTGGGGAGAACACAAGATTATGTCTCTATTTTGTGCAATTAGTTTTGTGACTTGAACTCCTAATTACAGTTTCTGTTCAGATTTTCAGCAACTTTTAAACTTTTGGGATGGCAAAGTTGTGTTTTTGTCACCTGCAATTTCAGACTGAGGTATCGTGACCAGTTTCTACGTTCTTGTGACTTGTGACCAGATCCATAAAACCTCTCTCTGAGGACTTCTGATGTTTGCTGAGATGAAGCTGGAGCTGGCACCAAGCTGGGAATTGCATATCCATGCTGTTGGAAAACAGCTGGCCTTGAAGCATCCTTTGGCAGTGGGAGCAGCCTGGGGCAGGGCTGAAGCTGAGAACCCAGAGCATCGTGCTGGCCCAGCTGAAGCAAGGTGACAAAAGCATGGCTTTGGTCTTTGCCATCAGGCTCTTGCTCATTTAAGTGCTTAGACCTATCATATCCTAAAGGAAAGTTTAGATAGTCAAGTGACCCCCACTCAGCTTCATCCTTAGCATCAGGGGGTCACTAATTTTCATGGAGTTCTACTTAAGATGTAACTATCTGACTGCTTATCCTAATTTAAAGCCCAGTGGAATTGAAACACTGAGTTGTCCTCACTTCTCTCACTGGTTGAGGCTCATCCTTAGAAGATACTTCTATGTTGTGTTTGTGCAAAGCAAAAAAAAAAAATAAATCTCCTCCTATTCTGACTCTCATTTCCTCTGTGGATTAGCCATTAGTATATGCTTCCACTACTAAGAGGTTTAGATGTTTGAATATTTTCTTTCTTCTTGGATATGTTTAATTAATAACACATCAGACTTTAAACCCTGGTCTTTATTGTACTCTTCAGTCTTCATCCTTCCTGCTGAAACATTTGTGTGTGGTGTGGACCAGAGATGAAGGACTGCAATCACAGCTTGTGCCTTGTTATGAGAGTGTTTGCTAAGAAATCTGGGTTCCTCTTGGCACAAGTTTAAGCATTTTAAGTATGGGTTGTAGCAGGAAGAGTAAGAGTAAGTTTTTTCCCTGGGCAAGCAGCCTAAGAGTGAACATATGGGGTCACATTTCTGTTTGGGTGCTTGTTTGCCTCCCTCTGCTCTACTGAATAGGGAATATTGATAATATATTTAATATTGGAATCACAATAAGAGGGCATGAGAGCATCTTCTCTCACACAGGTCTGTCATACACAGATTCATACTTTCACCTGCAAGGCAGGAGAAGTGGGTTCATAGCCCTTCAGAGGAAGGAATAGAAGCTCGAAGCAATAAAGTTAAATATGTGAGAGCACTTTCGTGCATGATTTCTATACTAAATATCACAGTAACACATAGTTCACTCAAAAACTGAAAATTTTGGTAATGGAGAACAAGTAAAAATGTGAGTGCGCCTAGCCATGTGAAAGAAGCAGATATTAGCAATACATTAAATTACAACTCCAGGCACAGGCATAGTCTGTCTTTTTTTTTAATTTACTATCAATCTTCAGACCACAAAAAGCAAAAGCTTTCTCCTAGTAATTTAGCATTTTTTCAAGTTCTGCCAAAGATCTGACAAAATGCAATGAGTCTCTGATAATAGGTAAGTGTGACTTTATCCAAACACTTAAAATTATCTTAATGCAGGGCATTAACTGTGTCATAGAACTTGCCTAAAAGAATGTGGGTCTGCTCAAGAGGAGCAGAGGAAAATTTAGGTAAATTTAGGAGAAAATGTGTGCATGACCTCATAGGAACAAAACTTACATCAGCTGGTTTAGAAAAGACCAACAGAAATCAAAAGTTGGTGCAAACCAACAGGTTTATGGGGCCTGATGTCCTGTATGGAAAAGTGTCCAGCAGCAATTGCTTCAGAGAACGGAGCAAAATAACTTGCAATAGGAACTGTCTAGGAACAAGGCTTAGTCACTTTTTCTAACCATGCCAGTAATTTCACTATTTCAATTCCATTTCCTCTAGCTGTGCCTGCTCTGTGTAAGGAGAAAATGCGAAAAGAAGTCTTGATGGATACTCTACACAATTTACTATTTTGTTTGTTTTTATTACTTCTCCTATAATTTACCTCTGCTCAAAGATTAATGCTCTCCAGACATCTTTCCCAGAAGGAAAATAGAAATGGATTTTTCAATTTAAAGAAGCAAATAAAACCCAAATCTTCCTCTCTGAAGACAACATTGAAAGTATACATAACTGATGCCAAGAAAACAGAGTTAAAGAAATAATCTCAGCTACACTTCTATGACTGGAAGGCCTTCAGTATACATGACCATCTATATGTATTTATATTTATGTACTTTAAAGAGAAGTGTGTGGGGGGGTAGTTATTCTGTTTGGGTTTTTTATTTAGAGTATAACCTGGAGGTTTTTTATAAACCCATAAAAACTTTTTATATTTGAGCATTGCATAGTGAAGTCAATAAAATGAAAAGATTATTTCTAATGAAAGTTTTGCTATGCAGATGAAAGAGGAAGAATCAGAAAAGTGGTTTTCTCTTTAAAGACATCCCTAGCAATGCATAGGTGTCTTTCAGTAGGGCTAATTTAATATTTAGAGTGCTCTGGCACCCAAGTGTGTGATGCTCTCATTTGAAGGTGTAGCAACTCACTGAACTTGATGTCACAAGCCACTTGTGGGAAAAAAAGGGGGAATAATGCCACAGTATTTTGGAGGATTATAGGAAATTAGGCAAGTAAAGACAACAGCCCATCAGAGTTTGAAGGAAGTCTTTTCAAATATTCCCATGGCTCTTGCATCTTTGTAGACCAAGGCAGACTCAGAAATGAGTTGTAAGTTAATGATATGTTAGAAGAAAAGAAGAATAAACATCAACAGTCATAAATCCATTTTTTTTTCCTACTATTTGAGTGTTACTTCCTTGTTTAAAAAAAGGGCCACATTTGTCTGGCATTTAGGTGCTGGGAAACATTCTGTAACAGCAATGGTTTTCTACCCAAATTTTTACATAATATTTTCTTTTAAAGATTTACATATAATTTAAGTTTGACTTTTATAACTTTCTCTGTCCACTCAGCCCTGTTCCTATCAACACTAGAGGTGTTGAATTGCTTTGTAAAGTAAAACCCATAATTTTCCAGTTTGACTTTTCAAGTAGGTCTCTGATGGTTACCTTGATGAAATTATGCAATCTAGGATCTTTTTCCAAACCCGTGTCTGCATTTTGGATTATCCTTCAGGGCTCCATTGTGCTAAAGTAACCAGTGTTCCCTAACAGCTTTCTGTAACACCTCTGGGGCAATGAAAAGGCTTTTTCATGTCTGAAAAAAGTCCCAGTTCCTTGTCCTGCTGCCCTTGCCATGAGACAAGGCTTTGGCAGTGCCTGTCAGAGCAGCCTTCTCTATGGTATCAGAAATGTCAGGGTAAAAGCTGCCAAATTTTTGATCCTGTTGGCTATGGGCATTTATATCACCTTGTGGGGGTGTATATTTTTTCAGTGTATCCTTCATCTTAATGGAGTGTGATAGCTTATGAAAGCCAGCTTGACATTCATTACCACACAGATTTTTTCCTTTTGTCCACCAATAATATCTTTGTGATGGCAGCAGAAACTGTTTACATAAGAAAAGGATTGGAAAATATTCATGATTTTGTAGGTACTTGGGGCAGTTAAGTCCTTTTATTCATTGGAAGCAATAATATCAGGCATGGCCCAGTAAGAGTTCATACTCCTGCTATCTCAGGCTAACAAACTAACAATTCTTTTGTCCTGCATAATTCATTTATCTAATTTGTATGTGGCACAAGGCTGAAGCTTAGAAACTGAAATGTTCATCAGTGGCCTAAGTACTGAGTGTTTAAATCCCTTTCTGATAAAACACAAATGAAGAAATGGCTTTCCCTGTCAATCTAACAATAAAAGCATTTTTTCTGCATTCAGGAAATACAGGAACACATGTTTTAGCATCATCAAATGTGTATCTAACCTATTGGGCCATAAAACATTCCTTGAAGGGTTTGCTACTCTGTTTTAGCACACATTGGAACACCAGTCTTGACTACTTTTTTTACCATTCCTCTGCACTTTTCTAATGGTCTCTTATTCTCTCTTGTGAGGATTCAATTATTTCCTGCACACTGAAATAATTTCAGCAGGGGCACTGCCTCACATACAATCTCCTGAGCCAGGCCACATCAAAACAGGGCTTGTAAAATCTGACAGCCTTGTTACTTGAGGTTGCCAACATGTTCAGGAGGAGGTCCTGTGGCTGGCTGTTGGGTGCATTAATCCACATTTTTCTGATTTTTCCCCTTAGCTTTCAAATACAAGGTACAGAGCCAGGGGTTTATGTTTTCTGAAATGGTGGGGTGCTATAATTGTAGCAATGGGATGCTGACACATTTGTGTCACGGGGGAAAAACGTATTTAAACGGTAGAAAATAATTCAAATAGGTGGGTGGACATTTGAATATAAAGGACACCTAATTCAAGTGTCCTTTATAATGGATAAATGCTGTCTTGCTGTGCTGTTGGGCAAAAGCACTCCTGCCACACATCAACAAACCTTGCTATGGTGGGATGCAAGCAGGCAGTGCAGTCTTGCTCCTCTTAGTTGCTTTTGCATTAGCAATACTCCAGGAATTTGGTTTAGGAATTTTTGGAATCGCAGCTTTGAGCTTTGTCCTTTTTTTGGGGTTTTTTCCCCCAGAATTGCTGCCATGGATTTAGACTTCAGCAAACAATAGAAGTGAGCAACAGCCCCACTGAATCAAGACAGATGAGCCTGCATTTAGGGGAACAATTTCTTGGCTTTGTTATCCCATTCAGTGTATCAGGGATGTCAAATCAGCGTTTTTAAATTGATTTGTCACAGGCCAAGGAACAGAATAAGACTCAAAAGCTGCTACTTCAAATCCATCTCCCTCTGATACCTTCCTTAGACATTTTAATTAATATTCCTAAATGCTTAAAGATAAACGAAAGAAATCATGTCCTTTTAAAGTAAATAAATAAATACAGTGTGAGGATTTCCAATTGTCTCCATTAAGCGCAAGCAGATGGGTCATTGTAGTGTTTTATTTTGTTATTTACGGAACAGCTAGCTTGTACTACAGTATCTCTTTATCTCCAGAATTTCCCTTCCAAAATTATGTATAGGCTCTGTCTTACTAGTAATATTTTAATTCATCACTATATATTTAGCAAACTCTTCTTTTATCACTTGATGACAGAAGGGATTTTTTTCTCTGACATTTATTGCTTTTTAAACTGTATTTCTGGTACAGTGCCAGGCTTCTCCCAAAATATTGTAAATAAATGTGAGTAATACAGATTTGGATTTATGAAGCATAATGGTTGGATGCTTTAACTATGAAGAGATGCTTTATCATATTCCACCAATGTGTGGGGAAACTTTTAAGACTTGCTATCCTGCTTTATTTTACTACAGTCCTTACAGGTTTTAAACCAAGTTGCTTTGAGACTTGAACACAATTACAGTAACCAATCTGACATACACACAATGTGAATAAAACACTCAATTATATACAGCTATTTTAACACTGATACATTCCACACACATAAAATAAAGGCACCTTGAAATAAAACTCTTATCTCCCTCACCTCACTTATCTACTAATTACATATAAACTCACACAATCAAAAAAAAAAAAAAAAAGATTCCTGTATGTATATCATTAAGGAATATAAAAGAAAGGCTTGTTATCTTCCTTCATGCTTATCTGTAAGGCTCAGTAATGTTCCTATCTGTAAGAGTATATACTCTCTCTATATGTCTATGTTCATATAGAGTTTATATATACAAATATAGCTCCCTTCAGACTCTGAATGATTAATACACTGGCTGGGGAAATCATGCTGTATTCACACTTTCAGCAATCAGAAATTCTTTAGATTTAAAGCCCCCATTTCTTCCTCTGCAGGCACTGCTTCATGAGACCATGAAATCAATCCTGCCACCCTTTTGGTTAAATTTGGATTCAAAATGAAAAATTGCCCCTCCTGAAACGTCCTTATTCTCTTTCAGTCATTATCTCACAACCTGGATCATTTATTTTTTATTGTATGGTGGATTAAATGTGCTGGTAACAAACTTTGAAAACATGGTGGCTAAGCAAAACCACCACTCCTTTCCATTTCACATTCCTTACATTTTTTGCATGATGATACATTGTCTGGTTTCCCTTGAAGAACATGAACAAAATTTATTCCTGAAAAGAAAACATGTGCCTGGGGAAAAAAAGGGATATTTGTAATCAGTAAAAAAATAATTAAAAAAAAAACCCTGCCCAGAATCATGTGTGACATTCCTGTCCCTCTGGTGATGTAGGGCTAGTTAACCTCTGAGCTCAGGGTGCTGCAGCTGAAGGTCAATATTATCAGCTTGGGCTGTGGTGGGCTCTGGTGGGAGCAGTCTGGGAATCTGGATTTCCCCACTCCTGCCCCAGGGAGGAATAAAGGGCCCCTTGTGCCTCCTGCTGCTGCAGCAGGGCCTGGCATCACTTCTCATACCCTTGGAGGCCCCATGACAGACACCGTGCAGGAATGCAGGCAGCAGATCCCTTATCTGCCTTCCATTCTGGCGTTTAATGATTTCTCAGTGGATCCAAACATTGCATAAGGCTTCCAAGCAGAGGGATGACCCAGATCAGAGAGATACCATCCCGGAACATTTCCCAAGTGCCTGTTCCATGGGGTGGGAAGGGAAGCAGATGTTTTCCATCAGCAGCTGATGCTGAAGAGCTACCATTGCTCCCTCCCTAACCACAAGCTCTGTGCCATAATCATCTACTCCCTTCTTCTGCTTCTATGGATGTAAGAGCAGCATGCAATAATTCAAATTCTGTCTTGTTGACACAGCTTGCTTCAGCAGTACAGACAGCAAGTTGTTTGTTCACCCAGCCTGTGGACACATCAGCACTTTGCAGAGAGACTGAGAGGAGTTGCTGCTTTCTTGATGGCAATTGCCTGCTGTCAGCCAAGCCCCCCAGAAAGCTGTGGCAGCACACTGGGATAGCCACACACAGTAAATTTCTGTCAGTGTGGCATGATTATTTTTGTTAGACAGGATCACTATTTTCCCCTGAAATATTCCTTGGAATAATCCCTATTAAAAAAAATTATTTTCCTCTTAATTCAGGAAGCTAATCTCAAATAATGCTTCTTTATTTGCCTTGAGTAATTATGCTGGAAGGAATTTCTGGGGCAATTGTAGGAATTGCTTCAGTTGGGTCTGTGTCACTGATGGGTAATGAACTGTCATACACATGTGGTTTTGTAGAGAGTGAGAGAAAAAGGTATTCTGATGTATCAAGTTGGAAACTGAATAAATATGAAGTCTAATGGATTATATTGGACTTAAAATACAGGCATGTGTGCAAGAATGTCCCATAGAGAATATTAAAGGTCAAAAAGAGTGGAAAAAAAAAAGTTAAATGACATTAATATAATAGAAGGGGAGTAACTCACCTGTTGAACTGAAAAAGATGGGCTGAGGGACTAAACAATTTATTTTTGGATATAAACATGGTCAAGATGTGTATTCTGTGAGGATGAGATTTAATATTTAATATTTTAATATTAATATTCCCTTTGAACAATTTAATATTCCCTTTGGACAATTTAGGTGTGGCTGTTATATATTTCTTCTCCTAGTGCACAACTGTAGATGTTCCAAACTGGAAAGCAAAATCCTTAAAACCTCTCCCTTTGCAAGCTCATAGAGAGCTGTCAAACCATGACACCTGCTACTCACAGAATCCTGTGGAATCAGGGAATCACAGAAGAGCCCAGGTTGGGAGGGAGATCCTCTTGCAAGATCCTCTTGGCCAATCTCATAGGAAAGGGAGCTTAGATCAGATTATTGATCCTGCCCAGTCACACCTTGAAGACCTCCAGTGATGGGTAGTCCACCACATCCCTGGGGAGGTTGTGGCAGCAACTGGTAATTCTCACTAAAAAATAAACAAAAACTAAAACAATAAAAAGAGAACCTATTTAAGAACTCTGAAATGTTCCACAGTACAAAGCTTTGCTTTTTTTATTTTGTTTGGGTTTTTCCTATCAAAAAGCTGCATGGACGCAGCTGTGGCCTAGGCTCTTCTAAATGTCAGTGAACCAAAGTTGACCCAAAATTCCTAGTCCACATGTAGGCAAATTAGGACAATTCTGAGTTCACTTATATAGGGTATGATCCCATTCCTTCCATAGTGAAAGTTCTGGAAAAGACTGAACTCAGTATGAAAGTCACTATAAATATGCAGAATGGAAGACAGAGGAATGCCATGGGACTGTAAACCCCTCACAGAAATGAAGGATCCTCTTCACTACAGCTGCATTATGTGTCTTGGATATCAGTCCTGAAGAACAAGGAAGGAGGATTAGGACTTTTACATTTTCAGGACAAATCTAAAACCTGCATTTCATGAAAACCTGAAGCAGAGGATGCTGAGAAAGGAAGGCTAGGAGGGGAAGTTTTACCATAGATAAAAGGAAAAGAATGCATAGATGCTCCCTGAAGCAAAGCAGATGGATGAAGAAGGCTGTGCCACCAGCTTCCTATGCTCATTTTAAAGGTCAGGTTTAAAAGGTAGGAGTCAGGTGTGGAGGACTTTTTTCCCTCCCAAGACATCCCATCAAGAAGTCTTAGGAGGCAGCAAGGAAAAGTGAGTTTTGGTTTTGTAATATATTTTCCCCTGGATTTAACCATTACTTTTTCAGAATAAATCTTCTTTCTAAGTTTCAGCTTTATTCAGGGGTGACAAATCTATACTGTTGCTTTTCTTGGGATAAAACTCCACTGATGTTTTGCATGAAACCCTTGTAGGAAAAATGCTTATGGAGAATGATTCCCTCAAAACTGTGAGAATTTGGGGACTTACGAAATCCGGCACTAGGACTCAGGATCAATTCTCCCCAAGTACCTCCCTTGTAAAAGATAAGAAAGTGGAGGCAGCTTCTAGGCTGAATACTCCCAAATTGCTACAGCTGATCAGTGCAAATTTCCTTTGGTGGAAAGATATGACAAGTGACTAGAGGGAGTGGAATGTTGCTTTGTTATTCTGATTTTTCACTGACAAACACAGATCAGCAGTGTGTGTGAAAGGAGCCTCAGAGTCTATGAAACAGGAGAGAGCTCAATATATGATGTATAGACTTTTTTTTGTGCTTCATGGGGCTGCTGGGATATGAAAATGCCATTTTGGGGAAAGCTAATTGCCTGTTCAGCAACTAAAAGCAAGATACCTTTGTTCAGTGAGTTACAATTCCCTGAAGTACACTGCAGTAGCAAAGCAGTAATTACAATGCAGCATGTCTTAGAAGAGCACCATTACACATTGCATGGAGAAAAGGGTAACTTAAGCATTGCTGCTCCCTGGTTAAAGAAAAAAAGATTTAAAACATCTTGAGCATGATCTTGTATGTTTTATGAATATAAATTTGTCTTCATACCTATTTCTAATGTGAAGACTGTGCTTGAAGCTCACTTACACTTTTCAGACTGCTACCAGGCCAGGTTATAAGCCATTTTGTGCTGCTGGCAACAGCCCAATAATATAAAACACATTTTTAATTTTCTTCCTTTACCACTCCCCACACCCCTCCTTTTTATATTTTTTTTTTCTGTCTCCAGCAAAAAGATATTGTCTCACCAGAAGGGAATGACTTGTGGGTAAGGCAGCCAGTATAAATTAAAGTGGGGTCTTTGGCTGAAGGAGCACAATGAATGTTCAGAAAAGGATGGTGAAAAGGAGAAATGGGAGCAGACAAAGGAAACCAGGCAAAAAATACAAAAGAATATGGGTTTAATATATTTTTGATATCCAAAACAGAGTGAGCACTCTGTTGCAGAATTCTGGAAATCATAAACACCTTAGAGAGTTAAGACTACCTCATAAATGGAAATAAGTAATTTCTTGGGGATTATTTATAAATCAGACTTTAATTAAAAATTTAGGAGCAGATGAACATATGTTTTAATAAATAGTTCATTATTAAATGTTAAAGAATTACTTATTGATAACTACAAGCATGCTACAATTATTTATTAACCACCATTTATATATTAACCTTTGACAAATGGTACACCTTGTGGAATAAAATTGCCAAAGGAAGCTGGAAAGAAGCAAGATATGAATTATGATTTTGACAGAAATCAGTGAGGAAAGGAACTTGCACACCAATTACATTGTGTTGCATTATAGGTCCCATACTCTCTCCCAACAACTATGTAATTTTCTCATGTCTCCATGGCACATATTTTGTGGCTTTTTCATTAAAAAAGCCAACACAAACCCAATAATCATTTGCCATATAATACATCATTAGAAGAATCGTAAGGAGGGAGGATAAAGGAGCAAGTTTAATAAATGCTGCAAAGCATACTACTGTTCCTGAATGTTTGTGTTGAATTTCATATGATGTATGAGAAGCTGACATGTCCTGTGGGGGCTAGTTCACATTTTTTTAATGAAAGGTTACAGTTGTCTGGACCTATAGTTTATTCAGTTTTGCTCTAGAGATGTAAATATTTATTAAGGCTTGGACTCATTACATTTTGTGCAAACCTTGCACTCCAAATCTGTGTGATTCACAGTATACTGAAAATAGAAATAATACCCCTAAATCACACCTGTCTGTGAAGAGAAAGTCTGCCAGTTCTTTCACTCCCAACTCATCACCTTGCAACAGGCTAGGAAAAAAAATCCAGAAAGAAAACTAGCTGTACTTAGAAATGAATTCACTGGAAAAATGTTCCTTTGTTAAGAATTGCTTGGCTGGGATGGCTGGGAAAATGCAGAGCTCAAAAAAGTCAACATGCTTCTTAGGTCGCCTAGCCCCTTATTTTGGAAAATACCTGAATCATTCCCTTCATTTTATTATTTTTTATTTATTTGTTTGGGAGTTTTGGAGGCTTGTTTGTTTGCTTGTTTATTTTGAGAGAGATGAGTTCAAATTATTTTATGTTAGGGAGATGTAAATCCTGGCCTTATTCCTCTTACTGCATCCATCTTTTAAACAAGTGTCTCTTCCACCTTATTTTGTGATGAGCTTGACCCTGTCATAGTCTAAAAATACTTTGATGAGTCTCTCTGTAAATAAAAAATTACCGCCTTTGCGGAGTTCAAGTGGTCTCAAGGTTATGCAGTGCTAATCAGTTTTGTGGTTCTTAATTCTTTTTTCAAATTTGGCCATGGGAGTCTTTCAATTCACTTTTGTGGCACTTGATTGATTTTGTTATCAACGTTACAAGTCATGGGATCAGATAGCAGTATGTTGAACAGACATGCACCAACACCAGCCTACTGAAACATATATTGATTTGCATCAGTATTTTTAGTCTGGGAAAGTGTTTAAATTTTGGGCTTAAAATTGCTCTCTATTTAACAAAGATGAAGGTATTACATATATTTATGTGACTGCGATATATAAAAATATGTATTTAAATATCTTTATGTTAAATGACATCTTTGGATCTGCACTGCTGCCTTATGCCTCAAGATAAAACTGTAAAGCTGCTGTTCCTGAGTACAAGAAAATCCATCTTGAAACTTTAATTAAAGAATAATCTATCAATGACAAATTACCAGAGGATGGATGTGTCACTCACAGTATTGGCACGTCATTTCAAAGAACACAACTGAAATCACAGGAGAATAACAGATCTGGGTATTTGTTTGCACTCAACAGACAAGGGGAACATAACTAATATAAAGCAATTTCTAGAGGGTTTCTATATTAAGAGATTAGTCTGAAATTCCTTCACCCTGAAAGAAAAAGCAGCACTAGAGCAAATCTGCACCCTCTGTGCAGTCTGTAAGACCTCTACTAAAGCAAGTAATCACTTGATATGTTTAAAACTACTAGTTTGGGTTTATTAATTGTGCTCATGAAGTCTCCATACTGGATGAAACCCTAGTAGCTTTTTATTTGACTTCCTAGAAACAGTTCTTGCAACCCTAGTTCAATTTACCTTTTAAAATAATGTGAGAAGAGGCATCTGTGAGGATGTGAGAAGTAGAAGCTTTCCCCCCCAATTCTGTAATTCAAATAAATTAATCTTTACATCTCCTCCCTGGTCAGCTGCACGTGCATTTCTTTGTATAGAGCCATATATAGAGTTTCTATGTAAATGATAGTAAAAGCTCTTTTAAAAAAACTAAGTGATTACAATTATTCAATTTCCCACTAAATTCAGATTTTTTTTTGTCCATGAGTTGTTATTTTTATAAGGGCTGTAAGAAGATAGATTCAAAGGAGAGGTAGATGACTTCAGTATGAATAAGCCTAATTTTAGCTTCTTCTGCTTAAGAGAAAACACTGGCACAGTAAAAATCACAGTGAACAATGGTTATCAGTTTTTTATTCCTTCCCCACAGAGTATAGTTTTGCCTTTATCTCTTCCAGGAGAACCTTTTGAATCAGGTGGAACAATACGTCCATCAGAATCATATGGGAAATTCATATAACCTGAAAGCAACTTGCTAGCAAGACATAAAATTATTATTCTGGGCTATCTACATTTCCCTGACCACCTCATGCACACATATTCCTTGGCTACAATCCTAGATGTTTTCTGGTCACCATTTTCTATTTTTAACTTTGTGTTGGGTTGGTTGGCTTCTCTTTTTGATTGCCATATACCAACTTTTTGCTTATTTTTGACCCCTAAAACATATCCAACCTGCTCTACCCTTGCAAGGATGTTAAGTCTAAAATAAAAGCATAGAAATTCACATCTAAAGGTCAGAGCTACAATTCTATATTTAGACTCAGTGGGCTACATTTCTTTGAGGAACTACTTTGAACTCTCAACCCAAAGGAATCCATTTAGTGTCTATCATGTCCTTTAACACAAATAAAGTTGCATTATGTTTCTTCCAAAATCTACTCACGTTTTCTATATGAAGAGGATATAAAAAAGGAATAAAAAACTGAAAGATGATAAATCTGATGTATTTAGCTTTCTTAATGAACAGCAGTGTTAACGAGATTGTTGGTTAGACTATTCTTGGCCAGAAGCTCCCAGTCAAGGCGTTGATTTCCCAGCCACTGTTCACATAACTTTCCATCCTTTTGGCCTCAAGCCCATGGTGGATTTCAAGTCACACCCTTTCTGCTGGGTCCTTCATGATGCACTTTTGATATTTGTGGGATCAAAAGCACAGTGAAAGTGCAACATTGGGTGTTGCCAGAGTTGATTGTATTCTGATGATTGCCACCCTTATCAGGTATTTTATCGCACAATTTTGTACCTCCTGTACTGCTTTAACTGAGTGGTACAGAAGTTTGTGATATTTTACAAATAGGAGTTTCTTCTTCCAGCAGAGGAAACCACAGACATTATTCTGGAATTTTCAATCCTTCAAACCTCTATTCTTCTAGTGGTGGCCTCTTCCTTGAGATTTAGAAGATCCTCTCCAATCTGTGGCTTTTAATGCAGAGGATGTTTAACGCCTTGAAACACCTACCATGTTTCAGGCACGGCACGTGAGAGGACAACAGCTTCACTTTCTGATCTTCTGTGACTGGAAATTGGGTAGCTTATTTGCAAGAATGTGCATTTTTTTCTTGCTGATTCTTCCTAATTTCTTTATTATAGATTTCACTGCCTGAAGATAAGATATAAGTCTTTCCAAACAAGACCCCATGCTCGGAGAAAATAGCCATACCTGAACAATTCTAAATGTACATTTTGTTCCTGAAGAGTCTTTTATTTACTAAATCCTCTTGAGCAATTTTTTTCAGGGTGAAACTTACTTTTTACTTAAATTATTTTAATAGTAGAATTTTTACATATAGGACTATAAAAGATCTTCAATAACAATCCCCTAGTGTTTAAATAATTAATTAATTATATGGAAAAGAGCTTCCTAATGATGACATTATTCCATTGCATGATGGACATAACAGAACACAATTCTAACATGCTGGGCAACTATTAACAGCAAACTTTGCTATGATCACTAGGTTTATCATTAGGAATTTTAATTTAACTATAAATAATAGGGTCAACACATATATTGAGAAGGATAAAATTACACTTTTACATGAAAATTAAAAAAACCCCAAAACTCAGAGCAGTTATATAGCATTTAGTATAAATGTTAAGCAGGATTTTAACTGGTAATATTGCTTCCAGGATTAAAACATCTTTTTAGAATATAATTTCTTCTATTAAGGATATAGAAGAATGTTGTATGTGTAAATCAATACAAAACAAATAAGAAATACTGGTGGTCTTTCACTATGCAAAAAAAGGCATCTATTTTCAGCTAAAAGCATTCTCACAGCTTATGATGAGTGACAGTACATAATAATGATGCCACTTATTTCTTGGGATCAACATCAGAGGCACAGACTCAGGAGTGTTCATAGATCTTATGTTACATGGACAACAATTTTTAAGTTCACCTATGCATTGACAGATGCTTGTCTTGATTAATAATGCAGGGACGAAAAGGAGAGGGACAGAATTCATGGAAATACCATATGGGATCTGGTGGCACACACTATCCACCATGAACACGTAGCATAGAGTCACACCTGAGTGCCCTTTGTGACCTCTCTCTGCAGGACAGACTGACTCAGGCCCTAGGGCTGGCCAGATTTCTTTCTGAAATGTCTATCTTGAAGCTGGCACAGTTGAAAGATTATCTCATCTAGCTCTCTCTGTGCAGCCCAAGTACAATTTTGCTTGAAAACTGAGGGGTTGTCCCTTCTTTGGAGGTGTTTTTTTCTCTAGATGGATGAACAGTTTTCTTTTTCTGGGAACTATTTCCAAAGTGACTTCAAACAGGACACAGGAAAATACTTCCTCTCAAGTCTGCCTGGTTCCTTCAGGTGAACAACTTTGTGTTTTCCTGTTAAAGTGAACAGTTTTGTAGCCTCAAGTCAATCTTTATCTTGGAGAAATGTGAGGTCCTTTTACTCATATGCCAGTTCCCTTCTGGTTTTCCTTTGTGGATTTTTTTGTCAATAAGAAAGGGACAGAATCAGCACAAAATATGTATCTGGATTGTTTGAATCTCAGCAGAATTAGATACCACCTGGCTGTCTTCCTGTATTGCTATTCAGCAATACATTTCTCCAGCTAAAATGGTCAGTTACCAAAATTGAGTATTTGTGGCATGATTATAAAATGTACAGAAGGTTTACTTTGCCCTCTAGCTTCCATGAGGACTTAAGAAGTTTTGGAAAGTCAAACTCTAGATAACCTAAACTAGACAGATAAAATTAATGCACAGGGCAGGTTTGCTCGTTTGTTTGGGTTTTGTGGTGGGGTTTTTGCCACAAGTGGTTTGCCCAAAGTTATGGAGGGAAATGATGTTTCAGTCAGTCAGTATTCAAAGATTGTCTTGAGAAAGATGTCAGAGTTTGAGATGTTGACATCTGGTCATCATTAAGCATTGCTGTTCACACATGATATTTTACTTAGACTGAACCAGGAGGCAGACAGTAATTTATATCCTGCAGACAGTGGGAAAAAGTCTGGTAAAATGTATCAGTGATCATGAATAGAAGTCTCTAGCAGGTTCAGCTGTGGGGTAAGGTACGTGAGGAGACAGATTTAAAAAAGGAAATCACACTTTGGTGATTTTCCTGGCTTAGAATGAGGAGGCTCTACCTCAGCTCATCAGATGAGAAGTGGTGTTAAGGTACCTTTCCCACAATGTTGGGCTGTATGCAAAGCAATTTTTCAATACCGAGCAATTTTTCAATGCTGAGCTTCTTTGGAG
This sequence comes from Melospiza melodia melodia, assembly GCF_035770615.1. NCBI lineage: Eukaryota > Metazoa > Chordata > Aves > Passeriformes > Passerellidae > Melospiza > Melospiza melodia. Next base: position 134,890,139 of record NC_086195.1, read on the forward strand.
TTTTCTGTTATTTTTACATCTATTTCTATAAAATTTTCAGTGGGAAAAAACCTTACAGCATTATTTCATTCCATTTCAGTTGGCAACGTGAAATGTCAGATTAAGAGCTGTCAGGCAGTCAGTCAAATATCCCAAAAGTTTGCCTGAGTAGTTCCTTAATTTTGCCAAAGATTAAAATGTCATCAGGGCCACTAGGGACATTGGGCATGCTCTAAATTATTCTGTGGATTATACTTTTAAAAGTTTCAGCAGCTACATATATTTCAAACATTCATTTCCTGTACTCAATATTTCAAAAACTTTATGAATTTTCTACCTGAACTCAGGCTAATAACTGATCAAAGACCACTAATTTAGCAGACCTCCACTTCAGAAATCCTATTTTAAACTTTAATTCCTTGTACCCATACCTTTATAGGTTTTCATACCTTTACAGTCTTCAAGAGCTTTCTAAATTTGTACAAAGTTCAGGAAAGTCTCTGATACTGAAGCAGACCTGGGGAGAAGGATTAAACAGTAGGACTGATAAAGTGATCTTGGGGGATCAAAGAAGAGACGGATGGCACTGAAACTGAAAATGTCTCAAAATTCAGGGAAGGGAAAGGGAAAGGGAAAGGGAAAGGGAAAGGGAAAGGGAAAGGGAAAGGGAAAGGGAAAGGGAAAGGGAAAGGGAAAGGGAAAGGGAAAGGGAAAGGGAAAGGGAAAGGGAAAGGGAAAGGGAAAGGGAAAGGGAAAGGGAAAGGGAAAGGGAAAGGGAAAGGGAAAGGGAAAGGGAAAGGATCCCACTGTTAAGTTTCAGTATGAAGATAGTTACGGAAGTATAACAAAGCAGGAGAGGGAGCAAATTAAGCCATTTTTGTTTTCAGTTCTAAGATATTTCAGTGCAAGCTGTCATGTCTCCACAAAGTTGTTCTCTACCCACCTGTCCTTTTGCTTCTGTGCACACCTGGCATGAAGGGACATCCTTGTATAGAGGTTCTTGTGGGTTTTGCTTTACTTCCTTTCCAGAAAAACACTTTGTGCTTTCATCATTTCAGCCAAGCACTGAATAAAGCCTTCAAAATTTATCCCCATATCTATTACAGAGGGAAAACTCTCAAATGCCTCAGTATCTGACCATCGTACCTATTTCATGGTCTTTACTCATAAGCTGTGTCCTAATTTCATTAACACCTGGGCTTTTGTGGAGAATTATCCAGGGAGAAATATGCTTAACCATATTAAGGCAAAATAAGCATGGAAATGAATTTTGTTTCACTTCTCAGTGTTTTCTCTGTCAGTTCAAGAGTGGGATAACATCTTGCTGAGGTTGTGAGCATATGGACTGTCCTCCAGCTGTGATACACCCATGAAGCAATTCTCTTTGCAGTGATCATCTCTGAGTGCAGACACAGCACATGTAGACAGCTACAACAGTTGACCATCACTTGCAGAACAAACCCAAAAAAAGGATCTTTCTGGACACTGTGCTGCTGAAAACCTACCACTAATAACCCCAAAAGCACCCAGCTTAACAAAGATAAACAAACAAACAATGCCAGCTCTGGTGAGGTTTCTGTGCTGAAGAAAGACTGGGATTTACTTTGTTTTTGCAAAATAATCTTTATCATTATAATTAATATTGCCTTCTAAGGAGAACAGTAAACAACTAGAAGAACACCAAACATTGACAAACAGCTCATATGTAAAGAACCAAAGGATATTCGTATTACAGACTTTTTTTTTTTCTGTGCTACTGGGCAATTTTATTTTCATTTTAAGTTTTTAGCTCATTCACTGTCAAAATTAGCACATTTTCACTTGAAGAAACCAAAGACAAAATTAAAAAGACCACCCTAATAGTTAACAGTTGAAATTTTACTTGGAGCATAAGGGTTGCTTCCAAAAGTGAAATTATTGTTTTGAGCTATTCAAAATAAAAGCAAACTCTGATAAAAAATATTTTATGATGGAATTGTGGATTTTTAGACTTTAGTCTTCGCTTTGAAACAGTTCTAATCTATATTCAAACTCACTACATGACTGTCAGCTCTTCATGTGTCTTCATCCTGTATTTCCATTCCTCATCTAAGCATGAATATTTAAAAGGTTAATCTTCAGTACAAAGAACATGCAAAAAAATTTTTTTCAAGTATCAAGGAAAAGTAGATAAGCCATGGTACTCCAGCAAAAACTATTAACTTTCAGCATCCTTAACACTGATTAGCTCTAAGGTAATTGAGATCAGTTAATGTCTCGTTGGGACAAGAACCTTATTTTTTTTTTCAAAGTCTATCTTCAAAACTTCTGTCTGCAATGAGAACTCCAGGAATTGAATGGGATTCCATCTCACTTTCTGCATGCTGCTGAACATATCCCTTATAATTTTAAATTTAAGCCTCTCTGGGATAGTCTCATTAAAATGGAGCATTCCATTGGCTGCATAAGGGAGTAACAAAGCTGTTACCCCTTTCTGGTCAATTATATCGATTGCAATCCTGACATTTTCAAATGTATTTCTCCATTTACTCCAATTATACTAAGCAGATTGTTAAGAAGATTGTCTTGGACTTCTAAAGACACGCAATGAACCAGCTCACTTGTACTTGTGTCAAAGTTAATTAATTTTTCTAAATCTAAAATGACCAGGGATGCATTCTGCTTTCTGTTTTGAATTAAAATCACTTTTTCACCGCTGTGTTATTCTGAGTTTATATTGATTTTAGGTTCAAAGAGCATTAAATTCAATTCTAAATTTTCTTTTAACCTGTGGAGAACATGGAGACATCAGAAGCTCTGCTTAGAAATTTCCCCAAGGGGCTCATCCAAAGCTTAACAAAACATTTTCAGGAACTTAATTTGACTTGATGTCTTTGAAGAACTTTCTTTTTTATCCATCAGGGTCAATTTTTTTGGGAATGCTTTTATTCAAATGCAAAACATCCCAAACTAAGGGATGTCTTCTTTTAGCAGGAATCATTTGAATATTTGCAAATGCCCCAAAGCAAAAAGAACAACAAAAAAAACCCCAAAGTAGGTATTTTAGAGTAATTTTTACTTAAAATAAAATAAATCAGTGGTGGGTTAGCCTTGGCTGACAGCCAAAATCCCACCCAGTTGCTCAGTTACCTCACTCAGAGGGATGAGGGGAAGAAAATAGGAAAAATAAGAATAACACAGTTCATGCATTCAGAGAAGGACAGTGACATCAATTTCCTTTGTGGAGAGACACAAACTGCAGAATTTATTGCCAATTAAAATAAGTATTTCATTGCTGATGCAGGTACCAATAAACAAAAATAATATATATACAAACTTGAAAACAACTTTTCCCCTCCTTTTCCCAGGGTCATCTTCACATGTTCTCCCCAGACTCCACCACCTGAGCAGTGCAGCCAGGCCAGGAGGACACAGTCCAAAACCAGCTGTTTCTCTCTGAGGTTTTCTCCTTCCCACATCTTTCCCCTGCTCCAGCGTGGGCTCTCCAGGCTGGCAGCTCCCTTGGGAATGGCCTGAAGCATGGGCTGAAGTGAGTGCCTTGTTTGGGGCCAGGAAGAACCTTCTCCTCATCTTCCTCCTCCTGTTGCTCCTCTGACCTCACCTACTCTGTTTCTGACCCTTTTTGTCCTCTATCTCCATTTGGCACTTTCAGCCCCTTCTCCTAGCTGGGTCGGTTGGAGTGATCTGGAATCAGCTGTGTTGGGCATGGAGCAGCTCCAGCCTGTCCTCACAGAGACCCCTCCTTGACACCTGCACCCAGTACAAATTCCAAGGAAATATTTAAATGGTTCAAAGAACCATTAGGCTGGTTCTTTGGGATTTGGCTTCCTATGGTCTCAGGTTTGTTGTTGCTGAAATGGCTCCCGAGAGATTAAAAAGTCTTTTTTTCCCGGCCCCACGACTGAAGAAGAAATCGAGATTCCTCAGCTCTGGTTCTCAAGGTTGTTTATTTTCTCTTATCTATAGCATTCTTTTTTTTGACCCTCTGAGGTCTGTCCAGCAGGTCAGTTTGTAGCACACTGCCCATCCTTGGGGTGGTGTTAGCTTTTTGTTCTAAGAACTACATGTACTTTATTTACAATAATTTTCTATCACCTATGCTAGACAGTCTGTCTCTATTCCAAACCAATCCAGAAGTGTCATCATCCCAGCAGAAGATGGAGGACAAGAAGAAGAAGAAGAAGAAGAAGAAGAAGAAGAAGAAGAAGGAGGAAGAAGAAGAAGAAGAAGAAGAGGAAGAAGAAAGCGCAACCAGATTACTCCATCTTGCCTCTTGAATCCCCATCCTAAATCCCCAAAATTCTACTTTTTCACCCTGTGACAAATTAACCATCATTCTACTCAAACTCTTGTGGCTTCTAAATCTTCACACAAAGTTTGCAATTTTCTCCATGGGCTAAAATTGAAGGCACAGGTGTCTTTGACTCCGTGCCAAGGTCTCTGAGCCCCCTGCCAGCATCTCAAGTCCTCCAGGGCAGTCAGAGAAATGTCCTGGGTTCCAACACTGCGGTGTTTTTGCATCTGCAGGCAATTCCAGCCAAGGCCACCCATAGCTGAAAAGGTAGGGAGCAGCCAGGACAGTCAACCTTCCAGCTTGCACCAGGAGCATGTCTTTTAGGGAGCAAATTTATGGGGCACCCCAATGTGCCATGGATCGTCCTGTGGCACAGGCTCAGAGGACCCAATCTGGGCTCCTTTGCAGGCCCAGAGTGCCCAGCCCTGGTATTCCTGGCCCAGGCACGGGTGTGGAGCAGGGCTGAGCTGGTCTGAGCAGCTGCATGCCTGAGCAGGACACAGGCTGGCCATGAGCATGGACACAGCCATGGATATGGGCATGGCACGGGCATGGGATGTCTGTCCACACCCACTGCTTTGCTGCTGTGCTGCCCCTCTGGCCATGCACAGATATTTCTTACTCTTCTGAGAGCAAGAAACATGCCGGTATTTGATCTGGGATCTGTCAGAATTCTGGCCAGTGTGCTATGATGCCTGCTTGCTGGACTAGATGCAACGAGCTCGACAGCATCAATCTAAAACCCAGTGAGGCAGAAGCCATGTGACCGAAAAAAGAGAAAAAATATGAGTAGGTTTGATGCAGTAATTACCTCTGTGATAGCTCTTTCTAGGGAAGGTGAATTGATGATGACAACGTAGTGAATTTTGCCTTTCTAGTTCTGTTTTCTGAACAAAATTCACCACAGCTGTCAATCAGGTCATTTTCCCCTCACACTAAATTAGCACCATTTACTTTAACAGTGTCTTTTGTACAATGCTGAAAGGTGAACTATATTTTAATTCAACCTTGAGAATATTCTGGTGTGTTAAAATTTCTAATATTTGTATAATCTTTATTTCTTAAAAAAAGGTGTTGGACATATGAGCTTCCCTTTCTCAACCTGATCCTAGTCTGAAGACCATAACCTAGAAAGCATTTTTTATTATTTTTACTTTACAATTATAAGTCAATATTTTTCCTTTGATCACAGTTACATAGATTTCATTTTCATTTTTTTGTGTAGCTGTAAGATGTTGTCTACTCCATATAGCACTTTCTATACTTGGATATTTTGTTTTATTAGAACAGCAAATACCTTTTGAAATGACACTTCTGTCTCTCCTGCACTGTCAATAAAATGCTGTAAGACTGACTGATGCATGAGACCTTGCATAGACCTGTTACCACCGCAGGCAGTTTTGCAAAGAACATAAAACTGAGTATTTCAAAGGCAATTCTCAGGAAAAAAATTTTCTTCTCAAAATAGGAGCAACAAAATATAGTGTGCTAAAGCAGGGTATGCTAGGAAGTGGTCAATAAGTTCAAGGATAATTTTAAAGTCCAATCCTTCATGAAGGTTTAAATATTTTCATGGAAAGAGTGGAAACTTGGATTTCAATTACTATAATTATTATTCTAAGGGCTTATTTTATCTAATAATATTCATAGTTAGTGCTTCAGGCAAAGACTGTAGCCTGTGTTTCATCTTTCAGTGCCCTGCTCCTTTGGCTGGAGACTCATGCTCCCTAAGGAGCAAGGAGAAGGTTTTTCAGGGAGAACTGTGTCTGCTGTTCTCCTCCTGCCTGTCCCACTGGCCATGAGCTGTGTTTGACACAAAACCATGAAAGCTGCAAAGTTTCTGTGTCACAAGTGAGGCCCTCTCAGACTTGCCTATAATCCACCCCGAAGGATAGAAATGAAAATGTGTGTGTGTTCCAGACCTGGAAATGCAACAGAGATTTCCTGACTCTTTCGGTGTAGGAAGGCACAGCTTTGGGAGAGTGAAAACAGAAAATAAGCACTTACATTACGAGGTTTATAACAGATCAATAACCTTGAATTTATTTTCTCTATTATTATTTTAAACACTTAAGGTTGTCTCAGGTCTATTATTTTTTTTCCTTCTACTAATATCAGGTGATCTGGTCCCACGAAACAAACTGAACCATTTTGATGCACACAGTATGTTTCATCAAGTTCTCATGTCTTCTGTGTCTGCCACATTCTTCCAGAGCCATCCACATGCATAGATGATGGATTTTATAAACTTAAGAGTGAATCAAAACCTGAGATTCCCTTGAGTTCATGCACAGATGCTAAGTGGTGAGCCCAGGCAGAATTTAGCAGTAACTCTGTGTTTCCTCCAGGTTCACATCTGGAGCCTGCTCAGCCTGCCACAAACTGAGTCACTTAGGGTTTGAAATGGTGATGGTGTCATCACTACTGTCTTGGTTTGGAAAGACAGGAGTCTGCTAAGGAGGGCAGGAGCCTAACCTGAAATGGAGAATGTTAACCCTCCCCACCCCTCCGAATTGCTATAAATTTTAAATTAGGGGGCTCTCAGGCAAAAATATGGGAGCAGGAAATAACAGTTCTTTAATAGGGAAGAAAAAAAAAAGGATAAAATAAACAATGCAGTACACTAGAACACCACTGACAGAGTCAGAACCCAACCTGACACTCTGTGGGTCAGGGTATTGGTGGCAATCCCATTGGAATTGTGGCTGCAGCCCTCCTGCAGTGTCAGGGGTGGCTCTGCTGGAGCAGGGATCCTGTAGAGAAGGATGTATTCTTCTTCCGAAGGTCCAGTGGAAGAAGAGGCAGCTGCTGTTCCTCTGGGGAATCCCGTGGAGAAAGCCGTGCTGGTGTCTCAAAACCTCTGGATTGTATCTGGGTAGCAATGCTTGGCTCCTCCCTCTGGGCAGAGCATCTCACAATGGGATGTTATAGTTCTTATCAGCCATGCAGTGACATTCAATAGCTGTTATCAGCAGACTTCCCCTCCCCAGGGAGGTGTGAATGTGGTCACTCAAAGAGAGAGATAAAGTAAACTGCCCACTTGACAAAGGTAATCTGCCATACAGATGGTAATTGAAAGCAACTCGCATTGCAATCTGGAACAACTACCCGCTAGTGAAGGATACAAAAGACACCCATCGGTCAAAAATCTGCTCCACATGGCCACTGCCTTCTGTGATTGAGGAAGAAGAGCAGGTGCAGAGCTTTCCCTGTACCCACTCCAGATGCACCCATAGGCAGGATCCATGCTGGGTGCAGCTGGGAAGCAGAAGCATCTGCTGGCACAAGGACAAGCAAAGCAGATAGTGGCTGATGGAAGAGAGGGGAGAGGCAGCTTGCTACCATTGTGCAGGGATGCTCTGCCTGGACGGTGTTGGAAGGTGTGCAGGGGGAAAGGAGGAGCAGCTCTTTGCCCCACTCTCAGAATCTCTGTGGGTCAGAGCGACCCCAAGATGCATCAGAAAGTCTCTTTTCCCAGCCTGGCAGTCAAAGAAGGAGTCAGAGCTCTTCTATTCTTGTTCTCAAGGTTGTTTATTGTTTCTTATCTATAAAATTCTTTCTCCTGGCCCACTGACGTATGTCTGGCAGGTCGGGTTGAGGCACACTGCCGGTCCTTGGGGCAGTGTTATCTTTAAATACTAAAAACTGTGTGTACACTATTGACAATAACTTTCCAATACCTATCACCTATGTTAGACAGTGAGCTTGTACCCTAAACCAATGTAAAAGTGCCACCATCACCCAGAAGATGGAGGTCAGGAGGAAGAAGGTGAAAGGACAAGCCATGCCAAAATTCCTCCATCTTGGGACCCTGAGCCCTCATTCTAAAAACCCCAAAAACCTATTTTTCACCCTGTGATAAATTCAATATCATGCTACTTGTAAATCCTCGTGTAAGGTTGGTAATTTTTTCCATGGGTCAAATTCAAAGGCACTGGGGTCTGGGTCTCTGTGCCAAGGTCTCTGAGCCCCCTGGTAGCCAGAGGGATGTCCTGGGTTCTGACACCCACATGAGCAGTGGGGGTCTGTGTTTCTGTGACCAGGATCAGGTATCCCTGTGGGAATGAAGGGCAGGAAAGGCCCTGCAGGGAGGTGAGGCAGGGCTGCTCTGCAGGCAGCAGGAGGAAGGAAGGATCCCATGGGCACACTTGGCACAGCTGCAGGCTGGACCACCCTGGCCCTGTAAACTGCTGGTTTGCTGAACTGCACGACCTCCATCCCCAAGGGTCTGAGCTCTTCATTAAACCCCAGCTTAACCACTCTGGCCTCATCTGAGCTTCGCATAACTGCTTGGAGACAGCCTTGTGTGATTAAGAAAATTTGGTGGAGTCTCAGAGGTATCAAATAAACCTGAAAGTACTTTAAATTTGTAACTTAAGAAGGCTCTTCTTTGTGGTCTCTTGGTTAGGAAAAATAATGTATAAAGAAAATGTCTTTTTTTTTTCCTTTGTGAACAGTCAGATTTCATTCCACACCACTTTATCCACCATTTAATGAAACTTTTCATCAGACATACAAATTGGATAATGTCAGGCCTCCCTTTAAAAACAGAAATAAATGAGTGAGGCTTTGCTAGTGAGCAAACCCATTCAATCAGCTTCTGTGGAGAAGCAGTTTTCAACATTAGGAACTGGATACCTCCCATTAACATGACTTAATGCAGCTGTGAAATGCTGCCAAACTTATGTAATACAATTATTATGTGGCAGCATCGTGTAAAATAAACCAGGGCTGCCACTGTAAGCTCTCATTTGTAACAATTCCAGCTTTAAAAGCTGATGAAGAGCATCAGGCGATTCTGTGGTAAAAGGTAGATCTGGGAAAGCTCAAGGAGTCTCATGAGGATAAATAAAAAATTGCAGTACAAGACATCTTATCAAATTTACAGCCTGTAACATTTCTGTGTTGGTTCTTCCTTTCCTAGAGAAAAATGGCAAAACATTATTTTTCTCTGCAATTAAATAAACATGAATTCTCAATATCTGCATGTCAGAAATCAGGCTGCAGAAATTTATTGTAGCTCCTTGATGACTATTCTGATTAAAAAATGTACCAAAGCTTGTTTGTTTAAATAAGATAAACTTTCTATTGGGCTAATCCTCTGTGCAAGGAGGAAAAAGCCAGTGATGGTATTTTTTAAATCATGGTGGGTTTTTCTATGCAAAAGCCAGGAGTCCAGAGACTGCATGTATAAACAGATGATTCAGAAGAAACTCACCTGATTATGACTTTAAACCAAGATATGTGAATCCAGCCAGGACTTCAGAAATTATGTTTTAGACTACTGAATTGTGTTAATCCACACGATCTTTACAATGTAGGTCATTCCAAATGCATTGACTAAGCTATGCAATGCTAAAATGTAAAGATATGAATTTATTTCCCACACAATAAAGTAATAATAAAAGATATACTCCTTCCCTACCTGTTAGCTCATTTAAAGTTTTATGTTTTGTGGCCATATTTTGGAAGCATTGCTTAGGCCCACCCCTGCTGCTGGAAATTAATCTCAATCTGTAACTGAGTGGAGTTTTAGCAGCTTTGTTCCTCCTTTCATTATTTTCTAAGTCTGCCCTTGTAGACCTTGTGTCTACATTCACTTAACTACCAAATATCACTTGAAAAGGCAGGTGAATAAATAAATAAATAAACAAATAAATTCAGTATGATTTTTCTGGCAAAGGCGCAACGCTTTTCTTTTCTATTTGTTTTTTGCTTTTCTTCCTTTTTGGAAGAAAAGGAAGAAATTTCTTTTCTTCCTTTTTATTTTCTTCCTTTTTCTTCCTACTAAATAACACTGCTATTAATAACACTAATATCCAGAAAATGTATAATTTAATTCTGTGATTTTTATCACTCATTATTAAGGTATTTAGAGCATTCCTCTTTCAAGACAGCATTTTCTCTCACTCTCACTGAAAATGCTTTACTGGAAAAGTTCTTCACAGCACAGTTTTCACTACCCTCGTGTATTAAGAGGTAGAGATGTGAGGAACAATCATCTCGTGTTGAAGTGTCACATCCTGGAACTAAATATTTTGCTCTTTTCCTACCCCCACTGCAGGATGAGCAGGATCACTTTGCTGTCAAACCTTGCAAATTCTTACATGACCCAGTTAATTTTCAGGACACAATACAGGGATCTCCAGGGGCCAAAAACCTGGGTAGCTCCTTTGTTAGGCCAGATTGTTTCTGGAGCTACGTTCTTCCTAAAAAGACCACACAACTTTTAGCTGAAAGGCAAAGGTGCTGGCTGTGGGGTTCTTTCTGCAGTCAGTTTGTCAAAAAAGGCTCTTTGTGCAGTGTGATTGAGCAGATGCGATCTCATGGTTTGCTGCCAGGTCCTTTTCCACCACCCCCTGAGGCTGTAGAGTCCTGCCAGTCAACTTTTGCCATTTGGAGACCACTGTGTGAGTCACTTCACTCAGTAAATAACTGGAACAGGATGCAGATTGATTTCTGCTGCATTTCTGAGCTCCAACAAAGAATGAATCACAGCAACCTGGTCAGGGACAGGGATTTTTTAATGGATAGGTGACAGAAAAAACTGGAGTTGAAGCAAGCTTGGGATCTTACACAGTTGTTTATGAAAGAATTTAGGTGCTAATTTTCTCCTTAATCTACTTTAAAAAAAAATTTTAAATCACAGCATCCCCCTCTCCCCACTAAAAATACCCCAAACAACACCATACAAAAAAACCCCAACAAACAAACAAACAAAAAACCAAAACAACACAATAAAAGAAGACAAAAAAACCCACAATGAGGAATTTGGGCTTTAATTATCTGTAAGGACTCTTGAAGCACAAAATCTGTTATGTGTTTAGACAGAATTAAAACATGATGCATAAAAAGGGAGGATTACCATGGAATTATACTTGTTGTTTCATCACCATCACCTGGTTGCACTTATTTTCCCATTTGAAGTCCGTGGTGTATGAGTTCTGTAAAGGTCAATTACTGTGATCATTTCTCTATTTTAATTATCTTTGGTTTACATATTTGCATTTTTGTGGAATTTTACTATAATTATTTCCTGCAATCTGGCAACTTCTCACCACCCCAGCTGCACAGTTGCTGAAGAGTCAAACTTGACAGGAAACCTGGCAGTTAATTTTGTCTATAGGGTGTCCTAAGTTGCCATAGAAATGGTGAGAATTCTGGCCCTTAATATTTCACTGAAAATCCCAGGATGATGATATGAGCACCAGGAACTGTGTTGTTCCAATGATCCCTAAAATCTTGAATGCTCCCATGGGCCAAGGGCAGCCAGGTGCATCTTAGAATTTGTCAGGAAACACGGGTAGAAGGTGTTGACTCACCAGTTTTGATGGCCTCAGTTTCTGGTATTTGTGAGAGTGTTGAAAAATCAGCTGGCCTTCAGACACGAGGCTTCTCTAGGCATAGAGGAAATGTGATGCAGTTAAACCTCAGGAGAAACAAATTCTAGAAACCCCTTGCTGGTTTACTGGAATAAACCTCTGAAATTCTGAACTTTGGAAGTTTGTTTAGAAGATAGAGTAATTGCTGCTCCTTTTTTAGAGTACTTTTTTATTAATTTCCAAATTTTAATTCACAAAACACATTCCTAGTCATGCACATTGCGCTGCATTTGGGCTCATTAAAATGAAATAGTGGAGGCTATGTTGCATCTATACGCTGCAGTTGAAGGAAAATCAAAATTGTAAAATGAAAATTTGGACCCTCAGAGCAACTTTGTCACAGAGTTTTGAAAAAAGATTTTTATGTAGTCTGCATATATTCCACTTACTGTTCAGAGATAAATTTGGTTACAGAAAATATATCGGCTTAAATATTTGCTATTAATAAGGGAAAATCTCTGGTATTTATAAGGTTATATTTGAAAAACTTTGTTTTGGCAAACAACATGGGAAGTGCCTCAGTTTTCAAACTGCTCTCCAAGGGGACAAGTTGGGGACATTTTTTACCCTATCAATCTCTTGGTCCACATCCATGAACACAACTTAATTAAAAAAACTTAGATTAATGGTCTGCCATGGATCTCTGACAGACCATACCCTGGACCAAGATACACCTGCTTGGTGTAAATGCATCCATTTGCTCTCAGGCTGTTTGATTGTCTTAGTGAACTTTAGAAAATACTCATGACTTATCCCCTTTCCCTGTCTAGCACTTCTTCAATGGTGACTTTAAAGCACACTTAGTACTTGGGAGACCTCCTAGACTCTAATGCTGTATAACAGCTGTGGACTCAACCTTGACAAACTTTATGTGGAACTACAAGTTTGCTGTAATGATCACACATAGGCAAATATAAATAATTGACAGAAATCAATAGGCTAAACAATGTTTTTTTCATGCAAGTCTTCCAGCCCAAAACACACACTTGGAAATCAATATTTTTGTTATGAATTTACTGCTTGTTCCGTGGCTAGCCTGATGCAAAAATTTAGGATTGGGATTTCAGTGGGTTTATATGTTGTATCACTTGCCATGCAATAAAGTTTAGGCATCTCTTCTTAAGCAATCAGAGTAAAAAATCAGAACCGTTAATTCAAGCCTCTAAATATTGAAAATTAAAGTTTATCTGTAAATAAATAATTATGTTGAGAAGAAAGCATTGAAGTAACTACAAAAAGAATGGCATCCACAACTAATTCTTTAAATAATTGGAGAAAGAATGTTATCCACAACTAATTCTTTAAAGCTCCTTTGTAATACAGATTTTTTTTTTTATTGTTAGGATAATTTAAGAGAATAAAATAGAATTTATCTATTCAACAAAAGGAATATCGGACTTGATACCTCATCCTTTTGTAATACATATGAAATTGCTTCTGCAAATGTTTTCATACAATAATATCAGAAACCAAATTAAGAAAAATTGAATTCTAGATCAATATAAATTGCATTTGCAAGATATGATTTAACAGATTAGAAAAGCAGTTAAAACACTGTTACAGAACAATGATAAATCCAGGGGCACAAAAACCAGTCTCCATTAAATGGGGAATTGCTACATGACATAGATAAAGATTTGGAAGTTAAAATCGTGCATCAATAACTGAACAGGCCTTGGACCTGTCAATGTTTGGACAGAAGAGCTCTAAGAAAAGCCCATTTGTTGCAGGAAATTTAAGTCACTGACCCTCTGAGACACCACTAGAACAAAGTCACACTGCTGGGTTAGGGAGGATGCCATGGAGCTGTGATTTGTCAGCATTCACAGATGTTATTGAAAGTACTATTGATTTGTGTGCTGGGTTTTTTTTCTCTTCAGCAGCCAAGTGTGTTAATTCTGGTTTCCTGCATAATTTCAAACATCTGGTTACATTGAAGGCTATACAAAATAAAAGATGTGACTCATTTTATCGTAAAATATTGACTTTTTTCTGCCTTATTTCAAAATCGTTATTGTCAAGTCAAATCAAGTTAGGCAAACTGGTCTTATCACTCCTTTAAGAAAATTTTCTTACATTTTCTGCACAAAGAAGAGTTGTTATAAAGCCTGTTTTTAATAAAGAGAAAATAGATTATTTTAAAAACTCTCTCATTCTTGTCATTTGGAATTAGAAGCTGGATAGAAAGATAGAGTGGCCTTCATCAGAGATTTCCCTTACCTGTAAAAGTCGAGTCAAACTTTTACAGGAAAGGCAAATCTCTGATGAAGAGATTTTTGGGAAAGCACTCTTTGGGAAATCACTGTGCATTCCTCTTTGGGAAATCACTGGGCATTCTTGGCAGGGATTTGTAAGATATTATAAATTACATATTCCATCTACACTGCCAGTGCTCTTGCTGGGGACAAGAATGACGTTGGATTGTCCTCTAAGACACTTCAGTCATGCCTGGGGTAGCCAGTGTCTGAAATCTGAGAGTCTGTTCTGGTGGACATCCTGGCGAGGACCCAAGGAAACCTCCCAGATCCTAGTGCAGGGAAGGTCAGGTCTAGCAGCAGGATGAGAGGAAGGATCCCAGCTTGAAAAAGGGAGAGACAGTGATGGCAATGGCAGTCCTGTGTGGAAATACTGTGATTTAACGGGAGCAAAGGGAGAGGAGTGTGGGCCTGCAAGGCTGCTGCTGATGGGACAAAGCCTGAGACATGAGCACAGTGAGATGTGATAAAGGTCCCAAAGGGAAAGTCTGGGACTGGAGGCTACAAAGAGCATGGGGAAGGGGAGAGCAAGAGGGAAAGTGAATGAGAAAGCAGAGATGGAAAATGCCTTATGAAACAAGCTTATTGTGTGACCTCAAGGTCAGGAAAGCTCCACACACTGAATCAGTTCCTGCAGCTTTAATGAACTCAGTACTGGAGGGGAGACCACAAGCACCAAATCTAATCTTAGCCTCTTTGTTTCAGAGCCTGGCACTCCAATCCCATTGGGATATCTGCACCATCATTTACACAGGCCTGCCTTTCTTTCACTAAGACCTCCTCTCGGAGGCTGACCTAGCTCTTTCCTGGCCTTGGATGATTCATCCTCCCCAGGAATTTTTCTACTTTTTGTCCATAAATCTCCCAGCAGACCTGGCTCCAGGTCAGATGTTCCATCTCACAACCTTTACACTCTTTGTCTTTATTTGTAAAACAGTGCTGCTGCTGGAACAGGCAACCCTTGGATGTCCATACAACTACTGGTGTCTTTATATTCAAACCAGTCCATCTTGTTGTGGACCAGAAAACACAAAACATAGGAAAAAAGCTACTAAAAAATGACCACTAGCAAACACACCCAAATTTTCCTTAAAAGCAACACTAATAAGTGTTTCTTTAAAGGCAGAAGGAGTAACTAGAGTCTACTCAAAGCAACTTCCAGATTTTAAGCATACAACTGCTACTTACTGTAAATTCTTACACAGGTAGCATATTCCCTTTGGAAAGCCAGACAGATGGAACAAACTGATGTCAATTTTATTTTCTTCTTTTTTTTTTTTTTTTTTTTTTTTTTTCTTTTTTTCTTTTTTTTCATGTCTGAAGAGAAGGGAAAACACACAGAGAAAAAGGCAAAAATTCTAGACTGGTTACGGCTGGTTAGGCAAGAAGTACAAACAATAAGACATAGAAATGGGAATTCCATTCCTCAATTTTTGAGCAGAATTGTGAGCAAGCCCACTGACTTCTATAACAACATTGTTCTTTCTGCCTTCATTTAGCTGTGTGGAAAGCAGAGATGTTCTTGGATGATGTGCTGGGAGGCATTTGTAGGTAGATAACTTGTGTATGTCTGAAACAAAGCTCGCTCTCTGCCTGTGGTGCCAACCTCTCCCTGCTTGCATTGCCTGAGATTTAAGAAGGAACTTTAGCAGCAAACTTTGGAAACATTCACAGCAACTACATGGAAGTGAATAAAAAAATCACTTCTGATAATCTTGCAGAAGAGGTGAGGACTGATGGCACAGAAATAAAAAAAGACTGCAGGAGCTCCTTTCCTTGGCAAATGAGCACCCTTCAATCAAAACACATCTCATTCTGTCTCACCAAATGTCAGATACCCGGCTGAGAAGCACAAGTGAAATCTGGAGGATGGAGCAGTTTGCCTCAGAAAACAGTGACTCTGGGAGGAGTTTAGGGGTCACAGCAGAGCTATGACTCCAAAAGGCTTTTTGCAGAGCTGTGGGAAAAGGGTTAAAGCTGTCCATGTGTGGGTAAACACAGGAGGAGAGGAAGGTGAGCTCACCTCTGTGTGGTTGTTATTGCAATGCTCTGCACTGCCCTGGCCTCTGTACTTTTAAAGGATGTTGGTGAGGGTGTTAAAAAGAGCCATAAAAAGTATTTAATGGCTGGAGATGTAATGGCTTGCAGTGAGAAATTTAAAGCACTCATTTTGCTAAGCTTATAAAATGAAAGATTGAAAGGTGATTTGATAATGGTTTATAACCATATGCATAGGGAAAAAAACACCAGGGAACAAAGGATTCTTTAATCTGCTGGAGGAAAAAAGAAATGTAGAAGGAATTGGTGACTGCAAGCTGAAACTGAAAATAAAAAAATACCATATATATTTTTAGCTGGAAAGGTAAAAATTAATGAATATTAGCAGTGAAAATGGTGAACATTCTACCTCCTGCTGATTTTATATCAAGACTGCAATCTCCTTCAGAAGCTGGCTGTAACTAAAGAAAATATTTTTAATTATGTTCATGTAAGGAGAAAAATAGAAAAAAAATAAGGTCCTCTTCAACTTCCAGTATTGTAATTTGTTGTAATTTTTTTTTAATCAGCTTGGTAGCTTGCTTGAGCCTCAGGATCATTGTCCTCTAGTGAATAGACAATAATTAGGGTTAACATCCCAGCAACTGGCTACAGACTTGAATTTAGCTCTGCAGAGCAAACTGGGTAAGAAAATGATTTAAACAGAACTGGATACCAGCAAAAGTTTGTCACCACATTTATAAAACTTGTCATAAGATATGCAGTAAATAACATCTCCCTCCCCAAAATTCATTTCAGAAGAATTTGGCCCCAGCTGTCCAAAAAAGCAAGAGACAAAATGGTATTTAGAATGAGCATTCCATTATGGAGTTCATGAAGTTGAAGGACACTGAACTAAAGTATCAGGGGAAAAATTCATAAAAAAACCTCCTTAATATTTGAAAATAATTCCATGGGCATTTTGGTCTGACTTGGAATTTTACTTGCTAGTTTGCTTGTTTACACCTTTCCCTTTTTGCTTCCTTTCTTCCCCATTTTTCTGGGTATGTCTCTATCCCACACAAGGAAACTAGGTTTGAATAAGTCCTTCACAGAGCTTGCTCCTGTTACAGCTCCTGTTCCCCAGGCTCTCTGTGCTGACTGACTGCACCTCACAGACCCTGGTGCTTGTTATTCTCCTGTAAGAGTGAGCAAATAATTCATAATGAATTGCTGATTGGGTTAATTTCACTCCCTCCTCCCTGTTTGTGAGTTATTTATGATTCTCATAAATACACTTGTTGAAGAGTTCCTATTAACTATCCCAGCCTGCATCTCATTTCAGGGCACTTCACTGCAAGGTTCACATGTATGACATTTGAGCTGTGTTATCTGGTTTAAAGTAAGGATTTCCAGTATCCTTTTCCATCAGATGACTGAATTCCTGGGGCTCCTCACTTTTCTTAACAACTTAGGATAGTCTATCAAAGGAAAGCCAGACTCCTCCTGTCACACACACTGTGATCTCTGACAATTATTGCCACCTTTCCCTGTCCTAGGTGTAAAATGGAGACAACACTTTCCTACTCAGCTTTCAAGAAGGTATTTTTATTATAAAGTAGCCTTCGGTTTATAAGCAGTGTGTGAAATGAAGCCTTTTAAGCTCTTGAAAATGATACCAGCTTTTTTTTCCTTTTTCTTTTTCCTTCTGAGCTCCTCCATATATTCCTGATGTTTCCTTGGATCTCCAGGTCCTTTGTCACCTGGCACCAGAGGAGGTGCTGCCACCTTGCCTATTTCTTATTGTAGTCTCAATTGCTTTCCAATGCAGGAAAACAGGGTCAGACTCTGAACAAATGACATGAAATTGTGTCCATAGCATATTTATCCAAGAAAGAACAGAAATCTCCATTTGTTCTGAACCCTGGGCCAGATTTTAGCATGACAGTGACTGTGTAGTGCATTTATAGTGACCACAGTGTCACTGGTCATGTATCACTGATAATCAGGGCACCTGAGAGCCCAAAGAACCAGAGCTGTAATACTTCCTCTGATGAAACTGGTAAATAGACCACCACCATTTTCTTTCTCTGTTCAAAGGAAAATGTGGGCTTGGGAAAAAAAAGCACAGAAAGAGGATTTATTCTCATAGGTTTGTCCTTCAGATTCATTGCAGTAATCACGCAGTCCATTCCTGCCACAATTTATGCTTTGGATGTCGGTTTCAGTCCTACATCTCCTGTTTTTATTCTTAAACATCACCTGATAACTATGGTGGTGGGAGGGAAGACAAATTTGTGTCAGACTCAAGGTGATACTTGGGGTTGTATATAGGTGGAAAAGAACAAGGAAATTAATTGCTTATTTATTGGTTCTAAACATCAGTGTAATAAACACAAAGAACTGGAAATTCTCCTTGTGGAGAGGTGACCTGTTCTAACTTGACAGTGAGAAGGGCTGTGTGGTTGTAATGGTGAAAAAACCCCCAAAAAATACCGGGCCTAATATTTTCCAGGAAGAACAAGGCAGAGAGAGTCTTTTTTGCTAGGAAACTAGGTCTCATTCAGAACTAGAGGGGCCGGAACATAAATTAGTGCACAGTCTAGAAAGGTGAGGGGTGGCTGCTTGTTACAGATAAAAATTAAACTAGCAAAGAAAATGAGCTAAAGCTTCAGCAGTTGTATGAACAGAACCAAGTGCTGTTTTAAATTAAACTGAAGTGGTATGAACATAAATAATTTATTTCAGATCATTTAAGAGAGTTTCCTTTAATAAAACTAGTACTCTAAGATTAGCTAACCTCCTGTTCATCATTACAATGGACAAAGATGAATTGATCCTCACACTGAAATTATATTAGTAAATATAGAGTTATTATATTATTCTTACCATTCTCTCTGAAGGTTTTCTATATTAATAAGTATTTTGGACCATGGCAGGTATTGCTGTTTACAGAGAAGAGAGAATCTAATAAAATGAGCAGTCTCTCTAAAGGTACTTTCTGAGCACATTCAGTAGAGTCACATGGGATTTTACCTGCTAAACTATCCTAGGCCTAATATAAATTTGGTGAAATAACTTTTGGAGGGTTCTCTCATTTGTTACCTCTATTTCTTTGTTGATTTCAGGGTTTAGCCTGGTCAAACTTACCTAAAACTAGGTGTCTTTATCAATTCCCCACCCCTCTCCAAACAATTGCAATAAAAATAATACATTAAGGTCTTAGTGAGAAGCATTTAAAGCCTAGAAAGTAATAATAGAAAATTCTGGTGAAAATTTCTGGTATTTTTACGTAAATTATATGACAATCTAAATTGCATGGTCATATTTTCCTTTGTCCTCTATGAGTTCTGTTTTTCTCAGCTTTCACATAATGAGCAATTATTCAAGATCTCTTTTATCATTAGTGCCCAATAAATGTCTCTAGGATTTATTTACTATGCTCTGAAAAATCCTTCTTTGAAATCAGAAATGTTAATTGCCCTGTGTAGTTTTTCTGATCTATCTTTAGCTTAGCACCCAAGTACTTCATAAACCATCCCACAACACATCTTTACAGCTGGAAATAGCATCAGAATTCAGAGATTAAGAATAAAAGTACTGTCTAATTTTAGAATAGACAAATTATACCCTATTGTGTGGGTGGTGTTGTGTTATCTACAAAATCAGTTGCAGCACACAGAGTTATGCCTGATTCCTCTCAGTACTATCAATGGTGCTTATATACCTCTGTAACCTTCCAGGAGGAATCTCTCCATGTCAGATTTAGGTCATTTTAATGCTACTGAGAAATACTTGCACTCTCACACTGCTCAGAAAATGAAGTTTTATGCAAATGAATGGGAATCAGATTGCAGTCAAAGTCTTCAGACAAAATTTATTAGTCTCTGTCACATCAATCAATGGCTGTGCAAAAAAAGATATGTATCAGACTGAACCTTTCATAGAGCATGAAATTTACAGTACCTATAACATCCTTATGCATAAAATTAAATGTGAATTGTGAATGTTTGCAATTATCTAGGAAATGGCCTGCTCTTATAATTATTAAAGCAAATGTATAAACCCTGCATGAGAGAAAACACGGTTTTACTGCTATTAAGAGACAATTTAATGTATGAAATCACATTAGCATTCTCAAAAGATGGATTTCAATCATTCACATGAACATTACAAGCCTGTTGTACGAAACTTCAAAAGGAGGATAGGTGATTTTTCAGGGTAAGCCTTAATGAGTACATCACTTGCACATTGCAAGTAGAGCAGAGAAGTTATCATCTGCTGTCCTGAGAAAATACCAACTGTACAGACTTCTGTCATGTATGAGGGACTGAAGCCACATCCATAAAGCTGATACAAACAGTTTGTTTGACAAATAATGCCAATTTCCAAATCTCATTACTTCATATTGCTCAGATTTTTCTCTCCCACTTCAGGAGCTGGAAGTCTGGGAATAAAGGGAGGGGAAGGAGTTTTGTTCCTGGGGACTGTCATAAATTCTGCAACAGGATGAGAGGTGACTTAGACTCCCAGCTTCCTCTGCCTAAACTCAAACCAGAGGCCAGGCTGGTGCCCAAAGCACAGGATACCTGGAGGGGAGAGTGCAAACATGGAATACAGGCCTGCCTGAAAATGTCTGGGTTTATGTGCCTGTCTTTCTCCAGATGCCTCTCCCACAACCACAGTCACCTTCTTTCAGTTTAATCAAGACGACTTCATTCTCTCTTTGAGGGTGAGCACTTTGAAATTTTCACACATTTCATCCTCAAACAAAAGTTCAGAAAACTTCCCAGGCCCATTCCCTCTTTCCATGTGCCCTCCTGCCACACAGCTCCATGACTGTTCCAGTTGGTACAATAGTTAATTTTTACCATGACTCTCAGGCTGATGCCTGCTTTTTGGCAACCTACTTTTAAGCCCAGAAATACCAACAGCAGGAAAATCTACTTCAAATAGCATAGACCTGATCCTGAATTTTGAGGATTAGCTGGCTATTTGTGTATTTTCACTAGAATGTTGCTTCTGTAAAAGTGACACATTTTCTTGAGAGGTGACTTAGACTCCCAGACTCCTTGGCCTGGTTCAAGAGATCCTGCATCAAATTCATAGGAGGGTATCCAGAAGGTAAATGTGGAAAACCAGAGACCTCCTATAATTGAACATATTTCATATTGTCTTTTCTGTAAATACTTTGCCTTTTTCATCATGGATTATTTAATGTCTGTCAAAAGTCAAGAGCCAGTTGTGCTGTAGCTGTATTTCCGACTGCCTGATAAATATGAAATCCAGTTTAATTTATGAGAAGACAGGTAAGTGCAAGACCTTGATATAGAAGATACATGAATGACCAAGGTCAAAACCAGTAATAGACTTTTGTGTTTAGAGCTTAAATAATAACTCATAATCAGTAGACATAGGTGAGGAAATGGAGGTCAAATACTGGTAGAAATATTGAAGCAGCAAGCGCAGATGTTATTCAAACTGATAAAGTAAATATTATTTCAGTGAATGGTATTCACCTTTTTTTCCCAGTTCCCATTTGTGATATGCAGTAAAATGTTACCAGCCTGAACTAGAACTGCTTATCTGTTAAGAAAAGTTAGGGAATGGTGTTCGTTTACAGACACAACCTGAGAGGGAAATCTCTTTTGTGTAGACAGGTCCCACCATGGGAAGATAGCACCCAAGCTCAGTTTTCATTGTTGCATAAATATGGTAAGATTTCAACTTCCATTTCCTACATGAATTATCATCTATATCTCCACCTGTAAAAAATTGAAAGTATTTCCAAATAAATAAAACCAAACTTTCTGTGCTAGGGACTTCCAGACTTTCATATTCTCAAAAATTTGATTAAGTTTCTATTTGAAAGATATTTTTATTAGGAGGGAACCCCAGAGACTATCTTCCTCTGAAATTTTCTAGTGCTGTAAGATGGTATAGTTTAGATTCAATAATGTTCATGAAAGAAGCAATGCATGTCTTACAAAAGAAAAAAGAATCAGGATTATTTTAAATTGCTTAAATTGTTTTCTTGACCAGTAAATTGAATAAAGAGTTTAAAATCTGTGGGAAGCCATTCTCAGCCAGGAGTTAGTGTCTCTATCAAGCTGGACGTTTATGATCTGTGGCACAAGACATGATCTCAGGAGAAAGACAAACCCTCAAGCCCAAGTTAAGGCTATGAAAAGAGCAAGGTGGAACAACATAGAGCAAAATTTATCTTTAGTCAGAAAAAAATATGAAAAGAGAAAGGGTTTCTGAAGTGTTGGCTGAGTTGCAGACAGTTGTGCACAAGGATGAAGGGGTGTTTGAAGTGGTGCTCTGTCACTCAAAGCAGAGTAGAGGCAAGAGAGGACTATGAACAAAAGTAGAGTTAATACACTCACCTGGGCATATTCCATTGGGACTGGAAATATTGGAAGATCATTTAAACATGCAGAAAAAACCCCAATAAAATTACAAGAACAGAGAATAGCACAATAGGGCTTACTAACCATCTGTATGTCATCCAGCTGTACTGGATGATCCCCTTGTCCTGATCATCCCATAGAGAATGTGCTCAACAATTTGTTTATAAAGGGAGCGTGGTCATTTTTGTTTAAATAGGATAGGAAGACAGAAAGATTTAGAATTGATATAATGTCAAAATGTTTTTTTCCTGGTATATTGCCTTATACCTTTTGGTGAAGATCTAGTACAAACTTTAATTTCAAACGCATAAATTTTATGTGGTGAGTTCCAACAATAGAAAGAAAAGCTGTGCTACCTACTCCAGATTCCTGGTCACACAATGTAAAAAAAACCCCTCCAAACCAACACCTTTCTGACCTGAATCGCAATGAAAATAATCATTTCACTATGCAACTCTAACTACATGAAACATAGTATCCCTTATTTAAGGAAGTCAGTCAATCAAATATTAATTGAGGAGAGCGATGTGAGCTATTTTGCCTGCTGTCAGTGCTTTAAAAGCAGATACAAACTGTATATCACCAATAAGGAAGCATGATATAATTGAATTTAGCAGTCTTATTCTTGTATCCAATATGCTGACAAGGCAGTACAAAAATCTGACATAAATTTATTAGATTTAATAAAATAATATCCTTACTTGAGCTTAGAATATGGAGTGCATTGTGGACCAGTGTGACTTCTGGCATCACTCTACCGCTGCTACTCTTTTAAATAAGGAAAATCAGAGAGCACTAGAACTTGGACAAAAAGGAGCCCAGCTCAGACAAGCACAGAACACCAATCCAACAAGCTGTGGCAGGACAGTTGACATCAAAAGGAAATGCTTTGTTTCATTTTGATGTCATCAGCTCTCCAAGCTGTCCTGGAGTTTGTGAAAAGCAATTCGTATAATCAGTGAATTTATACTGATTAGTAATGGATTCAAGTGTACAGAAATGTGCAGGCTACCAACTGTACCCATCAAAAATTAATGATAATGTGTACAGAAGTGCACAAAATTATTTGAGTGATGACTTGTGTGGAGGAGGGAATCATGATGATGTTTTAAATGCATGTGTACTTTCTTTTGACTGCTTTCCAAAGTATCCAAAACATCTTCAGGATACTTGCCAACAGAAAAGTATTGTGCTATTTTTGACTGGTATATTTAAACAATAAGTTTCTCTCCTAAATCACAGAAGTTTAGAAGGGTAAAGTATAATACAGAATGGAGACCATTGTCAATAGGAAGATCACAACCCTTACTCTCAGTGAAGTTAGATCAAAACAGAATACTACAATAATATAGTCAGATTCAGGAGTCCTTGGGTCCTGCTCCACCACTTCAGGCAAAGTCATCTTAAATAAATAATTGATTACATTTTTGGAGACAAGATCTTCCGAAGAAAATTCTGTATTCAATGGCAGGAAAAAGAGAGTGAGAGTGCAAAAAGAGAGAGAGAATCTTCCTTTCAGTCAAAATAGGGCTTGCTTTTATTTATTCCCACCTGTCTCTAGAAGATCTATTGAAAATTAGAGTTTAGTCCCTTGAACTAAAACAAATCTTTGTGAATACTCCCCATGTTGCTAACATGCTGAGCATTTCAGAAAAGGCAGTTTTCAAGCTATTTATTGTTCTCATCTCTTAATAAAAACAAGCAAAAAAACTGCACACAAAACCTTATTCTGAAACTTTTTTAAAATATAAAATGATTTCATCACTAATTTCATGCCCCCAAGCTCCAAATTGGAGAATAAACTAATATTCAAGTAAAGGCAATTAAAGGAAATCTGTGGCCTCCTTAATTTTTTGCAAGAGCGCACTGTACAATGGTTCCATGTACCAGGAATTCCAGAGAAGATATGTCAAGTGGGGAAAACAAACTAGCATGGATATTATAGGCTAAGATGCTGATGACAGGTACAGTTAAAGTGTTTCCAGTGGGATTTATGGCAGCAGTAGTCCAGAAGCTGTAAAAATTCTTACGGGATATTAATGGAAATCACACAGCTGGTTCCTTCCAAACGGAGAAACTCCGAAAACATAACCCTAAGTGCGGATTCAATTACTACTTCTAAGATATCTCTTATTGCTGCACATTTTTTCACGTCTCTGGACAACAATATTAATGTTGTTCCCTCTGAGCCACACTTAGTGGAGCACCATTAACCCTCTTGTATCCCAGGAATCTGATCCCTTGCTGGCTGCAGGGAGCAGAGCACGCACACACGCACGTGTACACACACCAATGTTCACAGGCACACACACTCTCACAAGGCTGCACAAACAGTGGGGGCAAAATTAAAATTATTTAGCATTTATTGAAAATAAAAATTAAAATTATTTAATTAAAATTTTTAGCAGAGGCAGACATTTGTGCTCAGATGGAAGCCAATAGATCTTAATGCTGCCTTCAAGTACACAAAGTGCATTTAATAAATCTTCAGTTTTCAAATTAATTTCAGGCTGCTCTGCACGCTCCTGCGTCTACCACTCTCTTATGTACCTGGGTTTTAATTGTTTCTTCTTTGACATAATGAATGCCAGAGTGTAACCCTGAAGCACTCATTTTGCATCATAAATCACAGTATCTTTTTAAAAAGGGAAGATAATTACAACAAAATAGCAGTTCAAAACTGCTTGGAATTTACTTCTTACCTTTGACAAATAGCAGAGAAAATAATTGCCTAAAGACAATGTCTAACATTGATTTAAACGACTTGTTATGCACACATAGAGAATTCTGTGAAAACAACCTTCTTTCCAAAAGAAAAAACCAAAAGCAACAAAAAAAAAAAAAAAAAAAAAAAAAAAAAAAAAAAATCACAAAATACGAGAACTCTTCAAGCTCCTGACAAATTAATTTGTTGAGGGCAAAACACTGCACATTTGTTATTCCTTGTCTATTTCTTAAAAGCCTGTGTGTCACATCTCTTCTACCCTCTGTATATATATGTGTGTGCTGCAATTTATTTTAAAGAATGCTTCATTTTTTTTCAGCCTGCTTTCTTATTGCTGCTCTTATTTTTCATAAGGGTTGTCTTTCCTCGGCTTTTTTGCTCTGTAGCTCTTTTAGTTTTGATGAAGATGCAACAAGATGCCATGGTTGTATGAATCACTGTGTTCTGGTACTGGTTTGTTTGTTTACTCTCTTTCTGGTGTGGAATCTGTCTTTACAGATGCTGCTGCTTTTGCTGAAAGCTGTTTGAGGTCATATAAAGTTAAACTCAAATATACAATGATCTCTTACAATTGCTGTCCCAGGCAGTGGAATATTATTTGAATCATACAATAGCCATCAGATGGTACAAGATTTCCCACTATGAATAGCCAAAAGTGTTGTCTTGTTCTTATTTTAAAAGAATGTGAGGGAAACAAAGGCAAAATTATTATTTCCAAGATTTCTAGCTTGAAGATTTTTCAGGTTTGTCTCTACAAGTTGCTGTTTCTTTTGTAATTACTTCTGCTGTTACTTTTAGACAACTATGAATATATATCCTTCATTATATAGTCGTTTTGCCTTTTTTCCTGCTTTTCTTCATTCCCAGTCCTTTCTCTCCACTTTTCAGATCCCACATGGAGTGCCTGAAGCCTGTTTCTCTAGGCTAGCAGCTCCATTAAAAGCACTGAGGTTTGCACCTCCAAGGAGTCTGGGCAAACACTCTGCTTTACAGGGCCAAGGTTTACGAGGAAATAGTTCTTCAGTGGCTCATCTAGAGCTAGCAGAGTGCAGCTGCAGCTTCATCTTACAGGTCTCCAGATACCATTGAAGTAGAAACAACATAAAGGATGGAAAGGGCATACACAAAATAGGTAAGAAGGTCCACCTGCTACTTCCCTGAAGAGGGATATGGCCTGAGGGATCTGAACATAACTCTGTTCTCTTCCAAATGTCCTCCTTCCTTTCTTCCCCCCTAAAAACCTCTTCTTGAGCTCTTTTGTGGATTTGATCCTTAGCTGCAACCAACTCCATTCATGCACATACCAAACTACCCACACCTTCTTCCTCTTCCGCCCTTCAGTACAGTGAATTTCCAATGGCAGATCCACCATACTCAGGAAACAGTACTCAAGCTGCAAAATAAAGGACATCCAGTATTCTTTAACATGTCAAGGTTTCACAAAATACTCTCAGCAGAGATTTAATTGTAGTATTTTTTTTTCAGAGAGGAAAACTATATGTGCCAATTAACAAGACAAGAGGGAAGGGGCAGAAATGGATACACAGGAAATTCCGCCTGAACATGAGGAAGAACTTTTTCACTGTGCAGTGACCAAACAGTGGAACAGATCACCCAGAGAGGCTGTGGAGGCCTCCTTCAGTGTTTCTCAGACATTCCAGAACCATCTGGACACAATCCTGTGCCACAATCTCTGGAACGACCCTGCTTGAGCAGGGAGATTGGACCTGATGACCAACTGTGATCCCTTCCAACCCGACCCACTCTGTGATTCTGAGATAGCAACACAATAAAATACCTCTAAGAATTACACTTAGGTTTATGACTCATTAACCTAGCAGATTTACTTAATGAATTTACAGCTGGTCTATAAATTCTCCATTAATTTAATACTGATTAAAAATTGTCTCTCAAAATGTACACTATTATTCCTTTTAAGGTTTACATGTGGTATTAAAAAATTATTGACTATTCCAATTAGGAAAAAAATTAATTTTAAATTTATTATTATAAGAGCTACCCAAAATAAATTTTGATTATGCAAATGCCTCTGATTGGAGCAATAGAAAATCAGAAATATCTGTTTCTGCTAAACAGTTTCGTTTTATGAAGTAAAGCATCAAACTAGGCTTCATTTCCTGGACTGAAAATCATAGGGGTAGGAATGTATTACCATGGGCATCAGTGAGAGAAGGAACTAAATTTTTTTCTTTAGGGCTCATTGGACAAAAGGAAAAGAAAAAAAAATAATAAAGGGTACCCTTAGGCAATAGACAAAATTGGGTAATTTACTACTGGAGAAGAGGATTGGTTTGAAGCCAAATGTTCACTGGAAGAGAATGCAGAGGGCAGGAAGACAAGCTGATGAACCACCTAGGGACAGTATTAAACAAAATAAATGTTGCAAAAACAACGATTGAAAAATCCAGGAAGGGCAGAAGAACCAAACTTCAAAATCCAACTGGGAACCTAATTTCTTTTTAATCTGCCCTGCCATAGTAATGCTCAGCCTACTGTTCTGTCAATGCACAGAAATCGAGCTGCTGTTATTAAAAAAAAAACCCCAAAGAATAGTTCATTGTCAGTGTCCTCACAAGAGAAGAATGTATCATTTACAGCGAAACACAGTTGAAATAAAGCCCATTTTAAAGACTTTTTTTCTTGTAACGGAACAGCAGCAATCAAACAGAAGTGACAACAGCCAGAGTACTAAAGTCACAATGGAAATGAGAGCTTCCAAATAATCTGCAAATGTTGAAAGCAAAATTTATGTCCTTGGACATGGTGCTACAAAATTCATCATTGCTGAGGCATCATTTTAGTGACATTTTGTGGCACATCTTTTCATTAACAAAATGTTTCTTTTCCTTTGCTTATTTATTAGTTCTGTGGTTTGGCAACAACTGCTGTAAAAAAGTTCACCAGAACAAAGTACCATATATTTTCCTTTTTTTTAGTATTAGAAGCAAACTTAAATGAGGGTCTTTCTCCTTAGCTGTGCAACTAATACTCAGAATAAAAAATTAACTGGCATATCAATGGCCCCTCTTGGACTGGATCCCAGAGAACTCCTCTCCAACACTGGGCAGTTTCTTAGGCTAAAAGCTTAGCAACAGAATCACTTGCCTTAGATAAAAATGACTTGCCTTAGTCTGTGTTATGTATTTTATGCCTGAAAGCATAGGAGGGTTTTATTTCCCTTCAAAAAAACCAAAAAAAAAAACCAAAAACAAAACAAAACAAAAAAAAAACCCAAAAAAACCAAAAACCAAAAAAACCACAAAAACAAAAAAAAAAAAAAAAAAAGAAGAGAAAAAGAAAGAAAGAAAGAAAGAAAGAAAGAAAGAAAGAAAGAAAGAAAGAAAGAAAGAAAGAAAGAAAGAAAGAAAGAAAGAAAGAAAGAAAGAAAGAAAGAAAGAAAGAAAGAAAGAAAGAAAGAAAGAAAAAGAAAGAAAGAAAGAAAGAAAGAAAGAAAGATAAAACTAAAAAGAAAACCAAACCAAACAAACAAACAAAAAGACACCCACAAAGCAAATATACAATGTCACAGGATGCTTTTGTGGCCACTCTCAAAACCACCATAAAATATCTAATTTTTTCTCATAAAGCTCTCTGGCCTTACTGTTATCATGACAACACATTTTGACAGATACTTTGATCAGTGTAAATGTGTCACTCATCTAATAATTATGCTTGTGGAAACAATTTCTAAAAATCAAGTTAGGTGACAAATTAGAATTGTTAAGCCAGTGTGGTGAGAAGTGGACATTAAGCAGATAAAAATACAAAGGATCCAAATATGTCTGAACTGCACATGGTTAATTTCTGGTTAATTTTTGGTTAATTTCTGCACTTGAGTCCAAATATTAATTCCACTTCCATAAAGAACTGAAGAAACATTCAAAGTGAGTATTCTCAGACCTTGGAGTTCAAATTTGAAATTCATGCATATAGGATTTCAACTGTGGTTCCTACAAGGTTAAGTGAAAACACTTCAGTGACTTTCACACAGGCATTACTCTGCTGAACATTGCTGCACTGATTTTAGCAACAATAACAAAGACAACATTCATGCTTGGCTGAAAACATTTTAAGATTTGCATGAATGATGTGCAAAAATGGTTGAATAGAGAAACACTTGAACCAAGTGTATCTGAATCCTGATCTCCGGAGAATAGGCAGACACCTTTGACTTATGCCTGAATGGTATTGAAAGGAATATACTGTAGAAGGTCCCCTCCTTCTGATATTGCAGAATGTTCTCTGGCATTCCATTGTGTTACTGTTAACTTCTCAGTCTCAAGGAGGTTAGGCATGTGTTTTTAACACATTGTTTGCATTTGATGTATTTTAACACATACAGAAGTTAGAATTACGTCAATAGCCGTGTTATGTAAAACACAGGCCACACCTTGGTACGGGTTTGGCTAAGTAGCTCTGACAGTCAGCAAAACAGCAGGAAAACCATCAGGAGTGGCAGCAAAAGAACAGCTTACTAGAAGAACAAATAGAAATGTGAACTATTCTGCAGTCAATTTTTTTTTTTTTTTTTTTACTTATTTATCTTCATCTGAAGACCACCTGCAATACCTGTCTCTTGAGTTTATACTGATTGTTCCCACCTGGCAAACCATTCCCATGTAAAACAAACAAAAAATTTTGTTTCATCATAACTTTATGTACCATAACCAACAAATTGCTGCCCAGTCAATGCCACTCATTTCCTGCTAATACTGAAATGCAAAATAAGGCTTTCATTCTCCCCCAAACTCTGCTAGGCCAAACCCCAAATTTGCTATTCAAAGTATCCTTGACAAAGCCACTTTTTCCTAATCAGTTGGTTTCAATACAAATTTCTCTATCACATTCCAGACAACCCATTCTGACCCCAAATAAAATGTTCAGTTCTGTCCCCAGCATTCAGTAATTCTCAGCCAGTTCAGTCTGTCAGTTCTTCCAGCTCCCCATCCCTCCTCATACAATTATATCCAAGGCTGTCTGATCCCAAAAGAGTCAGTATCCAAAACTCCCACCTATGAAAATTTGCTTGTGTAAGTAGTTCTATTCAGTGAGGTAAAACTAGAATATCAGGCATCAAGAAGGAAGTGAAACTAAACTAGCTCTAAAAATACATATACTCTCAAACTACATAAGATTTAAATGGCATTTAGCTTCTTAAAAGCCTGGCAAAATTAATCAGCTAGAAGAAACAGGTCTCTATTAACTACCAGACAGTGTGAAAGACACTTTTCAGACCTAGACATAAATGATAGAAAGGCTGTTATCTTGGAGGAAATAAAACCACAGACTTCCTACTGTTTAAGAACAAAGTATGACAATCATGAGCAGTAGAGAAAATGTCATTGAAGTTCTGTGTGGGAAAAGCTCTAAGTGTGTATCAATCAAGACAGTATCAGTGGGAAAATGGCTTCAAACCATCGGTGGCTAAAACTGACAAGGTATACTTAGAAACAAATGCTCACCTTGAAAATCTAATGCAGAAAGAGAAAGGTTTAAATAATCAGTTTGCATGCTCAGTGATTCCCAGAACGCTTTTCAGCCCATCCTGTGTGAAAGTGTATGCTGGGACACAGCTATGGCTCTTGCTGTCAAGGGTGCATTCTCATGGAAATTTCTCACTGAATCACTCAGTGGGCACATTTACATGGCAAAAAGCTGTAGAAAAATCTCCCAAAGCCAGAGGAAAGTTATACTGCCAAAACTGTTAAGCCCTAAGTGGGTTTCCAAATAAAATTCAGTTGCTCTATTGGGTGCCGCTTGAATGAGTCAACAATAAACTAAGACGCTAGTTTAAAAAAGGCTTTTTAATATGGAAAAGTATCTTTCAGTTTCTGAAACAGCAATCCCCTTGGGAATAAACTGAAAGGTGAGACTTTTGAAAGGCTTTGTCCAGTTTCAGCCCAGTGCCTTTCATATATTTAGAGATGCATTCTACTGTTGCTGCATATCAAGTTTGCGGCTTTAGTGTCTTTTTCATCAGTTGCACAGAGCAAAAGAAACATTTCTTTAGAATTTAGACAGTTTTTTAACATTTTCCTTATTGTGAGTAACCTTCCTCCAACATACAGGCCCATTCATGGACCACTTACACTCCCCCTCTTGTTAACCTCATCTCACGCCTCTTCCCTGGAAGTTCATGAGTCTGAGTACATGAAAAGTTCACAGGAGGAAAGTTTAAAATTAACTTCCTTCAGTGAAGAGTTGTTGTGGAGATTGCAATTAACTCCTTGCAGTAATGAGTCTTTGGATGCTCACTGTTATTTCATCATGATCTTTGTCATTGGTTTTGATCTGTAATACTTTATGTAGGTAAGGTTAAAAAACCTTTTTTTTCTAAGACTGGAACATCCGGGTCTCAGGTCGATATATTATTGATGGTGACTTTATAAAACAAAAAAAACAACCAACCAACCAACCAACCAACAACAACAAAAAACCACCCAAAAACAAACAAACAACCCCAGAAAAAACCCCCAAAAAAGCCCAAAAACCCAAAAAATGCCCATCAAACCAAAACAACCATGTTTGCACAACCTTGTTGTTTCCAGTGAATGCTACAAGTCACTTGAGTTGAAAACTCTGGGTTAAATTCTTCTCTAAAAATAGCAGTAAAATATCAGCTATGAATTGTGAATCTTAAGGAATGCCCTCATGTAAGCTCATTAAAATATTCCAGAATATGATTTCAACATTATTAAATAGCTGTTAAAGAATTGGCCTTCCCACTCTTTACCTCTAACAGATATGCCATGTAAGAATATTTTCTCTTTGGTAACTTGGATAGTAAAAGTGTTTAATATCTGAACAAGAACTCCCAGCAGCTACAACCTAAGATGAACAACTCCCTTGATCTGCTAAAATTTACCCTTAAATACCACAAACACAGACTGCCATGGAGAATTAGCCCATGTGGCTCTATGCTTCTCTCTGTGATATTTCGTGTGCACTGTGACATTATTTCAAACTTGTTAACCAGGCTGTGTACTCGTCGTGTTTTATTAAGTTAGCAAGGCTGTAGTTGAGAGATGGCTCCTAAGAGATGCAAGATGTGGCCACATTTGAGGCCCAGTCTGGTGGTTGAGAAAGGGGCAATATTTGTGCGGAATGCACATTTCAACCTTCCACAACATGATAAGTGCCAAAATCTCTAATTGCCTATTAAATGAAAAGTTTCATATGCAATATTACCCTGTTTTATACTTAAATATATATATATATATGTTTATTTATGACCTTTTCTTTCCATATAGGGTAGTATAGTTTTCAACAGTTACAGCTGGGCAACTGGCCCTAAATTCTGCCTAATATTCCATTTGATTACAACTTAGTTCTTTATTATCCTTTGTTTTCTGTTTAAATGTTTTGTTTCTGTTTAAATATTCCAATTACCAAACATAAAGTCTGGCTAACAACAGCAAGAATTAACATACATAAAATATATAAATAGAGCTGTATACATCATCTTTTCAGACACAAAAGAAAAAATCCGCTGCCAAATCTTCTTGATACTCACAGCAATAGTTGAAAAAAACCCACCCATCTGCCATGAAAGGAATTTCTCATGTTGATTATTTCCCAGTCAAACAGGATAGATGGATAATAGCACTGAAAACAGGGAGTGAAAAAGGGACCAGGTTTTAAATAGCATAAATGATAGCAGCAGAGAGACAAGGTAGCTTTAATCAGTCAGCCAGCACTAGGCAATTTTAAAACCTGGCAGCTTGCAGTGGTTTTCTTAGCTTGTGGTATTTGAAGGACATTGATATACACATCAAACAGAATTTAGGACATGCATTGTGGAGGTGCCAGTTGAAGCTTTATGTGCAAGCTAAAGTTGGAATTCAATCCTTTTATCATACACAAGACATACAAACTCTCATATCAACTTTCCACTCATTTTAAGTGAAGAACAATTTTTGTTGGAAGATTTACAGGTAAAAGTGTTCACTAAAATCTATTCTCTAAACCAAAAATTGTCACATACTCCACTACAAAGATTTAGCATGGCTCAAATCACAGAGCAAGCTTGCAATGCTTGTTTTATTATTTAATAAATCTAACATAAAAAAGAAGCTAAATTATTCAAAAAATCTAACATAAAAATTATTTATTATTCAAAAAATCTAACATAAAAAAAAGCTAAATTTCTTAAAGTAGCCCTATTAAAAACCACCAAAAAACTCCAACCCCTTTTCCAGAGGTGGAGGGCATGAAAAAATGTAAATTCCCAAATATTTTCTTTTATTTCCTTGTCTGCTTAAACCTTCCCATTGTTTTCTACATGTTCCTTCCACTCTGCAGGAATGTGCATGTTTGAGCACACATATGCCCAAACCTTCTGCTTTTAATGGTCACATCACCTTACAGGAAAATATTTCAACCCAAATCCTTCTATCTTCCTGCAGTGTGATCCTTATTGAAACAATAATTTCTTGCTATTACTTATAGTAGCTCAAAGTTCACCAATCAGCAGTAGTGGTTGCATAATCTCTTCTTCAAGAGATTATCACAATGTCTATCTCCCAGTGGTTTAAGGAAAATAGCAAAATTGCCTATCCTTCTAAAATAACCTCCTGAAAGCAAGCTGGTAACATCACTTGTATTGTTGAAAATGGAAGAAGACAACCATTTTGAAAGATATATCTTTGTGTACAACCTGTAAAACATCATTTTCCTGAAAACTGCTGCTTAGGGGATGACATGAAAAGACCTAATGAATGTGTTCAGCTGGCTTTGTTGTCCCATTTTCTCATGATTTTGAAGAAACAATATATTTCTCCTTGCATGAGAATTGCGGGATATCTTCCTGAAGTGATGCATGCTAATGAGGAAAAAATCGAAGTCCCTGAAAATGAAGAAAGGCTCCAACCCAAGCAGCTATTTACCCAATCTGCAAACTGCACTCTTAAATCATCATATACAGTCTTTATAGAAAAGTTGTGGTATACCAAAATTTATAAGCTAAACTCAGTTGTTTCCCATTTTGTATATTTTGCATTTGAAATATCAGGAAATATTTTAAATTTGTTTTTAATGCTATCTGAGGGGAAAGAGTGGGTAAAAAATGTAATGCAGCACACTTTAGGAAGAAAGGTAAGAATTATTTGGAAACAGACTTATAATGAATGCTTTAAAGATGAAAGATAATTACTTCTAGCTAAGTTCTGAATACTTCACCTGCCGTGAAAGGGAACAATAAACCTCTGGCACATATGCTTGGGAAGATGTGACTAAGTGAAAGGGTTTGCTTCTAGAAATAAATTTAGGATGTTGCAGTGCTTTGAAGATAAGAAATCCCATCAAAGTTGCAGGTACAGTTGATCCCTGGGGGGACTGGCAGCCCAGGATGAGGAGGGGAATGGTGTTTTGTGCCAAGGTGTGGAAGCTGGTCCTGCTGGTACCAGGCTCTGGGATGGAATTCCCCTCCACAGGCAGAGACCAGCAGCATCCTGCAAGGGCAGCTGGCAGCCAACACCCCCTTTTCCAGCGCACTAAAACTATTTATTTTCAATATGTTTAATGAGTGCTCCATGATCCTTACATGCAGCCACAGGATTTCAGTCAGGACTGGAGAGCAGAAGTTTTTTCTGTAAGTAAAGTTCCCTCCTTTCCCCAGCAGGACAGCTGCTGCCCTCGTGGTCAACGGGATCCACAGGTGCTTCAACAACAAATGCAGCACTGCAGTCTTTTGGAAAAAAGGTATAAATGTCTGATTGATTTCTGGACTTTACCTTAGGTAATTGTTTCTCTAGAATTGTTTCTCTTCTCTTTCTACCATCTCACAGTATAAAACTGGTGAAAAACTAAGGAGTCATTTGGGTGGAAGGCATGATTCAATTCTAAGTAATTATTTTCTTTGTTCCCCAAATGTCACATAATCAATAAAGGAAAAGTGTTTGTATGAGAAATATTACCATTTCTAAAAGATCAACACTGATGAAAGAGAATAGCCAAACAGCACCACAACTATTCTAAATACTTTTTAACTTCCTTAGATCATGATTCTTGAACCTATACTATGAATATATTTTCTTATCTATATCAGCAGCACAGACTCAAAGGGAAAAGGAGAAGAAGAGAAGAGAAGAGAAGAGAAGAGAAGAGAAGAGAAGAGAAGAGAAGAGAAGAGAAGAGAAGAGAAGAGAAGAGAAGAGAAGAGAAGAGAAGAGAAGAGAAGAGAAGAGAAGAGAAGAGAAGAGAAGAGAAGAGAAGAGAAGAGAAGAGAAGAGCAGTTAATTCCTTGTATCAAAACAAAACACTCTATGCTCACTGCAGTACTTGGAAAACCAATGGGTGTTAAAAGAAAAGTTGAAATTTTCTGATTAACTCAATATTCTAGTTACTGTGCGGTAGGCTAGACTAGGCACTCATGATGTGCTAGCTACTCCATTGAAATTTCTCAAGTTTTCAGCTTGCAAATGTTTACCCTACAAAAAAATCCAAGGGGTAAGTTACCTGATTGATTTCCTTTGGAGAGTGTCATCCACACAGTTACTTCAAAGTCACTGAATCTGTAACTTGTTTATCCTGTGGTGACTTGATCATAGTTTAGAACAGTTTGGCTAGTTTGTCTGGTGGAGATCACTCAAAAAGATTGATCTAAATAAATGAAATGCCTTTACTGTGGCTTTGATAAACCTCATTAAATATTCACTGCTAACTTAAAATATCCCTTTTAACTGAGTTTCCTTTAGTTTTGTTCACTTCTAGATAAAATCAGGTTTAAAGCTGTGTAGAAATTGTTTCACTAACATAAACCAAGACAAAGATCAGATGAAGCAATACTTCTAAGACAGAACACTTTACAAGTACATAATTTTCATCTCTTTAATTCTCAGAAATCATTGAGATTTCTCCTAAAGTATCCTCACCTTTAGAGCACAAGGACATTTATTTGATTTCTGTATAACAAACAGCAGCAAAGAGTGCTGGATAAAAGCTAACTGGACAATTACTGCTGTGCTTCTCCCATCCTTCAAAGGAATGACTCCTCTTTAGGAGACTCAAACTTACATTCACCAGCAACACAATCAATATTTGAAAATTTGCCAGCTTTTTTTAACATTATATTTGCTTAGGACAAAGCAGAAACATCCAGAGTCTGCAGCAGAAATGTGTGTCTTGTCCCTCTAGCCTTTAAGCAGACTGTGTGTTAACTACCTTAACTCACCTGGTGATCAATTAACTGATTTTAGAAAGGTCTCATGAAAATATCCTCATCATGACACATCTGAAATATTTGCTCCTAGAACCATTTTCTCTGCAAAATGTATAGGTTTAAATTTCACTGAAGCTCAGGTAAACTGAAAGATTGACTTTGGAATAGAGTAAAACCATATTGTGACAAGACATTAGCAAAAGTTCTCTATGTGAGCTCCTTTATCCCACACAAGCAGCTGCAGGCACAGAGCCCAAGCTTTGGAAAACACACAGAGATATGTGCACAAACCTGGGCAGACATGCAGAGTCATAGATAAAGGCACACATGTGCATGACCAAAAATGCACAGAGACTCACACATACTGATGCACAAACACTTCTCCCATCCAGAAAGGCAGCAGATGTTCTGGATCTACCACTGAAGAATTCTGAACAACATCTAATTGGCTAAAACCTCAGAAAAGTAGGAAATTACAGTTCCTTTTGTTCCAAGAAGTAAAACCAAAGATATAGAATAAGTGAGGCACTTGCTTTTCCCGTTCTTAAACTATTTCTAGTGGCTGTCCCAAGTGAATTTTCTTTTTAGTCATCTTTATGTATGTGTCAGCCTGTGCAATTCCTTCCATCCTTCTTTCTAGTATTCTTCATTTTAGTATGAAAATAATGTTTTTCCTTTGCTGTATTTACTTCGCCTTTGGCTGTGCTTTCTCTTCTCAGAGGAAAACTAAATCTCATGCCAAATCTGCTGCCCAACACACACATCAGTAAAGGTGATTTGGCCAGTGACATCCCCTTTGCAAGTGCAGGTGGGGTTTTCTTTCTGCTGTGCTGCTGGGCCCAGGAGCCCAGCCAGAGCTGAAGCAGAAATGGCAGAAATGGGGAAACCATGGCAGGACTGGGGAAACTCACAGAAATGGGAAAATGCAGCACGACACGGCAGCACATGATGAATTTCATCTTGGGCAGATGTCACTGCCCTTCCACTCAGTCCTGATTTTTCCTAGGGAAAAGGCAGAGAACCAGAGGGAAGCAGCTCTTGGGTTTGATCCATGGCATTACCTTGACCTAGACTTTCCAGCTTTCACAAAAACAGCAGACAAGATAAAACACTAGAGAAAATTAATAAAATCCCTAGTTTAATTGGCAGCTACTGCTGTTATTAAACAGATCCTCTTAAAGAATGGAGTTTCTGAATCAGTAAGGCTGAAATGTAATTGAGAATGTGCTTATGAGAAACATTTTTGCAAAGCCTGTGAAACTGTGAGGATTAGGCTGAAGTATCCCATGTGATCAATATCTTGCAATCGCATTAAGGCCTCAGGCAATAGGAGCCTTCATTCCTTTCCATTTCCCATTTTCTGTTTTCTGTTCCTAGGCACCATCACAGGCAGGCAGACATGAACAGAAAATGAATTTGCTACAAGCTAGTAGCATTGTAGCATTGTAGCATTGTAAGTGGCTTTGATATAAGTGGAACAAGGGTCGGTAACTTCTAAGCCCCAGTAGCCTGATAAGAATATTAAACCTACCATTTATCCCCAATGAGTGCTTGATTAGCCATACAGTGTTCTGCTGACAGAGTTCACTAAAAATACATTATGCTAATAACATCTGAGTGCCAGCAAAACTGGGGAAGCCCAAGACTCAACACAAAGAATGAGTCATTATGGTATTTACCTGGCAGACACAGTTAGAGGCAAAAATATGGGCAAAAAGAATGACATCCCAGTCCTGTTTGCAAAGAATAGAAATAGAGGTGATTTGCCAAAGAATATTAGGCCCAAAGAATATTAGGATTGGAATAAATAGAAGGAAATACCCCAAATTGTATCTCTTAATAAAGATGCTTAGTTTTCAGAGCAGTCAGCTGCTAGTGGAGACAAGTCCTATCTATGTATTTATCTTTGTCTAAACTCTGTCATATGGCTCTTCACTGGTGGATCTTTCTGCCTGGGTTCACACTGAGTGTGTTTGCTCCTTGCTGTGTGCTTGGACCACAGTCTGGGCTTCCACTGCACTCCCACAGCTTCCTCCTGTTCCCCAGCCCTCTGCCACTGCCCCAGCACAGCATTTCCTCTCTTCCAAGGGAAGGACTTGTAGCCTTTCCTTCCAAGGGAAGGACTTGCATCCTTTCCTTCCAAGGGAAGGACTTGTAGCCTTTCCTTCCAAGGGAAGGACTTGTAGCCCTTCCTTCTAAGGGAAGGACTTGTAGCCTTTCCTCTAAGCATCAGCTACAGGTGTCACACACCTCAGCAACAGTCCAAAGTGCACTGTACATGCAGATGAGGGCATGGTTCACGATGAGCTCACAGAATTTGCTTTTTGCAAGCACTCAGCACCCCTGTTCTGCCAGAATGCAATGAGCACCCTGCCTAGCAGGGCTCCTGCACACAGACCTTCTGCAGCCAGCCTGGCTGCCAGCTCCTGCACAGGCAAACTGGGGCACAGCACTTGGCCATGGCTCACAGCAAGGGCAAGCAATCACTTCACAGACAAACAACTGAGAGCTTTGCAAAAAAGGGATCAAGCTTGGGAAGGAAAAAAAAGGTGCCATTAACCTGACCATTAGTGTTGGTCATTTTTTTCCTCTATGGATCTTTTACTAGCCAAAAATATTTTTTAAGTCCAGCCAAAATGAAGATGAATTTGCCATACAATTTCAAACAACAAAAAAGACATTTTAAAAGACAGTAGAATGTCTCCTCAATTTTGAAAAGATTTTATTTATTATATATTTCAAAGGTGCTGCAATAATGTTTATAAGAGTTCATAAAATTTAAAACCAGAGAGTTCTCTTTAGATTGTTTGGTGTACCTGAAGCATACCTTTATTGTGAGTGCTTCATTTTGACCAGAGAATGGAAGAACAAAAAATAGCTTGGGACAAAACCAACTTTGAGAAATGCTGACAGTGAGCCAAAACCCTCAGCTACTCAACTATTACAAGCCACCAAACCGTTTAAATGCAAAATTAGTAAAGAGCTAAGTAACCTGATCTATTGTAGCTGCTTGTGCATGGAGCAGTAATGTGAGAAAGGTGCAGGCAATGCAGAAAAGCAGGCACTTCCATGCCACAATTTGTCTCCTGCTGATGTAAATGCCTAAAATAAGGCAGATGAATAATGCCTTAAAAATTTCAATTTCTTTTCACTGACTAGCTGGGAAACAGGTGAGTAGTGCTGGTGTAGCCTTCTACCTTATCAATGTCAACAGTGGGATGAGATAAATTTCTGTGTTTTAATCATCCAGAAAAAATTAAAATTTAGATATGAAAGCCCTAAAACCTGGGTCCAGAAACTGGAAAGCTGGACCAATGGAGAGGACATAAACTCCTTTTGCTTACTCTGACATTCAACATTTCATGATCTACTTATTTTCCTGCGTTTGTCCTTGGGTTTTATCTTTTGTTTCATTTAATGCCCTTATCTTCCTTTTTTATCCATCAATCTTTTCTATCTCTTTCTTCAAACCACAGAGCTTCAGTCTCTACTGTTGACAGTGTCCACCTGCTTCTCTCATCTGCTGTCTGCCTTTCATCACTGCTGGAAAAGGAAAGGGAACACTTTCAAGACCATGAGCACTTGTGCATGGTAGGATATGGGAATTCTCCCAAACTGGCAAACGTACCCTCAGTAGGAAATTACATTAGATGTGGCTCCAAGCAGGGATTGCTGGTTTTTCAGACTTTAACCCTGAAATTCTACTTTCATTGCCCTCCATCTTTCAATTTATTTTCTGGACCCAGACCTCCCTTTGAAGTATTAAAATCAAGTGTTCCAGGAACTCTAACCTCATTTAATTTGTGTCTTGCTCTTCAAGGGCCTCCTGTGAGTTCCATATGCAAAATTTTAAGGTTTAAATTCATCTAGCCTCCTTGCAAGCAAGATAACAAACTCCTTAATGGGACCTCAGAATAATTTTTTAGCTGGTCCAAATCTGACCAATGGTTTCACTGTTGGCTTCCATGTTAACAGGACAGTGAGCAAATTTAAAAAATATAAAATATAAAAATATATTTTTTCTGCTGTACCCAAGCAGAAAAAAATAGTGTGCAGAGTTATTAACAATACTATAGTGTTCATTCATTATATATGCATATGTATGTCTGCATTCAAATAGGCAAACACTGCTTCTATATCTTAAATTTTATTTCAGTTTTAGCTAGAGGTTTTTGATGATGTCGACTATACCCTACAAAAATAAAGAATAACAGCAAAAATTAAAGGTAATCTGTGTTATTTCTAGTTGTAATAATCATGTATTTGACGACAGCTCTGAGAAAAGAGAAAAGCCTGTATCACCCCACTCCATAAAAGCAGTTCACAGGGACCAAAAAACTAAAAAGAGAATATAATTCTGAAGGATCACACTGTATTCCCTGGATGACTGAACAGTTGATCACTTTGTCTGACTGTACAGAAAGTTAAAGCAAGATGAAAGTTTTCAATTTATAGTGAACACTGTACTTAAGCAGCAGAAAATTATATTCTTAATTTCCACTCCAGCTGTGTGTGATATATGAAGTACAGTGAACTCCAGTAAAAAAAAAAAAAAAAGAAATGAAATCAGGTGGTAAATAATCAAACTATACTCTTCATTAGCCTAGGTATTTATTCTGCCACTTTGAAAGCAATAGGAAGCCACTTGCAGTGTTGGTGCCTTTTATTTTCTACTTTCCTTTATTTTTTGCCATTTGTATTACTAATATTCCCATACTGTTCATTTTTTCATCCCCCTTCTGCGATTCTGACATTGTTCACCAAATTTACTTTCATGTTTAAGCTTGCTTTGGTTTATGAAGTTAATTATCCGTCTCTACAAACATGTCACTGTGAGTTTTCTATAGTGAATAATATGAAAGTCTCTCCTGCTAACCAGATGGATTCTCAGTTATTTTCAGGAGTTTAGGACAAGGCAGGAATTGTTGCTGAGCACTTCTGAACCTGATTTTTGGCAATAGAAGGATGCTTTTGGCCACATGCAAGTTACATATGAGGCACAATAGTTGTGATCAGGTAAAATCCTGGCACAGATACCTCAGAATTTCATCA
Source organism: Melospiza melodia melodia (assembly GCF_035770615.1). Taxonomy (NCBI): domain Eukaryota; kingdom Metazoa; phylum Chordata; class Aves; order Passeriformes; family Passerellidae; genus Melospiza; species Melospiza melodia. Next base: position 134,931,395 of record NC_086195.1, read on the forward strand.
GGGTGAGTCTACAGAGACTTTAGAAGATACTGACCATGAAGAAAATTAAAGACACTGAATAATGAGGTTTCATGATAGCAAACCACCATTCTTCTTTCAGCTAAAAGTGTAAAATTACTTTTATGGAAATTTGTGACTTTGACCCCTTTTTGGATTATTTGATATATATCTTATCATCTGTCTTTTTCATAATGCTGTGCTGTGCTCTTGGCAAAAGCAGTGAGCATGTTACACTCAGAAACCGTAATTAGTATCTGTTCATACAAATGTTCCTGCCTGTTTTTCCTCATTACTCAAACTCCATACACGGCACAATATTTGTGATCAGGTAAAATCCTGGATGGTCAGAATTTCATCAGGGTGAGTCTACAGAAACTTCAGAAGGTACTGACCATGAAGAAAATTAGACACTGCATAATGAGGTTTCATGATAGCAAGTCACCATTCTTCCTTCAGCTAAACATGTAAAATCACTTTTATGGAAATTTGTGACTTTTACCTCTTTTTGGGTTATTTGAAATCTCTTATCATCTTTTTCATAATGCTGTGCTGTGCTCTTGGCAAAAGCAGTGAGCATGTTACACTCAGAAACCGTAATTAGTATCTGTTCATACAAATGTTCCGGCCTGTTTTTCCTCATTACTCAAACTCCATACACAAGACATGTTTAGAAGCATAAATTGTTTCCCTACTGCGCTTCTAATTAACACTTCCATTAAGTCCTAGGCAGAGAGCATGGAACATACTGAAAGAAGCTGCTGTTTACAGAAAGGGTGATAAAATGTATACAAATATGTCCTGCAAAGTGCAAGCCAGCCAGCTTGCGTGACATGTGGATGTGTTTCTCTGTATGTAGGCACAAGCAGATGTGCTACACTCACATGCAAGACTAATTTGTTCATTAACATTAAAAAAAACCTCTAGATGGATAACAGTCCATTAATTTTTGTAATTACTTCTTGCATGTCCATATTATTGCTCAATTGAGTTTCTGAAGCCCTTGGTAGCTTCAGACTGGCTCTTGGCATGATTGCAATGGGTACTTGAGTTATCTTCCACTGGTTAGTAGATTGGATTTACTTGGATTTTGACATATTTATACTTGATAATCCTCCATCCTTCTTCTTCTTCTATGGGAAAATTGAATAACCTTAAATTGAAATAAAAAGTAATAATTTAGTTTTTTCTTTTTTTTTATCCTGAAAGGCAAAATGAAATGATCAAATGGCTTGCTAAGCACCATAAATAGTTCTGGATTTCTAGAAGGTTTTCTTTAAGCTTTTGAATAAGAACATGCATAATCTTTACAATTTTGCATATGTTCAAAAGAAAAATCTCCTGGCAGCTGTAACTGAATTTCACCTGCAGAAATCCCATTGTGAGACCTAAGAGTCAATCCACAAGGAAAGAGATTAACCAAATAGTCTTGTGACCTGAAGTGCAATAAGCTTTGCACTGTGAGAGTAAGTTGGAAAGCCTGACAATTAACTGCAGCTCAGGGCTGGTGATACGGACATGTTGCTTTTGTTTTTAATTACATTTTATTGAACAACCAAGTGATAAGCATCAAAAGACAAGATTGTCTTGGATCATCAAAGATGGGGTGGGGGATGTTGTTTGTTCTGTGAATCCAGGCAAGCTAAAACAGCTTTTTCTGTGTTTACCTGAGTAATTAATGAAAGACCAAATTGCTTTTGAGCCAGCAGGCTGCAGTTAATTGGAGTTATGTGCGTTCAGTGAACTTAGTGATTTGGCTTAAAAAGGATTTACAGTGTAGGTGACAACCCTTTTCAGGGAAATACAGCAGCAAAGTCTGAATAGTAGAAGACAGCTTCCAGATGATGTAATTTCTGTAGAAACCTTGCTCTTTCAGTTAAATTTTGAGAGTGGAAAAAGTACTGGCTTATATGAGCTAAATGCTTGGAAAATATTTAATTAGTAATAAATTTTAAAACTGAGATACAGACATTCAGACTATTACTATAATTTTTTAAGTGGCAAGATCAGTGAATCCAGAGAGGTTTGCCAGTCTACCCTAAGGAAAATGATGTTTGTAGGAGCAGAAAAGTTCTAATTTCTGAAGTTCTTACTATAACTCTTTTTCTACTATATCTCACAAAGGACTGAAGACATACTGTGATGCTCTTTATCAGATGTTGTAGCATCTAATAATCTACCACTATTATCAAATAATAAGGAGACAATTTACTTTCAAGCGTACCACTCAAAGCGTGAAGAATTATCAATCTTTGTAGTTCTGTCAGTTATTTATTTTCTTTTCCAGACCTTGTGGAATGGATTCCCTGAAGATATACCTGTGGACAGGTGGTCACATGCTGGCCAATGGATAATCCTGCTGGGCTAAAGGACAGAGAGAAGGGATGTTCCCTTTCATCCTCATGAATGCTGTAAAGAGAAAGTTCCTCTTGCTCTTTGCTTGCTTGTTTAAACCAAGAGTTGTTTTCTCTTCTTTCTCTAAATCTAAGAATTTTTCACTTATGCAAGAACAGATTTAAAATAAAAAGGAGGAAGTTTTCTGCCTTTCTTCCTGAAGGAATGAACTTTAAGGTATATACACAATTTCTTGGATCTAGTTCTCATTAAATTACCATGAGCTGATCAGACCTCAGTCTCAGTACACCTCATGAATTTGTGCACTAAATATTTATGTCATTAATCTGGATATCAAAGTCAAGTTTTTCTCCTTCACTCCCTTTTTGACTGTCAAGGTTCAAAACAACCTGAGGTCTTTTGCCAAATAATTCTACTATATATTGTGTGGGAGAAATTAATTCCCAGTTCTCACTGCTCTGTGTCTAAAAACCTCTTATCCAGATTTCTTGGAGTTCAGGGTGCTGCTGAGTAGTGTCTCTTTACATATAATTTTAATAATAAAAAATGTGAAATATCACAGTTGGTTCAATTTCACATGATCTTAAATGGACTTTTCTGCTTTATATTTTATCTTTCTGGAATAAGGCAAGATAAAATATAGTCAGTGTTCTCCGCTTTTAAAATTCATAATTTTACTCAGTCTTCCAGCAATGATTTTTTACAGGCAGTTTCAGAATTCTTTGTTCAAAGACAATAATTGTAGTCCTTCCTTCTCTGTCTTTCTTGTCCTTTCCCAGTAGAAATGCTGATGAGCTGTACTGGTATTTCCACACACTTTCAACATGTAAAATCTCGTTGTCATCACTGGATTAGGGATCAGGCCTGGATGCCTTTACTCTGAGCCCTGCTGCTAAAGTATGCAGCACTTTGTGGGAGGCACTAAGATATTTCCACAGTTTTATTTTTAGACTCTCTGTTGGGACTAAAATTTTTCAGTGCATTAGAAAGCTTCTCTCAGCCTCAAGTGCTCTGGCTGTGTGCAGAGCCTGCAGTAAAATCTGTGTTTAAGTTGGTATGGGCTGGGTTTCCAGTTGTTTCCTTTCTAATTTAGTAAACCTAAGAGGTCTGTTGCATTTTAATACACATTTCATGATTTAATAGAAAAACAGGGCATTTTCATAGAATTGTAACTGTATCCCTACTTTTACCAGTATAATGATATCAGTTTCAGTATGTACAATATTATTATTACAAAGAAGTTTCACAAATGAAAATTGTTAAATTAAGGAAGAAATAGCAGATAGAGGTGAACACTGAATATTTAAGCACTCTGAAAAACCAGATGTACTCTGAATAGCCAAATATTTTTTCTAAGTCAGTGTTGTCATAAACTGCATGAAGTGAAAAGAGATTTCATTGAATTATTTATTGCAGGGTTTTGGGTTTTTTTGCACAGAACCAATATTTGATAGTATTAATTCTGTGAATATATTATTTCCCAACATAACAGTTCTGCAGAATCTATTGAATATGTGTTTCTGAGCTCATGCAAAAAATACATGCACAAAGGAATTTTGCACTTTTCATGACCCAAAATCAGCATAAAAAGCAGTGGTTTTGATTCCCAGTCATCCATATGGGGTCAAAGGGTAGATATAGGTCTAATTGTGCTAGGAACTTATGTTTTAAAAAAGGAACTCACTTGCTGCGGCAAAATGTCTAGATATGGACATTATGGACAAATTAGACTAGTGAAGAGCTTTTTTTTTATTATTTGCACATCAGTCTCAAAACATTGTTACAATTGAGACAGGATGTTAACAGCTCCCTGATCCTCAGAGAATGTCCGAGAAGGTGGGGTCATACAGAATGACATAAAACCATCTCAGTCTAGATTTCAGCCAATCATACATAGAACAACACATATTGACAAGCATTCTATCCAATCTTATAAAACACACGTAATGGTAGTTAAAACAAAGACTGGTTCATAAGAGACAAAGAGCAGAGCTCTATTCATGCTAACCTTCTAAAGATATACATTAAATAACTTTGTTGCCATCTTAAAGCCAATATTACAGGGGCCTACTGTTATTTGTCACATATGCTCTACTGCTTGGGAAACTTTTCTACTGTATCTGCAATGCTAACAAAACTTTAATCTGAGGACTATACTTTTTTTTAACCATTTCCTAAAAACCCTCTAACTTTATGGATTCCAACATTTCCCCCTCTCTGTTTGACTCAGAAGCTTTTATTTTCTTGTCGCTTGCTACTTGCGTTTCATAGCTCTATTGTAAAATTTCTGCTTACTATTTGTTGGAGACTTATTTGCTCTAAACTGAAGCATTGCTATATTACGGCACAGCAACTTAATGCTGTGAAGACTTAATTTTTGAAAGAGATATGAATTACGTTTGGCAACAGTCACAAGTCATTGTTCGAAAAACTCTGGTCTTGAAGAGTCGCACGTCTAATACTATCAACATTGGTTAACATATCACTGATTGCAGAGGATGTGGCATTAGCTTGTTTGCTCAGCTAGCATCTAACTCGATCCAATTGTCTCAATGCCACTGCTGAAGCTAAAAACCCTCTAACTTTATAGATTCCAACATTCCACATGCAAGAGACTTCAGATGCTTCCTCTCCTGAATCTATTTGATATGTGGAATTAGCTGACAAAGTAAATTGCAACTCATGGAAATGGTTCTTCTGTAATTATTTGCAATCATTATATTCTTCCCTCTGGTTCTACAGAGAATTATATTTCCCATGCCAAGTGTTGAAGGTATCTAGACAGGCCAGCAAAGATGAATCCAAAGAAATGGAAACAGTTCAGTTCAAAATGTGAACTGAGGCACCAAAATCCTAATTCTGGCATCCTAGGACACACCAAATGACCTGCGAGGCAACTGGGCTCACCACAAACATATCCCAAAGGGGAAAGTAAGGCTGTTAACCTTTACCAAATAGATCCAGAAATTCAATTGGAAAGTGGAACCTTCAGTGATTTGCAAGCCCATTCCTTGCCCATTCTGCTGCATAACACAGGAATTGGGCTCTGGAAAGATTTCTGGATTTTACAAGCTTCCTTGCACAGAGAGGGGTGGATGGATGGATGGATGGATGGATGGATGGATGGATGGATGGATGGATGGATGGATGGATGGATGGATGGATGGATGGATGGAGTAATGTTTCATGTAAGTTCCCCCAGATCTCCCTCCCTCCAATCACCTACAAACATCTGGACATGAGGAGAGGAGAGGAGAGGAGAGGAGAGGAGAGGAGAGGAGAGGAGAGGAGAGGAGAGGAGAGGAGAGGAGAGGAGAGGAGAGGAGAGGAGAGGAGAGGAGAGGAGAGGAGAGGAGAGGAGAGGAGAGGAGAGGAGAGGAGAGGAGAGGAGAGGAGAGGAGAGGAGAGGGGAAATCAATACATGGATGATTAAATTCAGACACAAAATCCAGCTAGAAGGCCCATTTTCTTGCATGGCTTGTATAGGCCTGTGTAGATGATTCAGAAATCATACTGCCAAATCACATAATAAATAAAGCCCCAATTATATTCATCACCTCATATTTTGGTCAGTGCAACATTTGGTCTCATTCCATCCCGTGGGATAATTTACATGCAAAACAAGCCAGAAAATCTTTGCAGAGAAGAAGCTGTTCCTAGGATCAAAGATATGCAGAGTACCAGAATTCCTTTAAAGGGCTAACAAAACAAGAAGTTACTTAAAGTGATTTGAGGATAAATATATTTGTGATTGCCTGACTTGCAGTGTAGAAAGGAACAAGAGACACAAGGGGTTTCTCTCACACACACCTACAGATCACAGCATATACTTTTGCTCTGTACCTTTGTAGGAAGCAAAAAGTGCTTCCTCAACTATATTTAGAAAGGTAAAATGCATGAAAAAAACTTTTAATTTCACTAAACAGTACAAGTGTGAAGAATTCTGTACATTTTCTGAAAATTTAAAAATTATCCAGGAAATATAAATCCTTTTGAAGTTGCTCTGTCCTCCAAGTCATGAAATATTGACAGACAAAGGAGGAGACAATGCAAGAATGAAAACTAACATATTAATAGCAGTGTTGTCAAGGTAGAATTCAAATTTCTGCCCCATCAAAGATAGTTTTTTATAAACTGTCCAAAGGATTCAGCAAGAGAGATTGCAAGGGCCTTGAATCAGAATATGTTGCAATATGATGATCAGAAAACACCATCCAGGGTAGAAAAAATGAGCTGAAGTAACTGCAATATAATTTTACAGATGAGTTCTATAATCAGTGAACTGATGGCTAAAAAGGTGAGAGTGTGTTCACCTCAGCTTTGCTTTCTTCAGATTTGGAATTGTTTGGACACTGCTTACTGGATCAATTCCTCAAGTGGCCCACACAAAAAAGCATCTACATTTGCATCTCTTGAGCTAGAAAGGGATCAATCTTGCCCTCTATTTCCTTTAATACTTGCAAGAATATGTCTCTAATGTCTCAATGAAAAAAGCTGTTTCTAAACCCTTCACTTTAAGACTATCCAGTTTTTATTTTAATTTTTTCCTTGTATAAACTCATATAAATGAGTTTCCTGAAATCTAAAGGAATGTAAAGGAAGAAGCTGCTCCTTCTCAGAAGCAAATTCCCAAATAATTTTCAATGTGTTATAGCACTCTATATACAAACTTGTAACAAACCAAATATTTGAAACCATTAAAATATCTCTTGTTACAGAAGATTTAAAATTAAATCAGTGCATTCAACAGAGGCTGTCAGGAGAGGAAAGCAGCCTGAAGCCTAAAGCTAGGAATCTACTAATTAAGATATGCAATAAAAATGTTAATCAAGTAAACTTAGGGAGGATGGGGGAAAGTGATTACATAATCCTCTTGGCACGGTATAATGTCTCACTGCTCTCACACAGGAAAATGATGAGTAGGTAAACAAGAGAGAAAAAAACAGGTCCTTTGATTGTGGGCCAAAGAAGAAACTGTTCCAAATGGCCTCTCTAAGCAACATGAGCTGTTCAAGTAGAAAACATTCAGATCTAAGAGCTCTCTCTAGTGTGCCAGACTGGGGACAACCAACAGAAACTAACAAAGGAGCACGAGAAACTGGAGTATTTAAGATAATTCTTGGTAAGTGTGGCTGGAGCAATGCCTTTTGTTATCCCATTTCTTTATAACTGTATTCCACACTTCAGAACTGTAAATAAACAGGATACTTGACTCTGTGCTCTGTATTATAGATGTTTCCCTGCTAACCAACAAGGAGGTGCTTCATTCAGGCTTGCATGGCTCTTTGAAGGGAGGGTTGGGTTTAGCAAGGTTAGCCTTGCTGCCCTGTGCAGTGTTTGTAACAGGTTTTGTGCTAGGACAACAACACAGCTCAGCACCCATCAGGCTCTGCCTCAACTTCTCTTGGCCTGGCTGGAGCCATATTTAGTCTTGTTTAGCAGGAAAAAATAGTATGTGATAATATGGTCACTATTACCTACTTTTTTTTAACTGTATAGGGTAATAGTGAGCAGGTACTCAGTGCAGAATGAACTGGTTATGACTTTGGAATAAAACAAAAAAGAGTGCTGACAGGGGGTAATTGTGGAGGTGTTGAAACCATGAACACAGGATGACACCAGTGGCCACAGGGCTATAAACATGTCACCAGTGGTCAGGTAACACTAATTAAAGGAATGCAACCATGGGAGCAGGGTAAAGATAGCTTTAAGGATAACAAGGGGGATAATGGCCACATCTCTAACATAAAAGTTAAATGTACTACCCACAGTAATGTGGAAATATGAACCAGTGAAGAATCACCTGGACATAAAATTTCTCCAGCCAGACCCAAATGGCACGAAGAAGAAAACCTACAGTGGTGTCCTCCCAAAAAAGGGATTGTGATGCTGATTCTTCTCTCTGTAATCCTTCTCTCTTGCCCTGAACCAATGTCTGAACCTCTGGACACAGAAAAATAATGGAAGGATAACAGTAATTCAAGAGAAACATGGAGATACTAGACTGATAATGTATTCCAGCCTTTGCTGCAGTTTGAACCATGAGTGTCAATACAATCACATGTGGACTAATGACAGATGTTTCAAAAAAGTGAAAATACACATCTCCACCAAGTTGTTAGTCCATTTTAGGAGATAAAAATAATTTAAACTCCATATATAGAGAGAAGTACATCTTTCCAAATTAGCCAAGAATCCCCCTTGTGTTGGAAGTAGGATAATAATGAAAACCCAAACTGAACGTTGTCCAAATTTCAAATAGATGTACAACTGCTGCCATTGGCATCTGCAGCTCAAAGCATGATGTTGGACTCAGAAGTGCTCATTTGTATGTCACAGATTCATATATTCATAAAATGTTACCAAATTGTACAAGCACACATTTCAGAACACTTATAAATTTTTAATATATTTAACTTTAGCATTAGAAAGAAAAACAGTTAATCACAGCAACAGGCTAATTTCTGGCAAAAAATAAACTCATTGTTAGTAATTTTGATAAATTTATCATGTCATATTGCTAACACTGTAGCTTTAAACTTCCTGAGCTGAATTTTTTTTCATTATGCTTATACTGAATTATTTTTTCCAATAAAAAGAATATTATGTATTAAGTTTAAACGTATTATTCAGATTGGGTGTAAACTATCCTCTAAAATTCGCACAGTGTATTTATTCAGTACCTGGCTAAAGGTGCCTGCTGTTTTAGGGATTTTGTATATTGATTTCAGAGTTTGTCTTTTTGAATCATCCTAAGAGACTTTCCAATTCTATTACTTACTTATCAAAATGGTAATAATTACTTGCAATGTGCAATCTTGATTACACTGGTGGAACTGGTGTAGTTAATAAACATAGTCATTAGCTTGTGATCTCTTGGCTGGAAAGCCCCCAAAATTAGGTGCAGTTTGACTTCATGAAACAAATTTGATTGGGACATATTTTTTTGAATTATTATGAAAATATTCATATTTATATGAAAAGATTCCTTTTGGAAAGTTGCAGCAATGCAGCATCAGAATAATGAACAAAGAATTACATGAATTAAACACAATTGTTTAATACTAATGTGGAGATCACTCCTCATTTTTTTTAACCAACATATTTTAAACAAAAAATATTGAAAGAGGGAAAGGAGAAATTAAAGTTATGCATTACATATACATTGTAAAAAAGAGCAGGAAAACTATGATTTCCGTTCCCAGGATAGCAAAATATGTATATTGTCTGCTAACATTTAAAGGGATATGCCATAAAATCTAAAAAGTAGGGAAAATAAATAAATTTAAATAGTTATCAATTTTTTTCCCCTAGGTAATAAAGTTAGCCTTAGTTAGTGCTGTTTTATAAGGAAGGTACTCTAAGAACAGAAGAGGCAACTGAATTACTTGTTAACAGGCTTTTAATGCCCATTCATCCTGGTGCACAAAGCAGTTCAGGAAGTCCACCTGAGACAATCTTAGTTTTAATTTCAGTATCTTCCCTTTATTTTGATTGCCAAAATATAAAGTATTCTGTACACAGGGGGTGTTTTTCATGTAGTTTTCTAGCAGATATGGATTTCAACCCAATGCAGGTATTTCCACAGGTGAAATATAGCCCCAATATTGTGAAGTTGGAAACAAATCATGTATATCAAGGAGAAGTCTGGAGAATTAGGCTATAAATACACAGAAACAATGACAAACCTCTAACCCTTAACTGTGTAGCACTACAGCCCAATACAGTAATTTATGGTGTCAATAAAACTGTATGGAACATCAGCTAAAAATGCCTGTAAGAAGGAAAATAATTTCTTCCCAAAAATATCAGTGACAAAGAAAAGGTTAAACTGCAACAAACATACATTTTTTCCTTTTCAATCTGGAATTTTGGAGGGAAAAAAAATAAATTGACTTCACTAGCTAGTCAGTGATATATATAATTAAATAGAAAGGTTTTGGAGGATGTGATTTTATGGTTACCGTAGCAACTAGCCCCTAGATGGTCCATATTGCTGTGCTCCTCTACCATGAAAAAAAAAAAAAAAAAGGAAAACTCCATCTATGACCTACTTGGAAACAAAGAGGTTTGTACTGCTCAAAGCCCCATTGTTCTTTGCAAGCATCTTTTTTCACTCAGAATCAGGGGTAATCCTACTCTGGGATTACTCCAGTGGTTTGCCAAACAGGAGTTTGCATGTGGCTTGACCATAGCCCAGCACTGGAAATCCTGTGCACAGCCACATGCAGCTCAGCTGGCCACTCATCTAATTCTGTACAGGGTAGAAGAAAAGAAGAGTTTAAATGGAAGATGAATTTCATAGCTTCAACTACTTATAGTTAGAAAAGTTTTCAACTTTGTTACTAATGTGCTCAACCACTTGATCCCATCCCTCTAAGAACAAACCTTTGAAACATTATTTATAGTGAGCAGAGGTAGAAAGTTTTACCCCAAGCTCACCTTGGTGCTGTTCTAGTGTACACTGAAGATGGACCAAAGCAACAGTCCTGGTATTAGCAGAGAGAATTTTCTGGTGTTCCTGTAGCTGAGAAAATCTCCTTCCTTCTCTCATGTTGCACCTGAGAACTTAAGAGAAAAGGGTCAGAAGAAATGTGAAAAAGTTATTATTTGTTGTGGATACTATTTAAACAATTTGCACAGGACTTAGAAGTTCTTTAATTTTAAATCTTTCTCATGTGAGTTTTTCAAAGGATGCAATAGCATTCAAGCACAGGAATAGAAATTCAGCCCAATAAATTACCATTCCATTACACTGACTGTCTCTTCTTCCAAAGAACTCACAAACAGTACTTTTAATTTTAAATATTGTCTTTGATTCGCCAGTAGCTCACTTCTACTGTATGCACACACAAAAGACATACTACCATTGTCAAAAAGGGAAAGATGTTGTTTTCTGTTTTCTATTCAAATGTCTGGATATAATTCCAAACAAATTTGAGAGCAATTTCTTAAAATATCTCTCTCTCCCTCTTTTAAATAAACATTTATTTCTGCAATATCAGAGATGGAAAACAAACAAAAAAAACCCCAATGCAGAATGCCTCTTTTACCACATTACAGTATATGTTGGTTTTAGGTCTAATAATTGATGATAGAACACATCCAAATGTAATAGATTTTATTTTATATTTATTTATTTATTAGCTACATATTTCTTGTTAGAATGACAGCCTCTCTTTTCACATTCCTTCACTGTTTTCCCTGTGGGCCCTCCAATTCTCACTTCTAGACATCTTAACTTTAAATCATCATAATTTCCACTCTGTGATCAGCATATAAATTCTCTGTACTGCCAAATAGGCATACAAGAAACTACCTTGTCCTCCTCAATCAGTTCATCCTTCATCCTTTCAGAATAGCAGCAGGAAAAGGTCCAGTTTTAGAAATAGACTGGGGAGAGGATTTACACAGTGAATGTTCTGCAAACTTCTCCAAAAACCCTCATGTACTCCAAGGGTCTCTGTTGTACCTGCCAATCCATATGCAGGAGAGAGGTGTTCATCTTTCCACTTTGTTACCTGCCTAGTCACAATACACCACCATTTATGTATTATTTTTTGGAGGTTTGGTTTGCACAATTTGGTCTGCATTTCCACTGTACTTGGCCAGGATTGGAGAAGTTTCTGTTAAAGCTACTGTATTACCTTGTGTTTACATAGCTGGTTTTAATAATTACATTTCATATTCATATAACATATCAAATATTTCAAGCCTCTTCTCTGCTCACTGCAGGTAGCAAGTTTGCAGTTCTAAAGCAGGGATCAGCTGGCTGCTTGCAGGGTTTAGGCAATGTTTGCATTGTATTTTCACTTGGTTAGACAACTGGGATGGTAAGTACCTGTAAGGATGGCATTACAACCAAGTCACTGGCAGCTTTTTGGCCCCTGTGAGGTGCACTCAGCTACTCAGCTGTACCATGTACAGGCTGATCTGTGCATTAAAGGGAGACTGCTGAGTCCCTGTACAGGCATTTGAAGAGTCATCATATGTTAAAAACTTACACCAGGATCAGTGTGTAGCATTTGATCCAGAGTGCTAGCAGAGACAAGAACAAGACCTGTATAAAATATCACAGAATCATGGATGATTTTGGATTGGTGGGGATCTTAAAGATCACCTCATTCCAACCCACCTGCTGCAGACAGGGACATTTTCCACTAGGCCGGGTTGCTCAGAGCCCCATCCAACCTGGCCTTGATTACTTCCAGGGATGGGGCAGCCACAGCTTCTTTGAGCAACCTGTGCCAGTGCCTCACCACCCTCACAGGAAAGAATTTCTTCCTAACCTCTAATTTAAAAATGTTCACTGTCAGTTTGAATGCATTCCCCCCTTGTCCTGTCACTCCAGACCCTCATAAATAGTCTCTCTCCATCTTTCCTGTGGGCTCCCCTCACACACGGGAAGGCCGCAATGAGGTCTCCCGGAAGCCTCCTCTGTTCCAGGCTGAACAATCCCAGTGCTCTCAGCCTTTGCTCTGGGCTGGCTGCAGCAGGTCCCTGTCCTTGCTGTGCTGGGAGCCCAGAGCTGGATGCAGCCCTGCAGGTGGGCTCTCAGCACAGGGGGCAGAGGGGCAGAATCCCCTCCCTGCCCTGCTGCCCACGGGCTCTGGGTGAGCCCAGCACACGGGGGGCTCTGGGCTCCCAATGGCCAGGCCATGGCCAGCCTCTCACCCACAGCACCCCCAGATCTTTCTCTGTGGTTGTTTTTGGTCTGTTGATGAGCAGCCTGTGTTGAGACTCTGGGTCTGATATCTGGGTGAGGTGATCCTGAGCACACCCGTGACCGTGATCAGCACAACACATGGGAACACAACCCGTGCATTGGCTTCAAACATCAACTGACCTGTTTCAGAAAAAAAAAAAATTAATGTTGCTCACATGCTTTACATGACTCCTAAGGAGCAGTAGAAAGCTTTCGTCTCACTGTATTACAAATATTATCACTTTCCACTCTACCAAATAAAAATGCAAAATAAACAATTCACATGGTTAATAAACAGAGGTAACTTTCTAATACAGTCTGTTATTTATCTGAGGTAAACTGCTTCTTATATTTGACAAATTTCCAGCACTACAGAAATGTGAAGCATGCTGTGCCTCCTGACTTGTACTGCAATGACTGAAAGTGGAATTGGAATTATGTGAGGGGAGTTTAAGATGCTTCACCTCTATTAAAACATCCCCTGCCTTTTTTTTTTCTCAACATCAAATAAGACTCCAAATATGAGGCTGTTCAGCCTACAGAGTCATAAAACACAAGCATAAATCAAAGGTAGAGGAAGAAATGACAGAATTTCTGAAGCATATAAACACTCCCTAAAGTGTTCCTAACCTAACCCTGTGCACTGTCAGATTCCAATCAAAATAAGAAAGAGGAAGTTGGGAGGGCTGATGTTCACACACCATCAGTCCAAAGTTATTTAACACAATTGTTTCTGTAATTGCAGCTCCCTGAAATGCTCAGTGTTCAATGGTCCTCAAAAATCAGACTTCCAATTGGCTGATGATGGGTTTTGTTAGCTGCACATGCTGAGTTGCGAAGTTTAGCTTCACACATTAAGACCAGAGATTTTTCAACAGCATCACAGGTTTTGGGGTGAAGAGGATCTTAACAGGATCCAAGGCATTTTTCTTCACACAGAGATATGTCTCTTTCACCGAATTAGCAACACATATGTAAGTTACAGAAACTCAATAACTATTTTACATTGTGGTGAAAGAAAAATTACAATGGCAATAGGAAATGCATTTTCTAACAGTCTTAAGGAACTTAAAACTAGCCATTTCTATGCCATTAGCCTTGATGAGATAGTTAAGACTAACTAAATATCACAGACATTAAAAAACTGAGGCTAAAGGGAAAACTTATCTTATTTTTCATTAGCAACATTTAAAAATTCTCCCTCAATTCCTAATCAAGTTGAGTTGACTTCAGGCTCTATCAACAAGAGTGGTGACATCCTTGCAGCTGAGATAGCAGAGAAACTTTAGGGCATTTTCTGCCACAGGGATGTCAGATGGCAAGAGTCTGCTTTGGGAGAGGGGAGACTTTCTTGGGACTGTAGAGATGGAGAAGCACATATCTCTTTCCAGGACCACAGACTGTCTCCCCATCTGATGAATGGAGAAATCTCAGCAGGAACAAAGGAAAAAGTAATGAACTGGTTGCACTCCTCAAAGTTCTTCTGTATATCCTGCAGCCCCTTCTAAATGCATACCTGAAGATACAAAAAAGACACAGCCTGGTGACAATTAAAGGTTATTTTTCAGAGGCTTCCTTTCTGCAGCAACATAAAGTATTGCAGTCAATAACTTTGTTGCCTGAGGAAATATTGTGCTGGGTAAAATCATATCCTCGGGAGAACAGAACTCTGTGCTCAAACACTAGATCTTAGTTTAAAAATGAGGCAGTTCTGTGGCAGTAAAGAAAATTACAGTCCCTGTGTAGGAGCTCTTTGAAAGAGCATGCTATGAATTTCAGGCTGGGTCTGAGGAGCTCTGCTGACCCTGGCAGGCAGTTTGTTAGAGGTAACTGAGATCTCTGTGGGTTCAGAGCTTCTGCTTTCGGCTCGGTGATAACACCCTGGAATATCAGACTGCAGGGTGAGGATGCTGATTCAACCTCCTTATCAGCTGGAGCAGCGGCAGCCATGGGGGCCAAAGCATCTGCTCTGGGAATGAGTTACCCAGTGGTGCCAGAGCTGTGACCTGTGAGCACACACAGCCTGGGTGAGGCAACAGCAACACAGGCAACACAGCTCCAAACAGGCCATGATGTGCACTTTTTTGGGCTAGAACTTTAATAGCCATTATTCTTCCCAAAACAGATCACACCTGTGTGTTACAGAGATGTATCAGAGCAATAAACTGTCAGAAGGGGTCAAGCTCATAACACTCCATAAACAATCTCTCCTGTTGCCTCCGCAGTGAGACTGGCTGCTGTGGCAGATGATGACAACAGCCAGGATATTCATTCCCTTGTCCCATCAGTTAAAATCTTCAGCTGTAGTAAAAGCCATAGGAAACACACCAGCAAATCAAATCCATTCCTGATTGGTACATGAAGTTTAACCAGAAAACTTTGCAAAGAAATGAGCTGTGCAAACAAAGCTTTGTCTATCACCATCCCCTGCATGCTGCCTGGGTAATCTGCATATTTAACAAAGCTTCCCAGTATTTATGCCTGAAAGTACATACTGAGGGAAACTGGAGCCAGATGGTTACATGTCACAGTGACTAAAAAACTGCTTTTAAAAAGGTAGGCTTCCAATAATTAATAGTGTGGATCTTCAGGTAATGTAAATCACTGAAGTGAACTGCACAGTTCTGATTTACACTTCCACATAATCTATTTGTGTGTATTCAACCTTTATGCTCAAAAACACTTGGCACAGATTGCCTGGATAACTCATTTTTGAGGTGGGGAGGGAGGAACCAAACATCCGCTTCTAAAAGCCTTTAAGGATACGACATATTCAGAAGCACTATAAAACATAACAATGTGATAATTAAAACTTCATATTTTTGAATAAGAGATGTAACTCCAGCTGGAATGAACATCCCACTCCACAGTGCAGACAGGACAGAGTTTCCAAAGGCACAAATGGCTGTGAGGCACCTCCCATTGGGAATTGGTGACAACAGGTCAGGTCAGACATCCTGCATTCCCTCAGTATCCTAATGGAAAGATGTCAGAGAGCTTCTGGAGACAAAATGACTGTCATAAGTCTTTGCTGATCAAAGAAAAATTTACAGTGTAAGTTTCAGCTTAATTCTTAGCACTCGTGGAGTAGTTAAAAGATATTCTACTCTTCCCACCTGCTGGGCTCTTGTGTTACACCATGCATGGCAGTAATGAAGACAGATTAATGCTATTTATTTGCTGACATTGACAAGAGTAGTCTGTCTTTTTTTTTCCTGTATTTTATCATTAAAGTCTTGTTTTCCATCCTCAAATAGCCCCAAGAAAATGCACTGCACTAATTAAGTAGGAACAACATAAAAAAACAACCCAACCAAGAAAAGCCCACCAACAGTATTAATAGGTTTGATGAAATCAACAAAGGGCAACAAATTCTTTTCAGTGCTGACAATCCAGCCTTGAAATATTTCTGAGGTAGAGAACAATAGAAGAAGATGAGTCTGGTTTTATAAAGGTTTCCCTCCTTTTAATTAATTTTCAGGTATCCCTGGACATCAAGCACTATAGGTAAATAATAAAAAAAAAAAAAAAACAAAACAAACAAAAGCAATAACAGCAAAGCTGTGTGGGTTGTGCAGCACAGGAGCACATTGTAAAGGGTGGCTGTCAAATCTGGAAATTAGTTTTTCACAGCCAGACTAAGAGAGAGCTGACCTGATCCAACAGTGGCTACAGTCCTGCTTTGTGCTGGGATTTTGGCTAAAAGACCTTCAATGCTCCCTTTCCAGTGGTGTTTTGGTTATTTGTTGATTTTATGAAAACAGCTGCAAGATGCTGCCCTGACACAGGATGAGCTTGGGCAGCCCAAACCTTGACAACAGAACAATGAAACTGTGCCCTTATAATCCATGTGCAGCCTGAGACTTTCCCCGTCTGCCAGTGGTGGTGTAACTCTTACTGAAACAGGCAGGCAAAACATCCCACAATGGAAATAGTCATACTTTTAGGTACACTTTTAATTACAATTACTAAGATCATTGATTTTCACACATGGAAATAAATTTAATCTGATGCTTGTGCTTACAAGACCCAGACCCTAAGTATGAAATTCTTGGCTTGCTTCTAAGTTCTTGAGCTGGCTGCTTTCATGTTTTATTTTTCTTTTATTAAGAATTAATTAAAGCTATCAAGCTCATCTTTCTGACTAAAGTCAGCCTCCTCTGTTTAGATAAGTATTGGCAGTACTTACAGCTGCAAGCAGTATAAAGAATTTTTTTTTATTTTAAAGGGTCACTGCCAAGGTGATTAGCATGAAATCTAAATGAGCTTTCAACATCCTTACTTCACTCAGATGCTGATTTAACTAGTAAAATCTGGCCAACAATACAGATTTTTCAAACCCAGCCTTCAAAGCCAGGACATGGCAAAAGGTTTCTGAAGTCCAAGGAGATTGTGTCTGCGGTGGCACTCCTGTCAGTTGTCACTGTCCCTTCTCAGGAGCAGTTAACCAAATTTGTTCAGCCTGACCTCTGCTTCAGCCAGGCTGGACCTGTCTGAGGCTACACCTGCCCGGTGCTCCCCATTGGGCTCCTGCTCACTGCTGCAGCCAGGCTTGGCTCCCTCCCAGACAGGGGTGCCAGCTCAGCCCCCGCCCTGCCCAGCCCCTCACCTGCCTCCTCCAGCTGCCAGGGAGTCCAGCCTTTCTGCCTCTTCTGTCCCTCTCATTCCTCATCTAACTTAGATAATGGGAATTTCTGCTTTACGTTTTCCTCTGTGTAACAGGGTGGATGTGCATATTTCCCCAAAATCAGTGGTTCCACCATTATCCACCACCACTTGCTGAAATGGGACTATGGGGAGGGATGAAGACCTCCCCCAGCACTAGGCTGTAAAATCTTCCTTTTATTCCCAATGTTTATTCACCATTAACTTCATTTTCCTTCACTCAGATCAAGTGCGTTTATTATGTGGAGAGCTGGTAGTGATGTTTTTAATTAAGGTTGTCTAATAATTTCCTCCATAGCATTTGGTTTTCAGTATAGTTTATAACCCCAGGAATGTTAATCATTCTGGGCTAAATTTTCCATGCTTTGTTTTTGCCTAAAGTGGAATTGAATATGAGATCATCAGCTACCCTGCTCCTGCATCCTATTTTTCTTCCCCAAAATATTCTCTTGTTTTAGTAAAGTGCAGTAGTCTGGGAGCCAGATGATCATAAATTGCACTTCCATAATTTCTACTCCATAATGCTAATAATCCTGTGCAATTGTATCTCTAATCAAGCAAGGTGTTATGCGTTTTTTGCATAGAAAGCAGAAAAACATCAGTCCATCAGCTTAATCAGTGAAGCAGTGAAGGTTTTCAAAGATTGTGCAAGGTCACCAGTGCAAACTGGGATTAAAACTTCATGGAAGAGATGTAATGTTGTCTGCTGTACACAGAAAGCCTAAGAGCAAGTGTGCCAGACCAGCATAGGGAGTAACACATAATTTCTAAAGGTTTAAATAGAAAAGTTATTGTGATTATTAAAAAACGATTATTTTTTAATTTCCATTCTACTGGATATGTCAGCAATGCTGAGCTGAAGTCATGAAAACCTTTCCCTTTTCCCTTTCCATTCCTCTCCTTCCTTTGTCTCTTTCCTTTCTTTCCATGGTTCAGATTACATGCAAAATGGAAATTCAGGAAGGCAGATAAATTCTCACTCTTTTTTCTTCTTCACTTGTGTCCCCTTTGGGAAGAAGACTGCTCTCAAAAACTCTCCAGAACCTGAAAGACTCACTGAATCCTGGGGCAGACACAGCACCTAAGTGCCAGACCAACATGGGGAGTAACACACAATTTCTAAAGGTTTAAATAGAAAATTATTGTGATTATTAAAAAACCAAATAAATTTAATTTCTAATTTCCATTCTACTGGACATTTCAGCAATGCTGACCTGAAGTCGTGATAACCTTTCCCTTTTCCTTTTCTATTCCCCTCCTCCCTTTGTCTCTTCCCTTTCTTTCCATGGTTCAGATTACATGCAAAACAGAAATTCAGGATTGCAGATAAATTCTCACTCTTGTTTCTTTTTCACTTGTGTCCCTCATGAGAAGAAGACTGCTCTCAAAAACTCTCCAGAACCTGTAAGACTCACTGAATTCTAGGACAGACAGAGCACCTGGGGCTGCTCAGCACCAGCAATTTGGGTGTGAGCTCCAGCAAGAGCAGTTCAGTTCTCAGAACTCCAGCAGTGAGGCTGCTCTCTTTTATTCTATTTACCTCCTAATGCCTTCAGTGAGTTGGCAGAAAGGCTTTCAAGCCTAGCCTATGCTCTCCCAGCATCCATCAGTTCAAAGCAGGTATCTCACACCTTTTCTCCTCCAGGATTTGGGTGCGCAGAGGTCTGAAGGGGCACGGGCAGCTCAGATGATGCTGAGCTTTGTGCCCTCCGTGGTGAAGCAGAAGTGTGTGCAGCTGAGGCCCAGCCCTGTTTGCCTCACCATGAAGCAGCTCCATTGAAGTTACCCCTAAAGCACACAGGCTTTGCCCATTGTGAGGAATGCTGCCTTCACCTTTGGCACTGAATTCAAGATCACTCACTCTCTTGCTTCTCCTATAAAGCTTAGGTCCAACGGATAAGGAAGATAGCCTGACTTTAAAGTTCTCCTGTTCTGTGAGGTTAACCTTCACTTTAATCCTCACACTTTCCATTCATTTTTGTGAGTGTGATTTCTTGAACAAACCAGGTCACAGTCTCTGGCAGCAGAAAGAGAAGGGATGAAAGCCATTGTTGGATGAGAATGCTAATTCTGAGAGCGAGCATCGAAAGATTGAGTCAGCCTGTGCCACATTGTGAGCCTTCAGCAATGCTCCATTCATTTGTGTGACAAGCCTCATTATGAGGAAGCTTTTTAAAAGCAGTTCATACTGGAGGAGATTTGGCTACAGTTCCAAAAGCAGAAAATAAAACCTAGGAGGACAGGGGAAAGCAAAAAGGGCAGGCAGAAGAAGCAAGCAGGAAGGCACACAAAAATCAGCTCTTTTGCAAGTTCATTTTTTCATTATGTTTGACATTCTTTGGGAGACAGAGCTGCTCTGCACACTTGTGGCCTCAGGCAGTGAAGCTGGAAGAAGATATTTCAAGAGCTGCAGAACACACACATAGCTGTACAGCACAGAAAAGATATAAAAACTGAATTGACAGGATCGTGGTGCTTACTTGCTCCTGAATTACATCAGCCAAGGTAGTCTATTTTGAAGTAGAAAATTGCACATAGTTCTATTTTGCCACTTATTAGGACCTTTAGGTAGTGATGAAAAGATGTGGTATCTAAATTTCAGCTGAAAAATAAAAGTCAAAGCCAATATAAAGAGATTCGACAGATTTCCTGATGAAAACAAGCAGTACCTGCAAGTTGTGTGTGATTTTTCTGGGAGATGAGAGATACCATTAGCAACAGTTCTGATCAGACAATTAGAAAAAATATATACCTTCATGAAGACCTATGGGTTCTAGCATCCTTTGTTATTGTCATTTTTAAATTAATCTCACCACCACCAAGAAATTAAAAGAAAACAAAGTGTTTTGTGCTCCCTCTGCTGTTCTGGAGCAGCAGGTAGCTGACAAATGCTATAGGAACTCTGATATTTGACAAAATTCAGTGATGAAGAAGCAGAAATAGCAAACTCTGACTTTCAGCATGGTTTTTTATGTAGCTGGCTTTGTTGTTATTAAACAAGTGAACTAGAAAGGCAATATGTATTTTAGTTCCCTTTTAGAAGAAAAGTCTATTTCTCTTTTTGAGATTGATAGAAAAATAATTTCTAATGTTTGTTGAACTAGGGAACCCTAAAAAACTCCCCTCCTGGCCAATGCTTGGGTCAAGGCTGTGAGACTGAGCAGCAAATTGAATTGACAAATTCTCTCCAAATACTTGATGATATTAAGATTTTCAGTCTCAGTCTAAGCTAATGATTTATTAGGCCTCAGCTAGACTTATTAGCCAAGTAGAATTGAGGATTTAACCCAGATGCTCAGAGAATGTAAATAGAAAAGGTTTCCTATTAAAAATAATTTGAAAGATGAAAGAAATAAAATCGTGTTTTCATAAAAAGGAAATTTGTACTCGTTGGGTTTACAGGAAAAAACAAATGAGTCTGAGATAGGTTGAAGTGCTCAAGACCAGACTGGATGGAGACCTGAACAACTTGGTTTAGTCCATGGCAGTGAGGTTGGAAATAAATGGTCCTTAAGGTCCCTGCCAACCCAAGTCATTCTATGATTCTCTGGTCTTCTGGATTTGGTGCAAAGAAAGGTTTTTCTGCCCTTCACAGTTACTATATTGAGGGATAATTCCTCTCACACAGCACTGATACTTCTGCTATAGTTCCTGCAGGAAGAGGAAGGAGTGATGTCAGAGTAGAGGGTGACCTCATTAATCTTTTTAGTAAAAAATGAAAAGAGATCAGAAGTCCAATGGGACTTCTTAGATCAGATAGATTTGATTTATACAGAATGAAGCACCTCTTAACTTTCAGAAGAAGAGAAGCTAACCCTTCTCACATAAAAATTGCATCAGTAGATATTTTATATCTGATTAAAGATGGTTTTTGGTTCCAGCAATAACTCAAGGGAAAACATGCATTGTAAATACAAAGTAGAATAAGGAAAGTACATGCATAAACATCAGTGACATATATAACCCCAACTTCCTCACTGGGAACTTGCAATGTTCTAAAGCACCAAAGTAACAACCAGCTTGATGTTTGAATACATTCTTATGGTCCTGAAGCTATAAAATAATATTCCTCTACCAGAACATGCATAATTATACTACTTTGTGCTTTTTTCTTACTCTGTTACTGTCAGAACTCAGCACATCCCTCCGGGTGTCCAGAGTTGCCAAGGACCCCGCCGGGGGGCTCAGAGACCCTGGCACGCTGCCCAGAACACCTGGGGATTTGATTTGGACCCTTGGAGCAAGTTGCCAGCTTTGTATGAGGACATGAAAGTCACACAGGTTTGAATAGTGTAATAACAAAATGATCACAGGGTGAAAATGTAGATTTTAGGATTTTTGGTATGGGGATTATGGGGACAAGATAGAGGAATCTGGGCATGTCTAGCCTTTCTTCTTGTTCTCCATTTTCTGCTGTGATGTTGGCACTTGGGGATTGGTTTAGAATAGAAGTGCACTGTCTAACATAGGTGATAGGTACTGGGAATTAAGTGTAAATATGTTATATGTAGTTTGTAGTATAAAAGGACAACACAAAGAGTGCCTGTGGCTGCCCTGCTGAGCAGATCTCAGCTGGGCAGAAAGAAAATTTTATAGATAAGAATTAATAAACAACCTCAACAGTGAAAAGTGAAGAGTCCAGACTTGTTCTTCAGTTGCGCAGGCCGAAGCAGAGACATCCTGCACATCTCGGGGCAGCAATTATCAACAGCAACCCAAGATGTTCCTACTTCTGCTCTGGAACTGCATCCATGCAGTCCTTCTCCAAGGGCCACAGTTGCAGAGATCTGCTGGGGAGTTCTCCTTTGGTGGCACAACTGAGAGCCAGCCTCATCCCAGGGCAGACACAAGGCCCCCAAGGACAACAAGATCACATTAGCAGGGCACCTGTGTAAACAGCTGGGGAACCAGGCCACCTTCTTGCTGCATCCCACAGCTCTGACCTTGTCACGCTCTTCAGCACTTATAGAACTGCTCTTAAAAGCAATTTCAGAGGGATATAAAAGATCCTCCTTCAGCAAAGAAACATGAATAAAAAGACATGAGAAAAATTCCACTGGCATTTTGATTAAATGTAAGGAACAGAACTTGCTAGCATAATGAAGCATGACACATCATCAGGACGCTGCATTTATCTGGAGAAGTATCAAATAGCACAGTTTCATGGAGCATGAATAGTGTGCGTTACAGAAAGAGAAAAAGATTTAAGTTTTATTTCAACCTCAGCTACCAGCCCACCACCCCTAGGGTAGAAATACTTCTATATCCAAGATTGCATAGTTTAGAAAGCCACATAAAATGTTATGGCATGAATAACATTGAAAGCATCAAACCCAGACTTCTTATTGTTGGAAAGAGAAGCTAAATTCTACCCTTTCTATGATAATCATTTTCTTTCTTTAAGGATATCCTAAGAAAAATTAATTCTTCCCTTAAAATAAAATGGACAAGGAATAGCAAAAAAAAATGAACTACTTGCATTATTAATTCGATTCAATTTTATTAGAGAAAGGTAGTTTCAGGGAATATTTTCCTTGTGATATGCTGAAAAATGTGTTTTTAATGGGATGTATATGCTTAAGTGTTCTGAGAGTTCAGGGTGATGATGTACAGCTGTGTCCTATTTCCCTCTGTGAAAATTACAACATCTATGAATTATGTTTATAACATCCCAAAGCCAGAGAGAGAGATCAGATCTGGCAGCATTAGGGCCTAATTTTAGAATGCACCCAGTTGCCTGATAATCATTTACACCAGAGATGCTACTATGCTTGCTTATGAACTGCAGCTTATTATTTGTAATATATTACAGAAAATAAACCCTGTCCTCATTTCTGCAGTGACTTTTGAATGGCTAGAGCCATGAGAAAGGAGCCTCAGCTTCCAGAGAAACAGCTTTAATTTCAGGGCTGAGATTCAGGTCAGGTCTTAACTCAGGTGATGGAAATTACCTGGTTCCACCCTTTTTTTTTCTATTCCCTTTTGGCTAATCAAACATCACTATTTCTGAAAATGTCCTTTGCTCTCTTGAGGATTCTATATTTGGCCTCAGCAGCACCCCAAAATGATGCAATGAGCCATTTTAAGGAGAAAAGTCTCTACCAAATAGGCAGCAGAGCTGCTTATATCTCATTCTTTGCATTGTCACAATATTCATTAGGGCTATGTAGAGGTTTGGAATTAATTATTTCAAAGAGGTTTCTCTTCTGGAATTTTCAAGTGTCTTCATCAAGGTTTGAGTAAAATATTCTTAAATCATTACCTGAATTTCATCTTCTTAGAAACAAAAATTACACAACTGGAATAATAATAAGCAAAATTAAAAAGAAAAAAAACCCCAAACCAAGAAATGAAAATGAAATCATAACTGTATATAAAGCAGGCGCTATGACTCTTTTTCACCTGAGATAATGAGACCAATTTCATTCCTTTGTACCTAATCTAAAACAAGTGGAAAGAAAGCATAAACACCCTCCAGAAATGCTGCAGAAGAATTACAAGGGTAGTGACACTTGATCACTGTGCCCAGTTATTTTCTAAATATCAGTTCCTGCACAGTATGGTCTGCTTGAGAGGTGTGAAAGATCAGCAGCTGTAAAAACAGAGCAATAGCTGCACTGAAGTTTCACACCTGCACGCAGAGGCTCCTTCATCAACTGCATGAACTTTGTCCTTTAACTATAAGGCAAAAGGGCTTTTTAAGTGTCATGCTGCTGTTTCCTCAGTAAACAATGGGCATAATTAAAGCTATTAAGTATCCTTCAGGAAAAAGGGTACCAGTATTAAGGTGGAAAAACTATGGATTAGCTGGCTGGATTTGTAGTTCTTCTATCAGAGATGATAAGCCACTATAAAATTTAAAAAAAAAGAAGCGGTAGCAAATTTTTGTTATTGCATTGAAAATGGCTTAAAATACTCAGCTGTAAATGCAGTTCATAGTAAAATGTTATGAATAAATAGGCTTTTGACAAGAAAAGTTTAGTTTAGCGCAGCATAATGTTTCACTGGGCTGCAGTGCGCTTAGTAAACAGAACTACCTACAGACCTGAAATAACATAGCTGGAGAAAAATATGTGAGTTAGCAGAAACCCTTTGAAACTGTGACTTTAAAACTAGAACTCTGTGATAGAGTAATCACTTGCTATTCTCAGAGGAGACTTGCAAGTAGAAGAAAAAGAGGTGTAATTTATCAATCTCTGAGCATTCTTTTTTAGTAGAAAAATGATGCTGACTGGAAGAATTTAGTTTGGGTTTTTCTTTTTTTTTTTCCCAAGCCATCAGCTATGTAAATGATACAGACCATATTGATAAATGATTAAAATGGAATGGAACAAACCCCAAAATAGGAATCTGTGGCAACAGCTGTCCAGAACAGAATATCTTCATCTTTCATTTAGAAACCTCCAGCAGGTTGAGTGAGTCATTCCATGCTGCGGAAATGCCTTTGGGATGTGCTCCTACTGGCATCCTTGTACCACCTGCTTGGGAAGTGCTGTGCCATGGGCCTTAGCATTTGCACAGACTTGTGAGAGAGGGAAATGTCAGCTTCCATCTGATGTCTCAGTTTGCAGCCCCTGCACGAGCCGTGGTGGGGTTTGCAGAGGCAAGACGCGCACACGCAGAGAGGGCTCTGTGACTCTCATCTCAGGCAGCCTGGGATCTGCAGCCTGACTTTTCCACCCAGCAAAGCCATTATGTGGTGAATGAGCAGCAGATTTCATGCATGGGAAATGAGATTTAGTCTATACTAGCTACTAAATGGGGCTCCAGGAAACATTGCCCCCTCAAGTTCAGGCTTAAGGCTTTAAAAGCTTCCTATTAGAAACATTTCCCCCCCCCCCCTTCCCCCAAAATCTATTCAGTTATTGGTATGTCTTCCTTTTAAAAATATTTCCCATGTCATGGCTGAAATTATTTATACAATGATAGACCTTAAGTTCTCCCCCTGCTCTTTTTATAAACAATATTTTCACATCTCAGGGGAAGTGGCCTGAAAAAAGTTTTATGCACAGTGTTTAGGCTGGGGAATGACTAGAGATAAGGTATCTGGAGAATAAAACTAACTGCACCCAACAGGTTATAGAATAACAATAATATATAAAAAGTAAGGTTTGAAAACTGGAGAGGCCAATATAACTGAAATTGGAACTCTAAAGTTTATGTAGAAAAAATGTGTACAACAATCCTGTATTGTGAAGAAACTACACTAAACTGTTATGGTGAATACATTTCTTGGAAGCAGCTGGCTGGTCAAGTAAATAGTTTCCCATTTTAGTTTTTACATTCTCTTTGATTAAAAAACCACTTGTTTAACACAGAATATCTTAAAAGGAAGGCCACCAAAGCTATCAGTGTTTTACTAACATGGAACTGGTCCTTTCAGCACAGGAAATATTTTACCTATTTAATACTAATTAAGATTTGGTCTGCTTACTCTTTGATGGATCTGCACCAAATCTTATTCAAGGCAGCTACTGGTGTGTACCCCATGATTCTGAGTGCTGTAGCCAATTGCATTTCTATCACTAAACAAAAGTTACTTCCTTCTCAGAGCAGGAGGCAAGAACAACTGAGAGTTTAAGAATCAGTATTCTAACTGAATCAGTATTTCAGAAATCTTTCAATCTCCTTTCAGTTCTCCCGACAGGGCACAAAGTTCGATATTCAGGGAATCAATCAGGCACTCTTCTGAAAAATGAATCTTTGTTAAGTATGGAATCATAGAATCATTTAGGTTGGAAAAGACCTGTAAAGCCCTTGAGTCCAACCATCAGTGTAACAGTGCCAAGTCCAGCACTAAACCATGTCCCCCAGCGCCACATCTTCACCTCCTTGAGATACCTCCAAGGATGGCAACTCTACCACTTCTCTGGGCAAACTCTTCCAGTGCTTGACAGACCTCTCTATGAAGTAATTTTCCATCAAATCTGACCTAAATCTCCCCTGGCACAACCTGAGGTGATTCACTCTTGTCCTGTTTCTGGGAGAAGAGACCAAACCCCACCTGATCCCACCCTCCTTTCAGGGGGTTGTAGAGAACAATAAGGTTCCTCTTGAGCCCCTTTTTCTCCAGGCTCAGCCTCACCAGCTCCCTCAAGCTGCCCCTCACAGGATTTGTGCTCCAGACCTTCCCCAGTTACATCCCCTCCTCTGGACCTGCATAATGATCCTCACTTCAATGTTTTTCCTATAGTGAGGAGCCCAGAATAAAACAAGGAATTCAAGGTGCTACCCCACTAGTGCCCAGTACAGGAGACAAATGAGCAAAGAATAAACAACAAAAAGGGAGGCCTGAACACCTCTGAATACCCCAGACATTAAAAAATCCCAAACAATGAAATACAAGTCCTCCTAGGAACAGCTGAGCTACCACAGTAAAAGATGGTTTCTAAGCTTGATACTTTATTGCAGAGAGAGCATGGGAGCAGATCCATCCTAGTGAGTACTTAATTTTTATGTTTTCTTGCTGTTCATTCCAATGCATTTACAGCAACTCACTTAAACTACATTCACTCTGAAAAATTAAACCCTGGTGCTGCATTTCAATCTTAAGAATTTATTTCATTGCCAGATGCCAAAAGGACACAGGAAATAAACACTTGAATGTAGACAAAAGCTGTTTGTTTCTGGCTTACTTTACAACTCTAAGATTTTATTTTTGCAGATACCATAAGCCTGTAAATCCCATATTCCAAGATTACTAGAAATAATTTCCAGAAACAATTACTAGAAATAATATTTTCTAAGATTCTGGTTACTTCTATGTCGCTGGAAGCTCTGGTTTACTGCATTTAGGAAATAAACAAAGCAGTTATAAACAGCATCATTTTGAAGACAAATCACCTTTCTGAATCTTCAGAGAAGCACTCTCGCTCAGACTCAGGAAGATCTATTGTCCTCTCATCCCTAGGCACAACTCCCATTAAAGCAGATCAAGAAGGGAATACATTTTCTCCTATTTGGATTTTTAAAACTATTTCAAATAAGACCCATGAAGAATATTCAGGCTGTGTTAATGGACAAGCCATTAAAAAAGAGAACAAAGCACACATTTTATTGAGCAGGGACAGCAATATGTGACACAATGGCAGCTGCACAAGCACAATTCCATTTTTCTGGCTTCTGTGTATCACCCTTGTCCAACAGCACTGAGGTGAAAAACAAAAATCAAGAAAAAGAAAATCAAAATCAGGGTTTAAGACTCTGACCCACAGCAGAAGACCAGCAGTGGGACTCATTCTGGGATCTCTGCAGTCAAATAGAAAAATCACGGAAAACAACAAGAGGCATAGAGTTGTCAGGAACAACATCCCATCCTCCTTGTAGATAACCTTCATTTAAAGCCCACTAACCTGCTTCTGCCTCAGAATCCATAACACAGACATTTTAACTTCAATGATACAGTGAACATGACTATTGGGCTAATATAGAAATTTTTATCCCTCCACCGTGGAAGCCACAGATGTTACTTCGTGTTTATATATGCAACAGCCTCCCAATCAGCTTGAGACAGAATTGGAACAGGTGGGAACTTCAAAAATGTATGACCAGCAATTTGTACCACAGGAAATGCTGACTTAATTTAGAAACATTCAGTGGAAAATAAGATAATGTCACTTTCTGCTTTTCTCACTTTTTAACGTGCCCCTGGACCAGACACAGCGAATATACACACATAACATACAAATATATCCTACATACCCTATGTAATCTCCCTGCACTACTTCTTCTGAGGGGTGAACAAAGAGCATTCAGTACTCCAGGCCTGACAGATATTCTCAGCACCCCAGAGTAGCTGCCCTCCATGTGCTCCATTTGTTTTGGAGTGGAGCCAGATAAAACACTCAAAACTTAAGTTCATTTTTTACCCCCAAGTGCTTCTGTATTCTTTTACACTGTTATAAAGAAGAAAACGCATTGTGTAGTGTCCTGTTAATACTATGGGTTCATTGTTCACAGACAGATTGAAAGCTGTCTGGGAATAAATCAAAATAAAGATTTTTTTACCAAGTCACCGAAATCTAAACATTTTTTGTTACAACTTTATACTTGACATATAGAGCATTTATTATATATAATATCAGTGTTAAAGCTCTTTTATCCCTTCCTTCTGTTACCACATTTGAAAAGGGGCAACAAAGCCCAAAGTGTTCTGACTTTTGACCAGCTTCCTTTGTGTTTATAGTATTTTATGCCATACATTTTTGGGTCTGAATATGCTGTTCAGGAGGAAAATTATGTCCCATCCTGCTGATACTTCTGTCCTTTGGCTCAACCAGTTAAATATTGTCTTCTGTGATGGATACACTCAGCTCCTTAACCAAACCAGGAGCGGTTTGGTACAAGCTCCAAAGGAGGCAAAGGGATGAGCTGTAACCAGGCCAAGAACTTCTCCAGTTCCAATCTGGTGTCTGAAAACCCTCTCAGGAGCAGAGTGGCACAGGGAGCATCAATGCAGAGGAGCTTGGAACAGGATCACACTATTAGCACATAAACAGCAGGTGCCTTTTCCTAGACTCATTCATTGAGGAACAAAGAAACTTGTGCATACAAGGAGTCTCATGCATACCCTCTCCACCCCATGTAATCTGACTTTATGCCATAATTGTGACAGTCTGAGCAAGCCTTCTTCGAGGGCTCCTTCCTAAGTGGCCTGGCTGCACCAGTGATCTCCTGATCTCCCCTGGGCTCACACACCTCTCGAGGTATTCCTTGAGGCACAGAGAACTTTCAGCAACAGCAAAACTTTGGTAAGTGACCACTATAATCAGTAACCTTGTATTGTAGTGCACTGTGATTTTGTCTTTGTCTAATTTTGAATTTTGTCTTGTTCAAATGATTGTGCAATACAGTAATGGTAATGTCATCACTGAACTTTGTTAAGCCATGCTTTAACAACATATTTCAATTTTAAGTAAAAGTTTGTGACACTGTAGCTTGACTGCTGAGAAGAATTACATATAATGAGAATTTGTTATTTCTTGGGTGAAATGTATTTAGTTTAGCCACTTATAAAAAGAAAACTCACAAAAAGAATGATTTCCCCAGAACATGATGGCAAGAAGGAAAACAATAGGTTTCCTTCCTAACCATTTCCAAGGCTGTTTCTTAACAGCTTCTGTGTTAGGGAACAGCCCTCTTTCTCCAGCTACAGCAATAACAACAATCTCTTCCACATGAGGACTTTCTTCTCTGTGACCCACGAAGAGGGCAGATTTATCTTCCTGTCTCCTGACTCTCTACTTCTGTATTGTGATGTACAAATACAGCAAAATATTACTTATGTTGGTCAAAGCCATTCCTGTTTTACTCCCAATTCAGCTCAGCAATGAGATTGGTAGCTATTCCCATGTTACCACTCAACAAGTGTCCAGAAAAAAAAAAAAAGATTTTCAATTTTTAAGGCCAATAGTGACTTTTTTTGTCCAGTCTCCAGCCCAGTCAGTGGTTGGTATGTAGGACTGTGTGTACTTGCTGTAGACTCTGAATTGTGAAGGATTTGTCATAACTTATTGGCAGGGCCTCACTGTGCTAATCTGATTTTGCATTACCTCTGTGGACTAAATTGTTTTGGTAAAACTCTCCCCAAGAATATTAAACTGTGAGCAACTGTACCATTTGGTATGATTCTTTATCTGAATCAGTCCTATTAGCATATCATAAAATATTCCCCTACTTTATCACATGCATTATTTTCTTCATGGCACCATTGAAGAAAAGAGTGCCTGCATATGAACAGTAAAATTAGGGGGCTGAGGTTTGTTTAAGGTTCTTTCTGGTAACTTCTGTGCTCTTTGTCCTTAACTTTAACAGGAGGATTTACAAAGTCAAAGCACATACTAGAACTGGCCTTTTTCCATGGATGGGGAAGGTCTCAGCTTCAGCAGTGACCCTGTTCCCAGTACAGGGAGGCAGAGCCTTCACCAGAAGAAACAATTACACACCACCTTGCCTAGTTCTGCTGCCTAACACAAATATCCAGAAACTCATTATTTAAACCACATTAACCATATATATTTTCCTCTCCTTTGCATTATATGCACTGTGCTAAACTGAATCCATTTCTTTTTATAGTGTGTGGTTCCATTTTCTGACTTGAGTTCTCTGACAATTTTTTCTTTGTTGCAATAAGATCCCTCCCAGTAAAGAGAGCTTCAGCCTTTTCTACAGAGAGTGAAATTCTAGGTGCTTTCATAAATAGAAATACTTCAATTATTCTTTGATTCTTTTGCACCTCTATAACATGCTGGAATTTCATTTAGAAAACCATCTCCACATAAAAACATATCATTTGGCAACCTTGATGCAGACTTTTCTTCTGTTTATGTGAAATAGGCAGCTATTTCACCCATGTATTTTAACCCAGACTCTACATTCTTTACCATCATTCTTTGGTTCACAAGCTTAAAAAAACCCTCTTTAGATCTATTTCCCTGCTGTCATATTTTCCTTTAGATATATTCTGAAGAAAGCCTCTTTTTGTGAATTGAAAAATGTCATTGCATGCTTTGTGCTGTCTAAATTTTTTTTTTATCTTATTAATACCAATAGTATAATGTATTTGAACACCACAATATTTTCATAAGATTCATTGGGGGTCTACCTTTCTCCAGCACTACTCTAATGTTCAGATAATGAAGCATGGGGGCTGAAATAGATAGCCTGCTGACCACCTGAACCCAGAAAGATTAAAATGTAGGATTCAAAGCTGTTTGAGGGCTATGCCTTCTGGAAGAAAGATTCCTGTAGTGCTCTATCATTAACATCTAGACACTTGGTACTGGAAAACCCTGATGAAAGCAGGAATTCAATTGCTGCACATAGCCAAAAATACACATCCAGGCAAAATGCTAGGGACAGGAATAAGGGTTATTGAGATACACTTATACTATCAATTAAGCTTTTTGAAGACATGTCTTTTTCTTCTGTTAAGATTAAACATTTAGGTAGCTCAAAAATGAGCAAATCGCTGAAGCAAAATACCACCTCCGGTATTTTTGTGAAAGAGGCAGAAAATGGCACCAACAAATATCAAACAAGAGAACAACTGCAATATGCTGATAATAACACTTCCTATGAAATTTTAACCTCCAGAAATCAGGTGTCAAGAAAAAGGAATAATTAATGAATTGGAATAAAGGCAGTAGTAAGATCAACTACAGCAAATATATTGTTGTCAGAAATTATTTTTTGCAAACATACTGGTGACAGACAGGGAACTGCAGGGGATTTTCAAAATTTCAAATTGCAGGCTTTATGAGAGCTATGAAGTAGGTGGAAAACACAAAAGATTCAACAACAGTAATTCTCATCAAAATTGGCTTTAATAATGAAAGTTGTCAAAAACCTTAAATGAAAATTTTGTGAATGTCTAATTACTTTGAAATAGCTGCAGTCAATGAATTTGGAGGCAATACTTTGGTTTTTTTCTAAGACTCCTAGAAGTTAAAGACTTTGTCCTGTATCATAGCCTATGATGGTAGGTAGCCTATGACCATAGGTATTTTCTATAGATTATCAGAAGAGATCCCCTCTGTCTTCCAACAAAGCAAACAAACTCCTGGAGCTTTGTCAGGTGGCTTATTGAGCTCACTGAGGTTGAGGCTTTACTGAATTTTCAAAATAAAATTTACAGACAGCTGAACAAGAGCTGTCTACCTGTACTACTTTAAAGGACTTATTTGATTATCAAAACACAACAACATTAATAAACAGTCTTTAATTCTGAATGTAACTGCCCTTTGTTATCTTAAATATGCTTTGTATCTCCTTGTCTTCTCACATCAAACACACATTGTGATTGCAGAATGCAATTTCTGGCTTACTTCCTCAATGTTGTGTCCAGATGTATTGCACAAACTCGCTGATGAGGACCATTTATTGTACCTGGGAGCCCTGAGAATTTGCTTCTGTATGGAATATCGCTGCCAAGTCAGAGTCATCTGCACTTCAGAGGAATATAAAGTGGTAAAAATCAAATTCTGCTTGACACCTTGATCGTGCCTTGAGGCTACAGATCTGATGGTTTTTTGATTAGTGAAAAACATTGTGGTTGTGAGAACAGGTGGAATATGACAATTCAAGATGTTCCTAAAATGTAGTAAAAGATAAATAGACTTCAGAGCTTTTGACAGGTACTTCTAAGAGACAACCATAACCACTCAAAGGCTTTTTGGCCATGAATGAAACTTTTGGTAATCCATAGGCATTGTGACAAATTGTCAACTCTCCTGCCTTATTTTTAGGCTCACTGGAATTCAACCTACCCTCTCTGCTCTCCAGGCTGTTGGGATACTTCTTTAGCAGTTACAAAGTTGGATGGGCTGCTATTTATCTTGCTGTGAAGGAGAGTTTTCTCACATAGCAAATCTTCTTGCAAGGTGTTAACATTCCCCATTCCCACTCAGCAAAACACTTACCACGAAACAGATGCACCAAAGAAGATCAAGTTTTTACTCCTAGTTTAGTTATCAGGCTTCACTTTCAACAGATCTACGCGGATCTGTGTAGACACAATTCAGATGAGAAGGTAAAGCTGAGCAGACCAAGGAACAGCAATCTGCTGTCCTCTAAATGCAGTAGCTGAAGTAAAGTTTACTTCCTCTCCTGTACACTGAAACTATATGCTGTGTTGCCCTGGCCAATCAGAAGGAGAGGATATCAAGATTTGCTTTATTTTTACCAGGTGTTCATGGCCCCATGAGTTATTCCCTCCTACAGCATCACTGCAGAATTTAAATGTCCTGTACGTAGGAGAGTTTCCACTGCTTCTGTGCCCTACAGCAGAG
The DNA here is from genome assembly GCF_035770615.1 of Melospiza melodia melodia. Lineage (NCBI taxonomy): Eukaryota > Metazoa > Chordata > Aves > Passeriformes > Passerellidae > Melospiza > Melospiza melodia. The sequence continues at coordinate 134,964,905 of NC_086195.1, forward strand.
TAGGAACTCTCTATTACGTGCAGAGCCACCAAAGAAAGGCTGTGCTAAAAGATGGGGAGGAAATGCAAACACTAGAAAAGAAGTTGGATATGTTTTCAAGGCAAAAAATGTGCTTTTGAATTAAATAAAATAAAAAGTAGCATCCAAGTTTGGTACCACCACCTAATATTCTCCTATTTGTAGTAATTCATCTTAAAAGAGGCAAAAGAATTTGCTTGGCCACAGCTGAACTATGCTGACTTCTTTTGAAGTATATGTCCTCTTAATCCTCACAAACCCTTTAACAGTCCAAAATGATCATTGTTGTCAGGTACATTAGTACATTATTGCCAGTATGAATTCTTTCTGTTGTGAGTCATCCAGGAATTTTAGCAAAAAAATGTTTGCCAAGGAAAGATTACAAATTGAAGCACCTGATTTACACTAATAAATTCACTAAGAATGTCTTTCTTCTGAGCATAATGAGTAGTCATGAGCTTTTATCACTATGAGACTAAAGAGAACTAATTTGACAGTTCTGCCTTCAGTCCTCTTCACACTTATTTTATATCAAAATAACTCCTCTGACTGCACTGAGATTGCTTCTGCTTTGTACCAGGTTTCGAAACTGATCATATCCAAATTCTTTTATTTCAACAATGTCCTCACTTTTCCTACACATTTTAGGAAATCCTGAAGGATCTGTGACTGGGACCACCCTTGGTTTGTGTGTGCTCTTTTGAACGGAAAAGCTAAGCAAATTAGACTGTGCAAACTCCCTCGACGACTTGACAAGAGTTACAATTCAGGGCTGCTTTTTGGAAGATGTCTCTTGTAACTTAAGGGCTTTCATTAGTACTAAGCAATCCTTTAATCAGTGCCTTCTGTCCTCTCATGTAAGTAAAAATCTCATCCAAGGAGCTGTTGAGGACAGAGACAGGCAGATTTTGCCAACTCTGCAGTTACGTGCCTGCATAATTTCTCTGCTTTGCTTATTTGTACATATGCACCTGAAAAGAAACAAATGTACCTACAGGAGGTACTGCAGCCAATGCCATACCCAAAATGTACCCAGGCACCTCAAGTCCCTAAGAAAGAGAAATTTTCAGACTTTATTCAAGACTGTATTTATACAAGAGCTTGCTGACCACATTCATGCTTGTTTAGTACATGTATAGGATGCTAATGATATTAATCAAACTGTAACAGAACCGGATATTAATGCCAAAGCGTTTAATGTAAACATAAAGGGAAAAGGCTTACCTGGGAACTCTCTGTACAAAAAAACATGCTGAGAAACAGACTGAAGTCCCCACAAATGAGAGAGCACATGGCACATCTGTGCCTGTCCGTGACATGGGGGCTCCCAAAGGAATTTTGCTGGGATCCCCTTGTGGATTCATGCAGGTGCTGTTGTAAATTTCCTTCACTTAAAAATATGTGCTTTTTAAATTTTTTTTGCAGGCAAATCCTCACTCTGTCTCTTCATATCAAATTATACCAAGCATTTAGGCCTAACACATAATATGGATGAAATTAGGAGAAAACCCCATAAATTGCCTAGGTTTTGTGGGGGCTGGTAACAATAATTTCAAGCCTAACATAATTTGATAACTATTTTCTTTCTACTGCTTTATGAAAAGACTCTCAAACAAAGCAGAGCTGGTGAAATTTCTTGTCTGCAATCATTTCAGATAAATCAAATAAATTACATGGCCAAAAGGTTACACAAATTATTTAAACATGTGAGTTAAGTCTTATGGGACCCATAAACATTTCTCAATGATGAAACATAACAATAAGAGTTTTCTTTGTGGAGGTTATGCTGAGGTTCTCTTGGATTCTTTATATATAAAACCATAAAAAGTGATTCCTGGGATATATATATTAAATTAGTTTCCCTCCACTCCTTACTTGTAGCTAATATTTCACTAAAATCTAATAGCATTGTAGCTATAAACAATACAATTTTCTCCATACAGGAATATGTTGAATGCTTACTAGAGCACTGAAAAAATAGAAAATAGTATCTGGTTATTTGACAACACACACACACACACACACACACAAAAAAAAAAAAAAAAAAAAGAAAAAAAAAAGAAAAAGTGATACATATTGTGATTTCTTTAAAATATGGTCTATTTTTCAGTGTCTGAGTAGCGTGTAGCACAAAAGGAGTGTTAAACACTAAAATACAATGGGAAATTTAGAAATTGCAATTAAATCTGTTGCAGAACAATTCTGTTATATTTCTATTCCTGGTTTACAAAGATCCCAGTCCCCTGTTCTTATTGCTATTTAAAGTTCCCAAGCATGGCATCACTTTCCTTTGTAGATGCAGTGTCCTCAAGCTAACATGCATCAAACATCATATGATGAGCAAATAGACTTAAAACACCTTTTCCTTCCTTCCAGGCTAAATACTTCTGTGGCTTATGAAATAAGATTGACAACACCAATACATTAAAAATGTTGTGCAACATCTTGTTGTGTGTGTACAATTTGTGCGTACAATAGGTATATGCAGAAATAGTAGTGAATGTTCAGATTATTATTTCTCAAAACCTGATCTTCCATTTTTGAAAAATATTAGAATTAAATCACCACAATTCTTGCAGAAAATGCCTGTCTTGTAAGGTCTTTATCCAGTATTAGTTGTTTTGTAGTCTTTGTAAGGGGTGATGAGACTTGTATCTGCAGCCGCTGTCAAGATATATCCAGAGGTTTTTATTTCAAAGCATCATTGATCACTTGCGCAGGAAAACATTACTACAGATTTCAATATGTAAATGTTACAGTATCAATTATTTATGTAAGGAAATATTGAGAATGAATAGCAAAACACAAACAACCATGGAAAGATGTATAGATTCAGCAAGGCTGATAGAATTTTACTTGTTGTTTTGGACAAAAATTGCAAATAGAAAATAGCCACAAAATTATAGATTTAAAACCACTAAAATTCAAGCCCCAGTAAATGAAACTATTTTTTCTTGTCATCCCTCAGGACCACAATGTTATTACATAAGGGGAACAGAGGAATAAGACATATTGTTTCTACAACTAATTCTCAGAAACTATTTATGTATTTTATAAAAATCAGATCACCTAGGGGTTGTTTTCTCTGGATGGTATTGTTAAATTTATTCACTCTAAATATATGTTTCCAATATTCCTGCTTTGAAGGGAATGCAACATCTCAGAAAAAACCATTTGAATGTCAGCTATTTTGTGTCATCCTGTTGATAATTTGTCACTTTTACTATTGCACTTTCACACACATGAACAAAGGGATTATTTCAATTGTTTATTTCTTGTCTCATGCTAAATAGTCTTATGTGAAGAATACTTTTTCACAAGGGTAAAACATAGCAGGAACAATATTGTCATTAAAGTACTTGTGTACTTTAATGACAATATTGTACACATATTATGTGCAAGGTTATTTATCAGCAGAACATGTGCATTAAAACTGCATTGAATTAGTTTGTTTTGTTTTTGTGGTTTTTTTACTGTTTCATTGTCTATAAGATTCTAAAAATGAACTATTAGCTTCATCTATCTCATGTGTAATTTAAAACATTCAATGTTAGTGTAGTGGATGCACACTCCCTTTCAGGCAGCTATGCCAGACTTTTATAGTTTCTGTTCATCAACACATTAAAATCCACACCTTGGATTCTCTTTCAGACAGCAATTTGCTGAGCAGAAACTACCATTAAATTTCTTTGAAAGAGCATTAAATAGAGAAAGTATCAAAAAACCCCACTTATTGTTTGAAATACACAGAGATTTTGGTTCAAACCTAGAACTAAATCTTATTCCTCGAATCTTGCCAAAATCTGGCTCAGAAGCGTGAAAATATTCCTTTTCAATTAGAGATATTTTGTGTCTGGATCCTTAATGTGGCCACGACCCTACAGATCTTAATAACAGAGTGTGCCTGATTTTAAATACAGATAAGATAATTTCTAATTCCCTAGTAGTTGTAAAGCAAGAGTTTACATTGGTTGCTGCTCTCCGACTCCTTGAACCCCTTCACCTCATGAAGCTACAACTGTCATCCTTCAGGTAATTCTCATTTTTGGAACAGGCAATCTGTCAGTCAAGTCCTCACCCTGGGATCAGTGAAGGGGTTCAGTGAGAGAAGAGTTTGCTCCCATTCAACCAGCTATCCTGGCTTGATTTTACCCTACATCTTAAATTCTGATCATACAGGTACAACAAGGCATGAAAAAACCCAGACACACCCACAGGTGGCTCTGTCTGGTTTTTCTGGGGGGTTGTTGTTTTGTCATTTTTCTGCCATTGTTTTGTTTGGTTTGTCAAGCCTTGATTCTAGCCAAGTGCTTTACATTAAGACACAGACCTCACACCTGTTTGATGGCCAGCAGAGCTCTTGTAAATATAATCAATCTTAACCTAAACATACCTGTAAAATTTCTTTGTTAACATGATCAGATTTGTACAAATAGATTCAGCTTAGTTTATAATCTCCAACAAAATATGTCTCTAGTCAGTGGAGATATAGGATTTCCAAGCAGATTTTTCTCTTTGCTTCGTACTTGGGAGGAGCTCACTCAACTTTTGTCCATTCTGCCTTTGGATTTCCAGCTGCAGCAGTAATTTTGCTGACACTCCTACTCTTTGCAAACAATGCAGGGATGAACTGTCCCACTCATATTTGAACAATGAGCATGAAAAAGACTTTTTTATTTTTATTTTCACCAAGCTGGCTATTTTATGATTGCTGGTGACAAACCCTAAAAAGCTTAGATCCAGCTGCCAATCTCACCAACTATTTTGTCCTTAGGTCCATTCATTAGTGGAAAAGCAGCATGTGAGTGCTGATGTTTTTCCACGGCTAACGTCCCCAAACACAATGAAAGCTGATGAATTTACCATGTTGTCAAATTAATTTATTTAATTAGTTGAATACAAATGTTTTACTTAAACCAGTTATGGCAATAGACTTTTATTGAATACTGAAAATGTGTACCATAAAGGGCAAGAACAAAGAAACAAATCATGCAGGGGTTTTACCAAACAGGTCTCCTGAGACAGCACAAAGGAGCCACAATCACCCTCAGGAGCTCACCTTTTATGGATACATGCTCTATGGTGCATGCAGACCTTCCATGGGAAACAAAAAAGCCTGGAAAAATTCATCTGGAGACAACCAATACAGCCAAAGACATTTTTGAATGTTTGCTTCTTATTGTCAAAATGTTTATAATTGTCTATCTCCTAAGCTAAAATATTCCTGTTGCTTGAATAATGCACTTGGGGGAAAGGCAGGATGGAAGCCAAGCATGCTGCTTCCTTGAAGAACTTGACCCAACCAAAGGATTTCCATTTTTAATGTCTTAAAAATTATTGTTTTGGCTGGCCAGACTTAACATGGGGTCCAGCCTGCTGACTACAAGTGACACAGCACTGGGTCAGTACTTGGTATTCAGTATCTTGGTGTGCAGAGGGAAAACTCTACCACAGTCTGCCAAATGAGGGAAGCTTATAGCCCCAGCAAGAAGACACTGTGCCAGTTCATCTTTGCCACGAGGTGATGATAATGGTTTTCCCATGGAATCAAGAACTCTCTGACAGCAGCATAAAAATGAAACCGGGTCAAAACACAAATTGTCCTGTGGTTCACTTGGTTTCCTGATGACACAAGAAAGAAAAAAAATCTGTCTGCACACACACTGCAAACCCTTTATTTATTTAGCTGTGGAAAATTTATTTTTCTGTGAGCAGAATTTGAATATAAATTGAGGTCCAGATTCTTTGACGTGGGTAATCAGCACTGAGGTCATTTGCAGTTTCCTAGGAGGACTAAAAGAGCAGCACAAAACCAACATCCTCAGCATCTGAGAGCTTTACCTTTACAAAGTAGAGATGAATAGTGACAAGCTGTCACAGCTTGAGGAACACCACAAAGGAAAACGGGAGAGGAATGTCTCTGCACTACTGCTGAAGTCAGAGAGCTGGTACCACTCTGCATCCAATGCTTATGTTGCCTTAAAATCCATAGTGTGCCTAACCCTACACTAGTCCTGCCACCAAGAGAAAAAACATTCCAGAGTGGATAGAACAGCAGTTTATTGTTCTATTATACACCTTTATGTGTGGGTAGATACAGCATGGCACATAATCAAAGAACTGTTGGGGCTGGAAGGGACCTCTTGAAATCAGCTAGTTCAAACCGCTGCTAAAGCAAGGTCAGCTTGGGATTTTTCATTGTCTTAGGGATTTTTGTGGGTTTTTTTTCTTTTTTTTAACAAGTTATTCAGGATACTTTCATGAGAAAAAATTAAATACATGAGCATAGATTCTGCAAGGATGGTATTGGAAGCTTGAGAAGGTAAAACCTGACAGCCTCATCTGTATTTTCCAGCAAAGTGCTCATGAAGAGTGACCCAGCCTGTCACTGGAACAAACCTGGATTCCTTCAAGAGCCATTCTGGAATGAGCTGGTGTCTGTGGAGCAGAAAAAATGGGCTTCAAAATCCAGGGGTGATGACAGAGCTCTATGATTTTACCCCACAGACTCGTGGGGATGCATGACAGAGTCCTGCTAATGCACCAGCACTCACCTCCCTCTGCAAAAAGGGCTTTTCTCACTCTGACTGAGCTCTGTGAGAGCTTGATGCTTCCTGAGCATTTGTTACCCTCCGTGTGTGCTCACACAAGATGCCAGGGGCCTCTGTGCCAGAACAAGTGTCTTGCTTGCTCTTCTGTCACCACAGCTTTGCCTTCACACTCCTGACTGAAATAGCTGTGCTGGCAGAATCCAGGGTGGATCTGTGCTTGGTTCCTGGAAACAAAGGAAAAGCACTTAAGGGAAAAGAATGTTTGAATAAATTTGAAACGTGCTGAAGACTGAAATACAGGATAAAATTTAGACCGCTATTGTTGTTACATAGCTTGACATCTGAATTCTTGCTATTCTATTCAGGTTCAAAATCCCCCACCTCATTGTGATTGCTGAGTGCTTGTTGGCACAGGTTGAGATTTTCAAAGGACTGTAAGGGAGGATGAATTTCAGTGAGATTTGAGCAGCTGATTCTCCCATGATACCTTGGTAATGCCTATACACGAAATAAGTTTTTATTATGTTTTAATTAGCTCCTATTTTATTCTGATTTGTTTTTATAAGTACTTAGGGTTCAAACACCAGAAATCAGCCCATGGTGCTGAGAAATTAATTGTTGATGTTAGGTCCTTTTCTAAGATTAACAATTGCATCAGCAAACACACAAGCACACACAGGACATGCTGCTTTTATGAAAATCACAGTCCATCTGAGGGTAAGGGCAGATAGTATTAAATGAACAGAGAAGGCCACTTTGAACAATATGTCCCCAGACTGAAATACAGGACCAACTTTGAAAAAAAAAATCACAGATGGCAAGGCTCTGGCTAAAGAAAATCTAGTTATAGCAGAGGAGGAAAACATATGTTCCAGATACATCCTATAAATAGACTAGGTACTCTTATGGGACATATCAGCATTCAAAACAGCAGCAAAAGAAAAGGCCAGAATAAATGGGCAGGTTTTGGGGGTTTTTTGAGTCCCATCAGTCTCCTGCATGCATCTAGTGGCATTACAGAAGAGGCTTTTTTTATTTCATCATGTGTTTTAAAATCTACTGTTTGATTCAAAATAAAGCTAATTTGCATTGGCACAGCAACTTAACTCACTGGTGTATTATTACTGTGTAAGCAGGTGTACCAGCAACTGCAAATAAATGCTTGCTGATGGAATCCCAGCAGGGCTTCTGATGAGTTTTCATTTTGTTGAACCTCACCCAGGAAATTATTGTGTAAAAAGCTTTGCTCTTAGTTCTTTGCCTGAAACATTATTTAGCTACACCTGGCCAAATTCATGGCAATTATAGTAACTGCCCATAGAGGACGCAGGAAAAATCCCACCCCTGTTCAAATCATTGCCTCAAAACCCACATATGAGCAGTGAAAATATCCCCCTCAGATTCATATGCACAATGAGACTTCTGATCCAAGTGCTGCTCACTCTATAACCTACATAGAGAAAGATAAAATGAAAGTTTTAAGGTGGAATCTAGGATACTCACCACTGGAATATTCTAAGTGAAAGTATTTTAGAGTGAAATATGTGATTCAAAGAAAAAGTATTTCCTTTTATTATGGTTCTGGCAAGACATTCGATTATGTTGTTAGAGTTCATTTTCATTTTATTATTTGGGCTGAGAGCATATCTGATTGTTTTGGTCTTTGAGGCTTATTTGATTCAATTCAGAATACCTAAGAAATGCTGCAATGGGCACTGCATGTCCCACATTCTATAGCCTCCCATGAAGGAGTTATTTAGGTCAATCTTTCATACCTACAGTAAAAAGGAGGAAAAAAGTTTTCAGTAAAAGGCTGAAGAATAGCTATTGATGCTTTCATATAGATCCTCAAGATTAACCACCTAAATCCACTACTATATTAAGATTTGCAAGTCACTTTCAAATATTACCAGGGTGATTATTTGAAAGCCAACAAACAAGATTGAAATAAATATTTCCCTTTCCTACACTAGCAAGTGGCCATTTACCAAAGAGTGGGGATTGAAATTAGTTTTCCTATTGATTGCCATGACTGCTTATGAATTCTTCTAAGTGATAATGATGAAAATTACCACCCAATGTAAAAAAAATTATAAAGTTCCTTAAAAAAGACTGCTATGAAAGGTTCTGTAGAGGAACTACACTAGTATTTCAGAAGTATACTGACCTACTTTTTTTAAAAATCCCACTCTAAAGAAATATCTATACACAATATGAATTTTTTCCATCTTAAGGCTAAATTTACCTTCCTGCTTAATTTTAAAATGACATTCTATTGCGCAAAGTTATTGCCAGTTATGTGAACATCACTGGGCAGAGTTTCTGCAGGATCAGGAAGGGACCAACACAACCCCTGTACCAACATAAGTGTCACCTGCCAGCACCTGGGGGAACTAGTGCCTTGGTATGATTTATAAGGGCATCATTCTGAGCTCCATCCAATTCAGCACACCAGATTAAATAAAAAAAGTATAAAACATCCATCCTCTGAACAGTCTCTGCTTCACAGCTCAGCTTTTAGTACTTAGAGCATTCAATACCATGGCAAGATTTGCAGAACCATCTTGCCCTGCTGAGAAACCCCGATTTGGAAGGAGAAATCAGAGATCATCACGGATGTCAAGCTTCTGGATATCACTTCAAGATGCTTTTCAGCTGTGGAAGTACTTGTGCACGGCCAAAGGAAGAGAGGGAGGATAGCACAGCCACTTCAATGTCTACATACACACCTAACTCCTTTTAAAATCTGTATGGAATACTTTGTGGAGGTTCCTATGTGTATTAAAAAAAAAGTCACCATTTGCTTTGGAAATGCAAATCTCTCACACCACTTAACTTCTTTTTCATGGCTTATCATGAATTTGTCTTTCATTTTAAACAAGAAGCAGTGTGTGAATCAGAGAATAGAGCAAAGGTGTTTTTAGGAAGCCATTATGTGGGTACTGCCTTTTCTAGGATGTGAATTGGGGTTTTTTACTTTGCAGTCATTTGGGGAATAGTGCCCTAGGTGCCATCACACGGGTGCTTTGGAACCTCTCTCCTGGGAGTCAGCTGTGATTGCAGCCTCTCATCTCTCTCAAAAGTACCTGCTTCTGTTCCTCAGCTCCTGCTAACCTCAGCACTCAGCTAAATGTCCTGCTCCCTGCAGGGGCTACAATCCTATTTTCCCCAGAAAAACAGGCTCCTGATACCTTCTGGCTGCTGACTTGGCTCTGTGGGAAGTTATCTCCCAGCTCTGTGATCCCACTCTCCTGCAAGCAGGGCAGGGGCAGGAGCTGCTCCCTCTCCTGCAAGCACAATTCCTGTCTATTTACAGAGCTGTGATTCACAAATCATGAGAACTCCAGATTTAGCAGAGCAAATTATAGAAAAGCAGAAGTCCTGCTCCTTCTTCCTACTTGGCCTCAGGTCTCAAAAGAAGGCTGAGACCTTTTGCAAAAGCAAAAACCCACCAACTCACCAGAAGCCATATGCAGACTGGGGAAACCTTCTCTAGAGGAAAATATGCTATTTGAGGGGGAGGGTTTGTGTGTGGTTTTGCTTTTTTTTGGTAGCTTTGATTTTTTAAAATTTAATTAGGGAAGTAATGAGAAAGCAAGCATGTGAAACATAGAGTTCATTTAAGAAGAAACACGTAATCAGAATTTTTATCAGGTCATCCCAGAGGAGATGTGATTGTTACCTGGACAAAAATGCTTTATCTCCCTTACTGAGATCTGCACGATAGACTGACTGGCAGAGCTATTAATTGATTCTTTGTATTTCTGATCTCACTAGGGCCAGCAAGCATTCCTAATGGTTTCTAATTCCTCATCATGACATCCATTGTGTTCACCTCTGAGATGTCTAAATGAATTCCATCTATAATGGCAATGTTATGTAAAATGCAACATGACAGGAATACTTAGAATTGTTCAAAGCTGTGCTGTGGAAACCAACCTTATTTGTGCCAGCCTTCCAATATGGGATTTGCATCTTTTGCTTTTCTACAGGCACATTGAGAAACTTGACTATGTAAGGGTTTAGACATTGCAGGTGGGATAGTGTTATATCCCTTGTGGCTCCACAGAAAACCAAACACAAACTAAAATAATCTATACAGGAAGAACAGGCATGCTGACAGAGATTGTTTGACATTAGAAAGGCACAGCTACAGCTGCCTACTCTTTGTTAAAATGTCTACAGTAAATCTGGGCTAATGCTCACACACGAAACAAAGAACTACCACAGGACACTCAAATAGGAGAAATATATTCTGAAAGGTGTCAATTTAAGTAATTTAACTACAGCAAAAGAAAAACAAAACATTTCTTAAAATCTGAGCCTTTCAATTACAGAAAGCAGCTGTGAGAAAATCTAACCTTTCTTTGAAGCAGAAAAACACAACAATTGTATGATATAGGCAAGAAACTGTATTCCTAAAATAAATTCTTTTCTTATATATTAAAGTGTCAATAAAAGAATCAAATCTATTCTTCCTTAATGTGAACTCTCAAAAGAGAAGGGTTGGACTAGATAATCTTTAAAAATCTTTTCCAGCCCAAGTCATGATTCTGTGAATCAGTGTTGTAGTTTCCAGCATGGCAAAATGACCTGTGCTCATGGAAAGGTGTATAAAACTCATTGGTTCATGGGTGTTATTTTGCTCTGGTGCCAAACAGGAGCTCCCTCAATGGGCTCACCCAGCCTGGGAAGCAACTTTTAAAATCCTGCAGGTCATGCAGGAAAATTGGCAAGACACTATTTCATGTGAAATTTCGTATTTCACATGAAATAGTGAATAGAAATATTTCACGTGAAATTTCATATTTCACAATAAATGGTGAATAGAAATATTTCACATTTCATATTTGACGTGTAACTCAAAAGGTGTGCCAAACTGTGCTGAAAATAAACTTAATGTATTCTTCTCCACTGAGAGGAGGGAATCCAAATTTCCCTTGGGTTTACCAAATGGCTGAGAACAACTGCCTGGGCTGAAAAACACAAAGTGAGGAACAACATGAACACAAAATGAGTATCTGTGATGCACCTTTCTACTACAAATCTGAGAAAGAGACCCACAGCATTGCTGAGCTCCATTCACAAATAGATGAACTACTAGAATATGAACATGGAGAAGCACTCATTCTTTGTTTTGCACTAATGTAAACATCTGCAAGCCCTATTTTTTTTTTTGTCAGTTAAACTGCTAGTAAAAGACTCCTTAAAATGAAGAATTGAGAGAGAGATATTGTATTAAACCTACGCTACTTTAAGAGCACATAGATCATTGGTTCTTTCATATCGTCACAAAAGCAATAGATCCTTTCCTAAAACATATCAAAGCAGAAATATATGAAGAACCTCTAGGGGCCAGAAATGGGAAAATATAAGGTAAGATCAGAAATATTAAATGGTTTTTTATGCATTTTGTTTTTTTATAATAAATTTTGGTATTTGGATCTCACTCTAGTCTTTCTCAGCGGAAGCTCTGAATCAATTTAAAGTGCAGGCAGAATAGGTTGTGAACTGAATGCAATAAATGAACAGCAGCAAATTGTCAGGTTCTTCAGCTGCACCTTAGGCAGCACTCTAGGTGGAATTTTAAGAATAAAATACCCTTGCTACTAATAGTATTGTATAATGTCTTAGCATCCCCATTGGGTTACTGGAATGTGGCCAAATATCACAAGGATTTGAGGATCTGACATCTATGAAACTTCAATGTGATAAACCTACCAGGAAAAGAAGTAGAAGTATTATCAATGAACAGATGGACTGCTGCACACACAGGAAAAGAAAAATCAACACACCCTCTGAAGGGGAAGTCCAGACTTACAGACTGTTGGATTTTTTGAAGGAGTGAAAAGCATATGGCGAAAAAAGGTTTTGTTAATGCTAATCTTCATGGCTCCCAGAAAAGTTCTCACTGTTGGCTCTAAAGGAAAATATAAAATCATGAAATAGGAGCAAAAGATTTTCTATAGATAAATAATTGTTCAAAAGAAAGCAAAAAGGTAAGAGTAAATGGGAAGTTTTCACAGCAAAGGAAAAGCCCACTGGGAAAGTCCACATTCTTTTGCTTTCCGGCATATTCATAAGGGATCTGGGAAAAGGCCATGACAAAATTTGTTGATCATACCAAATTATTAAGGATGATCATAAAAAGATTGAGTGAACCAAATGATAGCTAATAATAGCTAATAGCTAATATTATTAGCAAATAGCTAATAATAATGGCAGTTGAAATTAAAGACAGGTAAATGCAAAGCCTTACACAAAATAATTCTAGCTTGATATATGAAATGTTCAATTCTCAGATACCTACTACTAATTGGGAATGAGAACTTGGAGGGATAGCAGTTCTTAAGAGAATATTTGTCACTTTGTGGAAAAAACCCAAATAAATAGAAAAGAGAGCATAACTGTATACATCTGTAATATACGCACCATTAGAAATTATTTAAAGTTCTGATCATCTGTAGCCTGGAAAGAGTAACATGAAAGAGATAAAGATTCAGGCGGGAGCAAAAATGGGTGTGAAAAGAATTGAATCATCTAGGACCGATGGGTATGAAAAATTAAAAACAATAGAAGATGCAATCAATAAAATCATGGGTGGCATTAATAGAATTCTGAAGAAAGTAGTATATCTTCCTACATAAGAACAAGGAAAGTAGGTATTATGTGCAAAATGTAAAACAAAGAATCCTTCTTCCCCATTAAGATGTGGGACTTACTGAAACAGGATGAAGTGAATGTTGAAAATTCAGATGCCGTCTACAGGTTAAATTCTTGACAGAAAGAAATTCTCACACCTTGTATGAGAAGAAATAGCCTCTGACACAGGTAGTCCTTCAGGCACAAACTTTCAGAGTTTAAGAAGAAATTCTGCACATAATGTAATTACTGCACCCTTCAATTCACATATAATGGCCAGTGTCAAATGTTACCTCATTGAACTGAAGAATTACACAGTATGACTATTCTTATGTCCTTATCCTAAACATTTCTCAGGAAAGTGAGGACAATGAATCCAAGGAAAAGTAGCAAATTAACTGGACTCTACAGAGCTGAAATGAAACTTGTAAGATAAAAGTAAAATATTTTAGTGCACAAGACATACTTCCCAGCTCATTTGTATTGGATGTTCAATGACACTTATTTACTTCTTTTTTTCAACAGTTCTTAGCTGTCTGCAGGAAGAAGTTGAATCTGAAGATGCTAAGGAAGGTCAGGTAAGGATCACAAAGAAAAACAGTAAAGAAAATTTCCGCAACAAATAACAGGTAGATTATTCTGAGTTTAAAAGACCGCGTGAAATATAAAAAGAATAGCAGAATTATACAAATGCACAGCGGAGATTTACAAACAGAAAGGGTGAATGAATTGTTAAAAGACCCTTTTTTTATTGTTCTTCAGAATTGTGAATCTGACACTACTTACACAAGAAAGGACAGACTAAACCACTTCTTGCTTTTACCCTTCTCTTGAAAGCTTCAAAAAGATACCTACAAAATTATTTAGGTGAATTGTTTCAAGAGCTTTCAGAGAAATCAAATTAAAACTTCGAATTTTAATGTACCCACCATTCCAACATTTAAGAACAAGAAACAAGTAGATCTGGCTCAGCAAAGCCAGATTTCATTCTTCCTTCCAGCTACAATGTTATTTTTTTAAATACTTTTCAAAAATAGATTTCTGCAAGATTCTCTTCATAATCCCATCACTGAAAATCCTGCTGGGCAGCTGTATAAGATAGTCACTTAAACTATTCTGCACAGGCACTGTGGACTCTGTATATGTGGTATTTTCTAGAGTAAATTCCTATATAAATATTTTTACAGTCATTAGAGGATTAATTGAGGACAACAAAAACATTTATTTTCTCTTATGTGAATAATTATTGCATATGTCATTGTAAAGACTAAAATCCTGTGTGTTTCATTAAAGCTGAAAAGGCAGAATCAGAATAGACACACCGTAAGGAAATGTAAGGCTTTGAATACAACTTTTTGTTTTATTTTTCAAAATACAAAGTCCTTGAAGCAGGGAAAAAAACAGAGAAACTTCTTAATTGCTACCTTGACAATCTCCCTCTACATAATCAGAAAGAGATAAACCCATAAGGAGGGAAGAAAATGGAAGGCAATTGTCATAGCAACCAGTTAAAGACATATTTAACACAGGAAACAATCTGATTAATCTCTCTTTTTAAGAACCACAGGACATACAGAACCACCCAATAAAGTAGCATGACTTTTTTTTTTAAAGATGGTATACTAAATCTCACTTTAAAATTTGTAGTTTACTTTCAGAGCTTTTGATTTATTCGCTGCATATACAGCCCATAGGAGCATAAACAAAAATAAAAATAGCCAGGTCTTCTGTTTTTTTAAATTCTCTAGATCATAATTAGCCCAAAGATTTTTGTCAGGTGACAAAGAAAAGATGATAATACTTTTAGATAATTTTGCACTGAAAATAAGGGTATTAGAAGATTATCCTAGTCCAGGTGCAGAGACTAAACATATAACCACAATTATCCTTTCCCATTTTGTTTCATGCCAAGTACAATGCTACAAAACCCTTGGCAGCTTGGAGTAATACCTTCAATTCATAAAACCACACTTCTGTTTTAATCTTGACACCAGCCATTCCCTTAGTTCCAGCCTCAGTTTTACCACGTGCATCAATCAAGCGCTGCCACCTTTGGAGGTTTAAGATAAAACCCAGAGCCTTATTTACTTTCCCTTTGGGTTCAGTCCTGCTACAAGTGGCACTTTATGGGCTGTGCTTCTCAGGGAGGGACTTTCAGCCACCAAACACTGAAAGACTCATTAGCAGCTCTGGCTGGAGAACACTGCTGCTCATTAGTGAAGCTTTATTGCAAACAGAAGAGCTGCAGACAGCAAACAAGTAATAAACTTTTCCACCCTTCTAAAAGAAAGCAAAAGTATTTAGTATAGAAGAAGCCTGATCTTCTGAGAAAAAGCTAAAAATCTTGCAAAAAGGGAACACTTTCTTCTGCTAGTAAATAGTTTTGATATTTTTCCTAAGTTTTCAGCACAGGAGAATTTGCTCCAATAATAGATTGCTCTCTATCCCTCAAGTTTTCAAAAACAAACTGCATTTCCTACAAATCCTTTCCACTGTGTCACTATTAATACTGAAAAAGTCAAGTAAAAATACTGCATGAGCTAAATAAAAAGGGTGTTTGTTACATAATTGAAGGTTGCAATTACTTTCTAGTAAGTTAAATGCTTCTATTTCAGATCCTTCAGGAAAAAGGCCTATTATTGCAACTATTAAACCCTGCATATTTCTGAAGCTTAAATTTTTACCCTCAGGACTTTCTTCTTCAGCTGCAAGAAATCAAAAATGCATAAACTTATTCCAGTAGAAAGGATGGGTTATAAATTTGATCTCACTCATTCATTTGCTTTAAAATGCTTTAACAGATCCTAAATTTTAAACCTCATTCTCCAATCCAACCCCAGGGCAGAGCCAGAGTGTTTACTGAAGCAGGAGCTTACATCCACGCTTCTTCCCTCTCCTACACAAACCTTTGATTTTCTCTTTCTCTTTCCCCACTTTTTCTACACTTGTATTCACCTTCCACATCTTTGTTCTTGACTGGTTCTGGAAGTGAAATGAGTCACATTTTTGGAACTACCTAAGGCTCAGTTTTGAACTAAAACTTAAAACAAACACAAAAATGTGCCAGCAAATTCCTAGTGAGGGCAGCAGCTGAAACATGCATTATAAAACAGAAAAATCTTTGCCTTCCACTCTTTCCTGACATGCACCATTATGGTTCTCTGCAAATGGGCAAGGTGCTGGCCTAAAAGTAGCAGGGCAGGTGTGGGAGGCTGGGAGAATCCATGGGAAAGTGCAATAGTTGGGAATGGAATGGCCATCTGGAGTGGTAAAGAAAGTCCTTAAGAAACCACTGTGAATTTCACCAAAAATCCTGGTGGCCCCACTGCCCAATGACACACAGAGAAAAGGGAACAGACTCTGGGCCTAGAGTTTGTCCATCACATGGTGTGAATGTAAATCCTAATAAAGATTTTTGGCTCACTCTCTCAACTGTTGGATGCCTAAGACTCCTCCTGGCATTTTATATTCCTGACCAGCACAGTTTTTACTTTATATGTTCAGCCTTTCATCTTGGAATAACTAATTCGTAAGTCAAATGCTCACTTATTGGATTTCAGTTTCATCATTTGTTGTTTCATGTCTTCTGAGGATTTTGTTAAAGCTCTTGGTAAGAAGTTCATGCTATTTTCCTTTTGATACTTGACTGCATTTAATGAAGTTGCAACAAAGAATGTGTTGAAAGAACATGCATCTTCAGCTATTGTTGCTTTGTGTTTTCCTTACCTTTCATGTAGGATAAAATGCTATTATTTATTTTCTGTATAAACACATTGATTTATGATGGATTTATGTTGTGCTTATACGAAATCAGGAATAGCTGAAAATACTAGGGGATAAAATTTTAAGCTTAGAAGAAAGGAATTAAATTGTGTAAGTGCCAAAATTGCAAATTGTTACTGGAAAACAAACAAGCAAAAAAAAAGGTTTAAAAAAAACCAAAAGCAATAATATTTTTCTGCTTATTTCCCATTGTGGGAACTGTGTGCTATATATCAACACATACAGTTTAGATGAATCTCCAACCTGGAAACCCGCAGGAAGTTGAATTATTTTCAAAACCCTCAAAAGTTGGTGGTTTTCTTTTTCATTTTGTTATTTTTTAAACTACAATACAGCAATTATTCCCCTTATCTGTAGTTAGCCTCAAAATTATTGTAAACAAAAGCATCAGCAGAAAACTGTAATCAGCTCCAGAAGAATCCACATGAATTTATCTCCAGAAACTCTGAACAGAGGTTAATGAATGAACAGTCCTTGAACCTGCACTGTATCTTGAGCATATTTGCAAATGAGGGAGATCTGCAGAACAGCAGAACACAAGGAAACAACTTCCTAAGGGACTCCGAGAATTCCTCTGCCAAACCAACAATTCTCATGACCAAAAGTTACACAAAGTCCAACTGTAGCAAACGTGGCCTCTTTAAAGTTGATGAGCAAGAAATAGGTTATGTATTTGTGCATTATAACAGCAATGATCACTTGCAAGAACAAATCAGGGACCTGAGATGCTATTCACTTGCAAAACATTTTTTTCAAAAAGCATGACTAGCAAGATGACCAATGCAGAACTTTGCTTTGATAGCTAAGGAGTAAGCTCCATGTATATGTCCTTTCCCTTCAGTGCTGTTATCTCTAATTTGGACTTTATTTTTAAATGGTTAGCCATTTATACTTTCAGAAATAACAAAGAGATACAGTAAAAGAATCAATAAAAGCTATATCATTTATCCCTCTGAGATTTCTATGTATTCTAGTTAGATCTTGTTAATATTTTTTCCACTGATAACATTATAATCCATTTAAATAGATTTTTTTCTGCTAACTAACCTAATAATCACCAAAGCAGTGAAATTACAGTGTTGTACAGCTGGGAGAAGTTACATTTGAAACAAAACAGACAATGGAAACTTACTATGTCACTATCAAGATAAGTAAGAATTTATTATGGTTTCAAATAAGCGGTAAAAAAAAATCATATTGCCTAAAAGAACAAAATTACTAAGAAACTTGATTAAATCCTTGTAAAATGATATGTGAAAACTTTCTGAAAAGTGAACCAAAATGCAGCATAAGGAGGCAATCACAGTGTCTACTTTAAAACCACACTGCTGTTACAACCCCTTAAATAACCTAATGGAGACAAAACCTATTTAACCTGTTGTGGACACAGTCCCTACAGAAATATATTTTTACAGATGAGTATATATATATATGCAAGAATATATGTATATATATTTTTTATGTATATATATATATATAATATATAAAATATATAATATATATAATATATATAATATATATCAGTTACCTTTAACATAGAAAAGGTGAATTACCACTCAAAATACAAATACTCAAAAAGAGTTTTGAAGCTGACCCATTTTTCTTTGTCATATACTCATGCTTAGAGCAGGCCTGAAAGAGAGAGAAAAATTCAGTATATTAGCATGAACAGTGGTACATTTTACCAAATGGAATGAAATTATTTTTGAAAAGTCAGTAGGAGCAGAGCATTACCACAGTGGCTCCATGGACTGGATTAATAAAGGCTGATTTCTTACTGCCCCTTGTAGTGCAAGGATGGGGAGACAACAAAGAAACTTGGGAGGTAACAGATTTAAAGCAGTGAAAAGGGAGATGGTGCTCATATAATGTGAGCTCATATAATCTGAGCATCTTTTTTCCAGGGTGCTATGGGTGCTTAAGGTTTCAGCTGAATTCAAACAACTGAATAAATTATTAGAAGACATAGTGGTTGAGGGGTATTAAATATAGAAAAAATATTTCACTGGTTTTGGAAGTCTCAACCACATACTGGAAAAATACAATGCTGAGGTATCATTAAATGAAACCTCTGGAGATTTTCTACCTGGGGACCAAATCAACCTGTTTCAAGAGGGCTGCAGAAAACATAGCTCCAAATCCAATACAATATGACTTAAAATAGTCTTGTATTTAGAATAATTCTGTAAGCAAGTCTCATTTCATAAGCATATTTTGAAGTTTTAAAACAAAGAAGTGCACTGTCCCTTATTTCTTTTCAGTACAAATGAACGTGAAGTCACATTTTCTGACTTAAATCAAACCCAAAAGAACAAAAGTAACTTGTTTTGTTTGGAGGCTTTTGTTGCTTGGAAGCACTGGAGAGCTGAGACTAAGTCAGACAGCACAATTCATGGTTCATTATGTCTCCTCTGTGCCACTGTGACAGCTCAGTCATATGTCTTTAAATCTGCAAGCAGGAAAAATAAGTACTTTTGTGAGTAGTAAAATTTAAGAAGGTCACCTTCCTGTGTCTTCTTGTTTTATTTCTGAATCTTACCAATCTGTCAGGATTTTTTTCTTTTCAGTGGGGCATTCACACTTCCAGTGTAGAATCTGGTGTCTGATAAGGCAGTTGAGCTGGTGTGACAGTCTTTATCAGAACATATGGGTTCAAAAATTTGTTTTGGAAAGATGCTGCAGCATTTAAGGTGAAGGAAGCAAACAGGTTTATATAGGAAAAATTCTGACATTCAGTCTCTATCTCTATGGTGCTTTTTGTGGTTTTTTGTTTGTTTGGGGTTTTTTATCCATGATAGCTGGTAGAAAATTCTGGGTCTAATTTCCCAGGACTAGAAACATGGTGTCATCCCCCAAAACAAAAAGCTATTGTAAAGTTGTGCATAGGTCAGTGAACAGGAAAAATCTGTGGGAAACAAAGTGAATGCTTTACTAAGGTCCAGGTAGACAATATCCACAGCCTTTCCATCATCCCCTGAGTGGGTCACCCTGTTGTAGAAGGAAATCAGAGGAGAAAAGATTTTGCATAATTATATTTTTAATATATTCATCTCTAAAGACATATGAACATCATAGAATGAAGTCACATGAGCCTTGCTAACCTACAGTAAGGATATATACACACACATACCTTTAAATCAGGAACTCCAGGACAAAGGTCTGTTTATGGATTAAATCCATTTTTACTGGGCTGGTATGTAATCTCCTGTCCCAGACTAATAAGATAACCAACAGAAGCAGGAAAGTAAAGAATAAAATCTCTGTGTGTGAGAGTGTTTGAAAATCATTCTGTATTTAGGCATGTTGGGAGTACTGGGCACTGATTTGATTTCACAACACAAAACAAGCTGACAGCAGAGAACTCATTTATCCTTCACACTGAGCACAAAGTAAATATTCAGCCTTGTTGTTTGAGTGTTCTGTCTGGACACACTGCTCACATACTACATCTGACTGCAATGCTTTGACCCAGCTCAGCTACAGCTAGCAGCAAACCTTTGTGATTTAAATTCCTCAGGCATTTTTCTCTTTATATCTTCCCCCAACCCCCTTGGCATGGTTATGGTGGGGTGTGCAGCCCCCAGAACTGAGGGGGATGAGGCTGGGGATGGGATCAGCTCCTTTCCCATCCTCAGTCCTGTGTGGTGGATGTAGAACAGTTTGTTCACACCCATCTGGGAACACACCACAATGCCACAATGATCAGGTTTGGTTTGCTGAAGATTTAACAAGTTTTTTTTTTTTTTTTTTGTTTGCAGAAGATTTAACAAGTTTTATGGAAGGGCCTGAACACCCTGGTGTGGTTCAAACACAAGAGACCCCTTCAACCCTCTGGTGGCCTCTGGCACTTTCCTGTTGGCACAGCTCTGGGTGGGACCCCCTGCAGCAACCCCAGCTGGGCCTGGGATCTGCTGCTCCAGCAGGACTGCAAACTCCCTCCTCCCTCCCTCTTCCCACAGACTGGTAATTAGCATGAGTGCAGGATTGTATTAATTGCAGCAATTGTCATGTTTAGATTCATGGGTTAATTGGTAATATCTGGCGTAACGTTTTCCCCTCTGGATATTTTTGATCACAGTAATTAACCTCCCTTATCCTGGGGAACAGATGCTCATTGCTGCATCCTCCAGCATCCCCCAACGAAGGTCCTGGGGGATTCCTCTCCAGGGGTGCCATGGTGGGCTCTGTGCCGCAGGGTGAGGATGCCCTGTGGCATGTCCCATCCATAGATTTAGCTGACATTTTCTCAGGAAGCTCAGGAAAGCAGCAGCCAGGCTCTCTTGCTGTAAAGTCACTGCCAGTGATACACATTTGGATTGTTATGGCCAGCTTTGTTTTCCTATTATTTCTGTCATGACAAATGTGGAGATGGGACCAGGAGTGCCTTCTGCTTCCCCTCCTGCAGTATTGATGGTAAATGATGATGAATGTCCCTCTCTGGCTGTAGCTGGGATTGGAAAGCTGGAGATGGGGAAAGAAATCAGGTTTGAAAAGGTCAGCTCAGCACTCCAGCATGGCTTGCTGTCTACCCTGTGATATGATCTGTAAAGGCAGGTTTGCTCTTCCCACATTTCCAAACCTCCTCTCTCTCTTCCCAGTGTGGGGTACATCTCAGAAAAGCACATGCTCAGTGGCTGGAGAGCCAACCCTTCAGCCAGCAGCTCTACCTGGGTGATCCTTCTATATTGCTAACAAGAATTTGGATTTTATTGAATTTCCTCCCACTGGGCACAGTAACTATGGCAGGAGAATGGATAAGCTACGATTCTGTGGCTGACAGCCCCAGGAGTAAAACCAGCCTTGGCATTCCTTGTGTTGCTGTCCTCACCCTGGGTGAGAGGCTGGGGTTTTCAAAGGTGTTGAACAGAGACCACCACAGGGCTTTGTTGCTCTCCACTTCCAATAGAATGGAGAAACCTCTTCTGAAAGCCCCAACTCAATCTGAGAAAAGCATAACTTGCTTCACTTTTGTGGCTTTGTCCATTTTCTGTTATAAATAGGAGGTAAAGCAACAAATCAGAAGAGCATCTGCAATGGTATGGGCCAGGTATATATCAGTTAGAGCCACACTTCACAGAATTCTAGGAAATTCCATCAAAATAGCCCCTTCCCTCAGAATGGTCCCAAAATCTCATAAAAAGAGACAAAAAAGTCCTAAAAATCCCATCAAAGTAGCCCATCAAAAATCAGCACAAATGCCATCAAATGCA
Organism: Melospiza melodia melodia; assembly: GCF_035770615.1. Taxonomy (NCBI): domain Eukaryota; kingdom Metazoa; phylum Chordata; class Aves; order Passeriformes; family Passerellidae; genus Melospiza; species Melospiza melodia. Next base: position 134,987,109 of record NC_086195.1, read on the forward strand.
TGCAAATCCACACCAAAAATATTCTAAAATATTCCCAAATTCCCCAACATTCCATCAAACACAACAAAATTCCACCAAAATACCCTAAGTTCCAACCAAAATGCCCCCACATAGACAAAAAAATAAATCCAAAATGTCCCAACATCCATGTGAATTCACGTAAACTCTCACAAAGATATGCCAAGAATCCCATAAAACTCCAAATTCCACTCAAAATCCCATCAAATGCTGATCAAAATGCCCGTCAATCACCCCAAATGTACTCCAAGTACTTGAAGAATCACACAAATTCCCCCACATCTATCCTAAATACCCCCAAAATTGCATAAAAATCCCCAATGCACTCCAAAAATCCTACAAAAACCTGAATTCCATCAAAATACCACCAAATCCCCCTAAAATAAACAAAAGTAATGCAAAATTTAGCCAGATCCACGAAAAATACCCCAAAATTCATTAAAAATATGTGAAAATTCCCAAAAATTCTCCCCAAGTTCACCTAGGATGCCCCCAAATTTATAAAAAAAAGTACACATTTCCTCTAATGCATGACAATTTCAACCAACTCCCCAAATGCCCTGCAAATATCCCAAAATCACATGAAAAACCATCCAGACACCCTACAGTGATAAAATTTGTCCCATTTCCCTCAAATTCACCCTATTTCCTCCCTATCCCCCAGTTTGGGTTCTAAAAATCAGGATTTCAGCCTTTAAACCTGGTTGTATTGAGTTTGAACCAGATGAAATATTAAAATTCAGATTGAACTGGTTGGAACTAGTTTGATCAGCTGAATCTGGTTTGATTGTGATTGGATTCACTTTAAACCAGTTTGGAACTGGTTGGATCAACCTGTTAGATCAGGTTAGAACTGGTGGGATCTAGTAATAGCCTGTTTGATCCAGTTCAAACTGGTTTTATCTGGTTTGAGGCAGTGAGATCTGATTTGCCCTGGTTGGAATCTGTTGGAACCGGAAAGAAAAAGTAAGGAGTCTGGAGCAAACAAAAAATATTCCTAATAGGGTTGAGCTATAAATGCATTTAAGTGATTGATTTTCTCTGCATGTTTACCATCTAATCAAACAGGCTGCTCATTAAAAAATGAGTGTGTCAGGAGTCCAGGTCTCCATCTGAAATGCCAACAAACACACCTTGGCACAAATGCCAAGAAACAAATAAAAAAAGAAATTAGCCATCTAAATAGCATTTAATGAGGATTAAATGACAAAAAAAAGAAACAAAGTAATAGTGGGAGAAGGTCAGGGAAAAAAAGTCAGGTAAATCTCCATCTGGCTTTAGTACACAAAAGAAAAATAACAGATAAATAGATATTCAGCAATGAGTTGGAGGACAGAATTTAGTTGGACAGTGGGAAACATCTGGGCTCTTTTTGTACAATGTAAATAAAACAGAAAAATGAAATACCATTATAGGATGGAAAAGCAGATACTAAAGAAACAGAACTAAAATCAAGCTCTCTAGGATTTGATTTTCATTGGTTAGCATCAGCAAACATTGGATTTTTGCTGGGCTTGACTATTTCTACAGATACCTTTTTCATCATTATAATTTCTGGACAGTACAGCACCAAGTGTTGACTTCCAGAGAGAAAGTTCTGAGTCTCTAAAACTGTCCAACAAAGAAAAGGTTAAAACCATCCAGAAATTACAGTCACTAATAAGCATCAGCCATCAAACCTTGGTTTTACACATATTTTTAAAGATAAAATACAAAATTTAATCCTGAATACCTTAATTATAACACAAATATCAATGCTTATATGCACTAGAATGTAAAATGTGGAAGTAACAGAAATGGGGCAAGTACTATAGACTGACTAATTAATGCTAGGTACAATTATAAAGTGTAGTTATTTCAGGATGCAATAGTAAACAGACCACCAAATACCTCCTGAGTCAGCAAGGTATGATTCTGTGCTATTTTTAGATGAGGTTTTGGTAAATGGCAAGGATAGAAAAGGAAAGCTGATTGCAGAAAATAACCTTGAATGTGGTGATCATGAGTGATTTGAATTTAAACAGAGATTAATAAACTATGGTTTGGTATTTCAAAAAGACAGACTTTTGGATAGCAGGGTAATCTGGGCTGCACTGATCACTGAATGTAGGAAGTTCAGAACTCCTCCTAGTCAAAAAGTGAAAGAAAAAGTGAGGGATTCATGCTCTAAGGACACAGTCCCAGCACAAATTGTCTTCTCCATTTGCACTGATTTCTGTAGCTACATCAAATGCCATGATATTGAAGATGTAATGTACCCACAACAGTTCTGTGTTTGCAGTGCTCCCTGTTCATTTGTGTTCATTCATCTTAGAATGGCAAAATTTGCTCTCAGAAAGCCCAAGATCTCTGTACTTTATAAATAGTCTGTTCTTTTCTTAATATAAAAAATTCTCATCTTGACAGATGTGTTGATGAGGCAGAGTGCCAGTCTTTGAAAAGCACTTAGTATTCATCATTACCCTGATTATTGTGTCCTTGCATACTCACAAAGTAGTGGATGTCAAAAATATTCTCATTACTGACCACAAAGAAAGATTTTTTCCACTTCAATATATGAGACAGAAACGAAATGTCTGGAAACCATCTCTAGGCTGCACAGATTTTCCCGTGTTCCAGCTGTTGCCATGAGACCTCTGGAATAACTGACCACATGCCAAAAATTCTCAAAAGCCACTAATAGGCTAAAGATGAATGGGAAAAACTTGCTGTAAACAAATACGTTATTAGCAGATGGAACATCCCAAATCAGTAACAGAAGAGGATGGTAACTTCTAAATGAACTCATTTGTATTGTATCAGTTTGCTGTGGGCTGTCAGGAGGAATTCTGTCATCTACCTGCCTGCCCTGTGAGGGCCTAAATGTGTGAGAAATACCATTTGTGCCTAACTGACACAAATGTCTGCACAGACAGAAAGTGACATTGCAGCAAAGGCCTTGATTACTTGTTTTTTCTTTTTAATCACAGACTATAAAGGAAAAAACCTGAATTATTGGACAATCAGACTGAATTAAAGTAGAATAGAAAGTAGAGGAACTTATTTAGCCATTAGCAGAGAAGTAGAAAAAAAATATTAGTTTGAAACCAGACACAAATTTATGTTATCATTTTTCCATAAGTTTTTGAAGAAGCACTGTTTTGGGTCACAACATTTTTGCATTATCAAAGAAAAGACAGGAGTATTCACATGGAAGTGGACAAACTATGTGCCCGAAACAGCATCCAAAACAAGGGAGTTTGTTTATCTGCACATAAAAAGAGGGACATTTCAGTTCAGTTTTCTGTTTCTCCCAAATGGTTACAATGCTGAGTTCTGTATAAAATTATCAAAGCATTTCAAAGCCCAGGTACCAGTTCAGGATCAAACAGAATGACTGTCCTCTGCAAATCTCAAAATTAAGACACAATTACTTTTTCTGTTATTGCATTATGCTGACATAACATCAATAAGAGTAAATGTGAAGCTAAATATATTAATACAGCTGATACATCTTAGTGTTACATCAATAAGTGACTGTGTCCCAACTTTAATATATCAGATTGATAAAATATCAGTGACTGTAACCATCACTGTAACCATCACTCTTGTAACTATAAACCTGTATTCGAACTGAAACTTTCTCATAATTCACTGATTATACATTTAAAAAAAATATAAAAAGGAAAAGATAAATAAATAAATGTTTCAGATTTTAATACCATCTATTTAATTCCATACTAAGGCTGCTTGACAATTAGCCTTGAATTTTTTTTTACTGTAGACATATTTACAGGTCTCATTATATAGTTTACCATAATTTAATAAATTATGCTAAAATATCGTATTAGTTGCTTTCAAAATTGTCAACTTTGATATTAGCATTAATGGCACGATTCCCAAAGATTCAATAGATAGCCCAAAGCTCGGTGGCCAATCTGTTATTAATTTTAACAGGGAGTATGTTAGACCTCTGTTGATATAGACACTATAAATGAAAACATTTTTTCTCATAACCTACAAATATAAAATAAGTAAATAGGATCCTGTTTTGTTTGTTTGGTTTTTTTTTTTACTATTTTATTTTGGTTTTGAAATAGCAGTCTTGTGTTTTTCTCTTTTATGGTCATCTTTTCAAGCTAAGGCACTGAACAAAGTCACTACATGATCGTGTACTCTATAAACCTTTTCCCCCCATATGTAGATAGGCACAAAACATGTATCATATGTGTCTTTGAGAAACAAATATGCAACCGTTTTCCAAAATTACACCCATGTCATCTGTTTTTCATCTCTTTGCACTGCTTAATTCTTGGATTAGCACAGGGATTAGATACCAATTTTGATGTAAATGGCTATTATTGTAATGCATTTAGGAGAGCTACCCATGCAGGAGAGGAAGGCAAGCAGCTCTGAGAACATAAGGAAAGAAGGAGTGAGAGGGATTAAGGACTAAGCAGCCCCAGAAAGAAGTAAATTATTTTGGGAACTAATAATAAGGAGAGACAAGGTGATTTGTTTCCATGTGCTGGGGTGATATCTTCTCTCATTTAGTACAAATCCATCAGAAGAGACTGCAAGCAGGACTTTGCTTTCATTTGGCTGTCAGTGAGAGGAAGAAGAACTGGTCTGGAAGACATTTGAGTAACTGCTCATAGAAGTAGCCCACAGGTCCCATTAATGGAGGATTATTAGTTCCTAAGGAAAACCAGGAGGTTTTTTTCATTTCTCTATGTGATTTTACACAGGCAGAAAGAGCCCTAACACCAACTTGTCCTTATTCATCAGCTCTCCTTGACTGGGGAGACAGAGGCCAGGAGGTCCTCAAGAATATGAAGAGGAAAAATAAATGGTGTGTTAGATAGGTGAGTGCAGTGCTGCAAAGTTAACCATGGCCTCTGAGCTCAGCCCCTATCAGTGATATTTTTGCCTGATGTCCAGGAAGAATGATGCATCTGACTCCATTGATATCAGAGGGCTCATTAATTACTTTATTATACTACATTATTCTATATTATATTACCCTACATCTAAACTGAATCTGCACAAGCACCCAACTCAAGTGCCCAGAATCTTGTGACTGTCCACTGACAGTTCCAACACACACACCTGGATTCAATTGGTCAGTGAATCAAAACACTCCAGAATCCAATTACCAATTCCCTTCAGGTAAACAATCTTCCACAATGCATTCCACTTGTGAACCACGCAGGAGCAGCAAATGAGATAAGAATTGTTTTTTCCTTTCTCTGAGGTTCAGCGAATGTGAATCCCAGAAATATCCTTGGGAAGTTGTGCCTTGCATTTCTCTGTGAAGAGAAATGTGCCTACAAGTCTCTCTGCTGTAACCTCATCAGCACTCAGAGGCAGGGGATGAATTCCACATGGGAAAAGCAGAGCGTGCCACAGAGGAGCTGTGCAGGGTTCCCCTGGGAACTCCTCTGCTGTCAGTGGCCAGTGGGAATCCTCCCAGGGAAAAAGGGGGAAGGAATTCCTGCTCCTTGCTGAGCACAGGGGCTGTAACTGCTCACACAGGTGGAAGAAAACCCTCCAGGCACTCTTTGCATTCTCTTTTCCTTCTGACATTTTGCATCAATAAAAGGTCTACACAAAATGAGGCTCTTAAAAAAGAAGCTGAGGATTTAAAATGAAGCAGTTACTATTACAGTCACGTTCCCACTGCTTCTGTCCTCACCCAGTAGCAGTTCCTTGGAAAAGAACTTTGTGATACCTTGCTTGTAAATTGTGTGATATAAAATTAAGTTCCTTGCCCTTCCTTGGCAAAAGGAAATATAAAAATCACAACTATAAATACTGCATCCATCATTTTAAAAATGTATAGCTTTTAAGACTGTATCACACATGGTGAAAACAGATCAAGAAAACAGATTGAGGCTTTTTAAACCATTGGTTTTATCCTGCCAGCTGCACTTATTCCCACTGTCATTTACTATCAGCATTTTAGTGTTCAAAAAAAAAAGTGTAAAGGCTCAAACATATTCTTGAAAAATAGTATAAGCTGCATGCTAATGAAGGCACTCTTCCTGAGGGTCTGTCTCCTGCTATTTGTCAATAAAGACATTTAAGTTCCTATAGTAAATACCGTCTGCTCCCGAGAACATATTGCAGAGCAGCAATAAGAAATAGGAGGATAACAAGTATCAGGCATTGTTACTTTGTTAAGAGAAACACTGGAGACTCCCTCCATCAATCACCACCCCTGCCCCTCCAATCCTCCTGAAATTAGCATCTAAGTAATTCATCTGCCATTCAAAAAATCTGAATTCCAGAAAATGGCAACACAAATATTATATAGAGGACAGATCGTTAAAACAGCAGAAATATTTGTGAACTGTAAATAATGAAACAGAGCAGAGGATTTTGCCATCATTCTCAGCAGCACATAGAGCAATTTTAAGAAGCTGAAGCTGACATCTGACTGACTTCTTAGCAAATATTACCCCTGGCTGCACTGGCAGATTCCACTGGAATATCTGAGACTGAAACACTAACTGACTGCTGCCAAGGCAGCACTGAGCCTTGGCTTTTATGTTGCTACTTACTGTGTTTTCTTCTGGTTTTGTTTGTTCCTTGGTTGTTTTTCTTCAAAAATTAATAAGCTGTGAAAGCATTTGCATTTCTGCTTTACATTATCTCAACACATAGTAACTAAGAAAAACAAAAAAGTATGCAAATACTTTCCAGTGGCCCAAATAAGATTTAGGTACTCTTATCTCTCAGCATTGTTGTTCTGTGCAATAAAAGCCATGAGAAATATGTGAGAGTATGAAGGAAGGGATAGCCAAGAGGATATAGAAGTAATTTAGTTTTTATCCCTAAAATAAACAGCATCATTTCAGTGTGCATAGATAAGCACTGCTCCAGTTCCATCTGGGGGTAATGCTGCTCTCTATATGCCTTGATATTTATCATTCATTCAATGACCTTCAACCATTTACTTTGCCACACTACCTTGGTTCCTTCCTAGAATAAAGGCCAAGTTTTCAGAATTAGAAAATATTAGTTTTTCTCTACAGTAGCTTTACAGAGGTCTACATTTGCCCTGTAAAGCAGGGCAGCACACTTCCACTGTGGTGTATTCACATAGATCACCCAGTGAATGAAATTTTCTTAAGTAATCACAGGACTTAAAGCATTCTTTACTAAAAAGAATAGATTACTTATTAAAGCAATCTTTAAAGTATTTATTTATTTCCAATCTTTCTCATTGGAAATTTGTGTTACTCTGGGAATGAGACACTCACCCCCAGGATGTTTGAGTAGTACAGGACTGGAAACAGCAAGCATTCAGTCTGAATACTTCAAATGAATATATGGGCATATCCAAGTGCATTTTAAACCCTTGGGCAGTGCTTTGCTCCTGAAGGTCTCTGGAACTGTCCCAGAAGGAGAAGCTGGCTTGCAGGAAGGTCCCACCTCCCCTTGGGTAGCAGTAGGACATTTCTGTAAGTCAAGGACATCCCCTGGCTGAAGGCAGGTGTGTGCAATTTCCTTCCTGCAGAAATTACCTGTACCAGCTGCCCTTCAGTAAGAAGGGAAAGATGAAGCCAGAGGGACGTGGCATTACCCTCAGGAGAAGGTGTTTTACTGAGATTTAAAGGAAGGGGAAAGGAAAAAGAAGGCACACCAAACCACTTGAACACATGAAGCAGCACAGCCCTTGCAGTCCCACTAGGTAGGATAACTCTGAGAGGGGCTATTAGCCTCCCTGTGACACATCAGCAGAAGGGGTCAGGGACATATTTCAGCACAGCAGCATATCTCAGCTCAGCAGAAGGAAGCATTTTAATCTTCTTTGGGCCATTCACTGGCCTAAATCAAATGATATAGGCAATCATTACAGAGTTTAGGGAGCAGGGCTGCACTTTAAGTCCCTGGATTCCTGCAGCTGTTGCCAGAAGTAAATCAAAATTAGGGGGCATCCCCCGTGGTAGAGAGTTTCCTTGAAAAAGACTGAGGGATCACTTAGAATATTGGAAGTCAAAGACAGGATTCTGCTATAGTTGAACAGACCTGCAATGGGGCTGAAAAGACAAAGAACTATTTCTGAAAAGACAAAGAAGTATTTAGAGAGGTTGCTTGTCACTTTACTTTTAGTGACAGGGGTAAAATGATGAAAGAGATTTCTTGCCCATTTTTTTTCTAAATAAAATTTACGATCAAATATAAGACTCAGAGAAGAGTTATAAACAGACAGACTATGTAAAGAATTTGTATTCCTCTAGTATTTAATTTAGGTTTTAAATTAAAAAAAAAATCACAGTGTTCAAAGTCAAATGACTTAGAACACAATTTTCAACACAATCTAATTTTATGCAATTTAGATCATTGCATGGATGCAGATTCCACTAGGTAATTCCACTCCTACCTCCAGGTAAGAGGGAGGGAAAATTTTAGGGAGGGAGGACAACCTGGCTAAACTGTCCCACTGATTGGATGGGGGTGGGGAGGAGGGGAATATCCTCCCTGCAATGTCAGGAAAAGGCAGAAATCAAAATTACAATATTAAAAATAAATGTGGCTCATACATTTTGAGAAGGATGGTTTTGTCCTAGAGAAATGCAATAATATGAATTCCTGGTCAGTCTGGGATATTTATAAAGGTGTCTGTGTTTTTGTTTACCTTTATGCATACTCATTGCCTGTTAGGAACATTTATTCAGTTTCACAATAAACATTTGATGCCTCTGTGTCCTGCAAGGTCAACTCAGCTTATGGAAACCAAGCTGCTGTCTGTCTCCCTTACCTCATCACTAAAATTCCCAGACAGAGCAGAAACTCCAAAACTCATCAAAACACTATCAGTTAGACTGGAGAGAATTAGAGCTGAATACTAATTTTAATATCTCTATTATGTATGCACAAGATAGCTATACTTGAGGTAGAAATAAGCAATACATCTTGAAGGACTCTTGTTTATTCACTCTTCCCCAAAAGGAAAAAAGGAACGATTCCATCTAATGAAGTGAGAAGGTGAAGGTAGTTTTACTTTGCGAGTGAGATACTTAATGAGGCAATATCCTCTTGAATCTTTGAGATAAGCTCGAGGTCAAAAGTAGACAAATTAGCATAACATTCATATTAATATATTTCAGAATCAGATACAGAAACAACCTGCACTCTGAAACCTGCCTAATCACAGACAGCTAATTTTCAAAGGAGTTTTGGCACTCATTACGGTGATGGATGACAGAACTAAAAACATCAACATTTCCTTGAGACCTGCCATGCTTTGTAGGCACTTCTCTTATGTACTTCATGAATTGTATTTTATATTTTCATAATTTATTTAGATACTCAGACAAGTAAAACGAGGTTCCTTGAGGAAGATATTTTGGCATGCTGCAACACTGCCATTGTGTACTTGCAACACAGATAATCCAGTGTGGTACTGTATTCTAGTACCCAGAAGCTGTGTTGTTGCCATTCTAAAGCTCTTATTATCACATCACGACAAGAAATACACACAGACATTTCTACAAACACACTCACATGCAAAATATTCTGTACAAGAAAGAAGATGATATTATTTAGGAGCTTTTTCATGCAAACGGATACTGATGCACGCATACAAACACCCCTCTGCTCTCAGAGCTGTGTACACAGACTGCAGCCACTAAATGGAAATTATTTAATTGCCTTCCTTGCCTCTAAAATGAAATTAAACATTGGTATGCCCCAAAACATGCAACAACTCTGGGTTAGCACTACTGATGCTGTCCAGTAAAAAGCAAAGAGGAGGAAAAGGATGTGAGGAAGATGCTATCAAGAAAACCCCCAAATAATAAAATCCAGGAGTGAAAACAAAAAGGCTCTTAAAATTGTTTCCTTAAGTTTTCTTAAGGAATGGATTCTCTTGATGAGACTGTTTTAGGCTGCCTGCAGTTCTGTGGAGCTCATCTGGACTAACATAGTAATCTTGATTCTAAGACACAGTGCATTCCTTGCAGCCTCAAAATTCACTGCTGCTGGAGAAAATTAATTTTAAAATGTACTATTAATCCTTAATAAAAATGAAATGCAGGCTTTTGCACAACAAGCACTGGGTTTGGATAAATAGGTATTCAGGGCTTCATCTCAGAAGTGTGTCAAACATCTTTGGAGTCAATGAACACACTCAGCTTACACTGCCTACAAGGGAAACTGATGTCTTTTGGCATCTTGTGTGCTCAGGCTCTTTTTGATTACAGTGGAAAGGAATACAAAGGGCTCGTGCCTCAGGCAGCACAGATTAGCCAAAAGCACATATGCCTAAAAATAAGAAATGACTGGACATCATTTGCAGGGATGATGGGGAGATTTATGCCACAACTTACTGCAAGCCAAGCTGGCCGTGGGCATACAAGGAGCAGAGGCCAAGCCAAGGGAAGGGGGAACATCTTATCAGACATGAGAGCAGACAACAGGGGAGGACACAAACCTGACAGCCATGAGTCAGGTCACAGCTCTCCCTCTCCTGCCCCAGGGCCTCCTCTGCCTCTCCTTGGGGACAGGAGGGAGCTCTGCAGCTCATGGGTACCACAGCAGAGGATGCTGCCATGGTGATGGGTTCAGCAGGCACTGCTGGAAATGGCTTCAGCACCTAAATACTATTTCTGCACAGTTTCACAACATTGCTCCCCTTGCCTGACCTTAAAACTCCTTTTCTTGCTGGCTGTGGGCATCTCTGCCTGGGCTGTTTAGGGCTGAGCAAGTTACAGCACAGCACAGCAGATGAGACATCTCGAACCACCGTACATCAGCTCACCTCTGCTGGGACCTTCCTAACCTCTCACTGTTGTACTGGGTTTGCAGGACGAGGGTTGGACAGTGGAGAGGCTACTGGGCTGGCCAACACTGGGAGAAAAACTCAAACAACGCAACCCCAAATAAAAAACCACCCCAACAACAAAAATGCATTACCAAATTGGAAAGAAATAAATACAATAAATCTGATTCCTCCCTCCTGCACATTTTTTCTGTGGCTAACAAAATTGCTTGTGAAAACCTTTTGTTCTCCTCAGAATGTAAACATTCACCCTTACTATAAGTGAACAGAAGTTTTCTATCAGTTATCTAGAAAGCTTATAACACTACAAAAAGAAAAACTCAATTAATGGTTTAAGGGTTTTTTTCCTCACTACCTTTACCGAGTGTTTATTCTTGTATCTTTAGGCATTATAGATTCACAGGCACATTTCATTTTTTATTTTCACTTTACAGAATGTTTCATCTTGTATCTTTAAGCATTATAGATTCACAGGCATTATGCAAAACATCATGAGGATAATCGGCACAATGGGGGTTCACTATTTAATGAAAGTAACTCTCTTGTTTTTAATTATAGCATTTAAGATCATCTTATTGTCAAGTGAAATATAGCCTTGCCTTTTTGTGATTTGCCTAGGATTTAGGAAATATCCCATCACCTTCTTCTTTTACAATAAGGAGCATCTCCCACATTTTCAGGTAACTGTATACATGTTAAATACTTTCTTTGGGAGCTTCCCAAAGCCAGGACTAAAGAGCAAACAAATCAAAGGCCTTGTATGAACTTCCTGCTGGAAAATATCTTACTAATTTTAAAATATTGTTTTTAAGCAGTTTTAAAATGCTAATTTTAAAATAAAAGAAGCAGGGCAGATGTTCAGTTTTAGATATCTCACTCCAAGATGTTGTAAGTTCTGGAATGTACTATTCCTCGCTTTTTGCAGTTTCCTCCTCCTAAAAAGTAAGTCCCATAAATAAAACAGCCCCAGTGCTAGACTATTTGAAGCAGACACTTCAGCAGCAGGTAATTAGATTTCACACATTTTATATTTTCAATTATTTCATTTACACTATAATCAATGTTTTTCACATGTAAGGAACATTATATTAGACTAGAGATTTTTATCTTGAAAGAAAAAACAGCAAACAAAGGAACAAAAACCATTATTAACAAAATAATGCAAATCCTGTTTGCACAGAGATATGCACTATAACTCAGCACCGGAGGAAAGGAATTGCATCCAGACACGCACACGTTTCAAAAAGAAAACCATAATTGCTGTGTTTAATGTTTGTATCTTTTGTGTGTATTTTAACCATATTCACAATTTGCAGAGCTATTTGCCTGATGGCATTGTTATAAATCTATTAAATCCATCCTTTGGCCAGATGGTGCTATAAAATGCTATTGTATCAGGGAAGAGGTGTTTGAAGACGTAGTGTATGTGTAGGCATACATGTGATGACACCTAGAAGACCACAAAAGCTATTTAAAACAGATAAGTTTTAACCAACTGGGAGGCCCAGTTTCCCAGCATGGCTGATCACTGTGTCTTTTTTATAATATCAAATGCCATCTTTGCAATGCTTGTAAAATAATACCCACAGGTCTTGGAATAAAGATGTCCACTGGTACTCAGCAGTATCTTTTCCCTGAAAGCTCTGTATCCCTAATGGATGATCTGTTTCAGCAACAAAGGGATAAACAATGTGTCATGTTATTTAGTTTCTCAGTACTTTCAGGTGGATTGCCATTTTTTAAAAAAAAGAACAAAAACTGAAAAATCTGCTATTGGTATAAAAACCCAACAAAAGTTTAAATATTTCTTTTCACCATACCATTAGCAGTGACAATATTTATTCATTGTCTTTAACACTATTTTCTTTTCATGGAAATATGCAACAGAAATAATAAAAAGCCAATGGTATATTATTTGATTTGATATATATAGGAAGCTGGCTCCAAGTGCTGAAATTTGTACAACATGTTGGCATAGTTCAAGGAGAGCAAATTTGCAATGAATGATGATAATTTGCACTGAAAGAAATTAGTGCCTATTTTGATTAGGAATTAGCCTTCTGTTCAAATTTCAGCAGAGTAATGTATTCATTCCTGGTTAGAGCATTAGCTGGGTTGAAAGGGTGAGAAAAAAGCTTGTGGACAAATGGGAAATTAAAAAGTAAAAAGATCAAAGAGCTATTTCTGTAGTGCAGTAATAAGGTAACTTACATGGTTCAAACAAATCACTGCCAGTGTGTAACACTGAAAATCACATTTAGCCAGCTTTTCCTGACATAGGAACTCCCATTGTTCCATTTTTAGGATTACATTGTTCAGTTTTTGGGATTGCATTGTTCAGTTTTTGGGATTGCATTGTTCAGTTTTTGGGATTGCATTGCTCATCATGCATTTTTGCACCTAATCACACCCAAATTGCTCAGTATGAGAGGCAGGTAGAAAAGCTGCCATAGGACAACATGCAGCAGTTGAGGGTGTGTTATACACTTCATAATTTCATACACACACAGCACAAAATTTTCCTTCCTTCCCGCTAGCCCTGGTATGGAAAAACAATTCATCAATCATCTCAAAGCAATTTATGTTAAGCCTACAGAAACAGGCTTCAGAGCTACTGAAATCTTCAGCTGCCTCACTGCTGTCCCTACCCAGGGAGCCACACTGGACAGGGCTACAATTCTTTCAATTTCTATCCAGGAAAAAACCGTTTCCAGAAAGAATTGGCTAGAAAATCAGCTTTATGCATTAAAAACGCAGCAGAGAACAAATGAATCCTGAGCAATCTCTCCTCAGCAAAAGTCAAAGTGTTGACTATGATGAAGTGGAATCTGGAAGGGTCTGCCACTCAAGTGTGCAAGCTCTTTGAGGAGTTAATCTATGAGAGAAGCTTTAAAAAAATGCCAGTATTTCTGTTGTGGTGCCAGCTGTCAAGGCTCTGACAGTTTACCTCGGCACCGAATCTTCAGAACAAAGGAACTAGGTCATGAAACAGAAAATTTAAGCATATTCCCCATGAAGCTCACCTTAAAAGATGAGCATTCAGGTTACTAAGTCAAGGACGGAAAAGTCAGAAAATGACAAATTTAGGGCTGCGTGTTCAACTTTGGCTCTTCCTCTTTGTATATCTGCACTGTTGTACTACTAATTATATGACTGCAGAAATAATTGTATGTAAAGACCATACTTCAGCTGATGGCAAAAAGAACTGCTGTTATTTAATTTAAAATGATTAAAACATGATACATTATAAAACAGGGGTTTAAAATACCTCATTGAATACAACGCTCATCCACCAGTGTTTTTGTATCCTCTCCCACAGCCCCAGTAAGCCTCTACCACCCCCAAGCTCCTTGCTGTAGTCACCTACCTGCCCTCTTTTATTGCCTCAGTTTCCCCACTGTCTCTGATTACAGTTCGGCTCTCTGGACAACAAAATAGGTTCAGCACCAGTGTTCAGCAGTGCCTCTAAACCTCTGTGTTACTTTTTATTCTCTGTCCTGCTCATTTTTCATCCCCACAGTGAAATGAGATGGGAAGGGGCAGCAGCAGAGGAATGGGTGTTCTCCCTCTGGATGGAGCTGAGCTGAGGTCTCCTTCCTATTGTCTCCCTTGGACAACAAGTTCAGGAAAGACAAGGCAAGGACTTTGGTTGTCAACAGAGAGACACATCCTGGAGCTGATGAACCCTTTTTCAGAAGACAAAGTCATCAATCGCCAAAGGCTTTGACACAGGTCTCCTTCATTCAACTTCCTTCAATGGACAGCTCCCAATGTAATTAAGTTTATAGTCAAGACAGTGCAAGTTTGTAAATGCTGGTGCCCTCCACAAGAGTAGCAGTGCTCCTGATTCCCTTCTGTTGTGCTCCAGATGGCAAAGGAAAGACACAGTCTGTGTTTCCCCTTGTATCTCAAAGTTAACACAATGCATTTGACTTTTCCCACTTTCTACCCTGCCACAAAATGCATGTACTTGGCAAACATGCTTAAGTTTTACAAAGTTCTTTCCTCTCTGGGAAAAAATAATACAATGCTCCCATAAATCAAACCTCATCCTTTAATGAATGGGCTATTTCAAAAGGTCAGACAAAATCTTACATGAGGATAACAAATAAAGCTGGGGAAAAAAGCAAAACATGGAAGCCTTCAGGAGTACATTCTTCCCATCATGTTTCTTCAGGTCATGGATTTATGGGTCAAGTCTTTAAAAACACCAGCAATGAGTGCATGGTACCACGTACAAGCGCACAGAAATAAGGCAGATTGCATCTACTGTGGATTTACAAAGCCATCGCTCATAAACTGCTCAGAGAATAAATGCTTCCTAAAACCATTTTAAGCACACTGAAATATGGTCCCTCACAAACACATCCTTTACAACCTCTTCCCAGTCAGAAATGCTTTTCAATTTAAAAGTAGGAGGTACAGCTCTCTAAAGCAGTACAGAAGTGGCATATCCTTCTGCATAAAGTGCTTGCTTAGTGAAGATAATTGAGGCTGGAAAATACATTATTTTTCTGTTCTATCTACCACAGCAATTAAAAACAACAATTAATTGTGTCAAGGTGCAAAATGATAATTTTAATTACACTACCAGAGTAACATAAGAGGTTCACATGCAGTGACTACACCCTTGATTGGTCTACTACAGAGGAAAAGATAGGATTGCTTCCCTAGGGCAAGGTTCTCCACCTCATTCATGCTGATTTACTTCACAAATAACCTCAGTAACTTGTTTTATTGACCTCCCTAGTAGTAGGTTTTTGAAAGTAAAACCAAGATATTTTTTCTTTTTTATGGACTTATTTAATTATTTTATTCTGTTTTTAAACACTACTGAGAGAAGTACATGCTATATAAAGCATCATATTTAACAATCTATCTTGTAATCTAAAATTGCTTATGAATGTAGCAGAATAATTCCAAAAGAATGAAAAAGCTGATTCCCAGCAATATTCCCCACAATATTCAGGGCTCACCAAGTCCAGACATCTTGCTCCCACTGCTGTCACACTGGAGCACACTTGGAAAGCAGAACACCAAAAAGACCCTCCTTTCTTTAATTATGCCTTTACCTCTCCCATCACAGAAATAGCATGCCCTAAGGCAAAGTAGGAAGAAACAGCAAACTCTTTCCTGGAAAGTTCATAAACCAAACATGATCCATATATCTAAGACTCTATTCTCCTTGTACCTTCAGGGAGAGAGGAATATTATTGAAATTATTAAGTTCATTTTACTGTCTAGTGCCTTTGAATAGTATTGTTAAATTGGAAAAAGAATATCACTGCACTGTTGAAGCCAGGGTCTCTAATCCAGTGCTAGAGGCACAGGGAACTGTACTCACAGGCTGCAGGAGATAGATAGATTCAGATTTATGTTAGACATTTCAAGCTGAAGAGGAGTTTCACTCTAATGCAATATCCTAGCTTAAATGGCTTTGTCAAAACAAGGTTTCTTCTGGTTTCTGACCTTTATTTGGTTGAACAAAAACAGAAATACAGAGATTGTCTTAATCCCTCTTGTTTTTATTCAAACACCTGTGCTGGGCCATATTCATAAAGATGCTTCATATCCCATCATTCATCTTCCAGATGGTTTTTATTACCCATCTTCAGGAAGATTTTCCTCTAACCCCCTTCCTTGCTTCCTCAGAACAGTTAATTAAAATACTTCCATGAAGATGCTCAACATGGACCCACTAACTAGTGTCAGTCATTGTGCAAAAAATGATCCTGTTTGTTGGATAACTGGTTATTGCAACAATTTTTTTTTGTCATAGCAGCCTGCGTTCTTATTGTGATTCAGCAGAACTGCTGAGACATCAATTAGTGTGGTTTCTAAAAGCTTTTATAACTCATGTTTAAAATTCCAGCCTCAACCACAAAGCACAGTAGTCCCATAATCTACAAAATAAAATCTGGGGCTCAGTTTCCATTTACCTAAACTTCTGCAATAATAAAAATGTGTCTGCTGAAGACATCTGTTACAACTGGGTAACATCTAATTTTTATGGCAAATAATAGAGTTCAGCTCCATAAGATTAGAGGTTATAGGCTAGGCCTTTTGGCTGGCTTGGCATTCCTGCAGAAATGTTCTGCCAGACAACTTAATATATGCATTAAAAAATCCCAATGACTTTCCTCCTCCTCCTAAGACTCAAAATAAAGCAATAGTTTCATGTCTTAATGCTTTGCTCCATGGCATTGTTGAGCCTATGGCAGTGTCTGTTTGATGGGACTGACAATAATATTATTTCTTTTGACTAAAAATAAAGGCCTAATGAGGCAAAATCCAGGTAAATTATATGTTGGAAACATACACTCTGCTGGAGAGGAGGTGGAGTTGCAAAAATCATTGTATTTCAGGCCAGCCCTGCTTGTATTCTGAGTTTCAGATACTGAATTTTGTCAACTCTAAGCTTGAGATTCAGCTTTATTCCAGATCAAATTCAGTTTTCTAGCACATGTAAATTGCAAAACAGCACACAATTATTGTAGAGGATGTTTTTGGAAAACAAATATAACAACATTACCATTACTAACAATCAAACCATCTGTGACTTTTAACAAAACTTCTGCATTGCCCTTTAATCCAAAACACGGTGAGAGATACTTGTGATTCCCCTGGGTAATATATAGTAGTGAAATAATCAGATTTGAAGGGTCTGTGAAAATCATGAGCAGAAAAAGGACTCTGTCACTTCATCAAGCTTCTAACTGAGAATCCGGTGAATCACTAAGCAGAACTGCTCACTGGGACGTGCTTGCACAAAGCTGCAGAGAGCCATTCACCAGAGACTCAAATGTTACTAAATAGGTCTCTGCAAAGCCAGAAGGATGTGGGAAGATTGTGCCATCAATATTACCATAACCCATATGAAGGCTGAGTATCAGAAAGGTAAGACTGGAAAGAAAAATGATTATCTAACCTACAAGACAGGTCATGTTTGGGGTTTACTAGCCCTCTGTGCCCAGCTTTCCCTCGGGGAATGAGCCCTTACTCCAACTGTCCCCTTCCCAGCTCAGCAGCTTGCACTCCTTCTCCCTCCCTTTCTAGGAAAACTTACTGCTCTGCTGTTTCTAAGAGACTATGCCTGCAGACAGTGTTAAGGGGTGGAAGAATTATCAAATCTGCCACTTGCATGATTCATAAGATAAAAAAAATTTGCAATCCAGGAATGAGAGAATGCCTGGAATAACTTAATAGACCTACTCCCCATCTATTGCCATCCTGTCCTCAGTTATCACTCATTTTGATATGCTGTGGTCCTGGTTTCTCATTTATCTCTTCTGGTACAGTCATATGCAGCTCTACAAATCAAGTGACAACCCTGTGGCAGGTGCTTTTATTTAATTTAGTAGTGCTTTATGAACAAACCTGTAACACGCTGTTCGGAAGTAAGCAACCAGGTTTTCACCAAAACAACCCAAAACATTTGATTTTTAATTTAAAGCTTAAATCCGTAAAAATAATCACACACCTCTCCATAATCTTTTGCTCCTTCCTGTCTTGTCCTCTGCCTTAGGACTAGGGCTAGCCAGGGGCACCCATGGCACTCACAGCTGATTGTGTGACCGCAGGCACAACAGACAAAGTGGACTGCAGCCAAGGAGGAAAGGACCCACAGTAACAGCAGTTTAGAGGCTCTGTAAGTTCAGTTTCAGACCTGCAATAGTTTAGAGGTTCCGTAGGTTCAGTTTCAGACCTGCTGAACCTTCTACTCAGCATTCAGTTCATTCTGAACTAAATGCTCACCTCCACAGAAGACTCTTACCACCCACCCACACCACACCGCTCCCTTGTACTGGATCTGACATTCACCCAATCTTGAGCTAAAAGACTTGTTGAGTATTTATTTCCCTCTGCTTTAGTAAGAGTTACTGAACATTCACTTGAGTGTCAAACATGCTAAAGAGAAACAGCAGGTGCATGAGCCTGACATGGACTTGAGAAAGGGAGGAAGCACTTTTCAGAGGGCACAGCCAATTGCATCGGCTGAAGCCATGCCATGAAAACACATTCCCAAATAATCCTGCAGACTCAGCTAAACAGGATAAGCAATATGTTTCTACTACTCAGTCTTCCCAGTGCATGGCTAGGAAGCAGAAGAGGAGGCAAAGACAAGTGGGAGAAGCTCAGGTAGTCTCTGTCTCTCTCTAGTCCTTAGGTAGAACAGCTGAAAATAATGCTTATTTACCAAATGGGATAAAGCACTTAGCTTTTCCCCAGAGTGGGGAAGGTTAAGAGGATGTTGAAGTCACAGCCACAGTCCATTCTCTCCTCTGCCCAGGGGTTAATTATCTTCCTCTTATTTAGGATGTGTTGCAAAACAACAGGCTAAATCTTTACAAGTGGAGGACTATTTTTATCATTTTGTTTTTTTAATGAACTGATATTAAGAAATACTGTTGTTTTCTTAGTGCTCCTCTGCTGTCTTTAATGAAGCTCTCTGTGTGCTGGATACACCTGCAGAGCTCTTTAGGAGCAGAAGATTGGTCATCATCAAGCAAATCTTTCTTCACCTCTCACAACTCTATTTATGATATACTGATTAATCAATCATCAGAGAGATTAAAGGTCATCTTTATAAAATAAATGGCTTATGGCTGCAGCAAATCACAGCTTTGAAATTTATTGGAAAAGGCTGTAAATTGTCAGTCATATTATTACACAAATAAATCAGATAGTTACTGCAAATTGATTAAGTGATTCCAATTTTTTTTAGGAACAAATTGTTGCTCCAACCTATTTTTCTCTCTTCTTGGACAAAATGATTGCTTTGTAGTCTGTGTGAATGATTGCCTGTGTGTCCAAGGCCACAGTTATTGCTTTAAGTTGCTTCACACACATTAATGTTTTTTTTGAGTATTGTTCACCACAATTTGTTCTCATATGAGCACCACTCTATATTTGAAAACAGTGAATGCTACAATGGCTGTTTGAGATGCTGAAAATAACACTGCAATAGCATAATCAGTATTATATTTGTACATGGAACAACCATACAATTAATATAGATAGGCCTTTTCAAGTTTCACGATAAAAGTAGGACTAAAATGAATGTCCTACACTGACAGAGAAATATTTAAGACCCTCTCACTGTATCTTGTTTGCTGTATCAGTGTTGTGGGGTGAGAAGGTGAAAGGGAAACAGTGGAATGTATCAGTAATGGAAAATAAAGTTGTCTGAAATTCAGGATTTTCATTCCTGAGATTACAATGAATTTTGTTAGTGAAAATAATTATTTAGAGTTACATGAAATTAGAGATTGAGATGACTAAGCACATTTACCTTGCCCTTATTTTCCCTGCATTTGTAGTATCTGCGTGCCTCTAATAAATCCCGCTGGATCACGTCTAGTGCACACATCAGTGGAATGTCCACTCTCAATTCAGATGACTCTTTGTTTCATTTCAGCACTGTCTTGCTGTGACCAACCACTCTGCTTGCCTGCAGGATCCCTTTGGGAGAAAAACAGGTAAATTCCTCTCACCAGATAAAACCCAAGCCTGTCTCCATGGCTGGATCAGCCCAAGCACTGCTCAGACAGGTCTGCACCAGGTTTTTCTCCTGCTGCAGAGAGCTGTCCTGTGCCTCTAACAGGTCCTGCATCCTCACAAATGCTCTTGGCATATCCTGCCTCAAGCACAACGTGAGGTGTCACCTTATCAGAATGTAAATGCAAAAGGTTGTCATCTCTGGCTCCCTGCAAGTACCAACTATTAAAACTCCTTAAAACAGCTAAAAAACCCTCAGGATCAGAGAATGCTGTGCAGGGTTATGAGGCTCCTGCTTCAAAACACGCCAGAATTGGGAGGAGAAAGGCATTCATAAATACAAGAGTGCTAGTGGCCACTTAGGGGAGGATGTATCAGCTCAGAGAATTTTAGAAGAGCGCCACTGGAATGTGGAAAACCACAGGCATCCCATTTGAAGGTACGTCCTGAGAATTAGCATGGATATATGAAAAGGATGGACCAGGAATGTTTTATACCCAGGTTGTATGACAGGCCAGAGGAGCCTATGAGTGAGATACAGAAATCTGTGTCAGAGGTATGAGCCTGGGATCATTCCACAGTTGTCGTCTTATTACAAAGCTCTCATAACTTCTTGATGATTTCTCATGGACATCTCCTCACAACACTGACTCCTTCCTCTTCATAGCACAGCCAACAAACTCCAACAACTCTCTTCTGGACCAGCTAATCCACTCTTTCATAGCACACATCCTCGCTGGACACAGCTGTGGCCTGTTAAGGGCAGGTCTATTCCTAATCTTTGGTGATTGGTACAGCTGCAGCTCCTCAGGTGTGAGACTGCCTTCTGCACTATCTTTATTTTCTTACATTCTATCCCCCCACAATCCTCCAGGGCTAGCCAGGTCACTCTGAAAGATCAATAAAGAAAACACACTTGTGCTACATCTTCAATAAAATGGACTTCATCTTCTTGAATGTGATGTATCACTTTGCTGGTGATTGTGTGTATGTGATTGCAGTCATAAGGTTGGTAGATTGCTCAGATTAACAATGAAATATGCTATTCTTTTGTCAGGAAAAGTTTTGGCCCTTTTGGACACAGGCTACCAGTGTCACTGGAGCAGCATGTTTCTGAAACTTCCACGAGGATACAGGGAGGTGTGCCGCCATTTCCTGCTCTCAGTGAGCAGGAAGAGGCTACAGTGCTTTAAAACAGTGATAGAACACAGACTTCAGCAAATAAAGATGAAGCAGTTATAGGAGGAAGAGGATCTTGAGCAAAAATGTCTGAGGGAACAGTTTATGCTATCATGAAGCAGCAGCTCTGGCAATGTGGACAGCAGACCTGATTAGCAAGTCTGATTCATCCCACAACCTCATTAGAGCCTCACCTCTTTGCATATACAACAGCACAATAGCTCCTAAAGCACCCACTCTGCCAACATCAAAATGCAGCTGACAAAGGGATGTTGTTTGGTCTCCTGCATGCTGGAGTTCCTGTCTCTTGATACTGGGATGGCCTCAGCAGCTCTGGGTTGTTGGTCATAGAATAGACAAGCTTGAGGTTAAATATTTTATGGCAAAGATTTAACTGGCACCTGGCAGGTGCTGAAAGAAGAAGCAGAAAGACAACAGAAATGTCACATTTTCCCTTCTGAGCCTGCACAATGCACAGTTCAGGCAAACCAGGCAACCTGGGCCAGACATTTAAAAAGTCTGGTCCCCTCCAGCCTAGGAAAGGTACCAGGCATGCTGTGTCACCAACCACTGCTTGCCCTCCACTGTCCATCTGCTTAGGAACTCTTCTTTTCAAGATGGCACAATGGGGAATTTGCTGCTGATTTTTCTGTAAATAAAATGATCTAAGGCCAATTATTAAGAATTGTTTATTATATGAGAGCTCATATCTGTTAAGGGGACTAAAAATGCCCCCAAAATACTACATGCTTGTTAATGTATTTAAAAACCAAAAGGCCATAGTGGTATCCATTGAAAAGATTAATCTGGTTAGGAGTTCATGTCATAATCATTAATGATTAAAAAAACAAGTCAAAATTTACTGGTCTTAAAGGATCAATAATACTGAGTAATTACATTTAGGATTTTTTAAGGTAATTTCTTTGTGCGTACTGTTTCACATGCATCCTATATGCCATATATATATACTTATTGATATATTTATCTGTTGTAAAGAAGTGTCATCCCATCAATTAAAAAAAAAATCTGCCATTAGTTGGAACTAGGTTTGTGCTTCCATGACAAACCCTTTCCTGCTCATGTCTGCAACACCAGACAGACAGTGTAAGGTTACTGAATTCCATGGAGCAAGGCTGATTATCACCAGCTGAAAGCCCAATCCTTCCAATAAGCATGACCAGTTATTTTGGGTAATTTTTTAAACTGTAGCCTGAATAATACCTTTACAAAGTTTGACAAAAGTTTTGTGCTTTTTACAATGGATTCTAAAACATTAAAAATCTCTATAAATGTTTTAAAGATTTAACAAAGCCAAATAAAAAAAAATCTCTGCAGGTTGATCTGTTCCTATTCTGAATTCTCTGTGGGCACCCTGATTCATAGGAACTCTTTTCCCAATGTAACTGAATATCCTTTTAATGCAAAAAGCTGTATTGTTAGTCTTAACTCTTGGAGCAATATTGCTTTGGTTACATCATGAAACCCTTTCTATAGAAGTTAGCTGAGGCAAATAATGTCCCTATGGAACTGTGACAAACAGAATGTGCCACCTAGCTCACTAATTTTGAAAGATCATTTATTTCTTCTGCTAAATCTAGTATGATGCCTGTAATACACTTTCAAGTAGCACCAAACAAAGCTGCTGAACTTTGGTTTTCAACTCTCTTCTTTTCTTATCTTTTTCCTGTTTTGCCCAGAGGTCTCTGAACTTTGGCAAGTGTATGAAAGTCCTCAGAATCCCCATGATTTTCTCTCTCTTTTTTCTGTTACACACTATTTTCTGGGTTACCACTAAAAAATGCCACGCTGTTGTAAGCCAGCTGTTAAGTGCTCCACTGTCTCTTGACAGCCAGTGACCCAAAAAGCTGAGCAAACACAACTGCTACTGAGCTCCCTTTCAGGTGCCCAAATGGAGAAACATCCTTCAAAAGACCAGCAATAGAAAAAGCACAATATTGTATATAAAGAGAGGCTTCATTAACTTAATTTCTCTGAATATTTAAAGTATAAGGAATAAGCACAATCATCATGTGTTATTCCTTATATTGCTTAAGCAACTCAAAGTCTAGTAGACCTATAAAACTCACTCATAGGTGTTGACAGAGAAGGGCATATTTGGATGCATGGTATGAATTCAGAAATTCAAATGCCACACTGCACAATTATGATGCTGTGATTTGGTAATCTGAAAGATTCACATGTCCGACTGACATACTCCAGGTTGAAAACAAAGAGTGCAGAAATAAATCCTAAGGCTTTTGAAGTCAATGAGAAAATTTCCATTGTTTTCAAAAAGGATAAAAGATAAAGCTAACTAGAATCTAACACACAAAACAAAAACAACTGTAGAGAAACAAGGCACAAAAGTACATTTCATTTCCCTTCAGACCACTGTACACACACAATTTTTGTATTCCTTTGTTTAGCAAATGAATATCCTATTCTTTTAAATAAGCTCCAGACTATCTGTAATATATCTCACTACTCCATGAAAGAGTTTGTCGGTTAAAATAAAAATATTGTCATTCTTTTGTACAAATGGCTTTAATACTGTGTTAAGCTGTTAAAAAAAGTCATAATAGCCTTCCTTAGGTTCCCTTCTTGGTGGCATTGCCACCACTGAGTTATTATGTAAATTATTGCAATCTGGTTAGCTCCTTCCATCTCTTGTCTTAACAAAAGGGGTCTGCAAGTGCTAATCAAAATGTTGTAATTTACATATTAATGAAGTTTTCATAATGGCATTTGCTTCATATGTAATATGAATGGTATGGAGACTTTCCACTCTTCTTTTGAGCACCCACTACATTTTGTTTTCTTGAAGTATCTGATGTACATCTGAAAACAAACTGTAAGTGCATCACAGTATATCTCTTTAAATATATATATATATATAAATATTTCTACATATCTTTGATATCAGAATGATAAACTCCAGTGTTTGGATCTTATATGTAGCCTCACTTGTGGCTGTGAACTATTATTTACTCACATTCCTTTGAACAATTTTGTTGCAATCATTCTGAAAATGCTAAAGGCACAATTTTCTGCTGAGAGTGTGAAGCACAAATAAATAGTGAATCCTTTTTTTTTTTTTTTTTTTTTTTTTTTTGTGGTTAAAAATAAGAGAATAGAGAGTAGAGAGGAAGAGGGGGATGGATAGAGACAGAGAGAGATAGTTTCAAAAATACCACAGCACACTCCTATGGAAAGTTGAAAGGTAAAAAATTCCTGGGCTTTGACAAATGTCATATTAAAAAAAGCTGGATAGGGAAGAACACAGACTTTCTGTTTTCCATTCTATTTCTACTTTGCTGTTATTTTAAAATATGGCAAGCACAAAATCTCTGTTTAGTATTACATCTTTAAAGCTCTTTAATTAAAGATCTGGGATCACATCTATCTGTGACTCCATACAGAGACCTGTATCAATTTCTATTTTCACCTGAATAGTGAGTGAGACCATTGTTATGTCTCTTAAATTTAGGATGTAAATTATTAGGAAATCTTAAACAATATGTGGTATTCCAAATAAAAAAATGACATCCACAGTCAAATTGAATGTCCAGTTGGTTCTTTTTATAGCTTTCAGTCATGGGATCTTTTTCTTTAACAAATCCCACTAACAAATGGAGATTAGATTAACTGTCTACTTGCTAAATTAAATGGAGAATCTCTCAGAATAATCAGTTTTATTTAACCTTTTTTATTATTTTTATTTGAACCTTTTCTAGAATTTAATTGTTTCCTTCAGGAGTGAACTGTAAACTTGATCATTCCAGAAATGTTTATTCTTGGTGAGAAAACAATCATAATCCTCATCTGTTCCCCATGTTTCTGCTCTAAAAAATCCCATTTTTTTGGTTATAATTTCATCTGGGAGCTCATTTTCATTGGCACAGACAGTAACTTAGCTTCCTAAATTTGTAACTTTCTGAGGCTGGCTTTTTAACTTGTTCTCAACACTTCAAGATGAAGAATTATTTGTCATTACGAGACGTGATATTGGATTAGTTCCATCCTGGATGTAAAGTACTTCAAGCTTTAAACATTATTTAGATTTGTTACTCCATAAAAACAGAGATTTACCTGGGTTTTAATAAAACAGTTTAGTGTAATTGATAGATGTTCACAGTACTTTACTTTACTCCCAGCTGGAGCAGGAGATAGAGCTGAGAACACTGACTCAGGAGCCTACAAATATTTCTGTCCAAATTTTCATGAACAAAAAATGAAGAATAATTTTTTTTTTGCACAGAATTTCACTGATTGTTTCCACTCACTCAATCCACACTTTTTCTTTTAAATTCTAATCCAAAGCAAACATATCCAACATTAGGCACAGTCTAATGGAAGATTGGATTTAAATGGAAGATGTTTTCTGTCATTGAGAAAGAGACCCTAGTAATAGTTTCACCTAAAGCTTCATGACAAATACTTCAAAAGCACATTAAAGACATGTGGGAGGTATGGAATGATATTTCTAAAAAAGATAATTTACACTGAATCTAAGGAAAGCACTTGAGAAAAAGATTGATTCAGCTACAGGGAGTATTCCCAGGGGTGATGATAAGTGTTTCATTGCTTTGAGTATTTAGAACTGGTGCTTAAGAAAAAAAAAATTATTTCAAAGCATTTGAAATTAAAGTCATGTTCACTTTTATTTTTTGTTCCTCTTTTTTGAAACTGACATATGATCGATATTTTTAATTTACTGAAATAACTGGTGTTTGAAAAATGATATATTTCAATAGCTGTTGCAATCACATTTTCACTAAGCAGATCAGAGTTAATTCAGAAAGGGCATAAAAAATTGCCAGTTCAAAATTTAATAGAAATATTTTAATTCCATAGTTTTAAAAGTGCATTTTTTCAAGCAGAAAACCCAACACCCATGAAAATGTAGAGTACCTTTCTTTTGAATGAAGTTAAGCAATGCTTTGGAGATCATGCCTGCTCTTTGCACCTCCTATCCTGTTCTCAATATTTTATTCCCTGAAGGGAGAGGCAGGGACAATGCACAATGGCAGCCATAATGTCCCTGTCTCAATGCTGTGCAAGAGAAAGAGGAAAAGTTTTTTGTGCTGTTCTCCTTAAAAAAAGACATAATTTATTACCCAATCAGAGACAGACAATCTTTTCAGCCATGTGAACTCCCTATTAAAAACAGCTAGAAACTCAAAAGTTGCAAGTTGATCATCCTGATCTAACTTGGCAACAGCACTTTAAGCAGGGAATAACACAACCAGCATAATTTTGCACTCCTATTGCACAGAATAGGAGTGCAATAGGAGTGACAACAGCTAAGGAAGCGAACACTGAAAATGCTGCTTTGAAACCTGTTTTTTTTCTATCATAAGAGCTGATGCTTTCCAACCTTGTATAATTTATATGAAGACTTTTGGCAAGATGGTAATGCATCCTCATAATATGGTCAGTTTATTTATCTTTAGATACAGAAAAATTGCTAAATTTTCTGTTTTAATGAAGAAAATGCTCTCCCCTGTAAAGAGAGGAGTTCTGGTGTTTTTGTGGTAGGTGAAGATGTGTGCTGGCTGTCTTTGTTCTTTGGAACAAGACGGGATATTTTATATATATATATATATATGTGTGTGTGTGTGAGTGTGTGTGTGTGTGTGTGTGTGTGTGTCTATATATATGTATGTATGTATGAATATATATATGCATGTATGTATATATGTATATATGTTAATATAACTGAAATCCATGCCTAAGAGCCCTCCTGATCACAACCAGTTTACTAGCACACATAAAAGCATGTAGACATCTAGATATCCAAGGCAGAGGAGGAAATTGGTGGTTTGTTTTCATAAAACCTAGTGGGATTATTTCCTAAGATTTTTTTGTCCAGGATGGATACACCATCCTTTTTCTAGAATTTACCCAAAGATGACTTTGTGTGCTTTTACCTATCTGTAATGTATTCTTGAATATGGGCGTTCTTTTTCTTTTTTTTTTCTTTTTCTTTTTCTTTTTCTTTTTCTTTTTCTTTTTCTTTTTCTTTTTCTTTTTCTTTTTCTTTTTCTTTTTCTTTTTCTTTTTCTTTTTCTTTTTCTTTTTCTTTTTCTTTTTCTTTTTCTTTTTCTTTTTCCCCCTTCACTTTTTACACATTTGGTGGCTATTTCAAACATATCCCAACCAGAACATGGGTTGCAGGAATCTTATCAAACAAAGAATTAACCTGAGAAAGCAGATATCACTCTGATTCCTTAAGAGTGGTGGAAGCATTCTCCTCAAAACAGAAAGGCTCAGTTTTGAGGCATACCGCTAATTTTTGTACTTGTTATTTATTCCAGAACACACAGCATACATTTCAAATCCTGGAAAACAAATTTAAAAGTCACCTTTTGCTATGATTACAGGGAAACATCAAACACAACTGTATGTAGGTACCCAGAGAAACAAAACACAGTGTTTTGAGGGAAGATCTCAATCAAGCATTCCTAAAGGGAAAAAATCACAAAAAAATACAATCACTGTTACTTCTTATCCCATATCAAATGGCCCACCAGAATTCTTTGTACAGATAGTCAGAAAGACTTTACAGACAAAATTATTTTGAACCCAGGGGAACTGCCTTACAGAATTTTCTATTTTTGTACAGATCTGTACTACATTCTGCCTCTCAGAAAACTCCAGCAGAGTTCTTTCTGTAACATCAGCTATCTATCAGATTTGATCTGCTTAGAACAGATTGAGAAAGAAGTGTAAGGGAAACAGTGAAAGGTTTAAAAGCATTCCCTGGGAAATACACTCTACAGGGCAGCAGCAAGAAATTACAGGGGAGGAAGGAAATGGGAGAGAAGCACATTTTTAGGAAGGTGTTGTCTCTATGACATGCATGGCTGAGGTGTGGAAGGGGACAATAAAGGCTCACACTGGCCAGTCTTTACCCCAGAAAGGCTCAAATAATTTAAGCACTCCATTTGTGTGAGTATTGAAAAGATTAAAGGGTGTATGGTACAGAAGGGGTACAAGTGGCAGGGAAGAGACAAAAGAGCGGGGCATGGTGGGGAACCTGGATCTGTAGTGGTGAGAGGAACCCAGCTGGTGAAAGCAAAAACCCTTGTTAGGAACTAATGAACCTCTCTGCACTTAGGAATTACAGGATATTAAGGTAAATGTAACTAGTTCTGTGAAGATCTGCTAGGGAAGAGAACATAAACCTGGACCACCTGTGTTAACAATTTTTCTCACCATGGGAAATTTATTCCCACTAAGTGTTGAAACATATCTAGTACGAAATCCTCCTCTGAAATAGGAATTTAAAAGTTCCCAGTAAACATATTTCTTACTTCTGTTACCCACCCTTCACATTTCATAAAGATAAATAAGTGATTTGAAACTAGGTGCCAGGGATTGGAAATGAGTCTTGTGCTCCTCTCTGCTTTTATATGTAATGAAAGACAACTCCGTGTTTCAATAAAATTAAGTTTGGAGTCCAGCCAAAAACTTTTTCTGTGCTGTAATTTCATTTAATTTAAGAGAGAGGTGCTTCTAGTTATAGCTTTCCAGCTATGGCCAGGAACACAAGGAAGGAAACTTATCATTGACTGACACTTAGAAGTGATAGATGTCACCAGGGCACCTGCTTGAGCAGGAAGATTGGACCAGATGACTGACTGTGGTCCCTTCCAACCTGACCCATTCTGTGATTCAGTGGCTTGGGGTGAGCAGCAGTGGCAATCTGTTAATATACTCTTCTTGTAATTCAGCAGAAGTTGTTCTCTTTTCACATTTTAAAAATTGGCATGTCTAATTTATCAGCAATGAGGAATTACGGAAGAAAATGTCAGTGAGCAAAAGGTGATATTTGGAATTTATGATAAGAATTTACCTGGAATTCTGAATGAACAGATTTGCTTTAAAGTGTTTGTCAATCCCCCAGCTCTAGCTGTGAGATGCAGCCCTCTGACCTGGCTCTACATTTCAAATATATAGGCAAACAGAGGAGCATTTGGGGCCCATATGTCTGGAGATCAGCTGCTGTCCAAAACAACCACTTTCTCCCCTTTCTCTAACACTTCCCAAGTAAAACTAAAAAGCTATTTCAAGTCACCTCACACCAGCTGTTAAGAGAAATTTCTCACTTTTCTATAGTATTTCTGTTGGAAACAATTGCCAAAGTGTCCAGACTGTTGAATCACAGGGAAGTTGAGATTTAACCTTGGCAGGAGGCCATGTGATTGACATTTCCATTGCAAGAGTTTGTCCAAGTCATTTTGAGACCCAACTAGATTTCATTTTGCTGTATCTGTGGGTTATCATTCTTACAAGAATCATCTCGTTCTGGCAGGATCTTGATTTAAGGCTTTAAAAGTCAGCTAGGCTCAAACTGATTTTGCAAGGTCACAAGCACTGCAGGTTCTCTCCATAATATGGAATGAGAAGATTGAGTGTCAGTCCTTTCAAGGTCCTATCAACAGTTAGATGTGCCTCACAGTCTCATTCTCAATTAGGGCAATTTTTAAGGCTGTCAGCAGCTCACAATTTTATCCCATGGTTCTCACCTCCATATTTTTTTCAGGTACACAATCCTGACAAAAAATTCACTTCCCTTCCATATTCAAGTTAGTTGGAGTGCCTTGCTTTGTGTTTTATTTAGATAAGTACACACTCCAAATTTTCATCCATTCAAATAAATTTTCCCCTTTCCAAAAAATATCTGCTGCTATAATTGCCTCTCTCACCCATGGGAGCACATAAGATGGAATGCCTTCCTGCACCACACTTGCTTAGGAAGGATCAGCCATGCAAAATTGTTACCATGTTGGTTTTAATTGCCAATTGTTTTATTAATTGAAAATAATCAGTTATTGTCAAATATACTGCTGCATTTTACACCAAGCCTTTCCCTAGGGAAACAAAAATAAGTACTGAACTGTTGGTGAGTAATTGTGGCTATATGGCTGTAATGGGTTTACCTGTGAGTTAACTGGTAGATATTGCTATTCAATGATAAATTATTAGCCCCTTTGGCTAATAACTTTTTAATCAATTTCTTTGAAAGATGGTAGCTCATACTAGATCCTAGGCATCATGGATGTGTGAACTGGCACTGAAATGCACGAGCCCCACTGTGAGTGGAGCTCAGAACTGGTGCAGACTGCATGAATGTGAGCCCTAGATGTGATTAGGGGGTCCTGGAGTGAACTTCTTGTAGGTTAATCTGTGTTGGATCAGTTTTATGGAGCAGGTACTGCATAACCAGGCTGCTTAATGCATAAATCAGTCCTGGACATATGAAACACTGCTAATGTGTTTTGCTAGGTGAACACACTTTCTGTGTTAGAGAACTGAGATAAAAATCAGAGAGCATTTTTTAATATATTTTTTGTTGCTGTTTTCTTAATTTCAAGCCTTGGATAACAAACTTCAGTTGGACATTTCATGCTGACATACAGCACTGTAAACATGGGATGTGTTATGTGAGGTAATGCCTTTTACAGGGATGGAGAAAAGCCCAATCCTATCAGATCTTGACTTCTGAGGTTAACAGTTATTTTTAAATCCCTTTGTTTTTATTTACCATTGCTAATTTTTACTGCTTGATCTCTGCCCTTTTAGTTGTCCTGCTAATTGCTACTTCCAAGATGCTCATTAAGACCAAAGTGGAAAAAATGCAAGGAAATGGTTTATTAACATTGCTTCAGAACCTTGAAAGAACAAGGCAAATCTATATAATCTAAAGTACTAAAAAGATGTTTTTTAACCAAAGCAGTCAACAAGCTACATAAAGTTTTATTTTGATAATGACCATGAAACAGCACAATAATTATTACTACTTACTACTTTCATTGCAGTAAAAGCAACAAAAGAAAGTTAAAAATCCTTCCCCACAGAACTTTGGTCCCAGTCCAAACATGCTCTTAAATAAATATACAACTTCAGGTAAACCTACAGAATTCAAAATGCAACTCACACACTTCATGTTAAACAATGCATTTAACGACTTTCTTCAGGAGCTTAAAGCCTTAAGAATCTCCTTTTGAGCTAAGCAATGCTCAGCTATAAGATACTTTATCTAATGAAGAATAAAAAAGGAAATTTCATTTATATTTTTCCTCCAGTCTTTTCCAGTAAGAGTAATTTCCATTTAGGTAAAAAATTGCTTCCTCCAAAAAAATACCCCACAAACACACATGTCAGGGACATCTACTGGATCATAAATATAACTATCCACAATATAGCCAGGGATAGTCCTGTTATTTATTATATACCATAAAGAACATCTTCTTCCCATCACTTTGAATTATACTTGATGTCATGCTCTGTACCTTCAGCAGGGCACTTACTCCTTGCTAGAAAAAGTCACTGAAACCAAATATGGTGAGCAAACTGAAGCCTGGCCAGGAGCTTGTATTCCAAACAATAGCATTTCAATTCCAGTATCCCAATGGAGATGCCTCTATAGCCTGCTTATCTTTCCTAGAGCCATTACATGCAGTCAGAAATTCAAGGTCTGTTAGACAATAAAACTCCTTTTTTGCCTCTTTTGTCTTCAGTTTCCTATAGCTGTTATTATTTGTCATCCATTTCCTCTCACACAAGTGAGCACTTTAGCCTGCTTGAGGCAGCTTCAGAAACTGAGGGCAAAAGGGCATATCAAGGCCATATTCACCCTTTTTTGTTTTCTGAAGACAAAAATATTGATAATTTAAAACAGTATATTTTTTGTGTTCTAACTCACTAAGTTAGATAATGTTTTAACCTATTTGGACCAGTAATGTGACATCTTCTGATCCTATTGCTAGCTATTCCTTAAAATTTGCTTTTTTAATGGATTTGCTACCAGTAGTAAACTGGAATAAACAGAATTGGAACTGGCCAGTGCTCAACAGCCACATGGAAGAAGAGTTAGTCCCTACTAATATTATCCAGAGATGTTACTGGGTGGGGTTCAAGCTCCCTGGGAAAAACAACTCTACCCCAGCCCAAACCAGCACATTATCCACCCCCTTATTCTGTACCACTTACATCACACTCAGGTCTCACACTTTTCAATACAATCCCATCAATCACCTCCCCACTTCCTTTCCTTTCATACCATACATGCCATTCCCTTTGTCTGTGGATCTCACCTGAAAAGTGTCCATAAAATATCCGTAGGGTTTATTTAGCCCATGACTTTGGGGTCACTTTGTTCACTCAGGACCACCACAGGAGAGGTGTGTGTTAGGTGGAGTTACTGGCACCAAAACCAGCTCAGGGTGGGTCACTCCTGCACTTGCACTGCTTTGGGCTTGTTCTCCCTTGGTTCAGGTGGTTCATACTACAGCAATCCCCGCAACGCTCAACTCATGATTGGAGTTATAAAATTCAAAAGCTGATCCATTACAATCTCCACACCTAGTCCTTTTGGGCCAAGTGTTATATATTGCAATGAGCTCTTCCCCTTTTTCCCAGCCTGGCTGCAATGAGGGGTTCCTGCTGCAGGAATTGCAGCCTCCAGTGTTAGCCCTCATGGGCTGCAGGGGCACACCTCATGCACACCACACCACACCTCATGTGGGAGCTTCACCTCAACAAATGAGAACATGCTCAGTCTTCAAAGGAAAACAGTAAAATTATCCTTGCTTTCTACACCAGGATAATTCCTGCGTGAAATTAATCACTGCCAAGGTGAAAATGGTATATATTAAAAAATAAAATTATGCCAATTCTTTCTATACTGAATGCAGACAAGACTACATAGTAAAAAAGAGAGGGGGAAATGACAATTGAATTAAGCCATATCAAAGTCTCATAAATTTATGTTACTTGTCTCTAAAGAAATTAACTACCACAGCATGCTCCATCACTGACCATACACATTTTTGCTAATATTTTTCCATAACTGATGTCACAGACCTATCTCAGACTAATGACATTATGTTTGCAAGTTTCTAGTGCTGTGCTCTCATCAAGGAACTTGGAAAATAATTTCCAAAAGACTTCATCAGTTTCTGTCTTCATTTTCTTGAACTCACATAACTGTGAATTTTTGCATTCTAGTAATTCTCTTTTCTCAAGATACCAGGAATTCTCCTTTATGATCAAGTTTACATTATGAGGACTACAATCCTGAACCATTTGAGAACACAAACTTTTTCTCAAATCAAGAACATGAATTGCTTTTTCGATACTGCTGGAGAAATTGATAGGACAAATATATTACAATTTTAAGTTATACATGTGTTCTACAAACTAGGGTCTGTTTTTTTTTCTTGGACTGTGTAAGTCAGCTGGTGGTAGGAGCACAGAAAGGAGGGTGGAAGGATGGATGGAAGGATGGATGGGTGGATGGGTGGATGGGTGGAGCCCTGTATGACACCAGCATGCACATTGGCTCTCCCCTAATGAGTGTGACCAGGTTCTCACCTGCTCAGATACCCCAAAATATTTCACATGTTCCTACAGGAACCCAAGATCCCCTTCCTGCAGACTACTCCAGTTAGGTGGGAGCCTGGCACCACTGTGGCTGTGAAAGCTGTCTGCCACTGTGGAAAGATTCATAAGAAAGGGAGAATTATTCATTCAATGCAACGTTAAGTGTTCATAATTGCTTTAATTAGGAAATGTAATCTTGACTCTGAGCAGCTTGCCATCTCCTGTCTCTTCTCAAAACCTGTTTTACTTTTTTTTTTTCACTTTCAGTTCTATAGTCTCTGTTTTAAGTGGATCACTTTCTCATTTTCTTTTCCATTTACTGTAACTACAACAGCAGAATTTGTTGCTGGTTAAAATACCCTTTACAATTCAATGTTCAGTACTGCTAATTATGTTCTTGACTTACTTATGCTTATTTTTAGAGATTTCCCAATCTACCTCACTCTTTTTGTATATATTTTTAAAGAAGCCTTCTGCTTATAATTATTTTTATATTACCACTTAAACAAACTTGCATCTGCTGCCTTTTTTCCCTCTAGACTGATCCAGGATGGATTTTAATTGCATCACCAGCTGTTTCTAAAAGACCTCCTAGAGTCTCCACCGGACTCCCTGTTCAAAATACAATCTTGATCAACAAAATAATAATCAAAACCTGTTGGGGCATTTCATGTTTTCTCTAAGTCAACTTTCTTCTGGTCCAGAATGTTCACTTGGCTTTCCCCAGGTCCCAAGAATAATTTGAACTAATGATTCTGTAATGTCTGTGTGCTTCTTTGCTTCAATCCTATTAATCATCCTTGGTATATGTCCTAGGACTTGGTCCAAAATAGCCTCTAAGCATCTGAATGCTTCAACAAGCTGTGGAAGAAAGCAATCCTGAAATGTCTCTTAAAATTCCTCCTCTTCATTTTTTTTCATTGAGTGGCATCCAAGTCAACATCTGAGTAATTAAAACTCTGCCAGTATCAAACATCCTGCCTTGTTATAGAAATCTCCAATGTACAAAAACATTTGCTGATCCTGTGTTATTTTATTTTAACTGCCCTAGAGATGTAAACTCCCTCTGTAGCATCCTAGAATCAACTTACCATTTCATGGCTCTAATTCCTATACAGATTTCTATGTCAGCCATAATATTTATTTTCACAAATCAATGTTCTGCCTAACCAGTTCACTTACCTACTGCTTTAATTTACTTAACCCTTTGGCAGGTTCTGTATTCTTCATATTATATTTCTTTGTAAAATATTTTTTAAATGCATCTTACTTTAAAAATGTATATATATAAAAAGTACACAAAACATAAAAGCATAATATAAGAGCTCAGAAAAATATTGGCAAGACACATGCACACAACAGAAAAGAATTTGAATAACAGCTTCAAAATTTAATTTGATGGCCATGCTAAAGTCTCCCTGACTTCCTTATTTGAATTACAGGGTTTGTAGTTACAGACTTATGATTCTTCCTTGCTGTTGGTAGAGATGGATATCTGTTTACCCTTTCAAGTGGAAAATGGGTGTTGATAGATCAGACAGACAGAGAAACCGAGATCAGAAGACAGTTTAATTAGATTTTAGATCACAGAGCCATTGAAAAATGGGGGTGCATCTCTCAGGGTGCAATGCACCAGTGAGGCAGTCAGGGTGTGGGGAGAGAAAAATATCCCAATCACTGAAGTAAGGCAGTAGCTGAGAGCTGTCTCAGGCAGTGGAAGAGTGCAAGGACAGCTGGAATTGGAAGGAAGTTACCTGTATTGGTAGGACAAAAAGCCTGCATAAAATCACGAGGATATTTACAGGATTCAACACAAAATGAGATAAAATTCAGAGGTTGATAAAAATGCTTGAAATTACCCTGTGACTCCTGAAAATACTCATGATTCTTCCCTCAATTAATGCTATTTTATTCTTTTGCTTTGCCTACCATCGGCAATAGGAATTTTTAAACTATTTCCAGCTGCATATTTCCCATGTGCTGTTCATTTCAGGAATCAAAATCAGGCTGCAAGTTCATCCTTCTCGTTTCTTTAAACTCACTAATCAACCTTCTCATTATCTTCCCTAGCATTTGGCCTTTGCTGAATAATCATTTTCCAATTAGGCTTATGTTTCTTTCTTAACTGGCTATCCAAACACCTTAACTCTCTTCTGGCAGAACTTCCACAGTGTCCATCTTGGCTCATGACATAATCCCATCCTTTTCTTCCTGCACTGCATAAATCCCCTTCCTCTGAGTTACCTACAAAAGGCTACAAACTCTTCAGCCACTTAGACAATGAAGTTTTTGACACAAATTTTCTAACCAGTGTCTCAGAAACCAGTAATAGGGATGGATTTGGAAACAAAGCTTCAGAATTTCAGGGAAACATCAGATCATTTTCATTCAGATCCAGATGTTCTAAAATGATGGCACCACCTTGCATTTTAAAGCTTTGACATTCCCATGTGTTTAATGGCATAAGAACAGCTCAGAAATACATTTGGAGAATTTCAGCATTGGGAATCCCCTTCTTGGGACAGGTAACCTTTTTGTGCCTATTCTGGAGGTTGATCATCCCTAATCTACCACTGTTCCTCCATCACACATTTTCATTTTGTTTTTACCAATCAGAATGCTGGTAGTAGTTTCAAATACACTAGAAGAAAAGAGATCCTGATAAATGCCTCAAATATAAACATACTTCCTGGAGCTGACTTCTTCCAAAAAAGAAAAGAAAAAATCATCAAAACCACCCCAAAGCCTCCAAAATGAAAAAAATAAAAATGCTGAACTTTGTCTTTAATCCAATCTTGTTAAATCAACTATATTTACTAGGTGCTAACAAAAAAAATGCTAGGTGGCAAAGGAGAGTTATCAAGACTCCTTTTTGTTTTATATCATTGGCCTTTGTTCCCATCATGATCCTGGTGTAGACATGACCATGGAGCCCTCAGTCTGCAGATGCCCTAAAAATGACATTAGTGATCCACATTGTTCTTTAATCTATGCTAGCAAATTACCCACATCGAGTAGATGAATACTTATAAAACCAAAATGTTACTGTCTTTGAAACTCTCATTTTCATTGTGATTTTAATTCAGTGCATACACTGGGGTTAAGGACACAGAGAAGGGAATGTTCTTTTATATTCATTAAAATTACTGCATTTATTTTTATGTTACTATTCAGGCTACCTGACATTTATAACAGCTTTTACCTTGATTTTTTTCTTTTTTTTTATTAATCCAGCAGGGAAAAAAAATGTATTTTTAGCCTTTTGACTCAGTCTTTTCTGCAAAATGTAGACACTGGGAAAAACATTAAAACATTTCCCACATTTTGCCCCCTCTAATTGTTATAGCTATATTAAAGCAAAGCACTTGTCTTCCTTTGATGAAAGAAAGGAAGGAGTAGAAAGGGAAGAAAGACATCAGGATTACCTTCATATTTTACAGTATTATTGTTGGAAAGCCTTGTTATTTCGGCAAAGCTTATTTTAGCTAATTCTCAGTTTTGCCAGAACAGGACAACAGAGTCCAGAGAAGTGGAAAGGATGCAGGAGGTCCCTCCTCATTTTCTGCACTCTTAGTGCTGAGGCTTAGCAAAGGTCTTTCTGAGATGATTAATGGCAGGTTTGACTCTGGGAGGTAATTATAGGTTTTGACAAGAAGTTTGAGACTTTGGGGATGAAAGTGTCTGTGAAGGTTTCACTGAGGAAACCAACCCCTGACAGGGACAACATGCTCATTACAGAAATTTTGAAAAAGCACAGATATCTATAAAATAAGCTAGATACAGAAGAACATATTTTTATTAACCCCACTGCTGCTGATGACATATGCATCCTCCTTGGTGTTTGTGGACTAATGTGATTTGTAACATCAGCAGCTGTAGCCTTTTGAAGATACAGAGGTTCATTTGCTTATGAACTCCTACTCATTCTCCCTCCTTCACCCCTTTTTCCTTTGAGGGTTAGGTGGGGGGAGTGGGTTTGGGGAATATCAATAAATAGTGCCATGAAAAATAAATTATGAGTGCTCAGAAAGTTCTTCCCATAATGCAGTTTTTTCCCTGCAAATTATTATTGTTATTACTATTACTACTACTACTACTACTACTATTATTATTATTATTATTATTATTATTATTATTATTATTATTATTATTATTATGGTTTCAGCAGTTCTGCGAATAAGGAAGATATTGAAGTAATATACTCATTTCTGTTTGTCAGAATACTAATTTTCACTATTCTGAAATCTAATGTCTGAGAACTGGAGCAAAGCCTAATTAAAAGGGCTTCCACCAAGAAAATGGTCCTTAAAGACAGCAGGGCTTCTGTAGGAGCTCTTAGTGCTTATAAGTGATTTAAACTCTTCAGAGCAGCATCTTTCAGCTGCCTCAAACTGCTTCAGGAAGAGGCCATCGAATTGCACAACTCAAAAATACACTGACCAGGGTTTTACCACAGACTCTCTGACTTCCCAACTC
Source organism: Melospiza melodia melodia (assembly GCF_035770615.1). NCBI lineage: Eukaryota > Metazoa > Chordata > Aves > Passeriformes > Passerellidae > Melospiza > Melospiza melodia. Next base: position 135,025,438 of record NC_086195.1, read on the forward strand.
CTTCAGGGATGGAGAGGGATCAGTTTGCATCACACTGCAGAGAGCAGAGCTCTGCGTCAATTCAGAAAAAAACTTTTCCCCAGAGAAATGATTTTTTTTTTTAATTCCAGTGAATATGAGCACCTAGCTCTAAGAAAGGGCCATGAGAAAACTTATTGTCAAATCTAAATATATTTACAATTCATACACTGATTTATACATCTTGCCACTGTGAGCTACAGACCTCATTTCAGTAGTACTGTCTGGCTCCTTTGTGCCTTTTTGTCAACATAAAGCAGCTGTAAACCTGCCTCCTCTGGCCAATTAAGTTGTTTTGTATTTCTGGAGTGGCACAAAGGAAAGCTACCCCTCCCTCTCAGTATGGTTTAATAAAACAGGGATATATGGGGCACACAGGAATCACAAAAGTCAGAGTGGAACAGGAGTCATGGGCCAGATTCTTGAGCTGCAATAAAACAGTGGCAATCCAAGGGAGAGATGGCAAATTATGCTAGCTGGGAGTCTGCCCCTGAGATTCCACAAATGCTTTCTGTCACAAAATAAAATGACATTGCTAGGCTGCTCGTTACCAACAATCCCAAAAATATGTCATCCCAAACCATTTGTGGGAGTCTGTGCAAAAGGGGCATACCTCCAAATTAATTGTATGAGTTCATTTGTATTACTTTGTATTAATTGTGAAGAAATGCCCCCGTGCAGCAGGGGCATATCAAGAGAGCCTGGGAACTGTCCAGTACCAAGAGGATACACCCTGCATCAGGGAGTCAGCATGGGGTAATTTTAGGAGGTTTTGAGTTAAAAACAAATCAGAAATTTGGCCTGGACTTCAGACCAGGAATTTATCTTACCTGCAAGTGCAATTCAAACTCTCATAAGCAGGAATGAGGTAAGTAGCAAAGCTGACCCAGTGAGGCAACATTAATTTTTCTTCTCCGGGCAGAAGTGGGTTCTTATTGTTACTATCCAAATTCACATACTCTGCATTAAAAAATAATCTGTGATGTAGATTACCTAGCTTCATTTATTCACTTAACCTAAATTCAGATATCAGTAATGTAGAAATTTCCCCTTGAGCTGTGCAGCTTTGGGATAAAAAAGAGCATTGTCCAGAAATTCCTAATTTACTGGTTCCTCTACATTTCAGTTAGAGAAATCCTGGATTTGGCTTCCTGGTCTTTGCCTGCAATAAGGAATGGGAGAAAACAAGGAGATCTAGAGAGTAACTCAGAGTATTTGTGATCCAAATTGTTCCTGTGTGATTCTTATCTCCCTCTGCACTGACTGAAAAGCAAACCAAACCTGGTGGTTATCATGAAATAAACATTTTGAGAATGAGACTTACCTCTGGAGGCTCATGCAAAATTCTAAAGTGTCTGGAACTAGGTAGAAGGGCATCAGTACTTTCTGTCCAATAGGGATCCATGGACTATATAACTTCTATATGTTAATTTAATTATCTGTCTTTTTAGAAAGCACATGAAGGACAAGAACAGATGAAGCACTGCAGCAACTAATTGTTTTTTGTGGTTCACCTGTGACCTTTAGTTTCACTCCACAGTGAAAGCAGCAGGTACTGGAAGATCATCATCATCATCATCTGTGAATGTGAGGAAAAGGCAGATCACAACATACAGAGTAGGGAAAATTATGCAAAACATGAAGCCTCCATGGTGAACTAAGTTAAAAACCTGAAAAGAAAATATGTTTGAAATTTTAGAGGAAGTTATTTCAATCTGTATCTGCAGCAGCTTTTCACAGTTGACCAATATATTCTTTGGAAGCAGTTTCAAAGTGATACACTTAATTGGCATGTACATTTTATGCCTGTACATAAAATGCTCACATAAGAATTGCTTGTATTCTCATGCAAGCAGGGCACAATGTACCATGGGATTCATGAGGCCAATTGCAGCTAATCAAGGATCAGATAAAAAGCATCCCATTTATTTCATATAATACATAGCTGCATTTTCAAGTAGTCACTGTCAAGACATAAAATAAAAACTCAAAAAGACATCTGTCAAATAAAATTTTAATAACATATGAATCCGAATAAGTTGTGGCCTATTGTTTGAATATTCCAGCAGTAGAAAAGGAGGTTAAATTCAAATAAATTATTCATTGAGACTAGTTGCATATCCCTAGTATTCGTCTGTATAATTTAAACAAAATACAAAATTGTGCCACAGAATAAAATGAGATTTTATAGAAACACGTCTTTGAATCTGGGTGATGCAATTCCCTATCTCATTCCACAATAATTATTAAACATATGGAAAACTACTAATAGAGCATAAAAAATATATTCAATTGGCAGAAGACAAATACATTATTTATTACTTCAAGTTATTGATGAGCTTTCATACCAGCTCGTCATTCTGTTTTGCTCTGTCACTCATGAATTATAAGATCATCCGTACCTCATGATAAATAATTTATCCATAGCCAGTCTGTACCTTTGGGTAGCTGCCCTTCTTTATCTGGGTGCATGCACACAGATAGGCACTTTCTCACCAAGAGAAATGGTCAGCACGTTAAACAAAGCTGATTTGCAGAGGTTTCAAACTTACAAGAAGAGAATGAAACAAGGGATTGAGGATATTACAGGGATTTTTTTGTCTGTGTGGGTTTTTTCATGCTAAGAATGCCCTGCTGAATGATATGCAAATGGAGAAGGTTATAAAGGATGTGTTCAAAGCATATGTATGGTAATTCAAAATCATAATGAAACTATTTTTACAGATTTTATATAAGCAAAGGGGACAAAATTAATACAGAGATTGGTGTGACTACTGTACCAAAGAGCTGTGTACCTTCGAGTTTATGAATAATATTTGGTAAAGGTTAAGATGGAAAATAAATTCAAGATGCAAGTAATTCTTACAAAAATGACAATTACACACATTATTGAATTGATCAGATGATATGAGCAAGAATAGATGGATTCTGCAACAATAACATCATTTATGAGTAAATCTCTAATATCTTTTCATCTGTAGCACAAGTATTTCTGAATATTTGCACTGAAATGCTGACACAGAGTGATCACTGATGAAAATGCCCTTTGTTTTGACCTGCACAATATTTCAAAATTATATACAATGCAGATATTAACTCTTGTCCCAACTAATGAAGTAAGAATTAGGTTGGTTCCTGTCAACTGTACAATAGTATTCAAAATGGTAAACCTGTTAAACCTGAATTACAATTTGCATTTTCAAAAAGCAGCTGGAAGAGACATTTTTTTTGTCTTTGGGGGAAAAAAATTGCTGGGGCCAGGTGCTAGAGTCTCCAACTCTATATGCTGTGTGCTGGATTACATACTTTTCTATTGTTCATCTGCATTGTTTTATAACTTACTGTGCACAATCAGTGTTTCCAAATGACTGAGGAGAAAATATAGGTATATTAGTTATATAAATTAGATGAATTTATTAAATGTATAAGCTGAATGACCATGAGCCATCGGTGCATTTATTATTTTAAAAAGGCTAACAGGATTGTATAACAATGTAAACCAAATATTTCCATAGGGAAAGACAATATTAAGCCTATTGTATAAGGTTTTGACAGCAAATTTATGTAGAATATTGTAGTGATACTTAGCATAGTTCCAGTCATGGACATTCAAGGAAGACAGCCTCATGCTGGAACAGAAAGTAGGATTTCTAGGTTTATAGGAAGATTAAAAATCTTCCTTTGTTCTGTTTAGAGAACACAATTACTGTTCATGTAAGTAGATATGCATATATTGCAAATGTGTGCTGTGTAGGGGCAGAGAAGGATAAACAAACATTCAAAAGAAAAGCTATTTACACTAAAAGACAGGATAGTCTTTGGCACATGAACAAAGAGGAGGGAAGCGCTGTCAGGAATAAGCATGCTCTGAAAATGAGGAGAATTCCAGGAGAGTGAAGTTTTACAGCAAATTTCTAATAGAAGCAATAGGCAGCACAAGGAGTCTTGCTGGAAAGGGAATTCAGCAAACCTGTGAATGTCATTAGACAGCACAAGGCAGGCTGTGTCTGCCCCTGACAGCCCCAGGAGCCCTCCTGTGCTCTTATAGGCCACCATATGGTTTCTCCTGAATAAAGGCTAACACAATTACACATAGAACCACAAGGTCTCATCTCCAAGTGGCCACAAGAAAAAAAAAAAAAAAGAAAATGAAATAATTAAGAGAATTGCCTAATAAAAACAAATCAACCAAACAAACTCAGCGAACCTCACGGCTCTCAGCTGCTTTCTCCATGCCCAGCACCGAGCCATATGGCTGGTGTCTTATCTTAGCAAGGCACAAAGAGCTACACTACCAATTTCTTCTTTTTGTATGGCACCTTTCACCACAACTGAGAGGTGAGAGGCTGCTCAACGAGGAGAAACAAATACATATGGCTTTTGCATATTAACAGAGGTGCTCATGGAAACAACTGTGACTCACACCCGCTGAAGTAGCTGAGTACACAGAAATAAAGACTGCTATGCCAAAACCCCTCAGTGCTTCCCACTGACTTCAAAGATTTCTGTTAGGAGAAGGTCCAAATTAATTTTGTACGTGTTATTAAAGTTTTCCATCATCCAGGGCAGAGATAGGCTGAGGCCTCGGGGCTGCAGTGAGCTCTATGCAGGATGTCTTTGCTGAAGCTGGGAGGGGTCTGAGCAGCCTGATCCAGCCACTCCTGATGGAAGCCTTGCCTTGTAAAGGCTCAGGGGCTGTGACACGCTGGAAATCAGAAATCAGCCTGTGCTTTAGCAAAGAGGAGCAGCACACTCCCCTCATATGGGCTCACTTCACACGGTGAGCATAAAGCAACCAATTACAGCAGCAAGTGTCTACACTTCTTCTTCATAAGAATGAAATAAGCTACTTCAGTCCCCCACAGAATCTCATTCTTCCCCTTTTCAAATGTGACATCTGCTGTCATATCCAAAATTTTACACTAGACAGCAGCAGCCTGAAATTTCTCAAATGTGTAAATTTTTCATCTTGCACTGAGACTGAAGCAGCCTTACCTAACCAGCTGGATCTATCTGTCAGCTGCCAAGCAGCACTTGCAATTTGTTTACAGTCAACTGCAAGCAGATATATAAACTCCCCCAGATGAGGAAGATGTTGAATTTACAGAGACAAGTGACAAATGAGCTCAGAATGAGAATGCATATAAGAATAGCCTACAGTGTACCATTATATCATGACATAAATATATGACAACTACTCCAATCAATGCCCATGGCAAATGTTTCTGAGTGTTGCTGCCACTAGAGTAATTTCTTTGTGTTTCAGGTTTTTTCTCTTATCTTTTTTTTTTTAACTTGAATGAGACACTCATTCTAAAGTAATAACAAGTAAAAGAAGCACCTATTAAAATGAGCAGAACATGCTGTACTGAAAGGGCAGAAGTCTGATTAGTGCAGTTGTTGCATCTCACTTGTCATGGAACAGTGTCCAGATACCAGTAATATGCTCCACCAGAAATACATATGCATCCTGTGGAAAGTCATAAGAAGAGATAAACTATAATCTCATTATCTCTATCACTACATCTAGGCTCAAATTATTACAAACAGAATAGCCCATCATATGCACCTGCAGAGTAATACAAACCAAAGCTTTCAGCACACATGGACAGTAGTCTTTTGTGAAAAGAGTGGATTCTGAACAAATGTTATCATGGTATTCAGGCTTCCTCCTGGCAAGTGGCATTTCCAGTTCTTTCAAAGCTTGAAAATCATGCCTCTGAAAAGAAACTAAATATAAATCTTCTGGGCACTAGTGAAATCCTCCCTGATCCCTCCATATGAAGCTTACATAGCAGGAGAGGTTTCACAGACCTCAGGCTAATCTGCTGGAAGTGAAGGACCCTCTTTGAACACAAGGAAAAAATGACACCAACCATGGCAGCTTTGCCAGCCTCCACAGATTGTTTTTGGAGGCAAGACAGATCCTTGTTCCAACCTCTGATACATTTAAGAAGTCTGCTTTAGAAAGGTAGAGAAGGGTAAAATCTCCCATCTAACTCACACCACAAAGGATTTTCAAAGTAAGGATCCCACCTTTTCTGATTGAAGACCATCCCTGGCATTGAGTATTCATCCTTCTGCATTTTTCTACTAGGAACTTTAAATTTAGTTGAAGGTGGTTGAAAAAGCATTTGTTCTGCTGTTTGGTACAAACATATAAACCAAATTTCTCTGCCAGAGAGAGCTGCAGCAGGAGTCACTGCCCAAATGCAGACCAACAAGTACTGGCTGAAATCTAATTAGTCATGAGTGACTGAGATTGTTTTTGTTGTCAAAAGAATAAAAAATCCCATCAGGAAATGGAAAAGGCAGCAAGAAAATAATCTGTATCTCAAAAACACAAGTGGTAAAACCTAAAGAATGAGAGCCCTAGATTAGATACTTGTAGGAAATAATTGTAAGCAAGGAGAATGAAACCTAGATTTGAATCATAAAGAATTCTTAATATAATACAGAGAGCATTGCTACATTTTGTTTAAAAGAAATATTGTTTTCTTCCATTCCAGCAGACATGTCATTGATTTTTGATGTCTCATGTAATTGTCTACTAAAGACAAAGGAATAAGAGACCTGGAATTGTCCCTGAGTATCAGCCAAGACGCTTTCTCTGTGCCAAACATATCACCAGCTGCTGCCTAGCTTTCTCCTCTCATGCTGTGGGAAAAATAATCTGGGAAGGCACCCAGGAAGGTGGCATGGCACATTTGGAACAAGTTCTTTCTGTGGTTAACCAGAGGGCTGAGGGATTGTATTCAATATCCTGTCCACTCAGTAAAGATCTGTGGTTTGAGACATACACTATGCATTGTTATTTACTTGCAGTAACAGCTATGGTCTAAACATGCAAACAGTGCAACAGAATCATCGTTTCTGCCACCAAAAAAGAGAAAAAAAGTTAGAAGATGGACAAGAGTGGCTTGAATTTATTCTAATAAAAAATGGGAATTGCACTGAGGAGAAAGAAGCTTCATTATGCCCTTATACAAGTCATTGCATGAAGCAATTTTCAGCTCCAAGATTAATATAATTTCCATTTAGCTTTTCATAGCCCAGAAGAGCTGTCCCAGGCAAAATCAAGGTAACTCAAGCATTCACTGTGCTATCTTAAATACCCCTGAGTAGCACCTCCAGCCTTGCCTCCTGCTGCCATGGATCTGCCCCAGCCCTTGTGAAGGTGTGTCAGGTACCTAAGGGTTTCTATCTAAAATGATGTACATACTTATGTCTAGTTCTGTTGTATTTTGTTGGGGTTGTATTCTGGCAAGAGAATCCCACCCACTATGTTTTCCCTGTTTTTATGCTGGGTCACTAAAGATTATAGTTCACTCTTCTTGACAGCTCTGGGATGTGTTCTATGCAAAAATATCCCAGTTGCTCCATCTTAACTACCCCTCTGTGTAAAAAAGCAGCATAAAGAGGTCATATCAGAGCTGAAAATTGGGCCAAAGAGAGTGCATTTTCCTCTGGATGCTATTCAGAGGATTCCACTGGATTCCTCTGAACAGCAACAGTTATAATTGCTATTATGTTTAGGGAATTGGTCTTGATCACTGAATGGAAAACATTTTGCAATTACGAGGGTTGAAAGCATAACTAGATTTGAATAATTGATGTTAATTTCCATTTGCAGAGAAGACTATCACAATGTTGAATCCAAATGCCATGCAATCTTCTGGTCCATTCCCTCATTTCTTGTTTCCATAAATTGCAAGGTAATGCTTACTGGAGGGCCTTGTACAGAATTGCTCCATGGATCACATCCCATTATACCTCTGAAATCAGGAAGAATCCATGCTTGCATCATTCATGCTCACAAGGCAAGTTCTTTCCTTATTTGGCCGTACAATTAACTTAAATGAAACTGAATGTAATGCCTTGAAAACAATACTAAATTAAATGGTAATGCAGTAATCCATCAATTACAACAGGGCAACTAATGGCTTGAAATAGCTTTGTACAAGAGTTTCTAGTTGGATTAATAATATAATTAATGCTATGTACTCACCATTAAAATAGGAAATAAAATATTGTTTTAGTTAATCTCTTCTTGTCATTGATGGGGAAGTGAAATGCAACCAAAATTAATATTCATCATAATGTAGTGCCTAAGTATGCCAATATCTATCAAAAAATCCTCAAAACATCAAAATTTGATTACTATTTTGTAGTAGTTCTAAACATAGTTCTTACTGGGATTGCTGTAAGTATCAGAAATGGTGAGCACATTTTGAATAACCTTCTTTGTTCTGAATACAATAATAGTCATGGTAGCTTTGTACAGGTTAGAGAGAGAAAGCAAGACCTGAGTGAGGCTGTGAGTTTGTAACCTCAGCATTCAGCTGCTTCAAGTCTTTCAAGGACACTCCCAGAAGCACAGAAAGTGGGGAAAAAAGAAGATAGATTCAAATTATCTGGCCAGCTGCAGTGAGAGGGAACAGAACAGAATCTATATTTGGAGGACTGGAGGGAAGCTCTCTGCTCTGCTTTCTGATGTTACACATGCAGATGATCAGTCACTTGAGATTTTCACACTTCCTGCTGGCATCCAACAAAGCCTGACAACTCTGAGAATCCAAAGGCACGTGCATGTGTTTGGAGCTGTTTCCATGAGATCCATGGAAAGGGAGTGCATGGCAGGCATCCCCCTTTCCAGCCTGCTCCATCAGAACCAGATCTGAGTCATGCCCATCACCCTCCTGGTTATTTAACTAACCAAGCAATTCCATTGCTGGCAGATGGCAAACAGCCACCAGTGCCACGGCACAGAGCAGAGCATCCATGGTCACTCAGCAGATCCTGCAGCCTGACCACCACTGCCACGGGCCAAAGGAGGGCCAGGGGTGTAGAGGGAGGATGAATGCCCTCTCCTACCTGATCCCACCACAGGGACATGCTTGCAGGCTTTTAGGAAGGGGAGGGAGGCTTTTTATCCCTTTTCTTTGTGTTTTGTGCTGTCATGCAGCAGCAGCAGACTGATGGCCAAAGCCAAGGGTGAGCAGATGAGCCCACCACAAGTGCTCCTGGAGGGGCACAGGGGTGGGGGTCAAAGCTGAGGGTGAGCAGATGAGCCCATCCCATGACCTGCTGCTAAAGCCATCCTGCCCAAGGCACCCACAGATGGCAGAACTCCTCGTGTGCACAGGGAAAGCCTTTCTGAAGTGTGTGATGTGCATGTGCACACTGGGACTTTAAAGCCTGGCAGCCCACTCCTTTGAATACCTTTAGATCACAAAGCTCTGCACATAAGGCTGTATCTCAACAGTTGTTTAACACTTCCTGTGCATCTAAAACATAGCAAGAAAAAGGAATTCAAAGCTCTGATTTCATGCTTTTTATGGAAAATTTACCCAAAAACCTGTTAGTATGTGATGTGAGGTAAGGGCTCAAAGGTTTAAATGCTGTATCTCTAAATAGAAGTAGGACCAAATATACATGCAGAGACATTACAATTCAGCATTTTGTGTTTGCAGTGGCCTTTGAAGCAGACATAAAAAAATCTCCATTGCAATAGGAATTGCTCAGAGGCTCCCCAGGAGAAATTACTTGCTCCTACATGGCTTTGCATCAATGAACTGGAAAGCAAAGATAAGGGTACTGGCTCCTCCTTCTTTCACCTTTCCTTCTCCCAGATTTTGTCTGGCCCAGTGGTTGAATAGAAACAGCTGTTTTAAGGCTGTGGAAAAGCAAGGGAATGGTGCTTCTGCTTTGCTTTCCTAATGGTTTCCCCTGACTCCAGCAAAACACCCCATGGGCAAATATATTCAAATAGATGGTTGGCACATGGTACAGAGGTCACTTACAGAGTAAAAAGCTATCTTGTATTATTTACAAGAAGTATTAGATAACATTTTGGCCACAGAGATACAAAGAAGCACCATGAGCTCATTAAAGCTCTAAAGTGCATGTAAAGCAGAAGGGTGTCTTTCTAAGAGGTTATCAAAGGATCCCACATGTGTATCAAGTCGACTCCAACGGAAGCAAAAGGAAATCTGCCTGTTAACATTAATGGGAACTGCAGAGTAAGGAGAAAGGCATTCAATCCCAGTCTCTCTGAAAGGCAGAGAATGAGTATTTCAGTAATTCTGAGAGTTTACCTTGTGATTTTAAAGAATCTATACTCTTAAGACAGGAAGCATACCTATTAGACATCATGCCTAATAATTTGAAAGCATTTAACAAAGCCACACAGATAGATTGGTTTTGTTGTTTGTAATTTAGAAGGGGGAAGGGTGGTGAGGGAAATCAGCTTTTCTTGCTGTATTTATTTTATGCTTGTTTGGGAAATGGAAGAAAACAACACAGGATGCCATAAAACCTAAGGGGCCAGTAGGAAAAAAAAAAAAAAAGGTTAAAATAACTGTATGGCACAGAGTCTTCATTGACCCTGTGCATTCTATCCTTTAAATGTAAACACTGCCTTTGAAATCAACAGTATTTTTTATTTTATTTTTGCCTGAGGAAGAGCAATAAAAATGCAGAAAGTGTAAAAATCAGGCTTCTGCAGGAGAGTTTGAATAAGCTAAAATTAAGAGCATAACCTAGCCAATTAGGAGCTTCTTTTGTGCTATGGTCATGCCTAAGCATTTCAAAAATATTGAAGGAGTTGATTATGGATATTTGTGGCCAAAATTCTGTGTCACTCAAGAAGAAGAAAGACTGTCTGATAAGCTTGGGTTTGTGGGGAAATCAGCACAGAAAAGGGGGTTTAATGAAAGAAAAAGGGGGTGGTAAGTGGAGGGGAAAAAAAGACATCAAGAGGGAGAAAAAAGTAATTTTGAAGTCATTTGATTTTGAGGGAATTGAAGTCATTTGGGTTTGAAGTCATTTGGGTCTGATGAAAGAATTGCTTAAGGTTTGTTTTCTTTTTTTTTTTTTTTATCTGACTGCCTACAACAATCCTAGGTGTCTTAATGTCAGGAAAAGATCTGAATTATTAAGGCATGAATAACTAGCAAAACAAACCCTCATTAAATTATAAAGGAATATATTTTAATGCGCCTTAGCGGAAAAACACTCATTCTAGGAGAAATCTGTTCAAGTGCACAAGAGTGCCGCTCAGAATAACTGTTCTCCTGCACTGCCTGAGGTCTGGGGATCTATAGATCCCCAGTCTGTAGTGGGATTCAGGGATGGGACCTGGGAACAGCCCTGTGTGACCACCTTCCACCGTAATTTATTGAGTGCTGTCATGGCATGTGGTACCGTGCAAACACTGCCCTGGGGTGTTTACCCTCTAAATCAGACACAGATAATAGAAGCCAGGCACTAAATACCAAGGGAGAGCCCAAACCAGATGGAGACAATCCATTTTACATCAGATGTGGCTGAGGCTTTCCCTTGTGCTGATTACTTCCCTTTAGAAGAGCTCCTTGCTCAGGCATTTAATTGAAAGAGAAGCAGCCATCAGTCCTGCCCACACAAAGAGCTCCCTTGCAGGAGGGGCAGAGTGATGCAACACGGTAAATCAGGCACAGGGAGGCTGCTCAGGGACGCCCTGGCCCTGAAGGCAGCAAGGCCACATCATGCAGTGCCACCCTTGAGTAGTTACTGCATTACAGAGAGGCTGGTTTTCGTCTGCAGCACAGAAAACATTCCGCACCAACCTGCTGCCCAGCTCAGAGCCAGCTTTTCTTTCTGTGCCTTGCTCAGAGCCAGCTTTCCTTCCTGTGCCTGGTTTTGCACTGCACAGGCTGTGTTTTACTCAGGAGGGAAGAAGGAAGCTGAGTTACACTAGAGCAGGATTTGCCTGCCTCAGCCATTTAGACTGCAAGCTCTTCATGGGTCTCAGCATGTTTATGTATAGGGAGGAGGATGTCACAATCTGACATGTGCTGAATAATTCCAGACCATAAATTTTGGCAAACTTGCTGACACACCTTTAAAATAATCATAATAAATATCCCCCAAACAGAGACATCAGGAACCCAAGGTCTGACAACTGCATTTCCCTGTGCACCAGAAATCTTCACCAAGACAGTAACACTCTAAAATGAACTCCTAGGAGATTATTAAAGCACACAGAGCCCAAGTGACTCAAATGAGAATATTTTCCACAGAGCAACCACTCTCTCAGTGAACTCCCAGCCATGATCTCAAGAGGAATGTGTAAAACATTTCCAGACATGAACTTGGAAACGAAAGATTTTGTAAATCTACTGAAAATTTCATAGCTCATACAGTTACTACTTTAAATTTTTTCCCAGCCTCATGCTTACTTGCACTTGTACAAATGCCTTTAAGTTCTGGAGGGCATGAACAATCCTTTTCTGTTCCTCTGCCTTATCATCCCTCCCCAGTAGTGACATACCCACCTTCTACTTCCAAGAGACCTGATTGATTTTATCTCCTGATCTAACTGAGAATCAGCTAGTTAAACTCGTATTAGCATTTATTTGAAGTTTCCTGTTTCTATTTTGGACCTGAAATGTGTGCTAGAAAGTTCACCTCCTCTGATAACTGTATTATCAGTGTTAGTCTAAAAACTTACAGGGCAGAAAACTAAGCTCCTCAAGAATTTCTAGAGCGGAAACTTCCAATTTACCCAGTTTTTCCATATATACAACTCCATGAAAAGCAAAATAAATGCTATTTCAAATATTTTCATTCTAAAAATATTTCCTGATACTGAACAGAGACAATACATTAGATATTTACCACGTGAAGGAATTTCAACTCCAGTATCATAAGGTCTCATCCTCTCTAATAAGCTCAGCTTTTTTTTTTGCTGGATCACATCTTTTCTGGCCTACAGCCTTTCTTATTTAAGAGCCCACTGACTCCACACAGGACTCACATCCAGCCATTAAGCACTAGAGGAGAAGTCACCAAAACAAAATGTATTTATTTGCTTCAATAATTACTACGAACTGGATTCTTTGAATCCTCATTCACGTTTGGCCTATTTTGCTCTGCAATTAGTTTCACTGGGAAGAATGGGACACTTGAAATCTAATGCATGCCTCAGTGGGGGTAAGTATAGTGGAATCAGGCCACAATGATGGATAGAGTAAACACATTCTTTTGTTGCCATCCATCCCGTTCTTAAAAACCCTCTTTAAAATAGCTATCAGACAAAGAAGATGATGAAAAGACACAAAATGAGGCCATGAATAACAACATAATTCAGATTAAGAATCCTAACCCAAATGGCCTTCAGAATTAATAGGCTATTCAAGGAAACAGAGTGCCCTCAATAAAAACAACTATTTGTGTGAAATCCTCCCTTTATACCCTTAATTTAGGCAGAGCATTTCCTCCTGAGATTCTGTTTTGCATGAATCAATGTGCTGCAGTTCACATCCAGAAGGAAAGGCAAACTATGTGTTGTACATTCTAGAAGATACCAAAGGAGTAAGAAGCATTGCTGCAATTACAGGACACTAAAACTTAGTTAATAAAAACTGCCTGGTTCATTTTGATTGGCTGCATATTAATACCTAGATTATCACAATATTTGGAAAATACTGACATTTATTTTGGAAGTCACTGGTAGCAAGAGTGTATGTTATGCACAAAGAAAACACTCAGGCATCTGTAAAGCTTAATATTAAACTTTGTAGTTACACACAGAAATCATTTCAATGCACTTTTTTTCCTTTACAGTACAGGGTAATTATAAAGTTTGCAAAATCATACCGTAACACTTTGGAAGATTGGGTGACTCACACTCTGTTGCAGGGCAGCAAAGGCTCACTCCCAGCGGTGACATTTTCCTGAAAAAGGCTTTTTTCAGCTGCTCTCAACTCTGTAATGATTGACAATGTCCACTCCATAGACTCCTGAGCAACTGGCTACTAAAATATATTTTCTAACAATTTGCTACATTTTATCCCCGCAGTGTCTTATTCTTTATCTTTCTGAAAAGCTCCTCAACTCACAAAAGTCTGTACAGCCTTTCTGCTAGCAGGATTTTGTTCAAGTTGCACTGCCTTTTATATGAGGAATGACTGATTTTATTTCTGGTAGCAGCTATGACTTTCCTGACATACTTGAATGTCCTTAAAAGTTTCCTAGTTAATGCAGGCAAAAGCATGAAAATCACATATTAAAAAAAAAAAAAACAAAAAAAAAAAAAAACCAAAAATAGAGATTTACTCAGTATAAAGCAAAGAATTTCAGAACTGGGAAAAAAATAAAGACATGCGAAACCATACTGAATCTGGAACAACAATTTCATCCAAAGAAAAGGCCCAACTTGAAAAAGCAGAAAGTCTTTTTGAGTGAATCAACCAGGAACAGCTGATAGAAAGAACTCAGAAATCAAATAATTCATCTAAAATGCTACAAGATGAGGCATCTGATGAAAAGAATCTCATATGCTGTGCAAAGCTGGAGTCTGTAAAAGATTGAACATGCTGATGCTAAAGGAACATGCCAAGGCAATATCCCTTGGTGAAAAGAAAGAGCTGCATAATTTTTTTCAACACAGCAGGAATTTGTTAAATGTATCAAGGGCAGAGTTCATGACCATTAAAGCAGATTATGCATGACATTCCTGAAAAGGAGTAAGAAAAGATAAAACTCAGAATAATCTCAAAGGACAAAACATGCTTTTGTGGGTTAAGAACACACCAGTCCTTGGTCCACTAGAACTTGCAAGGTACAATAAAGCCACCAGAGAAATTATCAGAAAGGCATAGAAATCATCAAAACAAATTATTTAAGGGATGTGAATAACTAAATGCTAAATCAACGGCAAAGTCCTCCTTTTTCTTGAAGCTTCAAGAAACAGAAAATAAAGACAATAATCAAGAGACTCAGTACCTTCCATGATCACTAAAATGTGGGGGATTAATAAAATAAAGTGTAAAATACATATGTAAAAACATGTTTATTATATATATTGATAAATAACCAAAAGCATATCACTGAAACAGATCTTTTTCCTGACACCTTGAGTGTCAGGATTCACCTAGGGAGCACAAAGGATGACACCATGAAATATGAAATGATTCTCTTGAAGAGGATAAGTCAGAGGATAAGGCACTGGAAATAAAGATGTTGACAAGAAATTCTGAACTCTATTTGGGACTGAAACAAACAAAAACCATGAAATGAAGGCTACAAGGTTCTCTGTTCATTTCAGTTATACAAAAGATATTTTACAACAAAAAATAAATCATGAGTGGAGCTCTTTTCTTAGAAGAAAAATAGAAGGTAGAGGTGGACATTTTTGTATCAATTGTGAGAATATGTCCTTGTCCAAGACTACTTAGACTTACTTCTTTTAGTCAGCCTTACTAGACAATACTTCAATTCAACAGTTATTTTTGCTACCCACTATCCCTGAAACAGTGGGTATGACTATGCAATTTTCAGCAAATTACACGTTCTGACACAAGCTACTGAAAATCTAAATAGAAAACTTGGAAAACCACTCTAAACCAGGACTTTTCTCCATATTTAGCAGTGCTGGATTACAATTTAAGACTGGCAAAATACAGGTTGCAAGTTGATAACATCTGGTTTGACAGAAATGATAAAATAAGAATGTCTGCATTTATGTGAGAAGTACTAGAGATTTCTGGATGTACAAGATAAAACTCTCAATGTGATTCAGAGGCAAGAAAGCTTTCATTAATTCCCCCAAAAAAGATAGTGAGTAGTTCTAAGGTCATGGACAGCAGTGACACCTGGGAATTAGCACCAGAGGCCCATGGATTGCTGTTCCAGTCTCTCAGATGCTCTTGCAAAAAGCAAATATCCCTTTCTGCAGTGGAACATACCGGGGAAGTCCAGCAGTGATGCTCCTGCCATTCTGTTTGGCACAAACAGACACTTCTTGCCCTCAGGACTCGGAGACAGCAGGAAAATAACACTGCAGGAGCCCATGGAGAAACTGAAATGCCTGTGGAGCAACATGTGGCACTTCAGGGGCTGTGAGAACGTTCCTGGTATATGGAGGGGGATGTGCCTGTGAGATCCCAGCCTCCTTTTGGCTGTTACCAGTTGCTGTCACTGTGTTTGCCTGCAGAAAGCAGGGAAGTTGCACCTACAGAAAGCCACGGCTGCAGCTGAACCACTGGAGCTGAACTGGAGCTATTGTGCTGTTTGGGGTGGTGGATTACGCCAGAGGCAGCAGGCAGACTCTGCACAAAGCAAAGGTGTTGTCATTGTATTGAAAAGCTCCCATACCTTCTCGGTGATTTCTCACGTGCATCTCCTCACTGCACCGGCTCCTTCTTCACAGCACAACCAAAAAACTCCATCTTTCCTCACTGCACAGCCAACAAAGTCCATCTCTCTCCTCATGGCACAGCCAGCAAACTCCATCTCGCCTCACAGCAAGGCCGACAGACTCCATCTCACCTCACGGCACGGCCAACAAACTCCATCTCTCTCCTCACGACACGGCCAACAAAATCCATCTCTCTCCTCACAGCATGGCCAACAAACTCCATCTCTCCTCACAGCATGGCCAACAAACTGCACCTCGTCTCACGGCACAGTCGACAGACTCCACCTCTCCTCACGGCACAGCCAACAAACTCCATCTCTCTCCTCATGGCACGGCTGACAAACTCCATCTCTCCTCACAGCACAACCAACAAAACTCCACCTCTCCTCACAACACGGCCAACGAAATCCAACTCTCTTCACAGCATAGCCAACAGACTACAACTCTCTTCACCACAACTAAGCCACTCTTTTGTAGCACTCATCTTCTTGCACACAGCTGCGGTCTGTAAAGGTCAGGCTTGTTCCTAATCCTTGGGGATTAGTGCACCTGCAACTCCTCAGGTGTGAGACTACCTTCTCCACTATTTTCTTACATTCTATCCCTCCACACAAAGGCATCCTGTCCCTGATTCAGAGGGACTATGGGCCAGATGTGCCACCAGCAGCCGGGGCTGCAGCTCCAGGGACAGTTTAGCTCATCCAAAGCACATTGCTCCCATGAGGGGAAGGGCCTGTCCTGCTCTCACTCCTCCCCTTCCCCAGGGATCCATCCAGGTTTTTATGGGGATTGCTGCCCACCCCTTACCCCCTTAAGGAAGATATCTGAGGAAACCATGGGGTTAATTCCCCAGACAAGTTAAGGGGAGGAACCCAGGCCCAGGGTTACCAGGGGGAATAGGAAAGGTGGCAATGAGGCCCCCAGCCCCTTTCAGCAGCAAGGAGCTATTAATTTGCCTCAGCCATGCCTTGTGGAACAACAGCCTGCAATCAATCTCTGCTCAGCATTAACTGCAGCAGCAGAGCGTTTCTGACACACTAAATGCACACAATGAATGGCAAGGAGAGATAGCAGGTGCTTTTCCATGCAGTTCTCCAACCTCCAAGTTCTGGAAATGAAAAAAAAAAACAAACAAAAACCAAGTGTTGCCCCACCCTGTTTCTGAAAAAGGCCTCACATTCCTCAGACCAAAGCAAACCTACAAAACAGGGATATTTTTCAGTGGACCAGAAGCAGCAGACAGTGATTAGTAAGCATTACCCAGTAGGGTTGCTGCTTGAACCACATCCCTTGAGCAGAGGACTTGCTGCATTTGTATGTGGGAGGCAGACATTGCTCTGCCACGGGACTGAACCGAGTGTCAAGTAACGCCTGTTCTTGTCACAGCTCCTGAACAGATGTCATTTTGTCATAGCTGCTGACATAATTTTGAAGATAAGAAGATTTGGAGATTTAGCCAGTGATGTTTTAAAGCTAAACACAGACAGGATTAAAGCTTTAAATTTAAACATAAGTTAGATATGGCCTTGCAACACAGGGTTATATCAAACCTATCCCAAAACACATTTAGAAAAAAAAAATCATCGTACCATTTTTAATTTATTGTAATTTTGGTACTAGTGTTGCTTCAATTATTATTTTACCATCTCATACATTATTAACCACTCTTTTCACAGAATAATGTAGTCAGAAAATATGACCTAAGATTGCTCTTCTGGAAAGAAGAAAAAAAAAAGTAGAACTAATGAGGCTTGGTTTCCTTGGATTAAGTTTTATCGACTTTCGCGTCTAAGATGATGTAAACTCCAATGCAAGCTTTGCTCTGGGAGTGGAACTGCTTAAATGAGCATCACCTGTGTGGATTCTGTGGTGTCTGGTGTGGTGTGAGCTCATGCTCTGGTATTTTTTTTTCAATCAAGGATATTACAGAGTTTCTCTTTTCCACACGCCTCAGACTTGTATTTCCAGACAGCTATGAAGAATTAACAACTTTTGAAATTATGAATTTTTTTCAGTTTTGTCTGGGTTAGCCCAACAGGTTTAAATCTATTTGATGTGAGAAAAGAGACACAGGACCATATCTGAAGACACAATGGTTACTGAAACACTGTTTTGAATAGACAATTTTAGTGCATTTATATTAAAAAGAGAAATACCCTATAACAAATAGAGGTGCAGTAGGAACTTTTTCAGGAATCCCCAAGTTACCTTTAAGCCAACAGTAAGAGATAAAATGGTTAAGAGATAAAATGGTTATGGTTAGAGATAAAATGTGAAATTAATTGTGCAGATCAGGCAAACTAGAGGAATGCTAGCCTGTTCTGCTCTCTGGTTTACTGCAGTTAACATACTGGCACTCAAACCCTTTTAGGCCAGTTCAAAAATCAGATATATGTTCCTTTCCAGGTAAGCTGAACTTACACTTTTGACATCAGTAGAGTTAGTACACACAAAGCTATATCCCATTGTAGCCCCAATGTGTATCAGTATAAATGTAAGTCAAACAATTTCAATAAAAGGAAATAATCTTTCCTTCAGGGAAATGAGAATTTAAACTCATATTTTAAAATAACTCTATTCTGCGATTCTGTGTCCAAGGAAAAGGAAATACTAAATGCAGTTGTGACAAGTTTTTAAATAGTGTGTGAAAATTTCTTTTATTCATTAAGTAAACTTAGCATAGAACTCTAATTCTCTCTAGTTACCTAGACTCTACATCAGACCAGCATCAGCTTTCCATTGAGATCTGGTTATGCCCATATACTAAGAGAGATTTGAAATACATCAAACCACGCCCCAGACAAGAAGTTCAGAATCAAATCAAAGTTTCACATTTGAAAGACTGAAAGAAGAAGTCCTATTGCTTTTGACACTGTTTGAACAGGTCCTATGGGAGCTTTGGAATAATTTACTGATATCTACTCAAACTTCTTCTTTGAGACACAGAATCTCTATTGAAACAAAAATACTGCAAATTCTTGTCAGTGTCCATCACTTTTGACTCCTTTAACAAGACTTTCAAACTAAGATCTCACACAATCATGCCGATGGCCTTAGCTGGTAAAAATAGTTTTATAAAACCTACAGTGATTAGGCTAAGCCTTCTGATTATCCTGCCTGACATTTTAGTAACTTGACTGCAATCCCCTGACCACAGAGATCATCATTCACTATTATTTCTAAGGTGGAAATCTTATCCTTCATGTTGCACCATTGGAACTGCAGTTCAGACAGTTTTGCAACTTACTGAAATATCAAGGGTAGATTTCTTAAGGTGTAAAAGGAATTTCCTTCTGGAGGCTTCTAAGCCCTGGGGTGAAGAGGAGAACACACCATTCCTGTGAAGTGCAAGGTGAAAGAAGCAGTTATGTTGTCCTGCAGAACTATTAATCCCTCAGGTGGCTATCACCTCCCTGAGTTCAATACACAAGTAAAGGCTTGTATGCTGAATCTTAATTCATGTACTTGTTTGTCTCTATCGATTTCTTGCTATTGAATTTTCAGGAACGTGAATTAAGAGAAGCCTGTAGCTGTAATTTTATACTCAGGCAGCTAAATGGTTAAAAATGAGACCATGGCACAGTGAGAGCCTCATAATCTTCAGAAATTATTGTAAACTAAAATGTTTCTGATGTTAGTTTGATTTCCAGGAGTTTTTATATCACTTTGGTCAGAGATTATCTTCTCAGCAAAACAGATGAAGGTCTGTTTTGAAAAATAAGCTCTACAGTCTTGTTAGCCTGCTTAGGATTGGAAAACTTTACTGGAATAAAAAGGATGAACCAGTGCCTCCAAACCTACACTAAATCAAAACTGGGCTCATCAGTCTCCTGTGTCCCAGCTGTAGCAGCAGAAGCATCAGCTTTATTTGCTGCTGGTACCTCCATCTGTTTGGCCAAAAGGCAGGCAGGGGTTGTGTACCCTGACCCCTGGATGGATCCTCACCTGTGTGTGCATGGAGCATCTGTGCAGCTCCAAGAATTCCCTTCTCTTCCAGGAGTGCTGGCAGGGAGGAGAAAGGAGGTACATTCCCTGCAGGGATGACCCTGTGGGGCAGAGACTGAGGAATATTCAAGAAGCAGCAACAGCAGATACACATCCAGACCTTTAAAAGACAGCACAGAACCTCCCACTGAGGATGCAGATATAATCTCCCACATGTGGAGGTTTTCTGTATGAAGTCTGGAAAACCTTTCTGGACTGAGAACAAGGATGGCCTTCTTAGCAAGGGCACAATGGGCGAGATCTTATCCTGCAGATCCTGTGCAAAACATTTTAGGTTGTCCCCCAGAAAAGCTTTGGGTTTGAGGGCCAAAAATCCCATGATACGAAATAATTTTTTCTTGAAGAGGGATTCACAGGCCTAACTTGCATTTCCTTTTAAATTCTGTCCATTTATAAAAGCAGCTGAGTCAAATGACTGGATTCTTGTTTTGTTTTTTCTTTATGGATTGTTCATAATTTTTATGTTTTCCCTTAATTTAGGAAATAGTACCTACTTACCTTATTTTATAACCAAAAAACCCCATTTCTTTAGAATCATGACTATTACTAAAACATCACACACATCATTGGACTCCAGTGGTTTTTAACAGACAAACAGGATGCAAAATTATCTAAGTGTATAGTGTCAAAATCTTCCCTGACAGAAAATCTGACAGAAAGTAACCTGCTGTTCTCATGAACTTCTCACAGAGGACAGACCTGGTTGAGGGTGGGAGACCACTGTCAGTGACAAGAGATTATACCAAGCATGGTAGCTTTGTTTCTAACATTAGTTGTGTCTACCAGAAATACTTAGCCTGGAAAGCAGATTCAAACATGCTGAGGGCTGCAAGCTGCTTTTCATCTCTCTTATCCTGTGGGATATTGAACAATTCCTTTTATTTTTTAACTATAATTATTAAATAAGGATCCCACCCCTACCAGTACAGTGTTTTAAAAACCAAACTCTCTTAATAACCAATAAATTGCAAAAACTTGCAAAAATAACCAATAAATTCCACAAATTGCAAAATTGAAAACATTGTGTTTTCCATGGGGAAAAACCTCTGTGCTTTTTCATCATGTGCCTCTGAACCTGCCTGTCTGCACACACTGATTCACATGTGCCTATGTGCACAGCTCTGTACACGCACACAGAGCAGGCATTTTCAAGACTCAGAGCAACATACTCATATTTCCCATGACTTCCTATTGCCCAAGAGCAGACTGAGTACAGGTGGCTTCATAATAGCAAGCATAAAAATGACAACCATTTTTTTATTGCAAAATAACACACTGTCAGATGTACCACCATCTGTGTTATTCAGGACTACTGCTCGCTGCTGGCTGCCACCAGCACCGGCCCATTATTGCAAAAATTACAGGAGGAGATGATAAAGCCTGGCTTTATGAGAGAGCTTGACACTGGTCCCAGAGTCAAGTGTGACATAAACCCCAAAGTTGGACTTATGTGTGTATTCAAATGTTGTGTGTGCATTTACACCATTTACACAACCACAGGCATAGCCCAAGGGGATGCTCTCTGCTATTTCCTTGTCAGAGATCAAGGAGTTAAAATAATCAAGGCAAGAAAATTATTTGCATGGCAGTGAGAGAGGAATTAAAGATCCCAGTGACTCGAGCTTACTTTCAACATTTGCCTCTGCAGCTGTCATCACTGCAGAACTGCAGAAACACTCCTGACACCAAGCAAGAATCAGATGTCAAACCTGCACCAGCTCCCACAGCACTGCCAGACTCCTGTTACTATTGGGTGAATCCTCACAACACCAAAACCTTTGTCACAATTTGGGGAGTGTCCTCTTCATTTTCTATTACCAATTTGCTTTACAATCATGCACTAATTAATGCTGGACAACAACAATGTTAAAATAAACAAGCTGAATGCAGAATAACAATTAAGAGGATGTTAAAACCTTCAATTTCTCTGTTCAGCTCTTTGTTTTCTTCTCTTTTCCCTCATAGCTCCATTGCTAACAAAGAATGCTTTCTGAAATGACAAATAGTGTGGGTAGCAGTTTCATTTCTATTAGACTAGTATCTGATTTTACTTTATTACAGAAACTTCTGTTTTGAGAATTAAAAGGTTATACAACACACTATAAAATTAAAACACTGAGGGATATTTCCATAATAATTTTAAATACCTAGGAAAAAAAATCAATCCAAACAATTACCTACAGTGAAAATAAAGTGTAGTCAACAAAGATTTTGTAAGCCTTTGTTTGGCCATTTTGTACATATGCATTCCTAATTAAACCCATCTACTCCATAAAAAATAAAGTCTGCCAGATGGACTAAAGATTTGAGGTAATAATTACAGATTACACATGGACTAGGTATGGTCCCAGCTGTCCCATTCCGCCTATGGAGGGCCTGACAAAATGTAACAGTGGCTCCTTCTCAAACAGCACTTCCAGGGTGTTAAAAAGGTTGTTTGCAGCCATAATGTTTTGACATGGTTTTATCAGTGAAGCCATAGCATCAAACTTAGCATTCCTTAGCAGTGAGAGCTACTATGAGCTCTCCATGAACTATATAATTTTCACATTGCTTCCAATTGCTATGGTACTAGCCTTCATCCATTCCCACATACTCCTCACCTGTGACAAGCTGTATACTTTTTATTTTCATCCAGGTCTGAGCCCTTGAAACTTCTGAAGTCAACTGGCCTGTGTTACCCATCCACCAGCAGTTTATCCAATGGGATTCTTCATGATATACAGCAATAATAAATTAATGCAATCATTTCATATGATAATGCAATTGGATGTCCTCTTTTTCTTTGCTCTGAAATAATTTATGAGTGAAGGCTGAAGTTTGATTCCAAAGTTATGTTGTTCAAAGCTGACTTCTCTCTTTACTGTCTCCATCCAGCCCTGACATACCTCAAGAAAGTAGGGCAATGTAGCTACAGAGTCCTGTGCTATATTCTTCCTTACAAGGTATAATGATCTGACAATAATGATATCAGTTTCACTGACCATTCTCATATTCAGAAAAAAAATTAATTTCTTCAGAGTACTGTGAACAACTTCCATATATTTGGTAGAATCATGATAATATATCAACACCTCTTAGAATTAGGAAAGAAAATAGAAACAGAAATAAAAAAATCTGAGCATGCAGTAAGCACCGTAAGCCATGTCTGAAATGACAAAACTGCAATCGATGTGGAAAGTAACCCTGGAAGGAGGATGAGCCAAGAACATAAGTAAGCATAAAAAAATCAAGACTGTTCTGAAAATGTTTTCAATAGGTATAAAATTTCCATTATAATATTGAAACATATAAATTTGATTGCTTTGTCTTTCATTTTCTTATTTCTACTGCTATGGATAAAAAAGAAATGGATTTAAAAAGAGAAATCAAGAAAGCATAAAGCAGAAGATTAAATTATCCTTTTTTAGCTTAGTCTTAGACAAAATCCATCAAATTAAAAATATTAAAAGCTTTGTTAAATTTTCTTGAAAAAGATAAGTAACTTTTGGTTTAAAAAATTGGCTAGCTAAGTGAACTGAATGTAAAATATTGAACTTGTTGTTTCTCACTGATATTTTAAAAGGAGACTCCAGGCATTAGAACCTCCAAAACAGAATTCCTTAAGGTTGTACACTGTTATGCTGTAGCTATTCCATTTCCTTTTCTTTGTTTAAAAGATGCTTCTTCATCCATATTCCTATTAGTAGAAAAGCATATGCAAACAATTGCACTTCCACATTCTTAAAAATTAATGTATTTATTAAAAATGAAGTGCTGGTACATCTGGAATATATTTAAAATGAATTTAGCTGTGAGAAAGGAAAAATAGTACCAAGAACTTCACAGAGCATGGAAATTAACTATGTTATGGTAATTGAAGTTGGATTTCAAACAGAACATGGACTCTTACAGAGCTTCAATTATGAAAATGGTACATTCCGTTCAGCATAATAACAGTGTTCATTCTACCCCTCACTGAAGGGTCCTGGAACTCAGAAGTCGAGAATTGTCAAGAAATGTGAGCATCACATCACACAGAGTGTGTGCTGAGTGTGGGTGTTTCCAAACACGAAAAGGAGCAGTGTAAGTGTGTCAGCAGGAGAGGCTTCGTGAGCACCTTGCCATGGGAATCCATCTATTGCAGACTGCAAACATTACCACATTGAGAACAAATATTTGTCAAGGTTACTTCTGCCAGCAGGTGTCTTTCAGGGCTGGATTGACAGTTTGACTAAGTCCATAATTTTCCCAGCTGGAGTTGCCTGATTTGCCATGCAACGCTGGCCAGGCTGGCGCAGCGGGAGAGCCCACAATCCTGCACATGCCCCAGAGTGTGCACCAGGATTTGCCATGGATGTGCTGATCTGCTGGGACAAGGGCCAAGACACAAATCATTCTTTCCACAGGCAGGAGGATATTGCTGCAAACAGCAGTACAGGGATACCACTCCAATCTGGAGGCTCACTTGTTGTTGTGCTGCAGTTTTTCTGTTTCTTTATACATGTACATATACAGATACATCCTTGCACAGCCTATTGTGTTGGGTTCAGACTAGAAAACATTTAGCTCTGGAGTGAAAACAGCTCCTTGCATGCTCTTTGGGCTATAATCTCAGCTATTCCTTATTCTGTGGGCTGTTAAGTAACACCATCTCTTCCAAGATAACTAAGAGAAAAGGGTAGTTGGCACCTGGCAGGTCTGGGATCTAAATGATTTGTAAGAGCTCAGTAGCTGCTTCTGTAATTCAGAATAATTTGTATTGAGTATGATTTTATATGTGAAAAGGATTTACTGGGCTCATTATAAAAACAAAACACTGGACTGTAATCAGGATTGGCAAGGGAAGTTAGGAGGAAGAGCATTGTATAATGGAAAATAAAACGGAGAAAGTGAACTATATGAAAGAGTTAGGATGGCAGAGGGAAAAGAATAATTCCAGTTTCCTTTCAAAATGTCTTCTAGCAGGGCTTCCTTATGCCAGCTACAAAATACTCATACAGCATCCCAAAAACCTTTCTCTTAGCAACCTCCATTGAAAGTTGTTGTTAGCAATGTAATGATGACTAAAAATTTGACATTCTCTGGAGGCTGATCAGGTTCCCAGCCTTACAGCTATTATTTCATCTTTCATTGTTACTCTGCTCATTTATGTATGCTTCTTTATTTTTCTTCTGGCAACATATTCCTCTGCTTTAGGTTCATTTCAGTTCATGGACCGAGGAATCCTACATCATCTCCTTAAGAGGAACTCACAGTAGTAGCTGAGCCTACCAATTTACTCTTTTGACAGAGATATTTTCTCCGGCCCAGGAGCCAACTGGAGAAAACTGTAGTGCAAAGGGGAGAGAAAGCAGAGGGAGGACAAGAAGTCAGGGAAATAAATTGCTCATAAACAAGTGCAACCCAAAGGTGAAACAAGTCTGTGGGCAGCTGTTGCTCGATTAATGGAAGAAATAAAGTTAAAATGCCAGCTCCAAGACAGGTAGCTGTCACAGTGTCAGAGCTCAGAAAAGGCTTTTCCCTGACAGAGCATAAAATAACTTCTCCTTTCATAACAGGGACATCTTTGCAAGCTTTGTGCTAAAAAGGAAATCTGTTTCTTTAGGAGAAGAACAACATGCTTTTGTGACATGAAGACAACACAGAAAGCTCCGGGGTAGGTAAAAGGGATGGCAACTCCAGCACTCCTGATTTTTTATATTCCCCCAACTGCATCTGAGCAACTGCTCAGCATCCCACTCTGCCTACTGGGGAGTGCTGCATTTTGGACTGAAAACTCACTAAGAGCCAAACTTATGAGTAGCTACTGAAAACATCATTCTTTCTTTCATCTCTGGATTGCTTATTGAATATTTATGTGGCTCTGACTTTCCACCACCAGCAAAATTCCCCAGCCATATCCTGGTGACAAACCTCTGTTTCAGGATTTTTAACCTAATTTCTGCTCTGACAGTTTCCTGGTGCCTTTTTACTCAATACATCCCTTCACCTTTCTGGTTTCTTTTCTTTTTTTTTTCTTTTTTTTCTTTTTTTTTTTTTTTTGGGGGGGGGGCAGGTTGAGTGCCCTCCTGTTCCATTATAGAGCTCCAGCATCCTACTACTCTCCCATAATTAAATACCTGCAAAAGAAGTGGACAGGAACAATGATGGGTGGGTGATGGTGGGGTGGGCACATCAGCAAGCAGCCAGGAGCAGTGGGAGCTGGCTCATGTGGAAAAACCAGAGTGAGGAGAGATGCAGAATACTTGGTTTGGCAGAAATGAGCGTGCAGTCATTATTCAGATGAGATCTCCCCAGCCAAACAGAGTGCTGGAAACTGCATAGCTGTGAAATAAGTGTATGGTTATGGGTCATTAGGCCAACAGTATCTCTGCTCTCTCTCTGATGGGGGCAATAACATCTGACTGTAATTTTTAGATTGTCTGTGGTCACAGGAAGGTTAGATTTTGTCTTTGTCAGATCAACTTTCTTTCTTTCTTTCTTTCTTTCTTTCTTTCTTTCTTTCTTTCTTTCTTTCTTTCTTTCTTTCTTTCTTTCTTTCTTTCTTTCTTTCTTTCTTTCTTTCTTTCTTTCTTTCTTTCTTTCTTTCTTTCTTTCTTTCTTTCTTTCTTTCTTTCTTTCTCTTTTCTCTATGAAGAAAGAAGGTTAGTTTTCCTGCAGGTGAATAATGTATTATTGACTGCAACTTTTGTTCAAGTACTACCTCTACCAACAAACTTGTTTCTTGATCTAAGCAAAAACTAGAAATGCTCATGCTTGGGAACTTCTAAAGATAGTGACCTTTCATGGTATATCAGCTTTCTCTGAATTTTTTTTTTTTTATTAGGTATATCTAAATGTGGGAGACTTCTTCATCACGATCTCAGTTCTAAGTACTGCACAGCCAAATATATGATTTAGAGTATTAAAATGTAGAACCAAAGCACTTGGAAAGAGACAGAGATCTCTTCTAATATCTTTATTACTTCAGAATCACAGTGCATATCTCATATGCTGTATTAGTCTAGCTTGTCAAGGTTTGTGCCCTCGTGGCACTGTATCCTCATCACTCACTGCAAACATGGGGAAAAAAGCTTTCTATTTGGGATTCAGTTATTTCCCAGCTTTCTGTTTGGGATTCAAAGTGTTAAGCTCATCAGTCTTAAAAACCCAAAGAGGCAAATCTCCTTAAATTTTCCACAGTACACAAATTTGCACTAAGCTTCCAGTTCTTAGAGGGAAATTTTTAGCTTTACAAAACATTAATTTCTCCTCTGGATAATGAGTCACATAAACATTCGCAACTCCCTTATCTTGTCTGCCCCTCAGAGGAAAGAAACATCTTTCAGCTCTAGATGCAGGACAGTACCACTATGGGATTTCAGTATTGTGATAGCTCCCCAAAGCCCGCCCATCACTGCAGCAAGGAAACACAAATCTTTGCATTATTAGTAATTCAAAATAGCAATCAGCATGACCATTTTAATGGCTCCTACAGCTCTCAACTGGAACTTCGATTGCCATCCATTCCTGTCAATCAGCATGGAAAAGCTTTGCCTGAAAGCAGAACTGATTCTGCTCAGCATGGAAGCTGAAAAATTCAGCTACAAGGCAGTTAGTGGTAATATGCTGCTAGAAATGACATTAAGATAGTGAAAAGTTCTGATAAATAAGAGTAAACAAATTAAAAGCCGTGACAAAAACATGCTCATACATATACTTAGAGTGCCTTAATAGACTTAGTAATGTGTTGCTTTTAGAAACACAGGGAAAATTGGCCTGCTTTTAAAGACATACAGACAGATGTTTTAAAGTAAAAAAATCTGGGCCCTTCTGCATGCCTTGTTTTATGGTTTTCAGTCAGTCCAGTCCTCATTTGTTCCATAAAATACGCTTTAAAATGCAACTGCCAGGGAAAAGGATTGGATCTTTAATGTAAACAGAGTCTTAAACAGATCTTCGTTCCTATTTTCTTGTTCCTGTGCTAAACATCCACCAACTCATGCCAGACTGCAGCGATTATCAATTAGTTACACCCGGCATGAGTCTGCACATAAGAAGCAAAAGAAAACACTTCCTCTCAAGAAAAGGAGCAGAAACCCCCTTTTTCCCACTCATTGCAAGTAGCAAGCATAGCTTCCCTCTAAGCTCAGGAGAAGAAACAGGGAGAATTGCCCCTGCAATTTGCTGCTGCAGTTCTGGGATTGCTCCAGTCTTCCCTTCAGAGGAGCTGAGGGAGCAGGGCTGGAGGGCAGTGGGGCCATGCAGGTGCACAGGCAGAGCAACCCTCTGGGACATTTTCTGTGATTGCTTCTCAAATGAAGAATTCAGAAGTGACAGGGTCTCTGCTAACTGGGTTAGACCTTGCCTCCTCCAGTACATTGCAGTGATTTCTTTAAACCTGATGGATAGAGAAGTTTCTTCCTTTCCCTTGCTCTTGCTCTTTTGCTCACACTTTTCTTCTTTCCCTTCTGTCCTCCCTTCTCCCTTTCTCTTTCACATCCTGGTTCTCTTGTTATTCCCTTCTCTTTTTTTAGCTTGGTGTGGAATATATCCCCATGTCCCTCTTCAGCAGAGAAGAAATCGCCACCGTGAGTGCAAAAAGATTCTTTAATGTTGCTGCTAAGATGTTCAAGGGCACGGAAGTATTTTGCTAAATCTGTATCAGCTCTTTCCCTAGGAGGAGTTAAAGGAACTGGGATACAAAATACAGTGAAGATCCCTGCAGTTCATGCAGTGTTCTGGAAATCCAGATATAGTGGCTTATCTCACATTTGTGCCTAAGTTGAAAATAAGTTGCAAAAAGTAACAAGATCTCTGTCTGCATCACCATCCACTAGACAAATGTTTATCCACCTATAGAAAACTTCAGTTAAACTTTTCTGCAGAACAAATAAAACTATTACTTGATCATTAATTCGTACAATACACCAAACCTGTGCCTGGTGCAAATTTTTACAGCTGAGTTATGAAACTTGAAAGGCAGGATCCATAAAGAAAATTGTGACAGTGCCATTATTCTGCTAATAATATTGTTATTTCAATCACTCAAAATAATACTGTGGCACAAAGCACCACAGAACTGCACCACCAGACAGCAAGAATGAGCAAGCAGAAGTCTGTACAACCATATCATCAGACTCAATTACTCACTGTAGGGTAAATATTTGAAATAATATAGAGGGGATTCAGCGACATGATGCTGACATTAATGGGACCCCACACAGCTAAATCCCCCTCATACATCTACCCCCTATTTCTGATATGATAATTAAGCAATGGGTTGCATGCTCTGCTGCCTTCATTCCTGCCTACCCTGTGCACCTCAGAACAGAAGCCAAGTCCCCCCAGTAAAACCAGGCTTGGGGCACCAAAACCCAGATCTCCTGCACCCTATTGCTGCTGGAAAGGGAAAGCTGGAAACATTTACAGAGCTTCCTGAGCCCTGACGTTCTGGGCTGTGGCTGTTCTCAGCCCCATTCTCTCAGCGGCATGGATGGTGCTGGTTCCCATGGTTTGTGAGGCTTCCAGGCTCTCAGTGACACTTGAGCTCATGGAAACTTTATAATTATGCAATGGAGCATTAAACAGGACTTTCACCAAAAATCCAGCACATAATGTTCTGATTTTCCTTATTTTATGCAGCTAACCCTCCACCAACATTACCACCTGGAACCTCCTATTCAAACGTTTATAGGTTTATGTGCCAGATTTATAGGTATTTGTAGGGTTTATAAAATTTCAGCCACTGCCTTTTTAGAACAGAAGAGTAAAATATTATGAACACTTTGGTAACAGTGAAGATGAACCAAAGATGAAGAATTTGGCTCAAATTTCCCGGACTTACAAAGATGTATTTTGCTTCAATTTTACTTCTGTTCTATGTTCTGTGCATTCTGGAGGGTATCAAGCCTTCATAGAACAGCTAGAAATAATTCTGTATTTTAAAATGCTCAAATCTATTTCTTTTGAAAAAGGATTTATTAATGTTATTAGACTCCATTTTAGCTTCAGAACAGTGTATAGGCCATAAAAGTCTCCCTATGTTAATACAGAGGTGCCATAAGCCTAGAAAGTAAAAGGAACATAGGCATTCTTCAAGCATTCACTAGGCATGAAATAACTTTGTTTCCACAGCCACTAAATTAGGGGGGAAAAAAACCCACAAAAAAAAGAGCAAAAAAAAAAAAAAAAAAAAAAAAGGTAAAGAATACCAAAATGTCAAAATGTAACAGTAATCACCACCACCAGTAATCAGTGATAATCCTCAGGAGCTCAAGTTCTGCTGAAACTAAGTAGAGGATTGCCTTCTAAAACTGCTTTGGTATCTCTGCGAGGTGACTCACACAAGTCAGAAAGTACATGGGATAACAGGTCTAATAGTTTAAAATGGTTTGGGAGGGAAATATTTTTCCTGAACTGTGTGATAATGCTATTAGCTCCAGTAACTCGAGCCTCAGGGTGATCCCACACCAAAGCAGACAGACAATATCTGAGCAGCAGAGTGTCTGACCCCAAGAGATTTGTAGACACAGACAGACCCAGACAAGACCAAAAAAAAATCTGAGATCAAAGAGGGGTAGAGAAGCTACAAGCTTGTCCTGCTTGCATAACTTGACATTAATACATAATATTTATTCATCACTAGGTACAAATCTGAATGATTCTGAGTAAGCTTAGCAGCAAGAGATTACTTGTCATTTAGCTATGTATCTGACTCAAAAGGATTATTTTAATACTGATATCAATATTTCTAGGTTTGCACAGGCTGAGTGTTTGCCGTGCTGTGACTGGAACTGGGGACTACAGAGTGTTTCTTGCTCTCCTAATGCCAGTCCTGTGGCTTGTTCCTGTCAAAGAGAAACCTCACTGCAAATCCTTGCTGTGATTGCAATGTGAGCTACTGTTATGAAAGCACGAGGGGAGAAGAGTACTTCTGTGCACTACTTGGAATCCAAATCGAGATCTGTTCAGTCAGAATTATTCCACTGGTAAACAGGGTTTTTTCCATTAGTTTTTATGGCCTGAACATAGGAAATTATTTAGATAAGATGCACACAACTAGGGACTGTCACCCGATTATAGAAACGAGTTATGATACAAAAACCATGGGGTAAAGTGAGAAACAGAAAATGTAAGCATTCTACCTGGAGCAGAAAACACCAAAGCAACACTCACTGCATGCTATAAAAGATAATAATTTCTGTACCTCTTAGAAGATATGTAAACAATACAATAAATACCAGTGATCAGCAGGGACAATATCAGTAAGAAAATAACCAACCTAGAAAACAATCAAAGGCAGAAAAAAATCCAATTCTTAAAACCAGAAAAGACAAATATTTGTGAAATAAAGGTATAATAAATATCCAGGTAGCAAAGAGAACCTATTAAGTGCTGTCATATATACACATATTTCTCTCAAGATTTTTCTTCATGTTGACTGCTTTATTGCTTATGCAGCTTTCAGCTATAGATATTATGTCAATGCATTTAGCAGACAGGAAATGCATTAAAAATAAATAAAGAAAACATCTGTAAAAGTAACTAATGAATGCCAGCAGGTCTGTAAATGTCACTGAATTTCTACTTTTTAGAAAACCCATGCACCACAGCCAATAGATGAAATGCCTATGTGCTACTGAAATACATTAACAAATATTTTGATTTCTTATTATCATGATGTCCAAAGTCATTTTGTGTTCAAGGGCTGTGACTCTTTATCAAAGACCTCTACTGGTAATTTGGTGGGAAATCATCTATGTTTTAGTTTTGACAAAGCATTAATTTTTACATTCAAGTAAAGGTCAACTACCATAGCCAGATGCAGCTGCAATGAAAATGTGTTCTGCTGAACAATGAAATGGTTCTTTCAATATTCTGTGTCAAATGCCTCTTTAAATGAGCAATATTAAAACTGTACCAAAAAAAAAAAGCAGCCACTAATTGTCCAACTGTCAGGTATGACAAAAAATTAGTGAGATGTGAATGCAGGACTTAACCAGGAAAACAGCCCCAAAAAGAAAACACTTGAAAAGTCTGATTTGTAATGAAGGTTGGGATAGCTTAAAAATAGCAATGACTCCTATGGGTAGCATTTTATAGGTTTATGAACCATATTAATAGGTTTTTATAGGGTTTATAGAATTTCAGCCACTGCCTTTTTAGAACAGAAGAGTAAAATATTATGAACAGTTTGGTAACAGTGAAGATCTGGGAGAAATCTGAGCTTAAAATACCAGAATAGTGTCAGTGTCCTGGAAGTAAAGAGTCTGCTCTAATTTTTCTGTACCTTTGGTGACCTCTTCATGAACTACCCTTACATAATCAGTTTGATGTGATACTAAGAACTGGGAGAAAACTATTTATGAACATGATTTAAATTCAGTAATATTAGGATCTCATTTTCCAGCTGTAAGTGAAAACACATTCTGGGCACTTAAAAAACGTTTAAAAAGTTATGGTCTATGTCACTGAGTGCTATGCATAATTGACAAATGTGTGGCTTATAATTGCCAAGCTCATAGTCGCTTTTAACAAAGTCATACTTAAGTATTTCCACAAGGAAATGAAAAATTATGTTAAAATTTGAACTGTTGCTAAAAAGACTAAAGAATGTCATGCTATGGTGTTTTTCTTCAGGAATAAACCTACCAAATTTTTACAGATTTGCTGTTAGAAATGTCTGTCTCCCTGTTGTCCTTGATGCCTTATTACAGTTTATGACTCAGTTCAATTTGAAGGCTAGCCTAAAAGACAGAGATTTGGATCCAAGCAGCCTTCACATCATTAGAGTCTGGGAGCTGTGCAGACCCAGATTCTGAATGAAAACTCTGCTCAGAGGCCGCCAACCAAGATCAGGATTTCACCCGTGTTTGCATTTCTATAAAGCCAGAAGGGTTTGGCTGAAATTGCAGACTTTCCCTAGCCAGCATTTTTAACCTTCAGTGTCTCAAGAAATCTACAGCTAGACAGGAAACAGAGTTATTTTTGAGTTTGTTCTAGCTCCCTGTAAGAACCAAGGGTTAGTTCACAAATTTTCCACTGACAGGATTTAAAAAAAACCCTCTAATAACCCAGAGAATGTTGAAATCTTTCAAACCCATAATGTTTCATTTTTGCTATGTTAGCGTGTAGTGACAAACCAGAATAGATACAAATGAGAAATTCAAAATAACTCATTTCAGCATTTTCCAAAAGAAAATTGCCTTAGAAGAAGAAGAAGCACAGCTCCATAAAACTTTTACCTTTCAGTAAACTAATGCTTTTGTTGCATTTCTTTAGAATTGCAATTCTTGTTTTCTTTAAAATTGCACTTCTTATTTTTCTCAAGAAGAATGAAGGCAAAATAAGCAGCTTCAAAAAAGGAAGTACAATCAAAGTTCTTTTGAAGGAACTACTCGAGATGCTCAAATGTGAGTGTTCTGAAGCACAATGGTAAAAAGAAAGCTTTTTTAAGTGAAGATGAGAAGAATGGAATGAACCACATCCAAGTTCAGTCATCAGAAGCGCAGATTCTAAAATCTGATCTGGTCCTCCTGGGCCCCTGGCATAGACCATCAGTCAAGAGGAAAACACAGAGTTCTCTGACTTTTGATATGTATCTTAGGATGAAATTGGTCACACCAGGAAGGGGACATTTTCTCTTCCATACAGGGAGACAGAACCTGGTCCCAGTTCAGCTGCAGACTGCTGTGGAGATTTCATGTCAGAAAACTCTGACCCATGGGGTATAGACCACAAGGAAAAAAAAAAAAAAAAAAAAAAAAAAAAGAGGCAGGTATGGCTGTCCTACCTGTAAAGCATGGATCTAAAGTTGGCAATTAAAAAAAAGAAAGGTACGTGTCATCCACACATGGAAATGCCCAGTTTATCTGAGGTTGTTGCCTCAACACAGCAGCTGGAATGAAAAAATTCTTTCAGACAAGTTTGCCTTCTCTCTTGCTTATTTCTTTCTCCTGAAGGACAACATAAGATGCAGCTTTGCAATTTAATTAAATGTGACATGTGTTGCTATAAGCCACATACTTGCAAGTACAGAATTTATGCCAAGTATGAGCAATCCTGGAGTAATTATGGTTTATGTTTTACAGAGGGCATGTCACTCAGCAGACAAGTTTCATGAAAGGACTGAGAAAAAGAAATGCCAAAAAAAGAAAAGGAAATTATGGGCCAGAGGGTTTAAAGCTCCCAGATGAATAAAGTGAAACTGGAAAGTCTCTTAATGACAGAGGAGCAGATATGACAATAATGATAATAAAAAACTAGAGGTTAGAGTTTAAGGTCAGACTGCCAAACCAGACACTGTGCTCAGGCTGCTGAGAGGCAATTACTCCAAGACTTGCCAGGAGAAGTTCTTTTTCCAAAGATCTGCTCCAGGGCCCTTGGGGTGTAATTCCCTTTCAATGCTACAAGCTGGATATGAAAGCCAATTTCAGGAGGTGCAGAAAGAGAAGCAGTGTCTGCCAGGGGGATACCTGGATGTGTTCATAGGTAGAGTGTCTGAAAAACCCTTTCATGTTCTGGTGCATAACATCAGTGGCCAAAGCCAGTGAGAGACTGTGGCAATCAAGAAAATACAGATATTTTGGTACTTAATACAATATTCAAAAACACTTAAATACAAAATACAATTTTTTTTGGTCACAAAACAGATATTCAGTTCAGACTAGTTTATAAACTGCTTAATAAATTACTGTGATTACAATTGCACAGGCATTTAAGTATCATGACACTGTACAATACTCCAACATCAATAAAAATATTATAAACTATTTTAAATCTTCTTGTTTCTATGTGGCATTCAGCTATGCAGGTAGTGACATTGCTACACTGAAATACTTGGGGAGGAGATTAATTACATTGAGACAGTAAAAATTGCAAAAACATTGTGTGAAGGAGCTGAAAATATTTGAATGCAGTAAATTGCGCTCAGGGGCTAAATCCTAGGCCTCTAAATAATTTAAGTATATTTGACAATTGTTTGTTTTCACCTAAACACCTCAGGTGAAAAAGATGTGCTCTCAGACACAGAATCAATCCAGCAGTCTCACAGAAAGGAATCAAAGCAATACATAACAACATGCAAAAAAGCCCCACCAAGCA
This sequence comes from Melospiza melodia melodia, assembly GCF_035770615.1. Classification (NCBI taxonomy): domain Eukaryota; kingdom Metazoa; phylum Chordata; class Aves; order Passeriformes; family Passerellidae; genus Melospiza; species Melospiza melodia. Next base: position 135,060,707 of record NC_086195.1, read on the forward strand.
TAAAAAACCCACCAGAGTACAAAATTGCAGGTGGAGCCCAGGTGCCTCCATTAACTGCATTAAACTAACCTGTGAGGGAACTTGTTTTCTGCTCTCCAGTTTGTGCATGGCACTTACTTACATGGTTTTTATTCTCCTAGATTCCTGGGGGCTTCCATAATCTCAGAGTTCTCCACTTTTGTCTTTTGGACCATGCTCCTGAGAGGTGTTTTTTCAGCTTTACTTTTGGAAGACTCACTTTTCTCCCTTCTCATATCCTCATTTTCACTTACATTTGTTCTCTGAGCTATCTCAGAAGTTCAGATGGTCCCAGCTGTCATCTTTGCAAACAGATTAAAATACCTCTAGTTTATAATTTATGGTGAAACTTTCCACTTTGGATCCATCTCCAAAACATCAGTCACTTCAGGAATGAAGTTCATTATTTTCTATCCATCCATTTAATAGTTTGAATAGTGAAACCAAGTTGACCACCGTAGGTTATCTTGAGATATTGGTACTCTGCCATTTCTCCAAAACCTCTTAGATAATTGTTCAGTTTTCTCTATCTTCAGACTGAAGTTTAGATGGAAAAGCCTGAGTTAAGTATTAACCTTAATGCCTGGCTCTGAGAGTGAATGTGATAACCACTTCAGCCAGTTTCAGATGTCAGGGGAAAAGTTGCATCCTGTACTTTCACAACTTTCCTGATGAGTCCAGCCATCAACAGATTGCTACTGAAGAGTGAGTTTTCACTGAAATTTTATACCAATTACACTGAAACCAAAGTGAAATTATCCTGGATTTTTCACACATAAACATGTCAAAGAGCTGGTTTTTTTCATTTGTTTATAACAGCTCCTACTAAAACGTTGCACCATGCTATGGGTGAAAGTCACACTACTACAATCCCTCTGTTTATAAGGAACAGATCTGATTATAGAGTGCAGATACTTGTAATTTTCTATAATTCCCCTGCAGCATCAGCTCCACAAACAACTAGATTTGGGCAAAGCATCCCATTTGTGTTTTCATATGTGCTGAGACAATGACATCTGCATTTCTCTCTTTCGACTGAAAATATATTTTATTGGCTATCTCAGGTTTGCATTTATTTTGCTTTGTTTTTATTGGCATCATCTCACTGGGAGCTTCTAGAATTTTCAGTGATCAACAAATACAAGCCAGGCTTTTTTCTTCCTCACTGTTGTTTACAACTGATGAATTTCCAGCATATAATGGACATCTGTGTTAATCCCTAAGAGCATGACTTTGCATAGTGAACTGGTTAATATCATGCTTTTTTGATACTCAAGGTGACCCACTGCTCCTCCACAACAACGGCTCACAACTCCTGTGATCAGCACATTTCATTATCAGGCTGCTGCTTTTGAGATAAGTACTTTAATGAAAATATTAAATAAGACTGTCCCAAAATTGATCCTCGAGGGGCTCCATGACAGTCTCAGAATATCATTAGGCCTTACATTTTAATACTAATTATATTGTAGCATTTGCATCAGGGCAGCAATGCTCCTGCAGCACAGCTCCCACATGGGACATCTGGGATATCATGACACAGAGCCCCTCTCCAGGGCATCCAACCACCTCAACTGGCCAGACAAATGCAGGCAGGCTGGAAGCAACATTCTACTGCTTTGACAGGCCAGGATTTGTTATGCTTTAGCATATTGAATGAAAATTATTCAATAATAAAGAATTGTTCAAAATTTCGATTTCTGCCGCTTGCAGACTAAGAGAGCAGGAAAATATCCAGCCATATCTTACTGAACTGCAAGAATGATGATCTAAAGTTCATAGAAAATTGAAGTTTCTAAGAAGCTGATTAGAAAAGAGAAAGTGACAAGGATACTTTGCTGACCATTATACTTGAAGAAATATTGAGAGTAATTCTTGTACGTTCTTCACAAATCTGTCACACAAGGCTTCTCTGAATGAGATTCCTAACTAATTCTAATTCCCAATAAAAATAGTTTTCAACATTAGTTTCAGTATTTCTGGGGAAAAAAAAAAAACAGCATGCTATCTTTCAGCAACACAAAATTGGTTTGATGACAATAATCAGAAATCCATGTAGAACTGTTTTCTTCTGACTGCTGAAGTATAGCAACCAGCATACACTTAAAGGAAAGTTCCATTTATATTTTTCATCTCAGTTTTTATCTTTTCTATAAATTGATGGTAACATAGAAATTAATTTATTTTTAAAATGTATTAATTGCATCATATGCTTTGTTAAGAACTTTGTCAGTGTATCACTGACAGCAGCAAAATTTCCCCATTGTTAGCTGGACTTACATCTGCCATAGTCTGCTGTCAACAAGAAGTATAAAGCAACTGGAATTAGTACATATGTGTTTTCCTGGCACTTGGAATCTGCATTTCCCCAGTGTGGGCATGATGTCAAAACATAGTGACAGTGTGCATGCATCCAAGAAAGCAAGCCTACAAGCAGTGAGCATGGAACAAAAACGAGAATTCACATAATTTATTTTTTTTTCTTTCTCGTGCAGATCTATTGCACTTCAGTAGAACTGGTTAACTGACTCAATAAAAGCCCTCCAAAAGTTATTGAGAAAACAGCCTGACTGATTGCAAAGCAAAACTGACAGAAGTGCTCCTACTATTATGGCTTATACAGAAACGTTCATATTCAGAGTGCTTGACAGGCATTAAATTAATCCCACTGTATCATAATTCTAATTGCCACAGGGATTCGGGCTGTTCTGAGGCTATCTGCTGCAGAAGTTAAGTGTCTGTAGCACCCTCCTAATGCAGGAAATACAGTTAAGCTCATTTGTTATTTCAGTGAGAATATTCCTCCAAGATTCTTTTCCTACCCACATTTTAAAATGGGGCTCAGAGGTGCTCGTTGGTATCTTGTCAGCACAGCCTTTTTAATCTGTTAGCTCTGTAAAAAATGGATGTGGTTGTAATGTCTCATTTGAGGATTTTGTCATCGTTACTGTGGTAGCCAAAATGGCAAACTCACCAGGTACTTGGTTTTGATGTAACTCCTGAGCTTTCATATACAACAAAGTAGGAACAGAATGGTCTCTACTTGTTCTCCTTCCAGGGAAAAAAATCCACCAAAAAATCCACCAAAACAAACATGTAAGCCCGGTTTTACCCCCTTCTTCACCTCCCTTGTTTAAATTCTAGATTTAGTACATGCAGCATTTCTGACCAACTCCTTTCCAAGCTCTTGCACACCCAATCAGCGCAAGGCAGGAAGATCAAATGTTTTTGGGTTTGACAACCTGATTTTTTTCATGGTCCAAGGCTAATATTCTGGAAAAAAGTTTCTTCAGCCCCTGTCACCTAAAGTTGAGCTTCACGTTGCAGCCCCACCTAACCTCCTCCTCAGAGCACAGTGGGCATAGACCTGTGACAGCCAGAGAACTACAAATGTACATGTGGATGGAAGTAAGAACTGTACCAGGTGTTGCATTCCCAGAGCATCTGTACTTGTGGCATTTACTCATGTGGAGAAGAGGAAAATACTGCTGTCATTCAGAAACTGAACATCAGCTCTCTGCTAGCCTTTGGGATTTTGGGAAATTCTCAGAAGAGATACAAAGGCAGGATAGGCTGTCTGTAGTGTGTGCTCTGGATTAACTGCCTGCCTTCATTTTAGCCAGCCACAGTGAGCTCTCAAGTATTAGGTTCCCAGTGAAGATGTGGTTTTGGTTTCCTACTAGTAGGAAAGTGGAGTTTTAATGGAAAAATCAAAAATTTCCCCTGAAGAGAAGCATGTGCAAAATACTCACCAAAATCACAGAGTTGATCAACAGACAGAAAAGGTTTTAGTAAACCAGACAGTCACAGCCAGAGACTTGGGTTTTGTATGAAAAAAGGTAAAGTGCAAGTGAAGAATGTCATAATGCAAGCATAGAAGGGCAGAAAAATTCAGATTGATGAACAAATGTACAGTCTTTTCCTTTACACCTTGTGCACATAAAGCTGATGATGGTTCTTGGAAAGTCCTGCCAAAGAATTCAACCTACAGTAGCAGAAGCACGCTTTAGGAATGTGCCCCTCCCAAAGGAATCACCTAAGAATGAAATTAGCTGCAGGAACAGACAGATAAATCTATCTATGTAGCCATTTGGCACTCATAAATTGTTTCCATGGGCCTAAATGGATTTTGTTTCCTGTAAGACAGGAGTCCATTGGCACCTTGCACTGCGACACTAATTCAGGTATTAGTATCCAAGAAATACAGACTTTGGGATTATGATGGTTTGCAAATGTTAAGCTGCCTAAGCCATCAAATGCTGCCACCTTTGTGGTACCATTAACAAAGGCTATGGGACCTAACATTTTATTTCTATTTTAATTCATATTAGTGAGTAATCAGTGGGGTAAAGACTTGGCATGCTGCTGACAACTTTGTGGTCAGCTTCACTTTTTTCAGGCTTTTACTAGGTATGAGGAGCTGCATTGCTCTGTACTCAGCTCAGTAGAATGCAATTTCTTGTACAAACATAATTTTCAGGAATATAATGATATCTTTGATACTGTGACAATTAACAGAGCAGAAATAAAGGTTCTTGGCCATTATTTTCATGCCATCCAAACAGGAATTAGAAGATAGAGATCAGAAATATCCTATTAGTTACCATTTGCTGAAAGAAGGGGTGGAGGGTTTTTCTTTTAATTTTTTTTATTTATTTTGCTTTTGTCCTTCTACGGATCAAAGCCCATAAAGGCTCCTTCACTATTATCCCTTGCTGCTGACTTTGAACCACAGCAGTGCTTTAGGCCTGGTGGGAAGCCACAGAATAGAAGTCGATACTAAGTAGTTTTATTCTACATTTCCTGATGCTGCTTTTGCTAAAAATATCTCAGGCTTGAAAAAAAAAAAAATCAATAAGCACCACTTTTATCCTCATGGCTTTGATTGTCATGCTCCAAGAAAAATCTGAAAAGCAATTGGCTCCACTTTATGGCAGATACAGAGAATAGAACTGAGCAGGTCTCATCCTCATCATCTCATTCCACAAGGTGAAAACCATGGTGAATTAAAAACTCATTTTTTTCTTCTAGTAGCTTAAAATGAGGCCATTTGGTGTATATTGAGCAAGGACTCCAAACAAAATAAGCATCCAGCAAGGATTTCACTCTTCTTCCAGTGTTGATGGTTGTTCTCTGCCATTCCATAAACAGGTAATTCACTTCCAGAACAGTTTAATTCAAGATTATTTTTGCCATTAGTGTCAATGAGACTTGGGTTCCTTGGTGCCTCTATTTTTTTTATTTTTTTTTTTTTTGCTTTTTATATCCCTTGATTCATCTTCTCCAGCTTGCTTCCCTGCTTTGTAGCTTTCATGGAGACTGGATTGCAGTTTCATCAATTTCTCTTTCTCTTCTGAATAGGATGGAATTTTTTCGCATCCTCAACACGGACAGTAAATGTATAAATATCCTCATTTCCATGGTGTCATCTCAAAATGTTTCAATGTTTCTGTGATCCAGAATTCAGTGGCTTGGTAAAAAAAAAGGAGCTGTTTAAAAAACAATAATCCTAATCCTCAAATATTTCACTGCCACAGACAACTCTGGCTTTTATGAAGAACATATTTCTAGGCAAAAGGAAAATCATCATAGACAAGGGAGAAAAGAACTCTGAAGAAAATCAAATATGGGTAAACAGTTCACATTGAGATGGATAGTTGTTCCCAATTTTAAAGATTCATTTTCACTCAGTCCAATATAAAATGACACTGTTGAAGGATATGTTCAGTGAGGATGATGTCCATGGCAACACGGGGTGCTACTCATGTGCAACCTCAAGGTAAACCTCAAACACCCATAAACAAGTTTGCCTTTCATCTGAGTTTTTGGAACAGACTCTCATTTCCCAACCTTAATCTCAGCAAATACAAAATTCCATACACATGAACAGCTGCATTTTCAAATACCAGAATCTTCCTTTGTATACACTAAACATATTACAATATACATAAGTAGCAACATTTTACTTTGCAAAGAATTTTCATCTGTAACATCAGCAAAAACAAGGTATAAAATAATTTTCTCCACCTTCAAGTAGATCCTTTAATTAATTTGTAAACTTCACTTAGGGATAAAGCATATTTAATTTTTAATAGAAGGTTCTGTTGCTGACAGAAAATCTTTTAGGAGCTATGAATACAGAGGTGGAATGTTGGCTTTCAGAAAAGCATATTGCACAACAGATGCTATGTTGGACAGATCCTCCAGTTTTCCCATGGAAGCTCTTTCTCCCTTAAGTTTACTGAAGGAAGATAATAGATTAAAGAAAAATAAAGTAGAGAATGTTAGAAGCAAAACATTGTGTAAAATTTACATGCTAACTAAAACTATAAATTAACCAGGTCGTTATTTTAACAAAAAATTGGTTCTGGAATACAAGTGAGGTGGTAGATACTTTATATTTACAAGAGTTGAAGCAAAACTAATTGCTTAGGTTTCATGATCAGTTGCAGCTAACCTACTCCTGTACAATTTTTCCAAATACAGATCTAGGGCATATTTCCATTACCCTAAAATAAATGCAGTTTGTCATTTATAAATCAGAGTAATTACTCATTGGAAAATAAACTCATTGGATAAAAAATGCTAAAATATATGCAAGATATTTTATAAAATTTTAAAATATCTTTAAACCTCTTTCATAGTATATTAGCAAGTATTTCTTCAAGTAAAAAATTAAAAAGGAAATCATACATGGTTTCACAGGAAACACTACAGGAGAAAAATAAAATATCTACATCCATTATATTAACTCAGCACACAAAAGTACTGTAGAGTACTTGCTTTTTCAGGTATACAGCATAATCAAAGCCCCTGAACACTACTTTGGTTGTGTTGGCTTTCCAATCACTTCACAATTCTTTAGGAAATGCAGCTTTGTGTAAATTACCTCATTTTACTGTACCTCAATGGCAAAGACTAAAGCAGGACTACTTGACTAACAGGAGTAATAATTTCAAGATCAACCTTGTACTTATTTTCTCTTAGTGAAATTGGTTTTGGCAAGACCAGAGTGCACCAAGAACCAAGTGTGGGTGCAGGAACCCTTGACAACTCTGTGACACTCAGTGACAACTGCTCAAGACACTGACAGACACAGGTGAATGCAACCACAAAACAATCCAAAAAACCTCTTAGGGAACACCATCAACCATCAACACATTTATAACAACTTCTTAAAAAGCCTCATAGGGCAACATTTCCCACTGACTGCTGGCTGAGGTCACAAATTCAGCTGGAGCCTGACTTCCAGTGAAGCCCCACAGATGGACATGGATATCGCTGGGATATCCATGACAAACTGGGTTTTCAATTTGTCACTGTCCCAGCAGGGAATAAGTAAGTACCTGTTATTTTGGGCATGCAGCACCAGTGCTTCTGGGCAGAAACACCTTAGAGAGGTCTGCACACCACAGCTGCAGCTAGATCCCAGGTTTGAGATGCTACACAACACCTCTGGAGCGGGTTAAGCTTTTGTGCCAATGGGCTGACACACTCAAAGGGACACTTTGAGCTCCACCTGGTTCCTCACAGCCTGCTGTGGGAATGGCTTCACCCCAAACCCAAAGGCTGTTTCTGGTGCCAGCAAAACCTGTCAGCTGTGCCTGTGAAACCTCTCCTGCCTCCTCCAAAGGAAAGGTGCAGTCAGATGGATATCTCCTGTGGCACCTTGTGACAGTGGTCACAGCAGTTCTTGGATGAGGGAAGAGACGAAAATGTTGACTCCATGTTCAGAAGGCTTGATTTATTATTTTATTTTATATATATATATAATGTTATAGCTATACTAAAAGGAAATAGAAGGAAAAAGTTCATCTCAGGAGGCTAGCTAAGCTAAGAATAGACTAGACTAGAAAGGAATGATAACAAAAGGTAGCTCTCTTGGACTCTGTCCGAGATAGCTTGGCCTTGATTGGCCATTAATTATAAACATCCAAGATGGGCCAATCAAAAATCCACCTGATGCATTCCACAGCAGCAGATAACCATTGTTTACATTTTGTTCCTGAGGCCTCAGCTTCTCAGAAGGGAAAAAAATCCTAAGAAAGGATTTTCACAAAAAGATGTCTATGACAGCACATCCCAGGCTGCCTGTGGGCTCCTGCCTGGAGAATGCTGGCTTTAACATGCTGACTTGAGGCACCAGGACTGAAGACATCCCAAAAAAATCAACACAGAAAGGCTAAATATTTAACTTAATCCTAATTTTTATATTCACTTCAACACTGCAGTTATGAAAAAAAAAAAAAAACTGTACCTGAGAGTTGTGCCTAGCAGTATTCCGTGGCTAGACAGCAGAGAAGTGTGTCAGCCAAAATCAGTGATTTTTAACTGGGAGCAAGGGCAGAGGATAAGGAAAGGGTGATCAGTGTGATTACAGGCTTATGAAAATACAAGAGGGGAAAAGGGGCCATCACCTACTCCACCATGACCCACAGCAGGGCTCTGCCAACTACAGAACAGTCACAGCACAGGACAGCAAGCACGAAAAGGAAACCTGAATTTGTGCAGGTCCCAACAAACATCCTAAACACTCATCCTCTTCACTTACTTGGATCTCACCTCCTTTGTAGCCAATGTGTCTCACCCCTGAGGTGAATGCTTTGTTGGTACACATTTTCTTCATCAGCTCTCTCTGGAAATTGGCAGGCTGAGAGAAGTTTTCATTATTACAGTCCATGAAGCACCCAGAAATCAGATCTTTAAGGCAATCAGCTGTAATTATGTAAAATCCTAGGCTGCATTCAGCTCTCCCCATTTGCTCATGCTACTGTAGCTGTATGATTTCAGTGGAACAGATCCTGGCTCTTGCCAATAGAAATAAGATTAGAGTTACCCCTAAAATTATGCTTCAGGGAACATAAGAAACTACACAGAAAAGATAATGTATTTGAGAACATTTTTAATAAATAATGTGACAAAAATTACTTTTCTGATTATTGGATCCTCAGTATGCAAAATTATGGCTAAAATATGAGGTTTCTTACATGAACATAATGAAAACATTAATCACATGGATTTTTCCTTTAGTACTGCACACCCTTTCTATGGAACCTTTCTTTAAAAATTAGCTAAATGAAAAATTTCAGTCCTCGGTAAACACCAAAACACTTTTTTTTTCCTTTTTTTTTTCCATTGGGGCTAGTCCTGATAGCTGTCAATAAACAAACACACATTTTTCCATTAGCACCAATGACAAAGAAATTTTATAATTACAAAAAAGATCAGAAAATCTACAGACAGAGGACATCATTTGGCAAATTCAATGCAACTAATGCCTCTATTTCAGCTTTATGATAATCCAATGTTGAAAGAGGCCACAGAAAAACTGGTAATTTTCTGTAAGTCCAGGAAAAGTGAGAAGTGTTTTGATTATGGCCCACATTAACATTTGTTACTTTACCATCTGTCATCATTCAAATATTCCAAATACAAACATAGAGCATTAACAAAAAGATGAAAAATATCCCAAACAAATGCTTAACATTTTCAATAAGACAAAAAAAAAGGTTAATAGTTACAATGGTTTACAAACAAAGTTTAGTGATTGTGCTTTTAAAACCAAAAAAAAAAAAAAAAAGATAAGCAGTGCATTACAAAAAATCATTGCCAAGATCAAACAAAACTTCTTTAAGTGGCACTTCTTCTTTAAGGTGAATTGACACAAGTAGAGGTCTGAGATTTGGGCCAGTAGCAGTTGATGATATTACCTAATTGTTACTAAAAATGTCCATTGGTTTTTTTTTCATAAGCAGTGTTGAAGCTGAAAATTGGAAAAAAGTTTTAGATAAACTTGCTCATGCTATGATTAGGCAAATAGCAATCACATTGGCTTACCTCCTGCCTATCCCAAAGGACATTTTTAATAAGAATGTATTTAATGATGAAAATGGAAAGACAAATCAAAGTACCACAGGGGTTTAAAATGAGTACATATTTACAATAAGAGCCATCTCGTCCCAAATTAATTTTACTTTCATTTGTCAAACTGTATCATCTGCAAAAGGTTAGCAAGAGACTGGCAGACCACAAGACACACAGAGTGTGTTAACCTGCAAGATGGCCTTTGCAGCGGCTGCAGACCGCAGAGGAGCCCCGAGAAGCAGAGGCTGCTGTGCACCGCTCCCCTGCGCAGCCCTTCGGTCACCGCCGTGTCCCTCGCGGGGTCACCTCTGGCTCACTGCAGAGCTGGCAGCGCACTCAGCACCGCCGGGCTGGGGAGAAACACGGGAATCCCAGGCGCTGGAATTCCCTCCTGGCCCAATCCTGGAGCAGCAGCTGGCCCAAGCGCCTCGAGAGCAGCTCCCCTGCCTGCTGGGGCAGCCAAGGCGACGCGCTCGGCGTTGCGGAGTAGGCGAGGGCCGTTCCTAGGGAGGAGGGTTTACAAAGGAGGAGTAAAATAAAAACTAGCATTCTGATGGCATGAGGAAAAAGGAAAAATTGTACACTCTGATTGCACTGAACATTATTTCTGGCGTCAAACATCATCAGACTTGAGGCATCTTAAGTGATTTATTTTTTTTCTGATTAGATTTTAAAAGCCTGTTACAGTACATGTCACTGTCTTCAGCTTTCTGTTTCCTGTATTAAAAAAAGAGGATATGAATTAATACATGTTAACCTTTATAATTTAAAATTTATTTTACATATTTCTTAGAGATTTTCTACCTTTAAATGATAATTACTACTTTAAATTATGCACAGCAGTGTGACTGTGTGTTGGTTACCCTTTCTACAATCTGTATATAAAATTAAATCAATATCATTAGGCAGAAAAAGTAAAGAAAAAAAATTGTATCTAAGTATCTAATAAAAAAATTGTATCTTAGTATTTACAGAATTATAAACTGTCAAAAGACGTGAAAGGCAATGCCATGGTGTTCTTAGATGCTCTAGTTCTTTATTTTCAGTTTTGAAAGAATCTGGGTAGTGCAAAGTGCACTTCAAACTATTGTATTTCTGCAAGTCCTGTTCCATAAGTTTTACTGTGGTGACACATTATACTATATATGATTTGTTTTCTATGTTTTGACACATTCCAAATTTGTTTACTTGTATTGGGCATAACATTAATGGACACATAAATGCACTAATTTTCCTGAACAGAAATGTTTCTGGTTCAAAAGTGTTTTTTTCTGGCAGCTGTCTAAAAAAACCAAACCAGCTTTATTGCAGTCATCTTCAGTATTGCAAATGCAGTTACCTCCATCTCTTCTTCCTCTTCCTCTTCTCCTTGTTCATAGGCTCCCAGTACTTGCATTTCTGCAACATTCCTTCGGGCTAGATTTGCTTGATCTGCCCTCTGTCTGCCTCCTGACCCTCTTGACGACATGGAGCTGGAGGAGCTGGGATCTCTGGGATTATTTGATGTTGGAAACGTTGGTCTAGAATATGGCAGGATGTCCTCTGTATAATGAAATGTTTAACGTTGTTATGTTTACTAGCCCAGAGACACTGTGAACCTAAAATTTCTGCATGCAGTTGATTTACTTTTTATGATTCTCAGGAGGTTTTAAGTGATGCCTGACAAGAACATGAAATATGCTGCTTCCATAGCAGCACTATAGAAGCTTTCTCAGGGAAATTTATAGTCTTTACATGGTAACGTTCGCTGCAGAAAAACTAATTCATGATTAGTGTCCATTTCATTTCCATTTAGGATACCTGGTCTATGTTCTACAGGAAAATGAAAAAAAAAAAAAAAACCTCAGCCCCTGTAGTATATATTTGATATGACAGAGTAGGAGGAAATGAGAATACAAGTATGATACAGGGAACTCACTCCATGTAAATACTGGACCCTGCATTTCTCAGGCTGAATTTGAGACACAATCAGGGGCCATGCTTAAATATTTCACCACCATCCTCTATGTAGCATTCTAATAACTTTTCTCTACAGCAATCCACTGTAATCAAACTTTTATTTACACGCCCACTTAACCAACTTAATATCCAAAAACCCCTGATGTTATCCCTAAATACCTGTAGGTAGAAAGAACCAGATATTTGTATCAATATCAGGACCAGGCATTTGTATCAATCTGTGCTCTTGGTGAACTCCTGGCATGTTCCCTTAATTAGTAAACTTAGCACTTTTCATATATAAGAGATTTCTTTGATCAGGTCTGGCTCATATAATGCTGTGTGGGTTAGTATTTATAATTAATCCACAACTACTAGGGCTTTCTTACTTACTCTTGAAACAGGACCAGGTATCATTCTGGTTTGTCCTCTGGTTTGTCCCTTTGTCCTCTACAAATTGGCAAAATGGGCCAAGCGTCCTTTTGTCCTCTACAAATTGACCAATGTCTTTTTGTCCTCTACAAATTGGCAAATTTCCTTTTGGTTTGTCCCTTTGTCCTCTACAAATTGGCAAAATGGGCCAAGTGTCCTTTTGTCCTCTAAAAATTGGCCAAGTGCATATCCTTTGGTTGGACAGTTAAGTTTCTGACTTACAGATCTACTGACTTCACTCAGTCTCCTTATAAACCAGATTATAATTAAATACATCAAATATAAGTAGACTACAAGTGTATGGTAGGAGCAGGGATACTGATCCTTACAACTCTTGAGGAATATTTCTTTTTTGTTTTCTCAGCATTGCCTTTAATACATGATGGGTCTAAGGGCAGCAAAATAAAAAAGGAATGATATGTAAGCTTGTAGTAAGCTCGTCTTGCCCGAAGAAGATCCTCCAGGGTGCCCCATATCAACACCACAGTTATGATAAACAGTGGCACCTCAGCAGCTCTAATTCCCCACCGCCAGCCTGCAGAGCTCCCAGTGCCCAACTCCCAGCCCTCCAGCCCGCCCCGGGCAGGCAGAACCACCTTGGAGAAGATGACTTTTTGCTGGTGCGCCGTCGCGTTTTGGTGCTTTGCCGGCTCGCGCTTTGCCGTCTCCCGGCGGCTCCAGGGGCTCCCGGCGCTCGGCCGAGCCCGTCCGCAGGTCGGGGTGCTGCCTGCCCTCCGCCCCGTCCCTGCCCTTGTAGCTGGCTCCCTTCCTGTCCGCCGCTCTGTCCGTCCTGCCGTCCACCGAGGCCAGCTTGGGCAGCAGCGCCGGCCGCACCTCCAGCTGCGCCTTGGACTGCGCCGTCGGGGACTTGATGGCCGGAGGGGGCACTGGGGGAGGGGGCAGATCTGGGGGGGCGAAAGAGAAATTGAGAGTAATTACAATGACATTGCACACCAGTGAAATTAAGAAATAACATTTGACTTTGAACTGAAGAAACAGACGCTCTTGTTTGCTTTCTGCCCTCCTCTCTCCACCCCCAAAAGTGTTATGTTACTGTTGAAACTGCTGATGGGTATTTTTCCAAACGCTTGAGCTTTAAAAACACAAAGGATGACCTCTCCATGCCTTTGCAAATCACAATATTTTCTTAAAAATCATTACCAAAAACTTCAGGCTCTTGGATATCAGTTATGGATAACAACAAAGTATTAAGGATAATAACATCTCCTTCCTGACATTTGTAATTGTTTCCTAAGTCCATTCAAGAATACAACAGCTTGTGCTGCAATTGCTCAAGGTCTTCAGTGAAATGAGCATTAAAGCAAACGAGCTGGGATGTAAGAACATGTATCAGATGCGTTGCTGACATATGTAAAGATAAACTATATGCATTATTAGACTCTTCCTTTAAAATAGTAGGTTAAAATAACACACATATCCTTGATGTTTGTTGTTATGTCATGACATATTAAAAAAAAAAAAAACAAAACGCACAGTCAATGAAGTAATAAGCTCTCAGAAAAAAAAAAACAAAAAAAAAGAAAAGACGACACACAAAGACTTCTGGAATTGTCTCTTTAAATTAGCACAGCTTAAGGGGTTCTAAAATTCTGAACTTTTAAAAATGCTATTTATAAAGAACACACATTATTTACTTCATTATAATTTTCTATTCCTGCATTAGGACATAAAACTAGAATATGTAAAATGTTCAGCAAGATACAACAGTGCTCTGTGGAATATTAACGTGAAGAAAAAAATACAGGAGTCAAACAAGGGAGTGGCAATACAAAAGCAGTTCACAATAAAGGTATAGGCACAATTCATATGGATTTAAGAGAACAACAGTTTAAAATAGTGAGATGAGGCTAATATTCTCAAGTGATATTGCTAGGAAAAAAACCTATCACTATTAAAAATTGAAACTTCAGCCTTTTGTAATAGTGTGCTTTCTACTTCCACAAAAATCAGGGAGCAGCTGTGTTTTTCAAACACCATCACTATATATACAGCTAATTCTGAGTCTATTCCATGAAATGTTTCAACTTAAATTTACCTACATCAGGCCAAAAATAAAGGTAGTAATCCTGAGTAAGAAAAAGTAGATATCTAATATAAACATGTAAGTTCAGATATGGCAGATGCCAGACATTTTTGAGAGGTTTTCCAGTGACACAAAGCATGAGTGACTTGATCCAGCCCTGTGGAAAGATGAAGCAATGCAGAATTCAGTGTTGTGTGCAAGCTTACTGGGAACCATCCACCACACTCACCTGATGACACATCTTGGAATTATCCTGTCTTAAACAAGACTAGAAATTTTATCAATTGGCTGGACTGGAATGATGAGGAAGAATGATGTCAAAAAGTAGGGTTCATAATGTTGGACATACTTCAGGGAAATTATATCCTGCTGCAATAACTCTACTGTCTTGGTGGAAAAAAAACCCCACAACAAACAAACAAACAAAGCAAACAAACAAATAAACCCCATCAGGGTAGCTTGTTTGTTGATTTTAGCAGTTTTGGAGAGCAGCTAAAGGTAAACAACTGACTACTGAGACTTAATTTTGAGTATCTACCTAACACTCAATATTTGCAGGTATCTTTTAAGAAAACAGACTGTCATTTACAAACCCTAAAAAGGAATAATGTAAGCTTGGATAAACTAAGTGGCTGAATCAAAATGAAGGGGAGGTTTAGACTGGATATCAGGAAAAGGTTCTTCACCACCCAGTGAGTGGCTGGGCACTGGAACAGACTCACAGGGAAGTGGTCACAGCACCAAGCCTTACAACATACTTGGCAAGAAAGCTCAGAATCATTTATGCTGCATTCCTTTGTTATCTGTAACTGCTAAACATGGTTTGGAGAGGTACCCTCTGTTCAGTACACAGCCTCAGCAGTGGAAGTCTGTAATTCCAGCCATCAGAGTAGCATTCAGACTCCCTCTTCTAAAAATGTCCAAAAATGCTCTTTGGTGGCAGGTGAGGTCCAAACCAAACTATTTTCACTGGGCTGCCCAGCTCTGTAGATGCAAATTTGAATTTCTGAATCACTAAGATCCACACCCATGGGATCTTAAGAGTTAATACCTGTTGAAGAAAGTGTTATTCTGAAGAAGTATATGTAAGTATACAACCTCTTACAAATCAGCAATCATGTGAAGTCTGCCTAAGACCTCAGTTGTGTGCAATTTGTTCCTCGAAAGCCCACTGCATAAATCCATGTCAATCCAGACTAAAGCTTATTGAGCACAAGAACTATTCTTCCAAAGCAAGGCTGAAGATGGACCCCACCCCTCACAGAACACTTACAGTAATTACTGTTAGCAATTACAGAACTTGGATTAAAAAATAAGACAAACTCCAAATTAGCCTGTGGAGATTCCAACAATTCTTTCCTTCCTGAGGAAAACTTTCTTCTCACAGTAGATCTTCCCTCAGAAGAGGACACACCGACTCAAAATGAAGATACTCAAACTCAGAAGTGTAGACTTTTGCAACCAGTGCTTTTCTTTTAACTCTGGTCAGATTTGTCCTTATCTCAACCCTGTGGGGTGCCTGCTGGGCACTAAAAAGGACTGTCATGGTTTTAAGCCCAGCTGGAGATGAAATTCCTCTCAGCCACTTGCTCAACCTTTCACCTCTCTCATCCCAGTGGAATGGGGAGGACAATCAAAATAAAAGTTGTTTGTTGAGCTAAGAATAGTTTAATAATTGAAAAGGAAAATAATACAATAATGGTAAACAATAACAATAATGATAACAATGAGGGGAAAAAAAAAGTGATGCACAATGCAATTGCTCACCACCCACTGGTCACCCAATTTGGTCACCATCCACTGGCCAATGAATGCCAGACCCCTTTTCCTGAACCCCTCTGAGTAAATCCCCAGTTTATATACTGGACACAACGTTCCATGGTGTGGAACATCCCTTGGGTCAGTTTGGGTCACCTCTCCCAGCTATGCTCCCTCCCAGTTTCTTCTGTGCACCTCCTCACTTGGCAGTGCATAAGATAAGATTAAAAAAAAAAAAAGTTGTTGACTTAGGATAAACACACCTTAATAAAAAAACATCATCAACACCATTCTTATTCTGATCCAAAACAAAGCCCTGTAACAGCTGCTGAGAAGAAATTACCTCTACCCCAGCTGAAACCAGGACAATGCAATGTCTTGTGTCTTGCATGCTCCACTCACTTTCTCTTCAATAAAGCACTGAACAGCCCTTCTCTGGAACCTGCTGATGTAAAGGGAGTGTAGATATCCAACATGAGCCTTTTCAGCCCCCCTTGGAGCCCGTGTCCAGCAGGTGTGCCATGGCTGAACAAATATGAAGGGAAGGAACATTCCTGTAGCCTGTGAAATAGAGCTCGGAACAAACTACTTTGTTCAAGAATCCTCTACAGCTACACAGGACAAGGAACAAAGTGGTGTTGAATCTTTACTATGGAAAGGGAAGATGCACTGATATAAAGTATTTCATAAACTGGCAGCAGCTCTATGGTAGGTACAGTAATAACTAAAGAAAAGTGATATTTGCTTTCAAGAACATTTTTGCAACCTGCAGGGAAACTATAAAAATCTTCATTATAACACAGTGCTTCTGACTGAGAAGAATCCTTAACAGAGGGAAAAAATCCCTTTCAGAGGTCAACACTATTACACCCCTGTGGTATTTATTTTAACAGCTCAGATCACAGAGAAAATCCAGATTCAATCTACCTCCTCGAGTACAAACTGGCACACTTCTTATTAAAAGCAAAATGGAAGCTTCCATTGTAAGGAATAAAAATAAATCACAAAGCAACATCAAACCAATGGAAAGAACTCAGAAGTATTTGTTAAAGGTCAGCTGTGCTCACATGTTTCATTCATGTCTATGTATCACTGTTATCCTGCTTCCCATGTAACTCAAACAATTAATGGATGCCATTTCATAGCTCAGGAGAAAGGTTTCTCCTACAGGAGAAACCTTCCATAGGTGTCTTTTGAAAGGGGAGAGGATAATTTTCCAAATGAGAACACATACAGGAACCAAGGCATAAGCTAAACAGTGTTGAGGAAAAATAATCTGCTAAATTAGTTTAACACTAAAGTGGAGACGCCACAAATAAGCACAAGAAGATGAATTGTAAGTAGTGACCAGTGAGGGAATTAGGCTTCATTAGGCAACTCTCTCTTTTAAACTCCATCAAGCTGCAGATTTTTTCACTCATACCCTGAAGAAAACAGCAGTTACAGATTTGATGCAATACTGAAGAAGGCCCCTGGAAGTGTTCAAGGCAAGGCTGTATGGGGCCCTGAGCAACCTGGTCTAAGGTGTCCCTGGCCATGGCAGAGTTTAGAACCACATAACCTTTGAGGTTCCTTCCAACCTAGGCCATTCTATCAATCTGCAAGATACACAGTGAATTTTTAGTCTATTTTATGTTCATGCTGGTAGGCAAAACTCAGTCTTGTTCCTGACAAAGCCTTAGCCAGCATTTTCCAGACACATCATAATCTGAGCTATTATTCATGTAGTGAAGTTGTTTTCAAGCTTTGTCTCTCAAGAAACATGGCTCACACTGTACACAATAACTGAATGGACAAATGAATACAGCAAAGCCCAGTATGATGTATGAAAACTGTTGCCTTTTTTTTTCTATGTACATTTGCATAATTATCAAAGCGATTTTCACTCCACATAACCTCCCTCAAGTAAAAAATTCTGTATTTAAAAAATATAATGGGCTCAGAAGTAAGGACCGAGAAGAGGACAAGCATCTGAAAATTATTATAATTCAGTAACAACCTGATTTTTAGCAGAGTAAGAAATGCATTCCTACTTTTTTTGTACCTTGCTAAAATTTGCTTCATACGGAGTAGATTGTTTTGTACTGCACAGGCAGAGGGAGACAAAAAGTACAAATGGTGTTGGCATGCATAAAGGCTTAACATTTCCAAGTGAAAATTCAAAGAATATTTGGCAGATGTTCAACTGCCTTTTGTGAGAAATTCAGCTGCCCTGACATCATGTCATTGGTAACACAGCTAAATAACTCAGTTACAGTCTCAGCCAGTTAGTTGCAAAACTGTTTAGTATTTTTTCCTCACTCAGAGATTTAAAGAAGAATCAGGATTTAAAATCTCATGTGAACTGTGAAAGGCATAATTTCTCCTGAAAGACCTACTGAATCAGAACAATGGCAAAGTACTTTTATCCTTTTTATCTAAATGCTTACAATTCTAGGGTTTGTAACAACTGATAAATCAATTCAAGACAGTTCAGAGGAGAGTCTCCCATATATATTTTTAGAAAAGACAAACATAGCCTTTTAAAGTTTGGTTTTCTAAATTAAATATGTAAGTAGGTCAGTCAAGGTTGAGAAGGAGGGTACATCTGCTAGTTGGTTCTTGTTATGCAAGAATGTAAACCCTCCTAAAAGGCTAGATGAAGAGCAATTAAAAATCCATACATTTTAATCCTTACCACCTACTGTGCAAAGATTTTTTAGCAACAAATATGAAGAACATTTTACTGCCTGGATGACTGTCAAGGAACAAAACAAGAGACTTGAAATCCCATCCCACATAAAGTAGCAACTGACTTGAACTATTGCTCCCAGAAAATAGAAAATTGTTACTACTTGGACTGTGCGGAGTAGATCAGAGAGCACTCTTATTTAAAAATGGGTAGTAGTAGGCCTTTTAGTGCTACATTAGTAACAAACACATCTTCAGAAAGGCCAATCTCTTTCACAGATTTGTCTGTATGATGATAGTATAAAAAGAGAATTTTGAAAGATTTATATATATTGCTGCTGATAATACTCCTGGCATTTTCAACTATTCATGAAAATCGTTAATTTACTTATATATTTTTCCTGTCAACCAATAATTTAAATTCTTCATTACATTTGAATTTCATAGAACTACTAGCAAGTACTAATTCAGGTAATTTGGGAACAGTAAAAAATTCTTTCTATGCAATTCTTTAAAATTCCATTTAAGAGCCTGAGAAAGTAATGAAGGAAAATATTTTTCTCTTTTCACTATTTATTGAATACTTCTGCTTTTTATTTCCCAACTACTACAAACACATATATGTTTACTCATTATGAGGAAAAAAGCCACTCTGTATCAGGTACTCCTCTATAAAAAAATATAAATAATAGTCATCAAGCCAGTATAAAAACCTAAGTATATCTATGCTTAAATGTTTCATTCATGCATCCATACCACTTTTCTCCACCTAAGGAAAACAATTACTGTATTGTTACTTTATAGCTAATTCTAGAGGGTCGCAATATACTAGATGAGGCTATTAAAGTGAATGGGTTAGAATGTACAGTAAGGTTCCAAATATACTTATGCAAATAGATTGAGGGGAAAAAATAATAATTAAAAAAATATCTAAACCAAAAATGTCCTTCAACCTTTGAACTGGATTTTATTAGATCTGCAGGAATTAAAGCCATAATTTGCTATTCCCTGAATGACCACATTGTATTGCACTATAAAAAGGTTAGTGGAAATTCTTACCTAATTAGAAAATATGCTGAAGTAAGCAGGTGCTACATAACACAAAGCAAATATTGATCATGATTGTCAAATTTATATTGCAACATCTAATGACAATGGTTCTATGATTTAACTCTGTATAACTACTTTCACAAAAAACCTGTCATCAAATACAGGCCCATCTCTTATTTATCCCAGTGTTAGAAGCAAATGGCCACATAAAACACCTTTATTTATTTATTTCTGATATCCTAACTATTGTGTTTGTATTGAGGCTTGATGCTTTGCCAATTATTTCAGTTAAGAGCATTCTCTTGAAGAGAATAAAAGCTGATAAAATGTCAATAAAAATCCAGTGAAATGCCATTACAGGAGCCTCATAAACGTAATGTTTCTGGTACAGTTTTGGGATTTACACCTTGTGTTGTCCTTTCACAGAAGCAAACATGCACAAAAGCACTGTAATAACCTCTTGAAATCAGATAATATTCCAACAGCTCAGTTTGGCTGACAGAAGGGGCCTGGGCACAATCCAAGAGGCCCAGGTGCACTGTGTCATGCCAGCATTTAACGCAGCCTAATATCAGATAGATGCTACTGAGAGAAAATGCTCCCAATAAAGTACAGATAATAGCACGGACAACCACTCATCGCTAAATTACTTCTGCTCATCGTGCTTTGAGCTTTGTATTAAATTTTTTCGTCAAGTGGCAGGAATCACAGGGAGAAGTGGTTCAAAACTCCCTTCTTGTAACCCTGGATAAGGATCTATAATATTAGCCTTTCATATGATAATGGCAAATGATGCCCCTCTTTGAAAAAATTCAGGCTGGTAATGAAAGTCCTAATCAGATTGTTGTTGGAGAGAAGCAGGAGGTGGGGAGCTCTGCCCTTCTCTCCTTTTCCCTCCCCTCCCCTTCCCCCACATCTCCCCCTGTTAGCAAATTCTGCAAACTTGACAAGATGGGTTAAGTCTTGGGGAATTTATCTTACATGAATTTCCAACAAAGCCCACGGATTGTTTCATACAAACTGGAAGGCAGTGCTTTAATAAAAGCTGCACCACCTGAGGCATTTTCATTAAAGGCTCTCTCTAGACAACATCACAATGTTTGCATTATCATCCTACACCCCCAAGAGAATACAAGCACTACCTTTTCAGCAAGAGTTGATATTGTGTGTGAAGGCACGAGAGAAGATGATTAGATTTTGCTTTCACTCACAAAGTAACCGCTTGCAACAATGCTGTGGCCAGGATTACAATTCACTGAATTTGTGCTGCCCACCATTTGAACAGTGAATTGCTTTTTTTCAGGAAAAGGCACATTCTGAAGGTTTTAATAGCCGGTCACGTGAATGAAGATTTTAATCCTAACCAAGCATTATTCTCAATGACTGTACTATTTAAGCTATCTGGGCTCTTAACTAATGACGGTAATTAGCCGATTAGGACACTATAGAAAACAGGTGCAAGGCTCTGGAGTGGCAGCATCAATGTACAGTATTAAGGAACTCTGGCATTTAAAATGATTAAACTGTTCAGCTTGTTTATCAACAGGAAACACAAATCACTGAATTCTGAAACGCGGCGTTATCTCTGCGGAAAAATTTCACGCGCGCGCACTGAATGCACATTTAGAAAGGTTCACTGAGGCTTTCACCCATTTCAGTGGACTCACCATCTGTGTAGACTTCTCTGCGCAGATGTCCTGGCTGGTGTTTTTGCTTTTTGGCAGGTCGGACCTTCTGTATTACAACAGCACTCATGTTGCTGTCGGTGGATACAGGGCTGGTGGGTCTGGGACAGTGCGATGCATGAAAATGTCTACGGCCTGCAAATGGTGATAGAACAATAGCCATTATTCTTCTCACCTAAAATAAGACCTTTCATACTTTCTCTTTTCACATTAGAATGCTCTAGCTGTACAAAACCTAAAAATACACTGCTGGAACAATAGTAAAGCTCATCCAGTTTTAGAATGAGCTGTAACTAAATCGGAGCATTTGCTATCCTATCATTAGGCAGGCTGGCTTGGATGCACAGAAATTATCCAGCTGCTTGGTAGCTGGTAGCTCCTGCCCCAGGAGCACGAAATCCATCAGCAGGCAAGCACAAGCAGGATTCCCACCCAGCCAGTTTCTGGAAAGAGCAGAACATTTCCCTTTCAGGTTCCCCCTCCCCTAGCTTGGGCCACACAAGGTCACCTCTGCCATAAACAGAGCAAGTGACCAGCAGGTCTTGGGTACAGAAGTCTCCTCTGCCACTTTGAGTGAATTTTCAGGAATGCATTGAGGCTGGATGGCTGGCATTTTATCACAGATTATTTGTAGATAAGAAGTGTCATGTTTTCAGGACATGCAGTCAGGCACACACAATACCAATATATATAAATCATTGCATAACATGAACTTAACTGTTGCAAAAATATTAGCAAACGTATGTAAAAAGACCTTTTCTAAATATGTGAGCCTCTACACATATTTATAGGAATTTATTTGTACAAAAGGGATAAAATCCTGGCCCCGTGGGTACGAATGGGAGTTTTGCCACCTACTTCAATCGGTCAGGATTTCATCCAGAATTACTAAATTACCTCCCCTCTCACTCTTCATGATGAACAGCTGTGTTGAAATGAAACAAAGGACTGTTAACTGGGAGAGGATATCTGAAGTGGGAGGAAGGTTGAAAATCTGTGGAGTCAGGGTGGACACAGTTGTGACAGAGTACCTCTTCTGCAGGTCTGGCAGCTTAACAGGATTGATTGTCAAAACATTCATGCAACTGCCTGAAACCAGGATGCCAGCCTGCTGTACTCTTTAGATGAAGTGTAACAATATCCACTTTGCCTAGTAAGGCTACTGTATATATCCAGTATATCTGTATATATCCAGCGTTACTAGTATCCAGTATGTTTTAAAAAATAAAATATTTCAAATAACATGTTTGATATGTTCAGTGGTATTTCAGGAGAAAGGAAAAGTGAAAACGCAAACATATGCATAAGGCCCTGCTGCATATGCATACTCTATAATTTAAAATGCAATTCATAACAGCTATCAAAATATGAAACCAACACAAAGCCAGCTCATCCCAATAATAAAGCAGTAAAAGCCTGAACAGAATTCCTAAAGAAAAAAAAAAAAAAAAAAAAAAAACCACGGAAAATATGAATCTAAAGGTTTACTATTTATTTGGACACTTCAAGAGAGAGGGATTAAATCGTCTTCTCTTGTGGCTGAAACACTCTTCTGAGTAACTGAAAACTCAGAGAGCCTTATACTGGGAAAAGATAGACTTCTATAATCCTTTATTTTCCCCTCTCTCATTTAGTTCTGAGTACAAATCCACCAGCAGGGCTGGTGTTTGTCTGTGATCACTGACACCAAAGAACTACGAGCTACTTATGAAAAACACTGTAGAGCAGCAATTTATTTGAACTGTTTCACCAAAACTCCTGTCCTGCCTCTTCCTGACCTGTAAACATCCCAAGAAGAAGAGTTCAGAAAGCGCCTATGGACAGGTTCATTCCACTGTGGCTACTTTTTTGGTTCTCCTATGTCAGGATCCAGGACATCCCTCTGGCTGTCCTGAGCAGCCAAGACCTCTGCCAGGGGTCCCAGAGACCCTGGCACAGAGCCCAAAATGCCTGTGGTTTTGATTATGATCTGTGGAGCAAGTTACCTTAGATGAAGATCTGCAAGCCACGACAAATTAAGTAGAACGATAGTGAATTTAACCTGAGGTGAAAAAGTAGATTTTGGGGTTTTTTAGAATTGAGGTTCAGGGGGCAAGATGGAGGGATCTGGGCGTGTCCAGCCTTTCTCCTTCTTCTTCTTGGCCTCCACCTTCTGCTGTGATGGTGGCACTTTTGGATTGGTTTAGAGTAGAAGCTCACTGTCTAACATAGGTGATAGGTATTGGAAAGTAATTGTAAACATTGGACAAGTAGTTTTTAGTATAAAGATTAAACACTGCCCTGAGGGCAGAGAGAGCACCTTGGACTGTCCTGCTGAGCAGACCTTGGCAGGACAAGAGAAAGAATTTTATAGATAAGAAACAATAAACAAGAAGGAGTCAGGGCTCTTCATATCTCGGTCTCTCCTCTTGAGACTGAGAAATGAAGAGCTCTGACTCCTTCAAGCGCCGGGCTGGGAAAAAAGACTTTGTAACTTTTCTCAGGGTCACTCTGACCAGCTGGAAACCCCAACACTGCCATGGAGCAGAGGATCACCCACCTCCTGCTGCCTCGTGCATTTGCCTCCGGGCCACTTTGAGCCCGGCGTACTCGGCGGCTGCCGCCACGGCCTGTGCAAAGTCGGCGTCGGTGAAGAAGGAGCCGTCGGAGGAGCTGACGCTGGAGCGGCCGCTGGAGATGTTGTCCTCCTCGGAGGCCGAGCCCCAGCCATTGATCATGGAGCCCGTCACGGAGCTCTCCAGGTCCCCGACGCTGGAGGCAGGGGTCTGCTCCAGGCCACGCAGCAGGAGCCTCCTGTTCTGCATCTTGGCCACCTCGATATCCGCCTCGTCCTCCTCCTCTTCCGGGGCGTCCGTGTCCATGTCGGAGACCAAGGGCCCTGAGATGTATCCGTAGGTGTGAGGTGGGGAGATGGGCCTTGGAGGGGGTGGAGGACTCACAGGTTGACGTCTGCATAAAAACACAAGGGTGAGAAGAACTGAAATCGTGTAACAAAGTCAGAGAAAACAGCAGATTGATGAAAACAGTTTTTTTATTTCCCAGCAAGCTTGGCTGGCCTTTTTAAATCCACCTAATTTATATCTGAAATGCTCAGGTTTGGTTTTTTTATACTTTTGCCGTAAATCAGAACTGCCAGCTATATAGCTTGAAATCTATCACAAAGAAACCTGATTTTTAAATACAGTTCTTTTATCACTGACTTTTATGATAAAGCCATTCATTTTCCCTAAATAATACACGTAGAGCTAAGCAAAGAAAATGGTAACCAAAAAATTGGTTACAGATCATGTGGCTATTTAAAAAATTATTTGTGCACCCTTAAGAGTATAAGCAAAAGAAATAACAGTAAACATATATCTTGAAATAACTTTAAGCATATAGCTTGAAACTATCAATGCCAACAGATGCATCTATCCAAATAGATTGCTCCATTAACATTATCTTCCCTCCACCCACCTTCTGGTGATTCAGAAAGATATGAAAAGAGAGACTGCAACTTCATTATTTTTTAAAATTGATCTAGGTGATGAAATAAAAGTATTTTCTACCACACTGTTACTTCTAGGCCTTAGGGGTAGCAACGTGCATACAGATGTATAGGTAAACAAATTTTGATCTTGATTTGTCAGTAATGATATCTCCAGCTTAAGGAGGCAAAGTATAAGATATCAGATTAATGTTCAAGATTAGTTAATACTTCACTCAGAGGTTCCAGCTAGCAACATTGTCAACAGTTCTTCATGGGGACACAGACACACTCTTTAAGTGCCATTTGTCTGGCAGGAAAACAGTTTCTGCAGTAAAGCCTCTCCCATTCTCTGCTGGCTGTGCTCAACAGGAATTTCTACTGCAGTCTGCTTTGAAAAAAATTTAATTTTCCTTTGTCAATTTTGCCCTCTTATTATCTCATTGAGAAATGGTGACTCTCACGGTTAAATCAACTCTTTTGTATTGGTGACATGCAATTTTTGGTTGGTTTTTAATTATATTTATTCATTTTTTTATTTTAATAAATGGGAATGTATGTTAATTTTAGAAAGAAATGTTAGCATGGAAAGACCTATGACTCCATGGGAAGAAACAACTGGATCCTCCCTGGCCTACATCATTACTGTTTCTCACTTGCTGCATTAAGTACTGAACAGAATGAAAAATAGGGATAAATATCCAATAATAATTTTATAACAGCACCTTCAAATCCCAGAAGCTGTTGCTGCCTGCAATCTGTACCTGCTTTGTCTAGAGACCTTGTCCAATAAAGTCTTACAGCCTGAATTTAAAGCTCTTGTGACAAATGTCCTTTTGATATATTTGCCTGTTCTCTAGGTTTTGGTTTTAGAAGACAGGCAACTGGTTACAAAATATGTTAGGGTTCTTGAAAATGTAGTTTAGCTGCCAACCTTTAGGGATAGGCTAATTGAGAGCAGCTGGTTCACGGGCACACAGAATTAACAATTCTTCTTTCCCTTTATCTGATGCAGGTTCTCGCTTTCACAGTGACATTGTCTCCTATCTCAGCTCTGGGTTCAACATGATACTACCTGCTATGCCACTAAATCTTTAGATTTTTTCCTTGCTTTTTGACTATTCCAGACCACAGGTTTGTATTTCAGTTTGCTATATTTCCAGCAAGCTCACTAGACAGAGAAATACTCACTCTCACAACCAGAATCCTATTCTAGATGCCTGGTTCTGACTACCATAGTAAATAACACCCAGCAGAACTATGAGTAAAGCTAATAAAATTATGACAAACAGCATTTCAGGCATTATTTTCATTACACACCATTTAACATTTCACTATACACTGTTTACAAAACACCCAAAATCAATGTGGAAGGGCACCACGTGGAATGTATTGTTAATTTTAAAGTATTGCCACACCACATTCAAACAGGACCCCACCCTTCCAGAATGGGTTACAGCTGCTGAGCACAGGACACCCAATTCCTCAACAGCAGCCCTGGGTTGTATCAACACCAGCAGATGGAACAGGTAGCCAGCCAAGCCTTACAAATCAAATAAATAGAATTATATGACTACTTTAACTGATGAGATGGACGCAGCAAAAAGAAACGTTTGAAAAAGTAAGATGGAAAAGACAAAATTTGGCACTAACAAATTCTAAGATTTTCAGCAAAGCTAGATTTAGCCATTGTAGGAGGGACAAAATAAATACAAATTTTATTTTTTCAGTCCACGAAAAGAGTAAGTGGTATGCCCTAGGAGCCTAAATTGGAGCATCCTTCCAGCTTCCCCTGCCACTAAGTTTTGATGGCATTGATGGTGACCAGCCAGGAGTTTTCGTGTTGAACAAAATTTCTACTTTCTAGACAGCTGCTGGCTGGTTATCCACATTTGTGTCCATCTGCTCCTGTGTCTGCTCCATTCTGTATGTCAGGACATATCTCCCAATCTCCAGAAAATCACAGAGATTCTGGAATGTCACTCATGACTATTGGTCACGTAGCTTTTCCCCTTTTCATTTGTGTCCACCTAGCTTTAACTCTCAAATAACCCAGAAAATTTAAGTGATTAAAATGAACACTTCTGTGGACCAGCGCACTAGGGCCAATGGAAACTACAGGAAATTTGTCATCCCATAATGGAAAGAGTGATTTTAAAGACTCAGGAAGATAAGGAAGAGGAAAGGATGAAAAGATACACAGTACAAGTGTTAACCATAAAGAGTAAAGGAAACAAATCAAGGCAGATCAAGTAGGGGGAGCTAAAGCAAAAGCAGATATAGACCCCTATTAAAAAATATGTATAACTGCTTCCTACTTACAAAATGGGAACCAGAAAGATGACCTAACTTTTAAATAACATTTTGGAAAATACCTCTATAAATATTCAGTAACTTATGTTGAAAAATCAAAGCTCTACAGTCTAATCAGAAAAATCCTATAAATTTCATTTTAAGAGGCTTACATTTTGCTAAAAATAGAAATTCCACATAGAATGCTGCCTGTAAGTTTATATATTTGTGGCAATAAACAATATGTGCAAACCACTGGAGGAAAAAGATAATAAAAGCCCATCACTTGGGATGGAAAAGCTGTGCCTTCTTAACAAAAGCCAAGAGATGTAAGCATCATACATAAAAGGGCTCATTCAGAATTCACTGTTTTATGGGAGAGAAGCTGTGAGAGTTTATATGCAAAACAGTTGTAAAAGCAACTCAGAGAAGAAACAAAATTTCCCTGTAGCAAATATCTGTCTTTATTAATGTTGGTCATTCCTTTAAATAAGGTTAGATGGAAATGTTAAGAAAATTTTGCAAGCAGTAATTTCCTGTATTAGGATTTACGAGAGGAGGAAAATCTATAGGTTATATAAATTATATATTTATATATATTCATACATATTGGTGACAAGTTAATTGCACAGTTAATGTGAAATAATGCATGCTATTTTATGGTAATAATGCAGTAAATCTATTGGAAACAATGGAACTGTAATTATATGGTAAGCTGTGCTAACGATACCACTTTAACAACCTGATGACTGTGAATTTAACTTATGTCAGCATCGTAGGTACCCTAAAGTGATATACTGCATTTCTTCCCATGGTAGAATAACAAAGAAACTTAATTACTTATTTCTTAGGTTAAAATAGTTCTAGCATCCTGGATTAGAAGTTAAATAGCAACAGAGTAACAGGGGAAATTGTTGGCCTCTCTAAATTCACCAGGAATTTTCAGTGGGGCTCGGATGCCTCTTGTCACATCTCTCTGGCTACATTTGCATTCACACACCTCCGGTCAGGTTGGTGTTGTGTGTGTCCCAGATCCTCCTGACAGTCCTGTAACATGGGCTGGAGCTCTTCCTGGGGAGAGGGGGTGAGGGTGGCAGTTGACTGGTGGCTATAGGAGACAGCGGCTGGAGAGGAAGCTGCTCCTCGCACGGGTGGAGTAGGACCCCGCTCATCTTCTTCCTCTTCCTCTAGCTCATCCTGCTGCAGATACATCCTTGCAGGTGGCACGGGACAAGGAATTTCCTGGTCATAGCTAAAATTAATTTTTTAAGAAAATAAGGACTTAAATTTGTACTGTGTAATTAGCATATGTGATACATGTATTAATAGCTCAGAAACAAAGCACTGCTCTCTGTGCCCTTGAGAACAGCTCAGTAAGGATGTGCTGAGTGGGTGCACACCACTGTCACTAAGTGCTCTCCAAATTGCCATGCTACAGCTTGACTAGCAGCACCAGAGCAGTGCTGGAGGAAGGTCTCACTGCCAGCTTGCAGGGCAAATCACACTTCAATTAACTGGTGATTAAAATAGGAGGTGCGCAATCTTACCCTTCATCCACTGAAAGGCTGTAATCTTCACTGTTGCTGTGGGGAGGAGGATGTGCTGGAGGGGGTGGGAGAAGATCTGCCCAGTTCATGCCAGCTTGCTTGGGAGCCTTTGGGGTCCGAGCACCCTTCTTGTGCCCTTGACTCCCTGGGAATAAAAAGCAGCACGTATTTTTAATGCTTTGAAGTCTCTCCTCACCACTAGCAATGAAAAGCAAAACAACTTCAGTTCCTTCCCAGATGCTCTTGCATTCTTTGAGAATTTACTGGTTCAGTTTTGAGCAAATTGACATTCCTCCTTTTTACACTGGTTTGTGCTTGTAGCCTCTTTGTAGAGCTGATCTACATATTTAAATGCTTGAATTTAAGCAGGAACTTTACATAGCATGGAAAAGACACATGGGATACAAAACTTTCATTTTTTAAATAAACAGTCAAAATGCGATAAAACCATAAATGAATTTTACACGCAATGTCATTAAGAGTGAGCTTCCTACTTCTGTTAATTACATTAAAGATTATAATTGAAAACAAATGAGCTGTAGACATATTTTCTGAAGTGCCTTTATCCTATTTAATTGCTAGAACCTAAAATACAATATGATAGAGATATGATCTATTAAAGTTCTACTGTTGCATTAAGTCACTGAATATAGGTAATTTGTACTTGTCCACTGAAACATTTTAGGCACAATGAAATTACTACTTTTAGTCTAAATGGCAGGTGCAGTTGAAAATAATTGCTGGAAGAACTAAAATAACAGAAGAAAAAATAAAGATCGATGAAGTATTTCACCAATGTTTTCAACTACTATTACTGGAAAATTACAGCTCATAATAAAGCAATGCAGCTTTAACAGTTCAAACAACTGTGAATAAGACCAATTATTCAGGTGGTAGCAAATTTTAAGTTTGGACATGGCTAAAATGAGAACTGGCTCAACCATTGTTCCTTGGTATCTATACATTTTAATCCTTCTTTGCTATTGTGACATCTTTCTTACAGATAAACTCCTTTTATGTAGATAAAGTCACTGTGATTTTGAGTGTTTTGGAATCATTCACATTTCTCTCTTAAACTGAGGCATGATTTTATATTATCACAGTAAAGCATTATATACATGATTTAAATATACTGCAGAGAGATTTAGGAAGGTTTTTTTTTCACTTCTGCTGTCTCAGATTTTCCACTCTTACTGAAAATAGTTCTGATAATTATCATCCCACATGAGCTGCCAGATACACATGTTTTAGCTATGTTAAATTGTTTTTGTGGTATCTTAGTATGAACAAGGAAGACACTAACTATCCCAAGGCGACCTGCATTCTGTATCCTAAGCACCATGATACATACACAGTTCAACACAATTAATTTATTACTTTGGTCACCTTGCTTCATTCCTGCTAGAGTCCTTGGCATAGGACTATAAATTGTTAAGAGTTATGAATAACCCTAATAGGTATCAGCATGGAGAACAACACCCTCTCATTTTTAATTTGCATGGTTCATACCCCTGAGATGTTTCATGCTGAATTTCAAGTCTTAACATCACTGAGCACGGGCTCAGCACCACATCCTGATCCTCTAGACCTGGGAATGGGCAAAAGGCTGTCTCCCAGAACAACACAGCTGAGCAGCTGGGAGAATTGGGAGCTGTACTTATCTCCTCCCAGCCACTGAGAATTCACATCATCCAGAGGCACAGCAGGGCTCATCAACATATTTATGTCTCTGCTGTGCCTTAGTCAGAATCAGCCAGGACAAAGCACAGGTTGGGATTAAGGCAACTGTACTAGCAAAGAAAACAGCAGAACAGAATGGAGAAGTCTGCATCTTGAGTAGTAGATGTAAAGTTCAAGGCACTCGTGACTGTGGCTATAACTCACCCTGAAATTGATTTGATGTAAATAAACACAGCCTAACTACTACACTTACAGTAAAGCCCCAAACCAAGCCTGTGTGTAGTTTCTGGTTTAGCTCATATAGCTCTACCAAAAATCAAGCCTGGAAGTGAAAAGGTTATACCACAATGATAAAACATAACTTTTGAACTAAAACATATTCTGTGGTCCCAAAGTACAGACTGCACAAAAAGTTGTTTTGTTTCAAGATTTTTACAAAGGATTTTTAGATTGTTTGTACAGGAGATGTTAATGAGAAACGAAATTTAATTATCTACCATCTATATCTAAATGATGTACATAAATAATTTTGACATATAGTGACTGAAACCTATAAAAATTTCATGCACGCCTGAATGCTTTTTTACTCAATGAAATACATTTGTTTAATTTACAAAATGAAAAACTTCTTAAAGCAGAGTTATGTTTGGTATCACTCAACTACTGTGTATCTTGAGCAGGTTCATGAATTGGGTAAGTAGACCCAAGAGATGACAAAAAAAGTCACTAAAGTACAAGGAAGGTAACACTTAGATTAAAATCCTTTTTTTTTTTTTTTTTTTTTTTTTTTTTGGTGACAGTTGGAAAGAAATTGCTATGACTCGCCCATCTGGAAAACACAACATTACCCAGTACACCATCCGTGTCAGGAAATCCAACCACTTTTCGAGTTCATGACTTTCACAATTTCAAAAAACCAGTTACTTAACTGACATTTGGATGACACTAAGCAATCCTCAGGATGTAACAGAAATACAGGCACTTACTGGGACAGTTTTTGTGCTTTTCAACATCTACTGTCCATGCATTCCTCCCCATAACTCTTTCTCTAAGCCCAGCAAATACTGCTAACCACAGCTACAGCATCCAGACACCACAAAGCCTGAGGCTTGGAAATCACTGCAGGTACTCACCAGATGTACTGCTGCCTCTGTCTGAGCTGTTGTAGGATCCACCTGTATTCTGGTCATAAGACTGGTTGTAGGGAATAGTTGGAGCAATGTTGTCATTTACTCGGTAATCTGCAAGTTTAATGGTATGGTTAATGCTGCCCTTCAGGAACACCTCTACTTTTACATACTTGCTTTATAACACAAAGTAAGATCTGCTTTAAGTAGTGAACTAGAAACAAATTCATTTTTTGAAGGAAAAAAATCATCCTGCAATCGTGTTTTATTTTTATCTTGCCTCCTATTGTAGGCTTAGGGGAAATAATGGGAATTTAGTAGCTGCACAGCTAAAATGGAGTAAAATGGATTCTGTGCACAAGGTTTCCACAAAGCCTCTGCAACCATCAAGTCTCAATGAATTTATTTGTCTGTCTGTCTATCACCTGTGAGCATCTTGCACACAAATACTGTCATCTTGAATGATGGTCTCTGTCTAATTTATGCATGCAGAGCAACCAATGGACTGCAGTGACTACTTTTGGTATTTCAAAGGTGACACACCCACATAAGAGCCAGCTCTGTATGACAAGGGCTGAATGATCTGCTGAAGCAACAATGCAGCTCCAACTGAATTTGGCTTACAACAGAAGGAATCTTTGTTTCAGGTCTGCTGGCTCCAAGGATATTTTTATTTACACTGGATCATGTAGGTTCTACAGGCAGGGCCTTTTTTGCTAATGGCTGTTACCATAACTTTGCTCTCCAGTTCCAAAGCACTTGGTATACACTTATTATTTTTAAATCTAGATCTGGCAACCAGATCTGTAAAACTTCATCAGAAGTGAAATGTTCGTCTGGCAGAACAATACCTTTGTGCTAAAAAGCAATTACAATTTACAGAGAACAGAAAGGAGGTAGGTTACTCTTCATACAGCAAATAAAACTGCGTCATAAACAGAACCACTGGACATAAAGTAGTGACAATGAAGCACAGCATGTAACTCATCAAAACAGTTACTTCCCATCACAAAAGCTATAGGTATAATCAGCAGCAAGATGGCTTTGACTTAGGAAATGAGAAAACCAAGATCAGAGTATCAACTCATAAAATAGCAAATCAAAACAAAAATAAACAAAACTAAGAATTCAGTTCCCATCTGCTGCAGAAATGTTTGTGATAATGTAAGCATAGGAAAAAGAGCAAAATGATAAATTTCACACCAGAGTGTATTCTGTAATAGTTTCTCAGCCTAGCTGCATTCCACAGACCACGCTGAAGCCCTGCATACCGCATATGTTTACACAGAGGATAAACAGTAAATCAGCACTCTGAAATATGTATATATGACTGTCAGCAGACAATGCTTTAAGGGGGCCTTTCCACACTGCAGTATGCTAGAGAATATGCAGCTGTAATATACACAATTTGAAAGATGCAGAATCTTCCAGCACATAAAAACCAAACATGTTTTAATTCCCAAAGAGGTACGTAATACACAGTTCATGAAAGAGAACAATTACAAAAAATACAGCTTCCACCCTCTAGTAAGGAATCAAAACCCTTGAATTTTCTTTTGGCATGTTTATGTCAAGGGAAGGTGTGACATTTTATACTGCCCTTTGAACTCCTCTGTGAGCAGATGGGTCCAGTAGAGAAATCAACATTCCTGTAATGAAATGTCTCTTTTTACTGGATCACTTATCACTATGTGATCACTTCAGTTACAGCCTTGCAAAAAGTTCCAAGTTAGAATGGGTCCAACTCCTAGGGATACTTTTTTGCAAATCAGGTTATTAAGAGAGGTTGCATGGTAGCCTGGAGGACTAGAAAGAAGAAATCACATACCTATTTCTTCCAGCTCCCACACAGTATATTAAAGAAACATGCCTTCAAGGCCTCAAAAGCACATTCTGATATTTCCCGTTAGCACTGAAATAAATTTATTTTTAGCTTCTGGATCCACAGACTTCAGTCAGGGTAACACAGGAATTTAGTTTCCAAAATTGTGTGCGGCAGCATCGCCTCTCAATACCAGAACTGAAGGCTTGCTAGGAACAAGTCTAAAATGAATTGGAGCACTCCATTTGTGCCCCCAGTGTACAACACAATACAATTTTACAGAGTTTGATATGCAAAATTTCATTCGTTTACATGAGCATGTAGATTTAATGAGTCTCCATCCACAACTGGGAAGAGTAGGTTGACCTATTTAAAATTTAAGGTAGAGTATAATGTGACTACCATGCATCTGGCTTATGAATAAAATATCTGGCCTCTTTCCTAACCAATCCCTTAACTACTATTAAATTTAAATTAATCTCATATCCACAGGAAATGTATTTTATTTAACTCTTTTCTAAACACACAGCTTGTTATTTTTCACAATAAATTGAATATCAGAAAGGTTATCGTGGTGCTAATTAACTTTCTGACACTGCAAACGGTGTATTTCTGAATCTAAAGAGGCAGAAGCCTAAAAGCACTGCAGAAGCCTGTAATTGCTGAACCTGAAAGCTTTAGACTCCCAGAACCAGAAGGTCAAAACTCCTCTGACGCCTAAAGAGGAGAAACAAGCTAAAAGCTCTTCACCTTTGTTTAATTTGTTTTGCTCCATAATGTTGTACTGTATGGGTGGAGCCTCTTGCTTTTGCTGAACAGAGGGTTTCCAGTGTTTCTCATTGGTGTCCCCGCTGCCACTGTTAACATTATTGCTGATACTGGACTGGATGAGCTGAGTGGTGGCATAAGGAGTGGGCTGCCCAGGCTGGCTGACAAATCTTCCGTCCTTTAGATTGGGGCTATTGAAGGTTTTCATCTCATTGATTTTGTTGCTGAGGTCCACGTCCCCATACACAGTTGGCTCAGGCAACATCAGGTTTGTCTGCTTGTTGTCCAGCTGATTGTTGTAATTTGCTATACAATCGGCTAACCACAGAGGAGAGAAAAGAGAAAAGGTCATTCTGTTCGCCCACACCACCATGAAACCCCCTCTAACATTTCCTCACTGCACAACTGCATGGCTTGAACCCATGTAGCAGACACACTGAGGCAGAGATACTGCCATTAACTATGTAATAATTTACAGAATATTATTTACCTTATACACTACTGCTCCAAAAGGAGGGTTCACTGTTCTGATTCACTGTAAATTCAGACCTGCTGAATCATATCTACAATATCTACAATTATATCTACTTACCTTGCTGGGCTTTTCCATCGTGGCCATATAATCATTCATGGTTTTAGACATTATTCTCATAGCAGTGTATATATTCAATTAGTAATTGTGATTAAAATCACTTGTATTGCAAGGGAAATTCAACCAAAAGTTAACAGCAGGAGTAACTAAAAAAGACCTTCAACTCATGTCACCTAAACAGTATCGATACACTCTTGTATTTGTTGTAAGAAACAGACATACAACAGGTTTTCATGAAACACACTTAGAAATTATTACATGTAAGAGAATTAAAGAAAAACAATAGTTTAAGAGATTAAAGAAAAACAAGTACAATGTAAAAGGTAACTCTGTACCCAGTATCAAATCTTTATTTGATCATTGTTTGCTTGTACAATCTTATATTTTAATTTGAAACAAAAAAGGCAGAAAAGCAATCTGGAATTTTTGCTGATTTTCAGTTGCTTTGGATATTGTAAAATATGTAATAGCACAGTAATACATTGTCTTCTATGCTAAAGATATTTCATATAAACAGCATGAATTCATTCTTCTGACATCCTGAGCCCACCACTTATTGCAGACAGTAAATTGGCATGTGCTGATGCTCTGGCCACTGCATGAAACAGTGTCCCTGCCTTGCCATGTTCTCTTCACACTGCGTGACACGAAGCCCACACATTTTTTTCCTCTCCACATCCAGTCCACTGGGAGATTACTGAATGAAGTAAAGTAGTCTGTGGGTCAGCAGTTAGAAGGCTTAGTGGAACCAGCATTCAATGATCCTTAAGGAAAAATTCTCATTTTCCAGTTGATTAATGCATCAGTAATTACATAACGCTCACCAGGAATATAGTTTTCCTCTTTTAAAAGAAGTGGTATTTATGCTAATGAATTTGATTCAAAACCCAAAGTCCATTACCTGTATCCACAATGAATTTACTGGAGAGGATGGCAAGTCAAACTACACACAGAATTCAAGATTTTACCATTACTCTGAATGAAACAACTAGCAAACATAGAGGATTTTCAATTTCAAAAACATTCCCTAA
This sequence comes from Melospiza melodia melodia, assembly GCF_035770615.1. Classification (NCBI taxonomy): domain Eukaryota; kingdom Metazoa; phylum Chordata; class Aves; order Passeriformes; family Passerellidae; genus Melospiza; species Melospiza melodia. Next base: position 135,096,491 of record NC_086195.1, read on the forward strand.
CACATACATATTTTAGAGATATATTACCCGAGAAAGGGGAATAAAATAATGCTTGTGTAAGAAAACCACCAATCCACATTTTCAGTGACTAAGGAACAATATCAGAACATGCCACATAGAACTTATCACTGCACATTTAATGCCCCCCAGCCTGTGGGTTTTTTTGAAGGCTTTACTGTTTGATATATTTTTCCTTCTTATGTGAGGTGTTTTTACTGCCTCTGTTATTTATTGCTTCACAGTCTTCAACTTCTTGATTTCTAGAGTTTAAATGTTTCATTTCTCTCACCTACTGCATACTAGTCTTTCTTCCTTTCCAAGTCTATTGTATTATACTGGGCAATAGTATATACAGTATATTCTTCTCTCCTGATACCTCAGGCTTTGTTGCAATATCTTTGCAGAGTCATTTAGAACATATGTTTTTACTTCCTTTCATTTGTAGCTACATCTGATTTGTGTGTGAGGCAATATAATCAATACAGTATATGCAGTAGGTACATTTTTTACATAGACACATTAGAATTCCTTATAACAAGTACTTAAAATTGGTTTACCTCTATAACAGAAGATTTATCTAGTTAGATCTTTATGGCATCTACTTTTGGAACAATTGGTTCCCGTTCTGTAGACTTGGAAGACATTGCCATACTTAAAAGTAATTAAAAATGCAGCTATTTTGCATATTCACAGCTACTGAGGGGATATCCACTGCTGCTGCTTCAGAGCATAAACCAGCCCACGATGACAGAATTAAGAACATTTGGCAGAATTTCCAGGAAAGAAGAGATCACTCTGAGCACACTGTGAGACCCACAAGCCCTGAAGTTCTATTTGAAAGGAGGGAAACACTTTGCGACAGAACCAAGCTTAATATGAAGGTTCAAATGAGGGAGAATCCACTGCAGTTCAATACAAGATATTATAATAGGTTGCAACCATAAAAAATGTGCCTTCTCTTCATTTTCTGAATTTGTTATTTACCAGAATTGCTATGTCTGTCCTTGCCACGGTGGACTATTCCTGAATCACAAACCTTTTCATACAGGTACTGGTGGATGTGATATCCACAGCCAGAGTGAGAGACAAGCCTCTAATGCCAAAATCTCACACCTTGCTCTGAAGCAGCTGGCACTGGTCACTGTCAGACAGCATTACTGCAGGAGATGAATTGCCATTACTGCCACTCATGAATTACCAGCCATTTGAGCTGGTTTCACATTAATTACAGGAGGTAATGCTGCTTGGCACTTGTGTGACTCCACACACTCCCCCTCTGCATTGCTGGGACATGCTACTAGCAAAAACCAGTAAAAACCAGTAGAGATACTTGTAGTGGAAAAGACTAATTTCATTCTTCACCAGTAACACAAGGTTAAACCAAAAGGAACCTAAGGTCTGTTTAAAACAAAATTTTCAACAGTCAGCACTTTGAGATGTATTTCCTCAAATGTCTTCCACAGAACTCATGAGGTTTTATTCCAGAGCTCTCCGAGTCCTGCTCAAGCTCCCAGGAACTACCACTTAATCCAACATTTGGTACTGTTTTAATGCTTTAATGTAATGTTTTTAATGTTTTAATGCTTTAAGTGCGTGAAATTAACTTCTTAATTCACACACCCTAAACAGAACACCAGCTATCCAATTTTGCTCAGAACGGCACTCAAAGTGAAGTTCTGAGTGTGCCAAAACAGACTGACTTTGTTGCAATGTTTTATTTCTTGCTTCCCATCACATCCAAAACAGAAGGAAAACCACATTGGCATCATTTTGGCCTTTCTCTTTCTCCATCCAAGCAACAAGGATGTACAGAACAACCCAAAAACGACCTTATCTGCTCTATTCAGAAGCCAAAATGTATTAGTACACTGTGAATTTCGGCAGTATTGAACTTTGAAGGGGGTCCTTAAGCCTGCTACAACTATCCAAATAGCACCAAGAAAGGATCCAAAAAGGGACCAAAAGCACCATCATGACATAGAGGAGACACTATATTAAGTCTAAAAAGCATTGAAAATGAAACCCACACAAACCTGTACACTCTCTCAGGCATTAGAAGCACATACTCTGTAAAGAAGGTTCCTTAGCAAGGTAGAAACAAATCTAACCTGGTCGACTGTACGTTGTGAGGTTGCTATCACTGTTGCCATTGCCAGAGGTGCAGCAGTTGATGGAGCAGTCATTGTGATTGTTCCCTGTGTTAGGCCAAGTATCTGCTAGCCATGGCTGAGTGGCTGGTTCACTGATGTTTAGGAGTCCAGGCCTTTAAAAACAAAGCTTGGTCATTTCAAAAATTAAACAAAAGCATTTTCACATTGCAGCAACACTCTTCCCAAACGGTGAGATGTTACAAAATAATAACCATGTATCAGAAGGCTTGAGTACTGAAAAAAGCTTGATTCAATTATTTAGTATTTTCAAGTCTCCTGTCTAACCTGTTCCTTGCTAAATCACTCAGGAGTGAGCAGTCAAGATCAGCATTAATTCATTTTGCTGGACTGCATTATATGTTGGTGTGCTACATCTACTTGTCACTTTGGCTTTCATTTTTTAATTTTTCTTTTTTCTTAAGGGGTTGCACTTCTATTTTTCTGCCCCTTCACCCTTTCCTAAAGAAAGCAAGGTAAAAAAAAGAGGAAATTGGCAAGTCAAATAAACAAAAAATTCACACGTGGAAGCAGGATGGATATGCATAAGTAAGAACCAAATTTAAATGTGAATATTCCCAAGTTCTTGGTTATTTATGGAACAAACTCTCCTCACCATCAGATAGCACTACTGTGGTGCATTAAAGGGAACAGCAGATAACAGAAACCTCTGTGGCTTGGAAGCATTTGGATCTCACTAAACATGCTGAGGGGGTGACACGCACTTGTTCATGAGAAAGCCACTCAGCTCCTAAGAGAGTTTGAGGTACTTGGGAATACTGACCACCTGAAAAATATCCAGATATGAGCGCTGCATGCTGGTTGCATTTGGAATAAAGTGTATTCCTGTCATCAACATTCCCAGTCTTCCAAGCTGCTGAGTTTTTGTAGTGAGTGTGAAAGTCTCTCTGTTGAATGTTCTGTAGAATCCTTGGTGGCTCTTGAGTTTTCATGCTAACAATGCAGTGGGACGTATTACAGTCCAACACAATTTAAAATTGCCTTTGATAAATAAGGTGCTTTTAAAAAGTAGATAATTTTAGCTACTGTCACATACACATATATGAAAACAGCCCCCTTCTCTTGGGATTTAACAGGCAACTTTCCATTTGAAATAGTGCAGAAACTATTTTCCATAATATTAGATGTGATGATCTTCAAAAATAAAATATGCTAATCCTCTTAAACTGCAAGTTGAAAATACAAGCTGCATGCAGTTATTTGTGGGGGATAGAGTCTGTCAGTGCTGCAGGCTTAAGTCATAGACTTAGAATGACATTTAAAAGATCTATACATATATGTGTATATGTTTCTGTGCTGCATATGTCATCTGACAATTTAACATAGGAGGTGATGAGGCTTGACTTGCTATCAGGCTTACAAACCAGCCAATATGCATTCAGTAAAGAAGCATTTTTTAAAGAAAAATTCTGAAATAAATATACAGCTGTGTAGGCCTGTGAGCAGGCCAGCTGATTTGAAATTCCCTGTTTCGTCCCCTATGTGGGAACTGAGCACAGTAGTCCTGATGTGCAGAGTCACCCAGACAACCCTCGGGGGGCTCGGAGGTCCTGGAACATTGCCAGAAGTGTTTGGTGGTTGGACTTTGATCCTGCACAGGACGTGACAGCTGTATGAGGATGGGAGGATCACACAGGGGTAAATGGTGAAGGGATAGATTAATTATGGTGCGAAACACAGGTTTTAGAATTTCAGTACAGGGGGGTTCTAGGAGACAAGATGGAGGAATTGGGGCGTGCCCTGTCCTTCTTCTTCTTCTTCTTCTTGTCATCCATCTTCAGTGGTGGTGGCACTTTGGGATTGGTTCTTACTAGATGTGCACTTGTCAATAAGGGTGAAAGGTATTGGGGAGAAAAGGAAAATATCTTACACGTAGTTTTTGGTATAAAGATAAGTGACCGCCCCGAGAGCAGTCAGTGTGCTCATGGCTGGCTCGCTGTGCGGACCTCTGTCGGGCCGGGGGAAAATATTGTAGATAAAAATTAATAAACAACACTGAAGACCGAAAAATCTGAAGACTCCTTCCGTCCTTTGGAGCGCGGGCTGTCCCAAGGCCATCCTGAGCCTTTCCAGGCCATTGGAACAGCCAAGGGACGGGACACCCCTACACTCTGCTCTTACAATGAACCTACACCTGAAGGCATTCAGAGGAGACAAAGCATCCCAGAATGTTTCAGCACTTTAAAGCTCTGTGTACTGGTTTGTTGCACAGAGAATTAAAGATCCTTTGTTTCTAAAATTCCCTTTGCATTCACACCTGCTGTCATGTAAGAAATGTGGTGTGATGTATATAAGCATGAAGAATTCTACTAATTGGAAACATTTAGGCAAGAGATGCTTGCATTACAGATCCATAACCTGCTGATGGTTTGAGATCATAATTTCCAAAGATCTTTAATCTTAGCAGCAAATTTCTTGACTCCCTGATTTACTGGACAGGATCTGAGGCAGGGGTGGACGGAGCCAAGTGGCTGTGTGGGTGCTGGCTGGAGTGAGCCCAGCACAATTACCATTACTCAAATCCTGTCTAGAAAAGGGATTGGCACAGAAATGGGTGTTTTTTCAGCATCACACAAGTGGGGATTATGTTGAAATATATCACTGTGACATTTTGAAACCTGAAAAATGCTTTAACTTGCTCACATAGCAGCAAAAATGCTAAACCTTTCCAAAACACTACAAATATTAAGTAAGGGAGTGAAAACCTTAGGTTTGGATATCAGAAGATGGTTTCATATGCAAAAATAATGTTTTGGGGTTTTTTGTTACATTGCAGAACTGTGTTTCAAATTCTACAAAATAAGTTACATCACACAGGCTGTCAATGCTGTATATGCAAATGAACAAAGCCAGCACAGATGTTTGCACCTTGAATCAATTACATTGTTAGATTCTGGCTCTGCTGTTGAACACCAGGACAGTAAAATTGAAGTTGATGCTCTAGAAGTACCAAAATTACTGTGCACTATGTAGACACTGGTGGGTTCATTTCTGTTCTCTGTGTGAGAGTGCTTCATCTAGCCTGTGCTAAGGGAAGAGTGAGAAAGCACAGTGGCACAAAGAACACAAAGAATGTTAGCTGAGTAACTTTTTGAACAACTCTCAGGGAAAGAGAGGGTTCACCCCTCTTCTCTCCTATTTTCTCACTCTCCTGTTGTAAGGGCAGCACCCCAGTGATTTACAGATTTTTTCGTTCAAAAATCACACGGTGACTGTTCTAGAAGCTTCTCTCCATGCCCCTGTGGCCATGAGAGCACAGCAGCACACAGTGCTGGGCACAGATATCTGCAATTCCTCATAATATGCCAGGTCCAGCTGCAGCAGAGGCTGAATAACCTCATCTCTGCACAGCACTCAGGTAGACTGGGAATGCTTTATCCTATGCCTAATCTTCACAATTACCAAATTTTTGCATCGTCTTGCAAATTAGGAATCACAAAATGCCACTTGTGAACAGGAATTGCTACAGGACTTTGGTGCCCAGCTGGTCTCTGAGATTTTAGCATTATTTCAGCATCATGCCAAATCTTTGAATGTGACCTAGAAAAGAAATGGTGTGCTGCTAAAGCACCACTGCTCTGACCAGCCTTTTTGCTAAAATCATTCTTTTTCCTCCTGAAGAAAATTTTACCCCTACAGAGGAAATGTAAATTACTGTTTTCTTCATGGCCATTCATTAAGTAATAATGTAAACCCACTGAACATGCCTTAGTTAAATCCTCAATCTGGAATGGACTTGGTTCTCAGAGTGGGTGGTTGCAAATTTACAACCTGCTTCCCTCTCCTTTAGTGCTCCATCTATTTTAAGCAATGCTTTAACTGTTTTGCATTCACAGAAACATTTTTTTCCCTAATATGTTACCTTATAAGCCATTTATGTCTTCAACAGTTTTTACCAATAAACGTTTTCTTTCTCTGTAGTATTTGTGAAGCAGCTATATTTCTTGATCTTCATAAAGGCCACGACTTAATTACTTTTACTCCCTTAATCAGGTGGTAAGCCAGGTCTTTATTTTGAAGTTAAAGCACTCCCTCTGCTGCTCATTTTTTGAGATGCAGTTTTTACAGGTTAACAAGCTGAAAATATTTCAAATCATGTTTTGGAAGTCAACCTAAAAATTCAAACCATATACCCTTCTCCTAGACAGAAAATATATGGCCAAAATGTATACAGTAATATAATGAACTAAAATCTATGCAAGTGATTATTTTGCCATCACTTACAAGGACAATTGAATTCCTGGAATCCTTAAATTTGTTTGCACACAATTTATACCTATAAGAACAAAGCACATAATTACCTGCCTCCACTGCTTACGGCCTCTCCTCCTCTCTGATATGTTACTGAAATAGTTAAAGATAAAAAGAAAAAAAATTTAAAAATCATACAAGACTCCTTCAATAACAGTATTTACTTCACCTTTGTTTCATTTTAGCTAAGACAATAATTGTTCATTGTTTATACATTAATTCTGAGTCTCATTCTGCAAGCTACTGCTTCAAATCCAAGTTTAGACATAATACTTGTGTTGCTTGATAACTGCTAGTCCTAGCCCCAACAGGGTTTTATATTTCAGTTCTGTTCTGAACACACACACACATGTATTGCTTAAGAAAGCAGGAAGCCATACATCAGGTTGAACTTATTCTTAACATAACTCTGCTGACTTCAGTGGAGTTGCTCTGTGGAAGAATTTAGGTCATATATTTATTTCATGAATGGCTGGATGTTAAAGCTTTGCTCTACCTTATTATTTTGGCAAGATTAAAGAGGTATCATGATTCTATAACAGACCTTACTTCCAATGTAAATAATGGCTCACTGCTGCTGGAGCTACTGCAAAAACAAATGCTCTTTCTGAATGCTACTGCAATACACTCAGGGAACAAGCACACTCTAGGAGTCCACAGAAGCTGCACATTTTATAACATTTTACAACTGGATTTATAAATTATACTAAATAATTTAAAAAATCTAATATATAAATCTTGGTTAAAAAACAGTGTGGCAGAAAGAACACTTTCTAAATTAGAAGGAATTGTTTTTCTGGCATTTCAAAAGTATTCTCCGTGAACAAAGTGGATGTCCACGTGCATTTGTTTGTTGGTGTGCATTGCATATCCTTCACAGGAAGCAAGATGTTTTAGAAATTAGTTTTTAGGATGCAAATACCCAAGAAGAAACAGTGCTATAAATTTTGTAGGTTTACATTGGATTTGGCAAAGGGTTAAGGAGACTGCCTCCTTGCATATGCTGATGGATTCTACACTTTCCAGCTAGGAATGTGCTGAAAACAAGCAGCCAAATTCTGCTCTTTAGAAGAACTCCAAACTGGGAGTCTGCAAGAGAGAGATAAATGCTGGCAGTGATTACAATAACAGGATTAAAATGTAGGATGCATTCCTACAGGTAAGTCTTTTACTGTAGGTAATGCTAAAGAGGGGAGCCAGGTTCAATTTAAAGTCAAAGCATGACTGAGATTCTGGATTGAAAAACAAGGATTTTTTTTTCTTTTAAGTGTTTTGCATGCTTTATGTTTTTCCCAATTTCTTCTTTAAAAATCTCAAGGCTATTTATTTTCCAGCTCTGACACATCTTAAGAAACCCTGATATTTTCTTTTAATGTTAAGAATCCATTGGCGAGAATAGATGTCAGCTCCCAAACTCTGCAGAATTTCAGTGGCGTGCTACGACGGAGATTACAACAGAAGCCCTCTGTTTAGCCAATTAAAGTAACAGCAAAATAATAAAGAGTTTGAATTATTCTCCACTGAGGCACTCAAAGGCCTGCAGAAACACTGAGGGCCACTCTGGCTCATGCTGAACAGGAAACAACTGCACTGAACATGAGAGGCTGGCTTGTGAGAGCAGGCAGCCTCCAGTGTGATGAACAGCACGTGGGTGAGGCTGACCCAGCTCAGCTCAGCCTGCTCTGGGGGGATGAGAGCGGGCACACAGGGCTGGCTTCCTCTGTGGTCCAGCCTGGAGGATGTAACAGTGCTGATTAGGAGCTAGCATTCCCTGGGAAACTTCCCAGAGCCGGGCTGGGTGGGTTTTACCCTGCCTGGATATACATGTCCTGCAAATCTCACAGGTCTCTTGTGAAAATGGAGGATTTCAAACAAAGGAGGAAGAAAAAGAACTGGCTGTTCACTCAGGCTAAAAGAAAAGCAGAGCACTGATGGGTACAGAATGTGCAGGGCTTTATCTACTGCAGAGGATGAGCTGCTCAGCTGCCAGACTGTAGGACCCACTGAAGGTCAGCTCTACGGGCTGGAAAGGCTGTAGGACCCACTGAAGGTCAGCTCTGTGGGATGGAAAGGCTGCAGGACCCACTGAAGGTCAGCTCTACGGGCTGGAAAGGCTGTAGGACCCACTGAAGGTCAGCTCTGTGGGATGGAAAGGCTGCAGGACCCACTGAAGGTCAGCTCTACGGGCTGGAAAGGCTGCAGGACCCACTGAAGGTCAGCTCTGTGGGATGGAAAGGCTGTAGGACCCACTGAAGGTCAGCTCTACGGGATGGAAAGGCTGCAGGACCCACTGAAGGTCAGCTCTGTGGGATGGAAAGGCTGCAGGACCCACTGAAGGTCAGCTCTGTGGGATGGAAAGGCTGCAGGACCCACTGAAGGTCAGCTCTACGGGATGGAAAGGCTGCAGGACCCACTGAAGGTCAGCTCTACGGGATGGAAAGGCTGCAGGACCCACTGAAGGTCAGCTCTACGGGATGGAAAGGCTGCAGGACCCACTGAAGGTCAGCTCTACGGGCTGGAAAGGCTGCAGGACCCACTGAAGGTCAGCTCTACGGGATGGAAAGGCTGTAGGACCCACTGAAGGTCAGCTCTGTGGGATGGAAAGGCTGCAGGACCCACTGAAGGTCAGCTCTACGGGATGGAAAGGCTGCAGGACCCACTGAAGGTCAGCTCTACGGGCTGGAAAGGCTGTAGGACCCACTGAAGGTCAGCTCTACGGGCTGGAAAGGCTCTCATGGGCTTTGGTGGGCTATGGCTCAGACGATGTTGTATTTTACACATTTCTAAACAAAAACGAAACCGAAAGTGGTTTTAAACTCACATTGAATTTGAAATTCACTTCTTTTTAAGCTGAATAGGATCATGATTTTAAAATTTCATAGCAAAACACAATTTAAGGCAGCAAGCAAAGACATCTAACTGGTGTAACACTTTGATTTTCTGTATCTTCCAAAGCAGACAACTCTGAGGCCACTGGATTAGTGCAGATTCAGAGGAAGGAAAAGGAACAAATATTTCACCGGCTATAATCTCACTGAATCTCTTTCAAGTCAGCATTTGGGCTGTGCTAAGTCATTCATCCTCCACCAGAAGCACCTTTTGCATGTCTAGATGTAGGAGGCCACACTACTCCCTTGGAATATGCAGGACAAGAGCCCAGGCTGTACAAACTGACAGGATCATGCTACAAAATGGCATGCTGGCATGGAATGGTGTGCTTTGAAATGGTACACACAAATAGAAAATATTGTCAGCCACAAAGCAAATGCACACTACTCAGAGAACAAATAATGATACCTGTCATTAATGACATTGCTTAAAAAAAACCACTTCAGAAACAGCTGGGCTGGTTGGTTATGTCAGAGAAAGAGAAATAGTACCACAAACACATGCTTAAGTAACAAAGAAGGGGGGAAAAGTGCAAATATATACCTGTTGGTGTGAAGGTAAAAGACGGGACTGAAAAATCAAAACAAAATACAAACTGGTTATTAAGCTGAAGAGAGAAAGGGAAACATACCACATTAGTATAAATCTAGCAGACAGCTGAACATAAAACAAATAAATATAACTAACCCACTACTTCAATCACATTGATATAAAAATAAAACTGAAACTGCAATTCAGAAAGAAGATTGTCTCTACAGGTACTATTCAGGAAAAATAAAGGCAAAAAAAGCTAAAAGCTTGGTATTCTATTGTGCTCCTGTGGTTTTTAGCCTTTCAAATCCTTCTCAGTTTGGTATTTTAAGTTTTTTTCTGAAGATCCTAGCACAAACAAAACCCCCACACTGTTAATCATTCTAGAATACAGAATGACAAATTCCTTAACAAAGCCTTATCAAGGTCCTATTGAATCTTATCTGCAGTTCACTAAGTAAATGCTCATTACACTGAACTAATAGGCACGCTTAAGTATTCAGTAAGGAAATAATAATCATAAAAAGGAACAAAGAGAACTGCTGTTTTATTGCCTCTGAATCAAGAATGGCACCAACTCTCGCTGCAACGAAGACATTAAATCTACTGCAGCAATTAATTTTTGTTTTCAGAGATGAGACTGTTATACAGAGTAATTATCTTTCTTTTTTAAATAATCACCAAAAAAAAGAAAAACCTCCCTAGATGTAACACCTTTCTACCTTCCAACCCTTGGCTTTAAGAGGGAAAGGTTAACAACAGAACAATGACACTGCTTGACAATCTTCTCTCTCACAGCTACTATAAATCCTCTTTGGATCAATAGGGTCTCTAATCCAAATACAGAGCAGCAGCATCTGCTCTTCCTGTTAGCACATGCTCCCCCTCCTGTTGACAAGACAGTATCGTTTTCCTCTCACTGAGGGCAGAACAAGGCTAACATTGCCCTTTCTGATCTAATCACAGTGAAAGGTAACAGAAACAATCAAATATTCACTAAAAACAGCCTGGAGACAGAAGGTGATCAGCAAAGCCAGAACAGAAATAAAAGGTTCTGGCTAAGAGAACAACTTCTTCATCTCATTTTTTTTAAGAATTCTAAAGTTTTTGGGGAGTGCAGTGTGTCTTGTAGTTGTAATTTAAGATACACCATATTACCCCCTTTTTACCAGGCCAATTTATTTCCAGGGATATGATACTAAGAAAAAGAAAAGAAAAATGGAGTATTTGGACATTTTAGGCTCCATTTGTAGCAAAGCTTTTTTTTCTTGGGAATACCATATATTTCTTTGAGCTGGGCCTTTTCCCATAGTTAAGTTTAATTTAGTTACATTCAAACTATAGAACCATAGTAACAAGCTTTCATTAAAATAGAATGGGCGTTTAAACCTGAGCTTGATTCCAAAGAGAATCAGAACCTCAAAATAATTTGCAATCACAGGGACATGAAAAATAATCTTAAACTACTGTCTCATTACTCTTCTGTGAGCTAAGTACTAAACCTAGTTTTGTTTCTTAAGGAACTGAGGAGGTTCAACTGAAAGAAATCTGATTTCTACCACATGAAAGAATGACTTAATTCTTAGAGCTTCTATTAATAAACTCTTCCGAGTGTGTAAGACTGCTAGTACAGCATGCATGTGTGGGAGTAGTGAAGTATTTTAACAGATGACAGGCCTGAAGCTAAATATAAAAATAAATAAATGCAAGACTGAAGAAAGTTTGGGCTTGCAGTGATGACTTGATGAACTGCAGAGTGGCAAACTACTTTGCAATTCATATTTCACTAAAGATAGGTTTGGTCTTTGAAGAATACTTGATCCCAGAGATACATACCCTACTTTTCTGTACACTTTCATTTAAACTCCCCCCAGATTACACAAAAGATATTTTTACAGATATTGAAAAACACAGCTGTTTTGAACAATAGCTGATGTCACTGAAGTAAGCATTTTTAAGGACAAATTGTATGCCTTTTGCTTAATCATAGGTACTGGTGAAAGCACAGTGATGTTAGTGTGATAGAGCTGTAGAAAGGCAGTGTGGCAGCATGCTATTAGTAAAACAAAACAGCACAGGCCAGTGCAGCACTACGTGGGGGCTGTCCTGCCCTAAATCCCAGCAGAACACAGCCAAGGGTGCAATTCCTTCCCAATTCCCTTGGCTGCAGCTCCACTACAGCCACTGGGCCTAGAGCCCACAGCACCGAGGGCATCTCAGCTCTGCAACACTCCAGACATATTTCCCTGTTTCCACTCACTCATTTGCTATTTTTAGCACTGCTTCTTTTACACAGCAACATATTGCTGCTGTTTGAAACCATTTGTGTTTGATTTGCCTGTCCTGCCCATAACACATTCATTCTTGGGGTCTAAAGAATCTAATCTCACGACACCTTTCATACACAAAGATGAGTTCACATTTTAAACCTTGGCCTGTGTTCTGATTGCTAAATGTCAAATATAACCCCATCTAGTTCTTCAAAAGTAGGATCTCTCATTTTCTGATTCATTCCAAAATTTATGGTTCTCACTCTGCAATTACCTATGAGGTACTGCTTTGAGATGTAATGAACTGTAGCTCATTGAATTCAGCTTTAATTTCCAGGCTTAACCTGGAAATTATTTGATCTGGAGGAGTCAAGTTTTTATTCCAGAAGTTCTTCCAGGTAGAGATTTTAGTTTTTTCAGAGAGTATATTGAAAAGCACTGCTTTACCACTGACAATGTGATATATAAGAAGTATCAATAACATGAAACAACATGAGAAATGAGAAGTGCTTTAAGTTAGCCCCACTGCTGCCATTCTAACTAAACACAGATGCAGGATGGGATAGCCCAGAACCCAGTCCCAGCCAAGGGTCTGAAAACAGCATTTATGAAAAGAGTCTTGGAAAGCAGACTGACCGCTGTGCTTTTGCAAACAGCCACACTTCCCCCAGAAGAGGAGAAATTCAAGTACCCACACCCAAAGTGTGACTGCAATGGACACCACTGTTAGCACTCCCAGCAGCAGGCAAAGCACTGGATGGGGGGACAGGAGCTGCCACCCACGCCAGATGGCTCCTCTTCAGATGATACAGTGTCAGAAAGCAAGGGCACATTGGAAGCCCATCTTTAACTTTCTCATTTGTAGGAGTATCTTTATAGAAAGCTACTCCTGGTATTCAGCTCAAGACTTATGCTCTAAAGCCAGACTTAGCACATTATGTAAATATTTTCTCTGCACAGGCTCCCGACCCACACTTCATGAACGCACTGAAGCAGGCTGGTAATTCCTTATTTGAGCCTGAGAAGAACAAGAGACTGATGACAAAATAAATAGGCAGCAAACAGGCATTCAGCAGCTTGTTTGCTATCCTATTTCAGACTGAAACAGATAATAGGGCACCTTTTCTGATACCAGCGTAGGTACTCGTGAGTCCATTCCTCTTCTTCCTGTGGCGATACAACCAGATGCTGAACACCATGAGGATAATCCAACAGGCTGCACCAATTCCAGCAATAAAGGCAGGCTGCTTTACTACATCAGAAATCTGCTGGGCCAAACTGACTTGATCTTCTGAAGACACGGGGTTTCCATGAGAATCTGAAACAGAGACACCCGTAACAGCCAATTAATTTGAATGAACAGCTGTAAGAGGGAGCATGAAAAGAGCTGACATCATTGCAGTCCAGCTTCTCAAGGTAAAATCCTTAAGATTGCTCTTCAAAATCTCACTTCTACAGGTCTAGACAAAAGTGGTATGTTTTCTGTACAAGACAGGTACCTCCAGTATCACTGACCTTTGTTTGCTCACAAAAGCTGCTAAAATCAGGCTACCAGGTATACAAATAGAAAGGCTCCTAAATAAAAAAACTGTGATCTGCTATTTTTTACTTTTCTTTCATTTTAAAAAAGCAACATCAGCTTCAGAAAATTATTCAGAAAATCAGCAAAAAACACACCAAGTGACAAAAACACGAGTAACAATTTGAATGGGTCCAAGTCAGCTCCCCAGACATCCACTCTCAGAACCGAAAATCAGTTACAAATTTAAACTACATTCATATGAAGTTGGTATTGAGGAAGATATTTTAATCTAGCAGTTCTTGATAGATAACCTAAATCTTGTATTACACAGTCTAATGCACTGCTTGCAGTCTCTCACTTTGACCTCAATTAGAAAAAGATTGAATATTTAAAAGTATGTAGAAAAGTAAAACTACAAAATAACCAATCCTGCCCCCTTAAATACGGATAAAAAAGCTAAAGGATAACTAAAAAATTATTTATGAATTGCTAAAAACAGCCAAGGAGTTTCATTGGTAATGAACAAGCAATGCTTTTCAAAACCAGTTTAGCCTTAAATACCCCACATCAAAATAAAGAACATGCATTTTTCCACAGAGTATTAATTATTTTTTTCATAAACACAGCACCTTTCAGAATTGTTTTTTTCTGGTCTTTACTTTCTGTACTGAACTTTTGCAGCAACTTTGTGGGAACAGCAGTAAGAAGACCCAGTTAGTGACCAAGCTTTCTGACTGAAGTGAAGGGACTCAAAGCCAAAATTCTGCCTTCCTGATGCTTTACCACCACAGTGAGTGCTCACTGGAAATTTCATTACTGCACAGGGCATGGGCAAGAACTCAAAGCCTTACTCAGAGCGGATATTGCTTTACACATTCCACAGCTTGGCCTTTGAAATACCCACTTTTACTCCTGTATAAATCTAAGAGATAGGTGCTTTGTACTATTGGTAGGGACATCAAATTCAGAATGAGAGATTGGTGTTTTAAGGAGAAAGATGCATATTAATTCTATTAATATGAACTATGTAAGAAATAAAAACCTATTTGCTTAAAACCAGTATCTTTTCCCTGTGAACTAAGCAGTGAATAGAATTTTTTTATGATGACAACTTGCATTATACCAAAATAAGCCCACATAAAATATAATAAGCTGCAATACAAACAAGAGATCGAATCACAACAAATTATTTCCTCTGGAAAAGGATACCTTTTTGAAAGGAAAAGGTTAAATTAGTAACAGCTTCTCCCAGTGAAGGGTTCCAGATTCCAGTTTCTGCAACCTTGAAGTCAAATATCTATTTTTCTCAGAAATCACCCCCACCCTTGACTGCTACCTTATTGGAAATTTTATTTCATTTTCCAGCTCCCTTTATCTTCTATGATCCTAAGTGCACTGCCTAGCCTAAAAGTTCACCAGGCAGACTCATTCTTTTCTTACTAATACACTCTTTGTGTCTGCTGGGTTTATGGATTTCACGCCTATTTGTGCAAGGTTAAGATGGGTTGCTTCAGATTTTATGGAGACAGCCAAGTGAAGTTCCACACAAGTGGCCAGATGGGCTTAAATGTATAAAGTACACTGTGACCAATGAATTAAAGCTGTCATCTCATCTTTTGTCTCTCTGCAGCTGAGGCCATATTAAGATATGAAAACTTGCACCGTCAGTCTCCTTTTCAAAAGGAGTGATTTCTGTGGTTTTAAACAGCTACAGTCCCTTATACAACTTAATGGAACAGAATAAAACATTTATGGAGAGCCTCTGGTCCTGAATAAATAAGAGTGATATATATTTTTTCATCTCATTCTTAAAATAGGTATTTTAAAACAATAAATCCAGGAGAAAAAAATAATCACAAGCTCAAAAACCAAGTAAGAATGTTTTCTAAACATTTCAACAATTCAGTCATATAGAAACACAGCACTTTTATACACAGTCTGCATTGCTCAGTCAATGTGTGTCTGAATATTATAAAATCCTGAAGAATCTTTATTATCCTAATTTTAAATTAACATTAATTTCATGCTATTATTTTACTTGCAAGAACAGCATAACAATGAACTTTCTTTTAAGAAATTATGCATCTGGCACATTGAATATGGGTGGACTGTTAGAGCCACTACATAAGCTGGTATATACCTATGCATATGGGAAAGAGAAAAATGCATCTATGTTCACATACAGTCAAATAAACAGCCTAAGAGGAGATGGAAGGCATTTCAAGAGGTCACATTTGACTACATCCTACTCCTCTTGTAATTCAAAATTAGCTAAATATAAAGAGAATGAAATTTAGTGACCGCCTCACCACTAAACTCTTACAGGAACATTATCTTGGAAGCCTTTTTTTGAGAAGGGCATCTTCCCTCTGTTTAACAGCCCTGTGAGATCCTGAATGATCAGTCTTGGAAATAACTCTTGAACTAAAAAAAAAAAAATCCCTAGTTTTTCTTAATCCAAGGAAATTTCTGGAACTTTGACTGATATATAAATGGTTCATAATGAACATTCCTGTTCCTGCTTGCACTCTTCAGGGAGTTGTGCCAAAACAATAAGGGAACATAAACATTCTATGGCAAAGTGCATCCCACTGCCAGAGCAGCAGCCCCAGCATTTAATGGACTTGGAAATGCCTCAGAGTTGTTGGAGCAGGCTGCTCCCACAGCTCCCTGAAACCAGCATATTATCACAGTGACTCATCCCTTCTTCTAGCCCAAGATAAGAGCTTGCTTTTTAATCACAGATAATGCTGCTGTGGCTATTGCTCACAAGCTGCTTGATTTGAATGTCTTGAAGCTCCAAGTTTCAAACTTCAATGGAAACTAATTAGAATTTACGTAGAGAAGAACTGGAACCTCTAATCCTCTAGTGTTAAATATTGACATAAATAATAATAATGTGAAAACTAAGATTTAAGTTGCTAAATGATAAATAAAAGATTAATATTCATTTATTACTGGAATGCCAAAGATTCAAAAAAGACAGGTTCAAAGTTGTGCAAGTAACTTAACTTTGCCTTGTGCACGTATAACCTATGGAATGGTATTTTTCCATATGTATGCCTCATTCAGCATACAAAATGTAGAAACACTGAGTAGGAATATATAAATGGTGGTGACATTGTTCATTCTGGCAGTTAAAAACATGTAAAACACCTAAAACCTGTAACATATTGTTTGAGTGTTACCTCAAATGCATGTTCATGATGCAATATGAAAATTGTTTGATGAAATATTACCAAGGTAAGAATATGCTATTTTGTCCCCTTTCTAGATTTACGTTTCCCAAACTGATAAAATATCAATTGTACACTTCAGTCTTACAACATACAGCCTGAGGTGACAGCACCAGCCTGATTTGAAAGGGTTTGCTGTGAAGGGTATAAATAAAGATTACTTTCTTAAGTTGTTTGCAGGCCACAAACAAAAATATCAACAAAAAGCCCCTCACAACTATCACACTCAAAGTACCTTTAGGGCTGACAGAATAATAACCTGAAGGCATGCTAGCTAGTTCACAAATCATGTCTCCTAAATGTAGCAGTTAGAATAATAAAGATTCAATGAGACTTTCTTGTGTTTTGTACACTTGAGACATCCTCTGGTTGAATAATACACTCACTATTTACAGTAATTGTGCAGACAGTTCTTAATAAACAACTGCACACCGTATATTCACACAAATTATGTGTTTAAGAGTAACATTAACTGCAGTTGTGGGGCTTCTCAGAGCTGGTACCAAAAACAAATACCTCACATGTTCCAATGTTACTCCTTACCTGTCAACAAGCATAGGTAATGCTGCCAAGCTACCACAGGCAGTATCCCATCACTCTACAAAAGCTAGGCTACAGATCAGCAAAACATTTTTTGCTAATTCTCGTCTTTCTGTACAGAGCACTTTTGTAAACAATGTCTTTAAGTTACATGTTGTGACAAGGAAATAAAAGGTTCTATCAAAATTCTGCGATTCTGTTTCTCCATAGCACATTGTTACAGGCATAATATAGTGAGCTGTGGCTAGGTCTCATGGATTTTTTTTTCCTTAACACCAAAACTTTTGCAGTCTTTCTTTATGTAAAATATATTTTCTTTTTAAAGAATAAACAAACATTTTTTTAAGTCCTTGGAATTCCACAGAAAGCACTAAAAGCTAATTCAAAAGCCAAGATGCAAATTCAGAAGCTTCATGCAGGGTGTTTTAAGAAGGAAATAAAAGGTTCCATTGAAATTTTGTGATTTTGTTTCTCCACGGCACATTGCTACAGGCATAATATAGTGAGCTGTGGCTAGGTCGTCTCATGGATTTTTTTTTCCTTAACACCAAAACTTTTGCAGTCTTTCTTTATGTAAAATATCTTTTCTTTTAAAACAAACAAACAAACAAATATTTGTTTTCAGTCCTTGGAATTCCACGGAAAGCAGTAAAAGATGAGCCAAGAGGAAAATTCAAAAGCCAAGAGGAAAGGTCATTCAAAAGCCAAGAGGAAAATTCATTCAAAAGCCAAGAGGAAAATTCAGAAGCTTCATGCAGGGTGTTTTAAGGAGACACATAATTTTTCATTGGATCTCACGATTTTATGAATAACAAGCAAGTTATTTCGTTGCCTTGTCCCTGGTGGCACGGGAAGTCTGGGGTAGCACAGCTCAGTGAGCTGCTTCATGTCAGCAGGGACGTGGAAAATGAAAGAGCTTGGAGATTACAATTTGTACCTGTCTCTGTAACAGGTTAAGTGTGTGCACAAGGCCATTTATCACAGCTCAGCTGGCGCGTGGGACCGCGCTGCACGCCCCAGCTCCCGGGGAATCCAACTCCTCCTGTCCTCCCCTCTCCTCCTGGAAGGCTGCCCTGGAAAGGCGACACTTCCCCCTGTCACACACCCCGCTGAGGCTCTGCCCAGCCGTGTCCCTGAGCCACCAACCTGGGAGCATCCCACACAGGAGACCCAGCCACGGCCCGCTCTCGTGTTTTTGTATTATGAGGAGATAGATTTTAATGAGAAGCTGTTATTTAATGACAACTTCTTATTTAAAAAGTGAACCTCAAAATCACACTGTAGATTCTGTTTTCACACATGGAATTCCTATTTATATATTTTTTTTTATAATGAAGAATTGCACCAATTCAGGTATCAGGAAAGGAATAGTTGGGAGCAGGGCAGAAATATAGTAACTGGAAGCTGTCACACAGTTCTTAGAGCACATACATACAGCATGTCAGGACTGTTTCAAACCTTCTACAAAGAGCATCTTAGTCCTCTTTCCTCCCCCTCCCTGGCCTCTTTTCCCTCTCTCTGTAATAGTGTAATTTATTGCTGGTGAAAAGTGCCAACTGATGACATCAACAAATTAATTTTCTTTCTTCAGAAAACCACCCAAAAATCTCTGCTCCACCCCCACGCTGGGAGCACTTCTAAGAAGTAGAAATCCAATTCCTTCAGGGGGCTGGAGGAGAACTTGCATCACAGGGCAGAGTTGAATAATCTGCAGCCACACTTCTACCTGGATGATTTAGGTTGATCTGTGCTATCAAAGAGTGCTAACACTTGAATTTAAGCACTAATTTTCAGCAGCTGCTGCAATGGTTGTGGCACCATCTAGATACTTCATTGTTCTTTTTCTTGTGGCATGGATCTCCACAAGAGTTCTGTCTCCACATCTTTGCCATGTAACAACCAAATTATGGGATTTACAAATCTAGATGTATTTTAACCCTAAAATACATCTAGATTTGGCCATGCCACTTAATTAGCGGTAAGCAGTGAAAGCAAACTCCAGTCATGGGGAAATATGTGTATTCTACCAGACTTGAACACTGAACACCTCTCAAGGTGTGGGATCTCTTCTTGTTTTCTAACATAGTAACAATAAAGGCCAGGAACACAGAAGTGGGCAAAAAACCTTACCCTGACAGTCTGATTAGTTTATTTTTCCACTTCACAAACTTTAAAGTGATTAAGTTTCATTATTAAATTCACCTTCATTTAGAATTTGCATATCATCACATAAAAGGGTAAAAAAAGAAGTGGTTATGGAGTCCTTGAAGATTTGAGGTTATCCTCATAAACCTCACTGTTTATGAGGAATTTTCAAAATTTTCAGAATTTTCTAACCCTAAGCCATATAGAATACGCTTGATTTTGACTGGCTGCAGAAAGCTGTGAATGGTAGCTGGCTGTAGAAAGGAACAATCCAACAAATAACTACATGGCTTTCCTGTTATAATTCCATATTAATGGAATATCATACAAGCTGTGTGCACCTTTATTGTAACATCTCCATCAATGTAATTGGGAATCATATACCTGTCTAATTTAAGTAAGCTAAAGATGGCCTTCCTTTTAATACCTAAGGAAATGTGCAAGTAATTTTCCATATTAGTTGCTCTGTCTTGTTTTCACATGCTCTTAATTATAGATTTTTAAATACAACAAGTGAAATAAGAAGGTAGATCTACTAATGATACAGAGACAGAGAGGACATAAAGTCCAAAGCAACATGCTGAGCTTGCTTTCATAATTACACACTGCAATGATAAGGTATTTTGCTCCAGGCATACTATAAAGCAGCATATGACTATACTTAAAGCTACTTTAAATAATCTTCAGCTAGCCAATAGCAAAGATGCATTTTTCCCAGAAACATCCAGGAGCAATGTCCCTGGTCAACATTTATGACAGCAATGTTTGGTGTAAATGAGATTAGAAGGTCAAATTTATACATAATTTGTGTACATCTTTTTTCCTGTACTCATGTTATTTACTAGCTTCCACACATAGTTGATATTTATTGTGCCTAATTTTAGGATGCTTGTTTTTTCTGCTTCCATAATGATAAAATGTGGTCAAGACAAATTACATCCCTAAAGTGGTTTAACACCTAGAGATTCATGCTCCCCTACAAGATTTAAGGGTGAAAATTCACTTTGAAAAGTCAACAACTAAAAAGCACTGCTGAGCTGGGAGATTTAAGAACACCCCTGTGTTGTTTTAATCCCACCTTTAGAATGCAGTTCTAAGGCAAGTTTAAAACCAGAAATGCCAAACCCTGCTATTCCTGAGATCAAGTAACACTATCCATTTCACTTGTCGTCTCCAAAGCATTTCTGGTGCCATGAAAGACGAAAGCAAACAAACAGAAACCACCCACACCAAGAGGCAGGATTACCAGGAAGCTTACCTAGCTGGATAAACTGGGGGTCACTTTTCACCCCAGGTCCTGCCCCAGTGCTGGCAGCCACCTCCACGCTGTAGCGGATGCCGGGCACGAGGGAGGGGATGACCACGGAGAAGGTGGTGCCGTCCACCGTCTTGTTGATGTGGTAGCGGCTCTCATTGCCCAGGCACCAAACCTGCAGGGAGCAAAGGCACACAAAAGTGCTCAGAATTCAGCTCTGAAGGAGGGAATATGAGGCATTATTTCCCTCTGGATGAAGTAATTTACACTTTGTCACTGTTCTAACATCTGCAGTTGTGGATTGCTGTCCTAGGCCCTCCATGAATACTGAAAAGACATTTCTTGTTCCAATGAGCTGCTCCAACTGCTACCATTATGTGGCCACATTTCACTGAGAAAAGCAAGGCACAACTTCTCAAAGATATTTTCTGAGAATCACAGTGAAGAACCTCAGAGAAAGGAAAACCAATTCTTATCTCATTTGCTGTGCCTGTGTGGTGCCATAGTAGAATGCAACGTGGAGATTGTTTACCCAAAGTGATGGGGTTTTGTTTCCTTGGCCTATAAGACCAAGAGCATCTTCAGACTGCTGGTCAGCAAACAGTCACAACATTTTGTTCAGTGGAGTTGAGTGCTTGTGCAATTTCAGTTTAGATGTAGTGTAATATAGTATAGAACACTACAATAAAGTAATTAATTAACCTTCTGTTCTAATATCATAGAATCAAATGCGTCATTTCCTCCCTTCGTCAAGGGGTTGCTGCTTTAACCATACCATTATTTGATGAGTTTATCACAATTCATTTAGAGTTCAACAAGTGCTAATGAAACTACAAGCACGGAAGAAATAAGGGAAGCCCCACAGCCAAGAACTGTTCACATAAACAACAAAGTCAGAGCGTTCAGTTAAATGAATTTGCAATTCTCTTCTTCAGGAATTATGTGTCACTCAAGTGCACAAGCAAGTCTTTCATCACATGACATCTTAAGAGAACTGATATCATGCTGGAATCCAAATGGTCTTGGTTTTTCTTTTTTTTTTTTCTTTTTTTTAGATGGCAGCAATGGGCAAATATTGAGTGATATGCTGTCTTCTAATGGAGACAACGGCATGATATCAGATTTCATTTTTTGGTTTTGACCAAGATACAGATCTAGTGACTTCAAATCACAGCTTCATATATTCCATCAGTGACATTAAATGGCAAGGAGAAACAAAATGATGAGATATCTTTATCACTTTAGGCCTGAACTACTGATGTGGCAAATGCTTTTTAGGAGGATGGCTGAACTCACAACTGCTATTCAAGGTGAAGTAGCAGCTAATCTACATCTGCTAAAAAAAGTCATGAAGCTGTGCCTATTTCCTTTTTGTGCCTTTTCCACAAATGTATAGCTCTACAAAGAACATTTATTCAGAGAGTTAAATTAGCTAAATTCAATACTTTATCTGTAAAGAAGCAAACCTGGCTGAGAACAGCAGCACATCAGAACCTGGGCCGATTGTAGACAGGAGGGAAGATTTTGCTTTCAACATATGGAGCTCCTAAAAGATTTAGTACCCAGATAGCTGCTTTAAATCCCTGGTGCAATTCTGCTGCTGTGGAGACTGCCAGGTGAGGAGGATAGACTTTCACATCTAGAACAATTGCTACAGCCCCTCCTGTACAGCCCTTTCTGCCTGGACACTGGAAATTTTATCTCACCTTCAGGGCATTATAAAGACCCTTTTTCCTCCTCTGGATGCCATGGACTGCAACAAGGCTAGTGGGACACTGTGAGGATGTGAAATGCATTTTAAGTTCCTTTGAAATCGAATCTCAGCACAGGATATGTGTAAGTGCTGCTGCAGAGCAGGTCAGAGCACATGAAGAGAATCTACTTTTTGTGTTCTGACACTACATAGAGACTGTTTCAATCAGTGCTAGGGGTAAAACTATTACAAATACTAATAATATATTAATAATATAAGAGCAGAAAAATTCTCTTATATAAATAAGAACTAAAGTGAGGAACAAATGGCTCAAATCTCTATTTGAACTTAAGTCAATTTCACAGAAATTATTACTGCTACCTTGTAAAATGGTGCATGTGCAAACAACGAAACATTTATTTCATTATGTACTTGTAATCATGAACTACTCATTCAGAAAAAAAAAAGCTTTTGTTTGTAGGTGCTCAAGTACATGGGGAAGTGCATGAAACAAGAATGTCAGGTCAAACATCAAGTTGTTCAGTACTTGCCATCCTACATTTGACTGTATACATAAATAGGCAAGTGAAAATAAACCTTTAGAATTTTATAAAAGAATGAATTCACATTATAACAGACACGGAAGGGAAGAGAAAATTAGTAGAACAAGAGAATTTAAAACGATGTTAGGCAAGGAGAAAATTACTTATGCTGTGAATTTGAATTTCTGGGGTTTTGTGTATGCTACTGACAATTCTTCAATTAAGATAGTATCCTTCTTCCTATTTATTTTATCCTTTAATTAAAGTAAGTACACTCTTGCCTTTGATCTGAGCTGCTGAGAAAATAATGACCTGCCCCACATATGCATACCTTTGTTTTTTATTTTCTGAGAGAAAAAAGAAGAGAGAAAAACAAAAAGGGAAGAGAAAAGAGAAAATTTCATAAGTCATCCATTTGATTTTTTTTCTTGTTATTAGTTCTTAATCTAAAATCACCAGTTCTGCATTTCAGTAGGTTTTTTGGCAAACCCAGTAATTACATATAGCACCTTCAGTAGGAATGGCATATATATTTTCACAGATTTTTTTTATGTCATTTTTCTGTCCATGGTGAAAAGCACAAAGGAAAACAATGGCATCAATGCAACAAATACAGATGCAGAACGTGCCACTGTGCCACCTACTGCTAAAAAAGCACTACAGTGTGCTTGCTCCAGCACCTGGGAACCTGTCACCTCAAAATCCTGGGATTTGGGAGGTGGGGTATGGATTATATCCACTCAGAAATGTGAATTTACTGATTTTTATTATTGTGTCATTGCAACCTTAACATGCCTCTGATGCAGTTTCTTGTTGTAAATAATTCTCAAGGTCTAGCTTTAAATAAAATAACTTCACAAGTATTTTTTCCAATTACATTGTGTTATATATATGAAACTAAGTCATAAACAGATTTTATTTTACCAGTTGACCAGGTTCTGAAAAGGGTTTTATTATTCTAAATTGACCATGAAGCTTATAAATCTTTTCCCTTTCCCATTTTTACTGAGAAGAAAAGAAAATCAGAATGAGTTTTGATGGCTAGAAATATAGGTTTATAGCACTGTGTTAAAGCCTGAAAAATAGCCAAGACATTCCCATTTAAAAGATTTTCTCAATAATCTGCATTTGCAGGGGGCTAAAACAAAACCTCCTGCCCTTCCATGGTTACAAAGCTTACTTGATATCTACATTTAAAGCACCTCTAGCTTGCTTAGGAAAAATAAACCTCATTTACTTTGCTATGCAAATTACCACCAAAAAATTTTGAAATGCAAATAGTCTGTGTTCATAAATGAATGACAAACAATAAATATTTTTAATGTGCTTTCAATTTGTCAAAAATTAAACAACATAATGAGAACTGTGTTTGGAAGAAAAGAAAAAATTTCTATGCAGGAATAGATTTATTATCATAAAGCACATTCTTTCCTTGAAAGTTTTCCATTTGTTTTAACTACCTAGCTATGCATAATTTACTCAGATCTTAACACTGTTAATTATTATCCCTGAGATTCTCAACTCATTAAGCCTGTTTATATTTACTACCTTGGCCAGTGTCTTAGAGTCACAAAGTGGCTCTCAAACAGGTATGGTTCCCTCTCTCCCTGTGTGTGCTCTTCCCAAGTCATAATGGAGGCAAAGCAGGAGCTGCTTTAATTAAGAGTGTTGACCCTTTGCTTTGATTTATGGAGGATGTTTTAATTGCCTGACACCACCTAGGCAGAATCCCTAAAAAGATGGAGTTTGATTCCGAGCAGTGACTGTCTCTCTCATTTTCTCGCTGTAACCAGAAGATGGAGCCAAGCACCCACGAACAGCCCTTCCCTCTCCACCTGGCCACGCTCCCTCTGCCAGGGGACCCAACCGTGCCAGCTGTACCTTATATTCCTGCACCATCCCGTTCTGGTTGTCCTCAGGGGGTGGCTGCCAGGTCACCACGATTGCTGTCCCGTTCCCATCGTTCTTAGTTACTGAAACGCTCTGAGGTGGGGCGCTGGGAGCTGTTTGTTCGGAAAGAAGAATTGAATGGTTATCTCTGTCACGCCCACAAGTGAGTTTGTTCAAGTGGAAGATGGTTTCTGGGCTCTTTGCAATCTTTTCTTCCCCACCCTTCACTGAGGGCAGTTTGTGCCCAGAAGATGAAGGGATAAAGTGTTGACAATATAGAAGGACAATGTATGACCCAACAACCAGGCTCTGAGTTCCGCTGTAGTTTTGCTGCACATGCCAGGAAAAGTAACACTCCAAATTGTACTCTCAGATATCCATTACCTGCATGTCACAGTTCTGGGCACTGAGCTCCTCACTGGTCTCAAATCAGCTCACCCAGAATCACCAGTTTTGAAAAATAATGAAAAATAATCCTATATAGTTCCTAGTCTAAATCTCAGTTCCTCTAGCGTGTAAAAAATAACGAGTAATACAAAATTTACTAAAATCTGGACATAATGTGTTAGTATTAACATATTTATAATAATAATTTATGTTTTGAATTTGAAATAATCCTTCTAAAATGTGGATGCTCGGCTGATGCTTAGGATGAATGCAGCTATGCACACCTTTAGAGCTATGTGCAGAAATAAACTGGAGCTACACAGCATTTCTAATGGGGGAGGAAGATAGAAAGGGAAAGGTTGCACATCCTAGCAGAAGCACCAAAATCCCTATTCAGAGGCACTGGCCACCTTGCATACTTATCATACCTGTGCAGCAACAAAAGGAAGAGCTTTATGAACCTTGCCTTTTTAGCACATGTATGAGATGGAAATACATAATTTAGTCCACTCTATCTGTTGCCCTCATTCATCTTTCCGTTTTGTCTCACTGATTGATCCACATATAAAAGCCTTCTAAAAACCATGGTTTTCATTCCCCCAGCTACGCTGCTTTGATGATTTCTGTGATGTCTGCTATCTACTCAAGATAGTGATTAGCAAGTGCTTGAATCTGACAGAAGTCACTTGTGACCAGCCCATGAACTCAGCAGGGAGGAGTGCGCACACTGCAGGGAAGATAAAAAAGCACCATTTCTCATTGTGTGTTGGAGGGGATTTTTGCACATCCCTCTCTCTCTGTCTCTCATGCCTGGCTCAGAATATTTACTTCTGTGTCACCAAACAATTCACATAATGATCAGTCTCCTCTGCCACAGATTGCTGCTCTCAAACAGCATGCACTTCAAACAAGATCAAATAATGAACATATCAGAGGAAAGCCGGCCAGGCTGCTACTTCAAAAAGGAAAGATGAAGACAGTCTAGCTCCTACTTGCCTTCTTCCAGGGTCTTTGCAAATTTCACTTCACTATCTGCTCCCTGAAACTCATTAAAGAAAGGGCGGGCCTTGATTTCGTAGTTTACGCCTTTCTTCAGCTCGGGAATGACAACACTGTTTTTGGTGGGAGTCCTCACTTCAAAGATCAACCACTCTGATTCTCCATAAGATGCTGGTGTAGGCCGGTACAGAATTTTATATCCTTGGATATACTGGGATTGCTGGTCCACCTAGCAAGAGAGCAGAACACAGAACACATCCATAAACGGGCAGGAACCAGGGGTGATGTCCATGACTCTGTGCACGGCCCCTGGACTATCCCTCATGAAAACATCACTGACAAAGCAGATAAAGGCTCCTTGCATTACAGCAAACTGCAGGCCTGACTCACAAGTGCATTAATCCCTTTGATGCTGGTAGAACTCTGCTGGTTTCCCTGGATTTAGGCAGGCATTAGAGGGGGATAATGAAGTTGTATAATATGCCCCAGCTCCATGAAATGAACAGTCTCTGCATCCATGGAGCTTGGCACAGGTCAGACTGCTGCCCAACTGAATCTGGAGAGCAGGGCTGGACACATGGGGAAAGGGAGATCTACAGTGCCATGGCTCAGGGTGATGAATATGGAGATCAAAGAGAGAGCCTGTCAACTCTCCTGAGGTGTGGAAACTTCCCAAAACCCATGAAATGAGCACTGCTTCCTGCCTGCTCCTTTTTGGGGAAAGCAGATTGAGTGGGTGGCCAGCTGGCACTGTGGCTGTGGCTGGGCTCTCTCAGAGGGCAGAGCTCTCCAAAGAGTTCCCCCATGTCCACCCACACAGTGGGAGGCCCTCTGCTAGAAGGAAAAGGCCAGGTTGCAAGAGGGAACATAAAACTCAGTATGGTAACATGGATGAGACTTGGAAAAGCAAATCAAGCTGATGCTCAGTGGTCCTGAGTGCTTTTCAAACTAAGGCAATTTTACACTAAATGTATGGAGAAAGAGATCTGAGTGTAATAAAGGGCAAGTCCAATATGCTTGACTATAGCTGAAACAGAAAGCTACCTTATACAGCTGATCTTTTGCGGAACACTCACTATCTTTTTAACTGCTGGTTTCAATTTCTGATGAATAAGGAAGTCTAATAACAAGCACAATAAAATTTTTAAAGTGCATCAGATTTTCCTGTTTTCAAAAATCTCATACAATGATACATAATAAAACTGTGTGCTTGCAATTTTAATCCAAAGAGCAACACATTTCATTTTTAATAATCACATAAAGAATGCATGTGTTAGCTGAAACTGAGGTAATGCTTATTTTTGAAATTGCAGAGAAGCCACAGGCCACCCAAGAGACTGACAAAAGCTGCCTGTCTGGAAAAAGTTGTTCTGTAAGTAAAGGTCAAACAAAATTTGCTAGGAACCTCAAAGATGCATTAGTTTAGAACAGGAGATTGCCTGCTGCAGGTGGCCATACTGCAGGTGAGAGTGTAATTACTGTGCAGCACAGCAGACATTACTGCAGCATTGAGGAGCTCTGGGTTTAGGTCAGGACTCCTTTGGGCTACAGCTCCTCTACAAAGTCAAAATGCCTTTTGTTCCTGTGCAAAATATTCTGCTATGGCATGGCCAGCCTGTGCTGTCCCACACTACCCCTGCCAATATATTGGAATTTTCAGATGGAAGTCCCACAAAGACCTCAAGGCTCACTCCTTATGGTTTTATTTTTGTACATGGTATAATTATATCCCCAACATTTTCCTAATTCTGCATTCCATTTTCAAACTGATCACTGAGTTACATTCCTGACTCTCTTAGTTCCTCTGCTATGACCTTCACAAGCCCAACCTTCTTCTTTGCTGCTGCCAGGGCAACACCAATATGACATTGCCTTTTTTACTTCTTCTCCCTGCTCCAGGTGTAGTCAGGGAAAGGAAAGGTACAGGAAAGGAGAGGTTCAGACCAGGTTATCTGATTTGGGTGTGTTTGTCAGCGTGTCTGTAGCAGGGAGGTTACACTCTCAAACAGAATTATAATTATGCAGTATTTCTCTCTACAGGTGATTGACAGAGATTCCTAATTCCCTAATTGCCCATGTTATCTCATTAAGGGACGGACACATGTCCTGCTGAAAGCAGTGGAAAGGCTTCAAATGATGTGACTGAGGAGGTCCTTTAGCTTCCAGGACTCTGAAGCCCTCACCCCATTGTAAACAGCACTCTCTATGCAGACAAAGATGGAGAAAATGGGTAAAATTTAATGAAAAAGCAGACCACAAGTAGCACTTTTCCCAGGGAAAAACATTTGCAAGCATACAAACTACCCAGCTTCCTAAAGTGTGACCCCACTGCAGTGGAAGCAGGACATCTCAGCAGCACATGTAAGCACCAGCAGGGTACAGGTTTGTACTCACAGTCCAATGAACTTCGATTGAGGAGGAAGAAAGGATGGTGGGGTTGTGCAGGTGCAGCACCACGTCACCCAGCTCTCTCTGGACCTGCTTGTGATCCACACCTTGACTTGTTGGTGGAACATCTGCAATAATTTAAGATTCCATTCTCACAAGTACACATGATTGTTGAAATAAGTACAGGCAAATACAAATGAGTATGTCAGAAAGTTTATGATGCTATCACTAATGAAGCTGAACC
The DNA here is from genome assembly GCF_035770615.1 of Melospiza melodia melodia. NCBI lineage: Eukaryota > Metazoa > Chordata > Aves > Passeriformes > Passerellidae > Melospiza > Melospiza melodia. The sequence continues at coordinate 135,125,441 of NC_086195.1, forward strand.
TAAGTACTTCCTAATCATGTCAGAAAAAACTACATGAAGCATTTTCTTGAGCAAATCACCAATGTTTAGGTAGTACCAACTCAAGACACTGCACTTTCTTTGACAGTGAGGGTAATGCTGCACAAAAAGACACACCACACTCAAGGACAGCTTTGGTAAATGGCTACAGCAGCAACTCTTTATTCTTTCCTGCTGGGAAAGCATTCTATTGCCCACTGCCAATTCCTAGAGACCAGGAAACCTGTAAAGAACAGCAAAAGCAGAAGCTGTATCTTTAGATAAATTCATGACAAACTTGCATGGGGTCACTACAAAATAATGTTAACAACCAGAGAAAAGATAAATTAGTCATGTGGCTGTAGCTCCTCTAATGGCAAGAGGCTTCTGTAAACAGAAGGCAGAGCCCAGTTGAGAGCTGTCTGGATTGTCTGATATTTGATGTATCCTATAGCTGGAAGGATACACCAAATATCAGACAATCCATATGCATGAAGGGACAAATTCCTCTCAAAACATGCAACAGTATGACAAAAACACATATTTTTTGCATATTGAGCCCTTGGAAAGCACATTTAACTGAAATGGAATGACTGCCAGACGTGTAAAATTTACAAGGTAATCACTAAGAGGGTATCTAAAATATGTACTATGGAAAGCAGAATAATAGTTTCTGTTCTAGGTTCACATCTCACTCCTTGATCACCTCATTTTAAACAAATACCATGCTGACTATGGCTAAAATTCTATGACTGGAAGTTCATGAAAAGTACTTTTCAGTGATTACTGCTGAAGTTAATGTACAGTCAGTGAGTGACAAATCTGGATTCTTAGCAAGCAACATTGTAACAACAAGAGAACAAAACCAAAAAATCCTCCACTGAGTCACTGCTACATCCCCATGTAGTGTGTTCTGCAAACAGTCCATTATCACAGTATTTCCCTCCTCCCAAAGTTTGAAAGCATTAAAGATAAAAGCTTCTGTTTGGGAGCATTGCCTAGATATCACCCTGCTCAGAATGTAACAGGAAAGCCAGTGGAATAATTAGTTCTAGCTTTGCTAGTCAGAAGAGATGAGTCATCCACAATATGGATCAAACTATTCACAGCCATGTGCACATCTGTGCTGTAAAATGATGTGTGTGCTCTCTTGTTTCAGTTCCAAGCTTCCAAGACAGGGACTGTCAGTGAAAACACCCAGGAATAAGGCTGTGTAGTATGAAGATGAAGGTACTAGGAAGGCAGTGCTGAAGGGATGAAGGCACTGAAGGCAGTAACCTACCTTCATCTTGGTTTGTGGAGTGAACAAGCAGTTAGGACCAGATTTACCACCCTCATGACAAAAGCAAACTGGAAATTTGTGAACTTTCATAGCTAGACAACAACTTAAACAAAAATGAAATTATATTGAAAGAAGAGCAGAACTCCTCTAAAGGACTTGACACTCAACACATTTGACACATTTCTTAAAATTGGAAAAAATATTATGTGTTAGTTGTTATTTTCACTGAGTTATTGTGCAGCTCTTGGGTTTTCAGCTCTACTAGGTACCCAGAGAACAGTGAAGCTTTTCCATGTCATTATAAACAATTCAGCTGAGTGAACAGAACATTTGCTGTTTCTCAGAATCAGGTCAGTAATCAGTTACTTTGGGACAGACACAATACTTCTCATCTCCAGAAATGAAACCACACTACATGAAAAACAGGCTCATGCAGCTCTATTCCCAGAAATCAGGAATCACTAAAAGGTTATTAAATCTCTCCTTGGTAACAGACTTGGGAACCTGTTCAATCCTGATTTTCCATGGGGCTGTGACTCTGCTGTACATACATAGCCACTGAAATTGTCAGCCATCAGGAGAAATGCATAATGCCAAAAGGCAGCAATGTGAAACTGGTCACCCCCCAGGGGACATGAGAGACTTGCTTTCAGACCTACTACAGAAAACATGAGAAGTCACCAAAGAAAAACCCTTTGTTTCCTTTAGAGAACTTCCTTTCAAAAACTAACATGTACTTACTTACACAAACAAAGAAACAAACATACAACACAGACACTCTCAATAAGCCAGTGGGTCAATTTCTCCAGTAAGTAGGAAGATCAGAAAAACAAACAAAAAAATACAATCTCTATCACTTTTTCTTTGAAAAAGAGTGTGTCTATTTTTCCCCTTCTTAAGAATCTAAGCTTTTCTAGTGGAAAACTGCAGGCTTCAGAGCTGCAATGCATTGTTTCCTGTACATCACCCTAAGTGTCATTTATTGGCTACAGTGAATACAAAGATAGTTTTAATTTTACATAGCTGGACTCAGTCCATAGCTGGACTTCAGTCACAGCTGGAGTCAGTGGGTGACTCCTTCATTCACTTCTACCCAGACTTGTCTTCCACTTGGCTATCTGTAAGCACTGCTTTCTACCCTATTTTACTTCCAACAGTTGTGCTATGGAAACACTTGTAACATACTGCCAAAACATCTTTACTAGTTCATGATGCCAAATTCCTTCAAATTTTCAACTTTTCTCTTTCCTATTGCAGCAGAAAGCAACTCAGATTACATGCTGTTTCTCTCCCTGTCTCAGTCTTAAGCCTTATTTGATTCACTGGACATAGTAATAACATTTCCATGGAATTTGAGGATTTGTATGGGAACTCAAAAACACAGGGATTACTAGCAAGAGCTATTCTGCAAGTTGTAACTACCTTTGGATGAGAGACACCAGGGTTCCCTTAGGCAATGCAACATGCTGTCAGAGTCTGTGTTACAGAGAAATGCAAGTTTAAGCACTGTATTTCACTGTGGTATATATTATGGCCATGATAGGTAGACAGTCCAAAGCTACCATTATTCCTGCATCTGGTATTGCTTAGGCAACTTGTGACAGCTGCTGTGGACACCCAAAATGTTCAGTATCAAAAACTTACCTTGAGTTTTCACTGGATCAGATATTTGGCTCGGGTCGCTCAGCCCGTATGCATTAGCTGCTCTCACAAGGAAGAGATAAATTGCATTAGGTTTTAGCCCTTTAACTGCAAAACTCTCAGTTTTCACATTTTCAGCTACAGTTTGCCAGCTGCTCCCTGATGCATGGCTAAGGATAAAACACACAACAGCAGGTTAGCACGTGGTTCTTTAGCAACACATTACATGTAAAGATAGAGACAGCAACATCACACGAGACTCACTCACCTGAAGGCCTCAATTATGTAAGAGGTTGGTGTTGCACCTGAATTCAAATTAGGTTGCCATGACAATGTTACTGTGTTTCTGCTGACATCTGTAACCTCAGGCTTCGATGGAGCACTAGGAATCAAGTTTGGGTCAGTGGGTCTTGGTGGCTGCACCGGGACTCCAAACTCTGACAAAAGGAGAGAGAAACTCTGAGTATGGACATGAAACATCTGTAAGCTAAATGCTGCTCACATCTGCACTGGCAATTAATGACAGAGTCAGATAACTTCTACATTTCAATTTCTGCTTCTCCTTCATGTATTTTCTCCTGGTGGAGTTACCTTGGACCTCTATGAAGGCGCTCCACGTGGCTTCTCCACTCGGGGTTGAGGCAATGCAGGTGTAGCGGCCGGTGTCACCCAGCTGAATGGGAGAGGAGAAGAATAAATATTTGAAACAATCAGGCACTCAGTGGGCTAGAAAAGCAATTACAGCTCTCCACGTTCCCCCATGAATATGGATAAAGGTATTAGCCTGCAAAAACTTTGCAGCAGAAACTCTCCTTCCATTAGGAGTTACGATTTTGACAAAGCAAAAATGGGTGTTTATTTCTGAGCAGTCACAAAAGAATCAGAAATGCAGATTCTAATTTAATGCCAACTATTCTGCAATGAGCAAACTGAAGACTGTTTCCTGTAGCATTTATTCCTTACTCTGCAGAGGTCCTGACAACTAAATTGAGAAGGAACTCGGATGACACGACCCCATACAACTGTCAACCTTGTACATCAATAATGCCCAGGGATTCATCAGGACTGGAGCACTGGAGAACATGTCATCCTTAAGGCAAAGCTTAAATATTGCACAGGGTACATATGAGGCTCCCTGTGTTAGTATAAATTTCACTCTACAGCAGACCCAAAAAAGAATCTCCATATGCTATCCTCATCCAGGTCTCTGTGTTGGATTATTTGTCCATATGTGACTTAATCATATTTCAAAAGTGGTTTTTTGTTATCCTCCTCAGGTCCCAGCCTCAGCAGATGAACTGAATGGTAGTGATCAAAAATCAGAGATTCAAGCTCTAAGCCGGTCTAACTTGTAACTGGCAGCAGGGCAACTCTAGGGAATATGGTAAATTGATGTATTCAGCCTAATCTAAAAAAAAAAAATACTTCATTTCAAACCACAGAAAAGATAGCAGAGAATATCTAGTATGTTACAACTTCACATCTTAGAACATTTTAAAGTGTGCAATGCATGACAAAAGCAATACTGGCCAGGTACTTTAAGTCCCTGAGGAAGTCAGGCATTTGTCAGGTTAGCCATTTTAAGCTATGTTACACTGATGAGTGAGCATATTTAAACACTAAAAGCTCTTATGAAAGAGCTGTGTACGTGATTCTATTACTGAATATGCTAAACAAAGGTTTTCTTTACAAACATTTGAATTAACTAGATAATTTTAATCTATTAATACTAAAGCCCAAATAATGTAATGATTTGTCTTACTAAATTATATTCCTCTTTATGTTTTAAGTGCCAAATAATTCCCTTAATTAATACCTCTTTAGAGTATTTTTCATTATGAAAATAATGTGCCCTAGGCAGGTGTTAAGCATAAAGAACGTACTATCTGAAAATATGAAGTATCAAATATTTTAGCACATTTATGTAACCTTTCATTAATTCTAAACATAGGGTTTACTACATCACAAATGCCTGGAGGTGAAATCACAAAATGAAACGAAGCAAGGAAACCCATTTGCCAGCTCAGGCTACCTTGGCGTATCGGATCTGCAGCGCCCCCGTCTCCAGCTGCTTGATGCGAGAATCTTGGGTGGAAATGAGGATGCCATCCTTTCTCCAGAGGATGGTGGGCATTAAGGTGCCTGTGGCCACACAGTTCAGCACCAGAGTGCCATCCACAGCCACGGTCTGGTTCACGGGACCCTGCCGGATGACAGGGGGCGGCCGGTCCGCGATCACTGCCAGGAAACAACAGGAGAGACATCTCTGCAACTGGAAGCAATCTCCTAATCATCTAAGCAACAGCAGTTGCTTGAGGCTTTGAAACAAACTAAAAATAATTAAACAAGTAATTAAAGTTGGAGGCATGCATTATTCAGGGCAGGGTGCATTATAATGATGCACAGCTAGGGATGTTTAAAACGATACACAACACAATATTTTCAGAACAGAGAAAGGATTGCATATTACACACTGCTATCCTCCAGGCATTCTCCAAGTCCAATGTCTTTATGAAGTGATAATGGAAAAAGAAAGGACTTCCCAGATTCTTTGGCAAGGCAGAGATTTCACCTTCTCCATATTTCACCACTGCCAGGCCTGTGTAATACAGTGTAAATACTTCCAGCATTTAAAGACAGAGAAAAAGGAGGTAGGCAAACAGAGGGTAACCTCACAAATACTTACTGCTTAAATAACCATTTTTTATGTGCCACCAACTCATCTTGGTTGTGTTGTAACCATGAGATGCCCAGCAGTAGAGTAAAGCTAACACAAATGGACAGAACCATTGTGGAAAGTCCCTAAAGAAAGTTTCTTCTTCCATGAAATATTTTTCCAGTAGTTTCTGGCTTTTATGAGGACTTCAGAGCCACAAAGAAAATTCTACAATCCCATTGTCAATGTCAATTTTAATGCACCTTTCACACCATGGAAATTGAGTGCTATTGATGGGTCATTTAATTATACTGCACAGAAAAATATAAATCAGTCTCAGTATAAACTGAAAAAAAAGAATGGTAGTATTTCATTATCCAGAAAAGAAGTAAAAGTTATCTTGCTGCATTTTGGGGAACCTGCTTTAGCCATAATTTTAAATGTCATAAATCTGTTCAGCAGTGGCATGGGGCTCACATAACTTAAAAACTGGTTTGGTAGCTGAAATATAAACCTGAAGTTCTGATAATCTGTGAACATTAGATATTTCTAAATTACTTTTCATAACAACAGACAGGATGTTAGCACTGTTTTTTTGGTTAAATTCCAACTCCCATAATTTCGTTTGCATGTTTAAATGACACTCTGTTTTCAACTGCATTATTTATCCTTTGGTTCTTGTCCCAGCCTGTTACTACAACTTTAAGACCATTAAAATCCTTCTCTGCAGACAGACAAAATAAGCCTACTTATAACTTGCAAGTGACTTTGACAAGTTTATAAAGAGCTTTGCAATTGGCAAAGGTAAGGAGTTGACTGATCTGTGCTTTACAGGAGAAATCTAATGACACTGAAATTCATGGCTGATTTAAGGCCACTGAAGTTGATGGCAACTCCTCCTACCTTTAGGAAAACCATTCATAAAGTCATTCTAATACCTTTACAAATATTCAGCATATTCTGCCTCCACTTTTATAGATGTACCAAAAAACTGTCCCAAGAAATTATAAAAAAGCATCTACTCATCAGATCAATCCAGAGAATATAGCAAAGAAAATGCATTTAAAATTATTATTTCCAAGTTCTGATGGCATAGATCATTACCAGAAAACTGTAAAATTTACTTATTACCCTGTTCCTGGCCTTCTCTCCAGTGAAAAAATGGAAAAAAGGGGATTAGGAAAGGTGGCTTACAATTTGTGAGGAACCAGAAGGGGTGTAGCCCTATTCCTCCTATGTCAAACCAGGAGGAGGAGGAGATAAATAAACAATTTTATACTACAGGTTCACTGCATGTTTCTAGTTCTTTATTATTTCTATGTTTTCTACAGGGCAAAGTGCTATTTTATAAAAGCTTCTCAGACAACAGCTTCCCTCTGCTCAAATCCCCTCTCTTTTCCTCTGTAAATGCTTAGATTAGTATTTTCCCCATGTATCTCTGGTGTTAAAAATAAGAAGTATTTCTGATAATTGGCAAACTGGCCTCACATTACTGCTTGTAGCCATGCTCCCTGTAGCTTTCTCATCTTGTATTTCTTCCTAACTACTCCTAAAAAGGGAGGTAGAATTTCTGTTATTCTGCTGATCTCCATACACGTTGACAATTTTTTTCTTCCTAGCTAAAACACAGTCTTAAGAAACAGGGGGAAAAAACAGGTAAATGAAGGGCTAAGTAAATGGCTATACAATAAAAGGGATAAAGAACCAAGCACCAAGCAATCTGAAAGTAAATTAAATCACAGGGGAGAAGATAAAAAAGAGTCAGGTAAAAATTAACAGATCTGACAAAATCCATACACTGAATATACTCACCAAGAACAAAATGGAAATACAGAGTTACACATCATCCAGAATTGTAAGCCCCTGACAGAGATGGCCAAACCAGGATTTTTATGTTCAAAGAAACACGCAATCCACATTTATGCAAAACAGATTTCAAAGTAGTGTCACATCACCGCACTGCTGTCTTCAAACAAAAATAAAAAACTTGGAAACGATAAAATGAATCTACGATTACCATCTGTAACTTCCAAGTAGGCTTTTGTTATGATACTTCCTGCAACATTTAAAGTCTGGCAGATGTAGTACCCCACATCAGATCTCTGGACATTGGTGATGGTGAGGTCTCCAGTCTGGGAAACTGAAAATCGGCTGGATGACTGAGGGGGCTGGTATGAGAACAGCAGGTTCTAAAATATATACAGGAAAGAAAGTGGGGAAAAATAGGTTATATAAATTCAAATATCAATATGCATAACTTTAATACAGCTAAACAAATTAATCTTTTCATATCATATAGAAAACATTCTGCTCTTCATGTCTTAAGCTTGTCTATACCACAATGTTCATAGCTTCTGTAGGATTTTGTTAATGGTAAAATTGGTGCAGATGTGCACATAGAATTGTGTAAGACTCTTGAGATTGCTCTAACGCTTTATAAGATCGATACTGGGCTTTGCACCAAGTGTAACAGAGTCTAGTGAAGATGTGAAATGTACAGATACCACAATGGTGCAAGCAACTGTGGTGAACCTCAGTAATTTGCTTCAATGTTCCTTTTCAGAACTTGCTCCAGGGCATTCGTTTGCTTTCATTTAAATGCAGATGGTGGTTTACTTATCTGTATTTTAACATTTGCCTTCCTACAAATGGAGCAGTTTTTTAAAAAAAAGAGATGCTCTGTAGGTCTCTCTGAATAGAGTGGTTGTGTTTTATGAAAAGTCTTATAGTACTGAATTAAATCCTATATCTATTTAGATACTGTGGGTATGAAGTACATAGTGTTTACCAAAAATCAGCTGGGGGTCGAATTTCTACCTCTGGCTGAACAACCTGTGAATAAGAACACTAGAGGATCACAGAGGGTATATTTATCTCTTTTTCTTGGCTAACTGTATTTTGCATTTCCAAAAATTGTCCAAAGGAATGGGATACAACGTTCTCCAGTACTAGCAAACCCTATCCTCGACCTCCTTTTTAATTTCTCTCAATCATCAGAAGTGGTCACCACCCAGCTGAGTCAAAAATGAGTGGGAAAAAAAGAAGATGTACTAGACAGCATGTGGATAAATAAATAAAATAAAAAGGTAGATAAAATAAAAACATAATATACTGCTATATATATACCACTGAAGATTATAATCTAAATTTGGTCAGCAGTCTAATTGTACGTAGGTATTCAGACAAAAATGTTGCAAATGGAGTAAAGAAGCCCATCTCCAAGTGTTCTCAATTTCTCTGCCCTATTGTTTTGTAACACAAAGAACCCTGTCATATACTCTTGCACCATTCATTCCTTCATTCACAGGAAAACCAGAATCCCATATTCCTTCTTTCCTTCCAATAAAGAATACTTTGTGTCACATACCTCCTTCAAAAGATGACTGAAAGAAAACTGCAATTCTCTTGCTGTGCTATATTGTGTTTCACCCACTAGCTTTCAAGATCCTTTACAAAGAAGATGAAAATAATTTTCCCTCCCATTCAAATAAGGAACTTGGGAGAAAAAGTGACCTATTCAGGTATGGTCTGTCAGTCAGCTGATGGAGTTGGAAAGCAGTTCTCCTCAGCCCAGAACCAGAGTCCTACCCATTCAGTGATGCAGATCAATGCAGACAATAGTTTAGTTTGCCAGAAACTCAAAAACACATGGCAAACTAACAGCTGCACCTTATACCCAGAGCGAAACTTTCTGAAAATCTGGGATTGTTTGGGGGTTCAACCAAATTTCAGCATAAGTCATCTCTCCATTATTTAAAAGTTCTCCCTGTTAGGTGAAATAGATTATCAGAGTAGTAAAACATGGAATGTCTCTAGCTGATTCACAGATTTATTTTTACGTTAATGGAGAAAACAGTAAAACATAGATGTTGTCTAGTAAGACTGACATCACCTAGCATGCACATGCCTCAGAAGCAAAGAACAGGTATCCAACATCTCCAAGCTCTAGACTTGTTTACCACATTTTTGAAACAATAATTAAAATACTTTTCTGTCATGTGAAATAATTTCTGGAAGAAGCTGCCAGGAAGGAGGACAGAGAGGCTGTTTCACCTGGCTCCCTTCTCTCCTCCAGAAGATGGCTGGCTGAGGGTTCCCCGTTGCCTCACACTGGAACGTCACCGTCCTCCCCAGCGCAGCCACCTGGTCTCGGGGCTTTACAACAAACTGTGGGGGCTCTGGAAGGAAAACACCAGCAATAAATCAATCACGCTGCCACCAGCTGATTTGAAAGAGCAATTTGCCTCCTGAGTTACCAGAACAGTTAAGTTTTTTTAATAAGGAGAGGCAGCACAAAGACATATTGGTCTCTAACAGCCACAGCTTCAGCATCACTCAGATAATCTTTTCTGTCTGGAACTCCCAATTAAAACTCTGACTGTGCAACACATGCTTTTAGTGCTGACCCAGGGTACAAGGAAATGAGTCCCACCAGCTTGATGAGACAACTTGCAGAGCAACAGTCACCAATACAAACAAATCTGCAGCAGTTTGGTTTTTAAAGGAGGAATGGGGTTGCAAGCCAGAATGGAGAAATCTTTGAGGGACAACTGGCCCAGGGGGTCACACTTTGTTAAGGGCTGCAAGACACACTGCTGAGTAACCAAGAATTCAGGCTTACACACACAAAACTCATCATCTCTGATTTAGGAAAGCTGAGGAGAGAAAAAGCCCTTAAGTGCTTATATAAGAGACTATTGATGTAGTCATGATCTCAAAAAAACTTGAAGTCAAAAGCCCAAGAAATACTATTCAAATTATAACCACTTAAAATCTCCAGTTCGAACACACTGAGAAGGAATGATTTTAAAGGAACAGCAGAGCTAAATGTCTTCCTCATTTACATATGCAAGAGCATGTTCAAACAAAATATATATGCAAATGAAGGCAAATTTGAAACATCTGCTCAGCCTAACATCATAAATACTGCCAGCATTGTTTGATTTATACTGACTTCAACAACCCCTTCATCCAGTAGTAAGTAGAATGTCAAAAAATCATGTCAGTCACATAAAAAAAATCAGCATAGATGGCATTGGTGATGCTAGCACAGAAAAAAATCTAGCATGTTCTATAGGCTGTTAACTCTTGCTTCTGAAAAAATGTGCATTAGATTAAAGCCCATTTATTTCTTAATTTCCATTTTTTTCTGATCATCTGCCTAAAACTAATTATGCTCTTCCCCTTCTTTGGATTGAGAATAAAGGGGATGTTTTGTATCTGATTTTAAGAAATCCAATTATTTTGATATTCATTTCCTTTTCTTCCCTTGCAAGCATTGATGTTTTCACAAGATTTTCCTTGTAAAACAGTGCAAAATATGCAATTCAAAGATGTGTTTGGCAAACATGAAGTGGTAGTAGCTTTATCTAGAATAAATTCAATAATCCTTAAGTACTTTTTTTATAAAAAAAATGCTTTCAGTGTTCCTATGGGCTAATTCTTGCACTTATCTGTTCCCCCTGGCTTGTGTCTACTCCCTGGTGAGCTCATATCAGAATATATTCTTCCTACGCCCCTCCTGCTTTGAGAGGAATTTTTGAAGCATAACACTACTGTCTATATTTGGATGCAAATGCTACCTTTCCTAGCATTTCCTTAGATAACAAACTATGCAAAGCAAGGCTAAGATTGACCCACTGTAATTAGCTGACTTCAAAACATTTAGCTCTGAGACATCCAACCAGCACCTTGGAAGAAGGTGTGGGAAGACTTTGACATGACAGCAAGTTTAATTTGGGAAGGAGGGAGAACTGGCTGGGGGTTGTGAGGCATGGAGAGGGGAAAATGGAGATGAGGGTGAAGCACCTTTGCTATGCTGCTAGATTCTAGTAACGAGAATAAATTTAGCATAGAGTTAAATGTAGGGCTTGGCAGGTTCTGTCCCAGCCTCTGACACAATGCCACGCAATGTGGAACTGAGGGTTTCTAAACTCTGTGCTAGTGCAGAGGATTTATGAGGTTTGAGGTTTTGCTGGACTCAAGGACAGGTACAACTATAAAGAAAATAAAATGGTTCTGACCACTGGAGAATGGTTCTGACCACTAGAATCACCACTGTGATTATAGTACCTCAAGATGATCATTCAGGAAATACTCAGCACAAAAAGGAAGGGGAATTTAGTCTTATAGGCAGCCATGGTAGAATTTATAAAGTATAAACAGGTATATATTTCTCCAAGTATTATTCTAAATATATATTTTGTATGGATACTAGTCTAAAAGTATTGCATATTGCCCATATATGTATTATTCTAAATCTATTGCAATTAAGGTAAATAATAAAAATCTTATTAGCTTCAATGTTAGAAGAATTAAACAGGTTTAAGTAAAACGATTATTAAATTCCATTCTGTGTTAACTGCATTGAAAGCTTTTTCACTTTTTTTTTTTTAGTATCATTTAGTTTTATTTCACACCTTGGGTCACATACATGTGGTATATGATGATGAGATTGTAAAAGACGCCACAATAATAAATCCCCATTAGAAAATCAAAACTTCTCCCCTAAAAACCTTTTAACCAAACACAATTTTTTAGCAATTTCTTTTAAAGTTCAAGCCATGCAGTCACTGAAGAAAGGAGACATTAGGATTTGACTCGTCACATCATATAAAAACAGACAGAAAATTTGCAACCCATTACCTTTCTCTTTGCCATTAAGTTACCCATACTTCATGCAGAATTTATTCTGTTCCATGTGTCTTGCCAATAACAAGTGAAAGATGGGAGCTGAGTGGTTGGAGGACATGGAAGGGGATGGATGGGAAGGGGAGGAGAAGTTCCCGTCACAGTGACACGATGACTAGAAGATGGCCAATAAAATTTCAACTTACCAGACACAACTAAAAACAAAAACAAAACAAAAAGAAAACATGGAATAAATAAAATTGAAACAGACATGAAAACAAAGCAAAGAATGAAGCAAAATTAAAAAAAAATTTAGAAAATGGATCCTTGGTAAGGACCTTAGAAAGCAAACACATATTCTGATATATGAAAAACAGTTTTATAATGCTGAACGACATTTTTATATTTTGATTTTTAAACAGCAGTCTCTATCACATACTGAAAAGTAGGTGGTAGAGGAAAATGGGTAACAGACTGAAATACTGGCCAGGCAGTCTGGCTTCTACTCCAAGCCTTTCTGATGAACTGATGTGTACCTTGAGTAATTTTTTTTCCCCACATTATTATTATTCATTTGCATCAAGATTTTTCCATGGCAAAATTAACTTAAAATCTCCAGTAAATATCAATCTGCAACATTGCTGAAATGGAACACTAATATTTACAGCCTTTACATTTACAAATAGAATATATTTTTTGAAACTAATATCTGTTAAAAAAGAAAGTTTTTTTAAAAATGAATAATATGTTAAGGCATTTAGGCCACACACAAATCTCTTTAGTATAGGATTGCTGAGTCAAGGTCATAAGGCTCACGAATAAACTGCAAATGCAAAGTATACCACAATTAAAACAAGTTTGAAAAGATTCTTAACCCTGTTCTTTGTCCTCCAAACCAGAATTTCATTAAAATATTCAAACAAAAACACTTATTACAAAACTTAGATTTTTCAATGGAAATGATCAGGGGTACATTATCAAAGATTAAATTATCCTTCAACCATAGTTCAAAATTCTCATAAACTTTGAAATGGCTCAGATCCTAGCAAGGTAACTTTGCTTATAAAGGAAAGGCATGTTAGAAAGTATTCCAACCTCATATCAGTGATGGAAGGAACAGATTGAAAATTAAAAAAAAAAAAAGCTTAAGTAATGCATTTTGAAAATATAGACAGATACTGACCAAAAAAGAGAAAAAAGTTAATTTTAAAAAAAGGTTAATTGGTAATAATTACAGTAAAGGTCCAAAAATATACAATTTTTTGAATGCATGCTACACTTTGGTCTTATCACTTTATTCTGAGAGTAAACCAGCTCTTGTTCAGCATGGGCACACTTTGATATTGAGTAGCTAAGCACCCCCAATTCACCATCCTCTGATAAACACATGCAGGAAACCAATAATATCCACTTTGCCAACATTCATTAGGCATGAGGAATCCTGGCCTCCTGTTCTAATAAATACAGAGGACTCCAGGTGTATTACAAAAAAAAAAGCAGAAAGAGAATCAGATAGAATATCGGAATGTGGAACATGTTGAAGATAAGAACCTGCAACTGCATATGCCAAACCCAGATCAACCAGATTTCAGTTTTATAAGAGACTTTTTTTTTAAGGAAATAATCTCAAAGAGAGGAAGTTTAAAATATAATTTTAGAAAGATTTGAGTTTTAAAGAACTATTCTGGATGTGAACTAGCCTTCTTTAAATGGTATTTCTCAAAAAGAAAATCAGCGTGCATTACTCTGCTCAGATTATCTGTAAGTCTACAATTCTTAACAGGAGTGGCCAAGAAATGCTACACACAAATTCCTGAGAGAAATCTGCTCTTCCACAGGATTCAGCTCCCAGCTACTCTTGTTCATGTGTAAGTCTGTATTTCCCAGTAACCATTGCTTTTTAACTGAAAAGCTCTTTACTAAACTTGCAATCTGACGTGCTCTGGAATTAGAAATTACTCTCCACAAAACACCACTCATTGTAGATTAAAGCAGCCTGATAAGAGACTTAATTGAATGAAATTCTTGCATAGAGAAAGCAAATTTAAATTATTTTTTTCATTTGTTGAGTAGTGCCAAGAAGAGGAAAGTTCAGCCTTCTCAGTAGCAATGCAGAGCTGCTTAAGTCCTCTACTGTAAAATGCCTAACAGGGTGCTCAATTATATTTCCACAAATTAAATTAACTTCTAAGTACTGAATTTCCCCTTTTCTTTTTATTAGACATTTCTTACTGTAGGTCAAAAATAACCCTGTCAAGCAAATATATTTTTTGCCCACCTGTGAAAACAGAGGGGACACTGATATATGAAAATAAATCCCTGTAGAAACAGGGCATCACATTGATTGCAAATCTGTGGAAAGGGCAAAGGGTGAAGTTTCATAGAAAAAATTTGAACAATTCTGTCAGAAGGATATCATGTGGTTTAAAAGAACAACAATAATAGCAACATCTACAACAAAGACCACATTCTTAGTTTGATTTGCAGTCTATTGATATTTGAGGTTACTAAAACTGAGAAGCAAATAGTTTTTCCTCTATTATGGCACATTTTATTTGACACCACTTTCAATTATAAAGCAAATTAATTTTCCCTGTGTTAATCATGGCTTTTCACATGGCATTTAGGTGGAATAACCTGTTTGTAAAGGCAGGAAGTTAGCATGTAAAACCACAATTACCAAAGGAATAATATTTTTGCCTTTCATATAATTTCCTTGACATGCAAGGCTTTTCATTGAAGATGTGTCCAGTTGCTGAACAAAAACCGAAAGAAAAGTGGTTTCCAGTCTAGTGATGTGATCTTTTAATGCCTTATTCTTTCCAGCAATCCTATCAAGCTCGCTGGGACTATTGGTATCATTAAATCCACTCACAGGGGCAGGAATTTGCAGTTTTAGGACTTAAACTACAGCCCAGTACAGTTGCCAGATGTTAATGGAGCAACTATTACATTTGACAGATGCAGTTTTGTAGGTTCACATGATAATCAGGTTGGAAGCAGCCTCAGAGGTCTCCACTCCAACCTCCTGCTCAAGAGGGTCACCTACAGGGTCAGCCAGGGCTTGATCCAGTCAGGGCCTGAAAAATTGCAAAGCATAACAATCACAGACTCTGGCAGCCCACTCTGCTGCTTGGCAGGGGAGAAATGCCTTCTCCCCTCAATCCAGCCTCAATCTGCCTTGTTTCAACTTAAATCCATCCCATCCTGTGCTCCCTCCATGCACTGCTGGGATGAGCCTGGGTCTGGCTCACCCTGGGGTCTCACATGAGACCTCAACATGCCGTGTACAATGCTTACATCTCAAAAAAACACATTTTGTGACTCATTTTGTAGCTCTCCTCACAGAGGAGAAGGCAAATGTTGTTTTAGTGTTTCTCTAGAACCCACTGGTTTCCTCATATTAAAATACAATATTACAGTGTCACATCCGTTTTTTAGTCTGCCATTAAGCAAGTTAAAAGCTTCAAGTACACCACTCTTGATAGCTTGGTAGCAATTATCTATCTCAAAAGGAGTAAAATTATAGACATTTTAATTTACGTACACTAATAAGATGCTTTTGAGATCTTGAGAACCAAGGTGATACTTAACTACTAAGGAGTATTTTGTTCAGCATGTTTAATACTCATTAATTACTGTTCTCACTATACTATTTACAAATATCTTCCAGGTGCTTGGAAGATATCCTGTTATTTAACTGCCACAAGTTGAACAATTTTGATTGAAGCTCAATGTGTTTCACTTTTGATTATTTTAAAAAAATCTTCATGTCTTCAAGGACTGCTGGACACTAACAGAAGTTATAATAGAAGAAGCAAGAAAGTACAACTCTAGATCAGAGAAATTAAGCAATCCAAATTTCCAAGCCAACAATCACACATAACAATGAACATATATCGAAACTTATCCAATCAACTAATATCCAATCTTCAGCTTCTGTATAAATAACTGACCATTATGACTAATCTAGAAAATGGCAGTCACAATGAAATTCAGATTCCTTTCAAGTAATTGTGATACATTAATCCCAGTTCAAGTGAAATATGGCATGTGCCTGTATGAATGAAGTGGTGGGAGATGGCACAGGAGTATGAGCAGAAGTGCTGGAGTAGACAGTGGAGTGAGAAGCTGGAATTTCCATTGGGATTGGCAGGGTCCAGAGTAGACAGTGAGAAGGGAGAAACTGCAGAGCTAACAACAGAGATAGCACAGAGATTGCTGTGTTACCTGTCAGGGAGTTGAAACTCAGCTGTTTGTCATCTTCATGTGAAATAAATGGGTGAGAAACCCACAGTTTATGACCTCTCTCTGAAATGTGTGGGTACAGAAAAGTTGGGTACTACAGTCACATGTAGAGGAAATGTAAGAGTCTGATGATGTTTAGCAAACTGGTCAAACTCTGACTTTTCACACTTTAAAAAACATAAACAAGAAATCCTGAATAATTCCAAACAAAAACTCTGCAAAAAGCTGCCAACATCTTCTATTCAAAAATGTGTTTAATTTCTAATCCTGCTAAACTCTGAAAAATAAAGAAACACTTTCAATGCTCAAATATCTGAATGAGGACCATTGAATACTCCCTGCATCATGACCACCAGATATTTATGTTGGTGTTTTGCAAAAACTATTATTAAGGGAGATAGTTTAAGACAATGTGCCATGTTCCACTTCCTATCTGGTGATTTGTAGGCTATTTGTTCTTATCAAAGCAATCTGAAACTCTCAATATCCTTGATATGCACATCTCTCTACAGTCATTTGTGGGAAGTATCACTTTCTACAGAGAAATAAACAATAGCCTGAATCTCTTGTCCTGAAAAAGACATAAATGCTGCCCATTCAGCTGCCTCCTGGCTTCAGCCTGTGAAAAATACAGGAACACAACACCAGGTACAGTACAAAAGAACTGGGATATATCACTTTTCATCCTCCCTGGACTCTCTATTTTCAGCTGTCACTCCTTGAGGTATAAATACATATCCACACAATTCACAGTTTTCCCCAGATGTCCTGCTGAAGTTCCCATTCTTGTGGGACCAGCCTGGGCCACCCTTGCTCGCTGTGAATGCTTTCACAGTGCCTGGTCCCAGAGCAGCAAGTTTGACACAGAGCAGCACAAATGTCTGAGTGAAGTCGCGCAGTCTGGCGCCAAGCGCGCCGCAGCCACGGGGCTGAGGTAAAATGTTTACGTGAGATTTTTGATGTCTCCAATCAAAAGTGATGACTTACAACTCCAAACCCCCAGCAAGGGAGTGATGGTGGTTTATTGTATTTATGATGAGTGGAAAAATTCTGTTTTAAATTGCTGCTGATTTGTCAGAGAAGCACTTCTTAAGTTTAAAGGAACAAGTGACTACAGTAATTTCAAATTTACCAAACCCGAAAAGATAAAAATTTGATTGGAAACAAAAAAAAAAAGAGATTAATTATTTCCTATAATTGTAATGTGAAGAATGAAATTAAAACAGAAACAAGTGACTTACTAGAGTTGGAAAAATAGTTCTGATCTTAAGAACACCTTTAGAATTAGTGAAACCCATAAGAATGCTTCAGTTTCACAGAGAAAAGTGAACATGGGGAAAATCTCAGTATCAATTAGGTGTTGCTTTCCTCAAAATACTTTCAAAGAGTTTTGTAGTTTTTTTAAAATTTATATTTATTTATTTTTATTTACAATTAATTCACATTTCCTCTTCTGCCTGAACACTGAAAACCAGTCAGGTTGCCCTGGTTTTGGCTGGGATAAAGTTAATTTTTCTTCTTAGTAGCTGGTGCAGTGCTGAGTTTTGGATTCAGTATGAGAATAATGTTGATAACACACTGATGTTTTGGTTGTTGCTGAGCAGTGCTTATCCCATGTCAAGGGCTTCTCATGCTCTGCCAAGTGAGGAGGGACACAAGAAGCTGTCAGGGATCATAGCTAGGACAGCTGACCTGAACTGGCCAAAGGCATGTTGTATGTCATAAAATATATTGCTCAGAATTTAAACTAGTGATAACTAGGAGATGCTGATCACTCTTCAGGGGAAAGCTGGCTGTCCTTCAGCAGGTGGTGAGCAATTGTACTGTGCATCACTTGTTTCTCTTGGATTTTATTTTTTTTCTCTCTCTTCATTACTATTACTGGTTTTGTTACAATTAGTATTATTAGCATATTTTACTCTGTTTCAATTATTAAAGTGTTTTTGTTTCAATCTACAGATTTCTGGGTTTCGCTTGTTTGTTTGCTTGATTTTTTTTTCAGATTGCTCTCCCCATCCCACTTGGAGAGGCATTGAGGGGCTGTGGTCAGCTGGGGTTAAACCACAGCCCGAGCTGGGCAGTAACAGAGAAACAGGCTGGCTGGAGTTTATGCCCTGCACAGAAAGTGCCACTGTCAGGGTACTGAGGGGCTGCCACCTGCACTTGTCACTGGGCACTTCCTCCAGAAGCCTCAAGACAGCTGCAGTCTGGAAAATTGTGGTCACATCATCCTGACACTGCCTCTGACCGTGCAGAGTAGAATATATGCTCTCATTCTCAGCACATGGCACACGCCTGGCAGGCTGGATTTAGCCTGTGCCTCTGGGCTGGAAACATAAAGAAAGGAAAAGTTCTGGCGCCTCTGTGCACTCAGGAGGGCTCCAGGGAAAGTGGTCTGAGCAGGAAAAAAGGCACGTGTCACTCTTTGGTGCTGACAGGACAGACAGAGCCTTGGAAATATCAGTGCTTCTGGAGCTGCTGCACATACCAGGCACAGAGACAGGCCAGGGTAAGGCCTTGGAACCCCCTAAACACAGATGTCATAACACAGGCAGCCTGGCAGCTCAGTATCACCAACTCCAGAATCAATTCTAGAGGTGAGCTTCAAGCACCATGGATTCTAAATCAATGATTCTCCTTCCTGCAGCAAGCAGGGGTGTGCCTTCTCCCAGCTTGGCAGTGGGAGCAGCAAGCAATTTGTTTTGAGAGCTTGTTGTTTCCCCTATTGTCACTAAAATGTGTCAAAGCTTCTTTCTCTCTCTGGTGGTTTAAACTCCACCCTCTGCTGATAAACACCACAAGGTCTGTGCACTAACCAAACCTCCTGCTTGGGGGCTATTCTCATTTCAAGAGTAATCAAATGGCACTAACTCCTTATGGATTTCTGGTCATTCTGAGTTTAAGTTCAGAGGTGTTTCCTTCCTCAACTCTTATTCAAAAGGCTGAACAGTAAAATCTGGCTCTGTTTCAGCTGTCTATCAGTTGTGTAACTATATAAAGTTTCATTTTAACAAGGTAATGAATTTTCCCTCTAAAAAAATCAAGATGAAAAGGGCTACACAAGAGTGCATGTTTGTCTGTACGTGTGAGGAATCCACTACAAAAATTTGTGGGTGAAATGTACTCATATGAGACCTTTTGCTTTGCAACTGATACCAGGAAAAAATTGTCATAGATCAGAATCTGTCCTCCTGCAGGATTCAATGAAGATTTCTATGGTAAAAAACCAAAAATGTGGGAAAAGGCTTTACAGTGCAGCTTTAAAGGTAGCACTTCTCAGGTTAATACATGTAGTACACAGTTTAAAATGTGTATAAATCCTGTAGTCATTGCTTTGAGGTGACAAAGAGAAATCTGAAATATGGAGGGCAGAAGACAGAGAGGGAGAGAAGGGGATTTAAGATTTTCCAGAAGTTCCTCTCCCAGTCTAACTTCCCCCTTTCTTGCTCTGGATCCTCCTAATCCACACTATAAACCAAACATAATTTAGAGAGCACTCTTATGGCGAGTCTAAGTCCATCTATTTAAAAACTAGAGTAATGTGGCACACTGTGAAGTCCTGTTTCCTAGGCTTCTCTTTTCAGAGAAGAGAAGTTGTCTTCCCCCATGTTTTAAATGAACTGAGGTAATTTTAGGCACTGCTGCAATCTAAGTAGTCGTGGCTACAAATATTTATACTAAAGCCTTTTAAAAGAGTGAAAAAGGATGAATTTAAAATAAACTGTGCAGAAGTACAAAAAGATTATGATAGATAGATACTATTTGAAGAATTCTTAGGAGCTTCCTACTGCATTTTTCGACTTACAGTTGAAGATAGTAGAACTGAAAAGGAAACTGAGTGGGATTTTTTCCCCAGCTGTTTATGATAGCACAGAGTGCTTCTTGGAAAGGAGAGCTTGAAATCCATAGCAACCTTGTTGTAACAAGTTAAAGCTATTTGTGAGAAGTGGCCAAGGCCCATGATCCACGGATACCAACACACACTAAAAATGGAAGGACAATAAATCTCTGCAGTGCACTAACTTGTGATCATTAAAAAATGTTGGTTTGGGCATGCAGTACTCAGTGAGGAATACTCTCAAGTGAAATGTATTATTTCAAAAGAAACCTGGATTTCTTCTCCTGGGGATGCCATACCCCCCACATAGATACAACCAAGTCTACACTAACATCCCAACTTATGTTTCAATACTGTTAACAAGAAGCTAACTGTGCCATATTAACAAAATTTAATTATAGGCAGCAAAAATTACAATGTGTAAGCATTCTATGCAAGCCAGGCTATCCACCACGCACCAAGAATTTTTACTGTCATCGAGGCAGAAATGGGAACAAGATGCTATAGGAAATAAGGATGATCTGCAAAAATAAAATAAAACTAAAAAAAATCAGAGACACTTAGCCTGGTTTTCATACAGTTCTCTGTCAAAAAATGACAATGCTATCAAAAGTTGCTGGTAGTCTGAAAGGGCCATCAGACCTTGCTGGTGGACAACTGGACAAAACCAGAACCCTCGGGTGACTCCCTGCTCTGTACTGAGAGTGTGTGACCTTAACTGTGGCAAAAGAGAGAGCAGCTCTCTAATAGGAGGAGGTGCAAGTCCTAAGTGGGCTCTCATGGGCCATAGAAAGACAAAAAGAGAACGGAATCCCTGCCAGTCCTGTGTTTAGAGAGCAGCGAGCATTTATGAGAACAAAACAAGCAACCTCATCCATCCAGACATGGACTTTGTTTCTGTTTCTCTCTCCTATCATCCTATTTTATACTTAAAAGGATAAAGAAAAAGTCATCTCAAACTTTGGGAATTAGTGTGTGGTCATAGGACAAAAGAAGCATGCAAATACCTCCTGCAGAAAATAATAATTTCTATATAACAGTTCAGCCTGAACAAGGAATTTTTTTTCTTATACTGGAAGATTCTGATCCTGAGTCTACAAGGCAATCAAGTCCACATACAAAGACAGAAAAAAAATCATTACTACTAGTTCTTGAGTGTTATTCAGTACCTAGCAACAAAGTATTTTAGTATTCAAACAAAACACAATTCATAGTGACAAATGGTACTCAAAACAGCTTAATAAAATTATGTTTGAATGCACTGTTATTCAGCACTTTTAAATTCTGTGAGACCAATTCAGAAATTACTGATGCAAGTAAACTAACAAAAGTAAGGGGCTGTACTGCATCACTGCATTACTCACAGGCTATGAACTAGGCAAAAATAAAGTGTGTATTACCTTTTTATAGATGTTCAGCATAATTTAATAAAGCTGGTGTTTATTTCAGAATGAATGTATAGCAGAAATACTGTTTGCTGAACAACCAATTAAAATTATTGTTCCCTGCACTCTGATTTTATTCATTAACCCAAAAATCTTCAAATTAGACAACTTGTGGTAAAATTCTACTTTGTCTATTCCAAAGAAAGAATTATTGAAATGTTATCTTTAGAACAGCAGTCACACTAAGTCTGCAGCAGTGAAACTTGATACAAAAACAATTGCTTTTTCCACAGCCATGGGATTTAGGAAATTTCAGGCACTAGAAAAGAGCCTTCAGATTTTCTTTGCTATTTTTTTTTTTGAGTGCTGAAGTACACTACACAAACCTACCTACTTCAATTCTTGCACTGAGTGATTAAAATGCACAATTTTTGAGAACTATACAGTAAATAAACCCCTTTCAGCAGTAAAAAGCCTCTAGCTTCAACTTATTTCTGTAATAACATTTCTCCAAATTATTTGGATGCCTGTTTACATGCTTAAAAACATCTGTCTCAAAACCTTGTTTCCAAGTACCCAACTGGAGGAAGGAATCTCAAAAGTTTTTATGTGTTATTCGCCTGTAAAATACTGTTGTCACTGTTGCGAGACTCTATGTAAAAAATCAAACCAAACCAGACCAGACCAGACCAAACCAAGCCAAAATCCATTTAGCACTTAAAAACCATGGAAGCAGTTATTCATTAAAATACTTAGAGATTGCTTCTTTTATCCACATTTTAGAAATGCTTCAGGAATCTTAGTGTTCATCAGTTGCCTCAGTAAGACAAGAACCTTCAGGGCTCTAATCTCCTCTTCAGACATTTTTCTCATTTCCTGCTGATTAACTTTTAAGATTCCTATTCTTTCACCAGAAATTGGTGGCAGTCAAACTCCTCAGATCCTTGATAGAAATCTGACATGCTATCAGAGTTTACTGCAGTCATTAAGGGGGAAATGGGCTCTTTAAGCTATGGAAATCACAGGAGATGGTCTCCTTCATTCATCCTGCCAAAAGTTTACTAATTAAAAAAATCCTGAAGTTCATTGGACAATCATTATTCTTCCTTCCCTTTTCAAGGGACTGGAGGCAGAATATTGCATCAAAACAGTTCTTTCAAAGGAAGAAATACTGATTTAAAGAGAGAACATGAAGACAAGTTCAGACCTAAATCCAATCCTAGTTTTAAAATTCCAGTGGTTAAATTCAGCCCTGAGACTGTGAAGGGTTCACTACAATGCATATTAATTGCTGTACAGCAATTGCTCAACAGCATTGCTGTAACCCCATAAAATTCTGAATTTTGTCATTGTTTTTTTAATGCTTAATGCATTTACACTTACAGCCAACTTATAATGTGTACCAGCAGCCTGACACAGTGGAAACATTTATATGGTATCAGACAGATGAAAGAGCAAATGCTATTCCTTTATATTCCGGGTGGTATCTGCAGCCCTTTCCAGAAACCTTATCAAATAAATGTCTTTCACTGTGTGCCTTGAAGCTACCTTGCACAAAGAGGAGGTGGAAGGAGGAGGAAATTCCAGGCCTGAAGCATGTGCCACCTTTTCAGATTAAAATTCCTTGTCAGTTGACTGTACAGCAAAATCACAGCCAGGAGTCACTTATCAGAAGTTCCACTCTCTATCTACCTTGCAGACAAGCTCTGTTAACCCTAAAATTAAAGACATCATAATCTAAAAAGGCTTGGTAATCAGAGATTGCCACTGTAAAATATGAACTGGCTGCTACAATTTCCATAGGAATTCTTCTTTTTCTCTGCCAAACAGATAACGCTGAATGTGCTTAGTGCCTTTGAATGGCAAAATTTACATTTTACAGTTCAGTCACTGCTGCAGCAGGTTTAGGTGTAGTTTTATATTGCACACTCCTCCAGAGCCACTGCTTGAATAGGGAGAGCTAAGAAAAACTCAAAAGATTTTTGTTCAAGGAAAAGGAAAAGATTCCAATCCACAGTCACCCACAGCCAGTGTTGGTGTCACTCTTGTGAAGTCCTGAAGCCAGCTGAGCCACCTGAGCTGCTGAGTGTCACCCACACTGCCACTGCTGTGATGGCTCCTGGCCAGCTGCAGAGCAGGGCT
This sequence comes from Melospiza melodia melodia, assembly GCF_035770615.1. Taxonomy (NCBI): domain Eukaryota; kingdom Metazoa; phylum Chordata; class Aves; order Passeriformes; family Passerellidae; genus Melospiza; species Melospiza melodia. The sequence goes on from NC_086195.1 coordinate 135,149,260, forward strand.
GCCACTGGAGCCCTAGCTCACACTGGTGTGTTCCAGAGACAACAGCTCATTTCACCGGAAATTACAGACTTATTACAAAATTAAATGTCAGACAAGCCAAATTAAGTACCGCGAATGGGAGCAAAGCAAATGGAAGTAGGTGAAAATATGTAAAACTTTTGGTTCTTAGATGTGCTTGAGAGCATTTTCATGGTTAAATGTAGGATTTTCAGATTCTTGAAGATACCCTACTTCCATTTACATTAATGGTAAAACTAATTTTCTCTTAGTACTGAAGTATGCATTTTTGGTAATTTTCTGTGTCTTAGGAACATTGTTTTCAATGATATATGTAGTAATGAAATATATAATATTTTCCATAGTCCTGCTTTGAGGCATAAAACTAAGCAAGTCATGTAATAGAAACCTACAGACAACATGAAATGCATCTTGCATATATATCAAATACAACATAATATAAATACAATAAATATATCCAGCTTGCTTAGTGCTAGAGCAAGAGAGAAGTCCACTGGTTCCAGTGATGCCATTTTTTGGGCAATTTTTTCCGTTTCTGAAGTATACCATCTACGTGGTGAAATATAAAGTGTTGGCAAAATATAATGTATTGTACTCTGGGCTGCTTCCTGGCATTATGTATTGACTGAGGTATTTATTTAATAATTAATCATCTCCTGAATGAAATGCTTCCACATGTATTTAGCAATGTCTCTGGATGCCTTGCAGATGCAGTACACATTGCTGCAAAGTGAAAACAGAGGGTAGAGAACTCTCCAATTTTAGGTATACGGAAACAACATCAGGATTACATTTCCTTAACTATTTAATTTTCCAAGGAGACAATAAGATAACTTGACAGCTTTAGGGATGGAAATGCTTCTAAGCTGCAGGACTAAAACACTAAAGGAAGAGTTCAAACTTCACTATGTCAGTACAGAACTCCAAATTTGGTTTATGGATATGGCTGAAGTCACAGTAAAAATACAACATCTGTATGTAGAAAATGCTTATGGTCCCCAAAGTTAGGAGCCTGTACAGAGGAAAATATTCATTCCAACAACCAGCATCCGTGACGCCAGTGCCATGAGCAGGAAGAACATAAAAATGGAAATTATGTTCCCTCCCCTCTCTTGTATTTTCTACAGCTAACAGTTTATTACACAGAGAGAGAGGGAGAGCTGAACTATCTGAGCTGACATTTCCTATTGCAGGGACACGGCCTGGGCTGGCTCCCAGCTCAGAGGCAGCGCTGGGGCTGTGCCTGTGCACCATTCCCAAGCATTCCCAAAACAGGGAGCCCTGCAGGGCATGCATCAGGCACCAGGCAGAGCTGAGCAGGACGAAAGGGTCCTGTGGGATCCAGGGCAGCTCCCTGTGAGACCAGGATAGCTGTTCACCACCTCCCATCCACACCTCCGTATCTCAATTGCCCTGGTGCTGCACGCTTCACCTTTTAGTGCCCCAGATAACCCTGCACAGGAGACAGACACTGAGTTCAGCCATGGTGTGAGTGGAAATGATGAGTAGAGAAAAAGATAAATCCTTTCCTTAGTGCTGCCAAGCCTGAGGCCCTGAAGAGCATTGCTTGCAGCCCTGCCACATTTCACTCCCTGCCACAGCCCCTCCGTGCAGACACTTGACTGTAGCCATGATATTTTCTGAAAAATCCCTTCCTTAGGATTTTTTCTCCTGAGAAGCTGGGAGGCCTCAGGAACAAAATGTAAACAATGGTTACCTGTTGCTGTGGAATGCAATAGGTGCATCTGGGATTGGTCTCATGTGGTTGTTTCTAATTAATGGCCAATCACAGTCAGCTGGCTTGGACTCTCTGTCCAAGACGCAAGCTTTTTTTGATTCCTTCTTTTTCTATTCTTAGTTAGCCTTCTAATGAAATCCTTTCTTCTATTCTTTTAGTATAGTTTTAACATAATATATATAATAAAATAATAAATCAAGCCTTCTGAAACATGGAGTCAGATCCTCATATCTTCCCTCATCCTAAGACCCCTGCGATCACTGTCACACTTGGCAGACAGACACTGTCCCTTTCCGGACAGGGACACACATCTTGGGTCACACTGACAGCTCTCATGTTCCTCCTCTGGCACAGAGTCTGGCACAGGAATACCACAGCCTGTTGCTGAGATACTGAAGAGGAAAAAACCAAAGCCAAAGCTCACAAATAACCCGAACCACTCAAACCCACACCAAGCCCCCTCCTTGCCCTTTGCTGAATTTAACATGCCTGCACAGTGGCAGCTGTGATGTCTGAAGCTGTGATTGGCAGTGCAGTCCTCTGTTTACAAATAGGCAACAAAAATAACTCACTTTGGCACTGCAGAACACACATTTACTAAACTCTACAGTCAACAGGTCATGTGATGATAACCAAAAGTGCAGAAAAGAGTTGCTAGTTGCATTCCCTGAATCACCCAGAAAAAAACCCCATAAAATCAAAAAAAAGCAATGAATCAACCAAAAAAATTCATAGAGCTGTGTGTCCACAGTCAGAAAAATCTTATTTTAGTACTGAAACAACATCAGTCTGCTTTTCTAGATACAGCATAGTCAAAAAGCCGAGCCTTTAGGAAAAAAAAACAAATGTGTTTTAACAAGGGAAGAGAAGAGGAGGGAAAAAGAGGAGAAGGCAGAAAAAGGAGGAAAAATGTGAAAAAATCTGAATTGGAAATCCATTTGCTAGAGGAGTATTTTTTTCCCTCCCATAAACTTGGTCTCTTGGATACGTTAATAAATGGATCTTGATCATAATTTATTTCATTACCAACTACAAATTGTCCCTGCACATTACAGTTTCTCACATCAATCCCTCCTATGAAGACATTAGTGCACACAAATGGCTCAGGAGGTAATCCATTCACACTGGGAAACAAATTATCCCATAACAATATCCTCAGAGCAAAGCTGCCACAGTGTAAATATCTACAGTGTAGTACAAACACTTAAATTGGGATCTTGATGAATCAGGACTTAGGCTGTGATCTTGTTCTTTAAAAATACCAGTTTATTATCAAAAAGATCTCATTCAATTTCTAACATCTATATACTTAAGTCATTTCATATCTATTAGCATCATTAATCGAAATGGGATTTCAAGTATGTTTTTGGTTATTATTTTGAATAGGAATATGAAAGATTAGGACTACCAAGAGTTTATTTCCAGAAATGTAACTGCTCAACCAGTCATCAAAGCAAATTTTCTTAATACTAACATTTTACAGTAGTAACAGTTGATTTAAGATGTGATCTTCAGAACAAATTATTATTTAAGAAATAATTCAGTCTTTTTGAATAAACTGTGCTCACTGCTCACAAGTTTATCCTTTATTCTCCAACACTGAGCAGGAGAGCTGGTTATTTTACAAACATAAGGTATGAGTTTTGATGTATAAACATCATGGTGACGAACAAAACAGAACATCTCAAAATTCTTGGTTTTATGAGAGTTTCAATGAAAGAATTCAATACTTTCCTAACAGAGGGACACCAAATGTTTCTGATGGAAAAAAGGAGAGCAGGTTCAGGGCAAGACCTTTCCTGTTACAGTAAATGTGTCAAACTAGAGGCCTGTTACCAAATAAAATACTTTTAAGCCTATACTTCCCCAGAACTCCATAATGACTAATTCCCACTGAACAGAGAAAAGGACAGAAGGACCATCAGCGCCCAGAAAAAAGCATCAGGATGACATCATGGCCTGTCTGCTAGCCAGGAAAGGAAGAGAGGGATTATCTGAATAGTGAACATCTGGATTGTGTATATAAAGGCAGTGAAGGATTTTTATACATATTAGTTCACTGAGTTCCACTGAATTTTTATCTTACAAAGAAACAGTAGTGCTACGATACGCTTCAATAATGAAAAAGCAACAGGAATTCCAGTGGTCTGGGTTAGTGTATTAAAAGATACACAAACAGATTTATCATTCACTACTTCTCTACTATATTTAATTGGAAAAACTTGGCAGATAGTTTAACTCACAACTCTTTCTTTTTGAATTAAAACAATGCAGCTTAGTAGCTTAGTAACACTGACTTTCTTCTTTCTGTGTTTCAGATAAAACAAGTGACTTGATTTTGAACTTGAAGAACCGAAATTCAAAACATACTCAGTTCTCCATCCCAGCATTGTAAAGACTGCTTAAAAAATCTTACATGTGAAGTGTTTCCATTTCCTCAGAATACAACTCAAGACAAATTTGTGTTTTCTCTATATTTTTATCTCTAGAGTTGTTGTACAAAGAAAAATCAACTTATTCTAGTACAACATTATTCAATCTCATTCTTTGAAAAGAAACATTCTTACCTTGAACTGTTAAAGTTGCTGATGCCTCAGCTTTTCCAACCATATTTTCTGCAACACAAGTGTATGATCCCATGTCTCCTGCCATAACTTTCCTGATTTTCAAGGTATGATCATCACGGATTTCGTATCTTTAACATACATAGTAGTTAACAATGAATAACAGAACTTTGTACAATTTCTGTCAAGGGTAAAAACATGGGGGATTTGGTCTAAAAATATTCTTATTTCTGTATTTCCCACAAGGGAAAAAAATTTATAGATAATTATAGTTTGATAATGAAAAATAAAGTTTTAAAACCAAAATATACCCAAGTATTTGAAAACCTTATTTTGATATTATTTGCACACAATTGCAAAGCCCTATTGCAGAACATTTTAATTGTTAGAATTATTTTAACAAGTAATTATAACAATATTTATTATTCTCCATCTGAATGACAGACTTTTTAATATGGTTGAAAAGAAAATATTGTTCCAAAAAAGATTAGAATTGCTTGAAATTCAAGATAAATCACAATTCATTCTTTTTTTTCTTTCAATGTGTTTCTATTTATGGTAAGTAGATTTTTCTCCTAAAAATGATAGTTTTTATTAAAGCTATAGACTACATTACCTAGAAGCTGTATTTAAAAAGTGGCCAACTTACAAATCCAACCCTGTTAAAGTGTTTCTTCTTTCAGTCCACTCTCTAGAATTTTTTTAAACTGATAATTAGGATTTCAAAGTAAATAAATGAGTATTTAGTCTATCTCTATATTGATCCATCACAAGATGTGTTTATTTTTAATAGTGTGTTTTACTTTTTGGCCTGAATTACAGCAACACCAAAAAAGTTCATTGGAAACCTAGCAACAAAAACATGTATAACCAAGGCAGCTTTCTACATTGCCAGACTACATTTTATATCAATTGCAATTCCAATATATACTCCTTGATGTTGTAATCTCTTTTACTATTTGTTATACATTCTGCAAAACTTTCAGTAATCACAAAAGACTCTTCAGCTGAAGAATTAATCTGCATCTGATACTACTGGCTGCACTTGGTTGTTTTCTATTATATTTTATCTTATTGTTTTTTATAATATATTTATATTATATTTATCTTATATTTATATTATATATTTTATGTTATATTTGTCAGGTGTTGTCACAACAAAAACTTGAAAACAGGCTGTTCTTAAGTTTCAACATAACTTGTAAGTTCAACTGGAGCTCAGTGCTAATTAGAAATGTTTTATTGGATCAAGCCAGGCCTTTTATATTCAAGACAAAAATATGTTAGCTGTCAATCACTGAGTGGCCCCATCACACACCAAACTAGATGTTATAAAAAGGGTAACTGCAAGTACTGCACCTTGCTTTGGGCAGCTCTCCGTCATCTTTCCTCCATCTCACTGTAGGGACTGGGTCTCCTCTTGCCTCACACTTAAACTCTGCACTGTCCTCCACAGTCACTGCCAAATTGCTCGGTCTCTTCACAAAAGATGGTCTCTCTAAAGGGAAAGGAAAGGACATCAAGGGTTAATCCAGCAGATCTGTGTCCAGACTGCACAGGATCTCTGTGAGTTTGCTCACAGGAGTCAGCAGCAGCAAGCACTTCATGCAGTAATTTCCAATGCTGCGTTTGAAAAGCAACTATTTCTTCCGCCAGCACACATGGAGTAAAACAAACAAAAAAAACCCAGAATGTCCTCTCTGTAGTTTTTGTTTAGATTAATTGCTGCACACCTATGCTCAGACTGTCTGGAACAAAAAGGTGACCTCAGTACAGGCTGTGTTGTTTTGGCAAACCCTGTGCATTTCAGTAAAGGTGTCGATACACTTTTCTGTAACAGGATTCAAAGCTGTAGGTTGCTGGGCCATTCGTGCTTTCATAATTCCACATCAGGCTGCACTGCAGTGAGGTTTGCACCCTCCCAAGGATAGAAGTGGTTTTAATAATTTCTGGAATATTCCAGGAATGACCCATCTAGAAGAGCAGCACCAGATGACAACAGCATGTCCATAAAAGAACTGGGAAGGTTTAACAGGAGAGTGTTTGGCAGGTTCCTTTGCCTAAGGCAGATGAACTTTTTGTCTGTAAACCTGTGAAAAGCTCTGAGGGAGTTGAAAAGGCAGTTGCATGTTTTGACTTGTATGTACTAAAGATATAAATATCATCCCCCTGGAACTGCAACAGTCTGAGGCCATTGGCACCATCAGGAAGTGTGAATGCCCAAAAATACACCACAAATTTCTCACAGGAGCACAAAAAAACCAGACAGAAGGATAAAGAGACAATCCCACACTCTTCATGTCTCACATTTGTGTTTGAGAAAAGCAGTTCTAAATATTACTCTGGATTTGCAGACACAGGGATTCAATATTACAAAAACTTAATGGTTCAAAAAGGAAATGTGACCTGAACAAAACCTTTTTAAAAAAAAATCTTCCTTTGTTCTAGAGGATGTCCAGACCAGCTGGACACTTGTGTTGTAGAAAAATTAACTTTGCTGGCAATGGTAGGAAATAATGTTAAATGAAATAGCAAGTTGATGTTTAAGCTGTCAGTTCTACCCTGAGTTCATATACAAGAAGTGAGAAATAAAACAGAGATCTACAGACATAAATCTAGCTGTGAATTAAAAAGACACAAATATAGACAACCCCCTACCCTGGCCCCTTTCTTGTAGGTGCTGAAAAAACCAAACCTGAATGTAAGAAAACAACATCCAGATTAAATCTCAGAGTAGGAATAGTTTGGGGAAGAATATTTAAATATGCAAGAGAAAAAAGACTGATCTGGTAAGACCAAGAGTGCTGCCCACAAGAGGCACATTGTTCTCCAGATCAGTTTCCTGAAGGAAGAGTAATGGACTTCCAGGAGTTTTTGTCTGCCCATTTATAACACTCTTACTGAAATGCAGAAATGGATAAGGGAAATCAACACTGATTTAAGAATCTGTCTTTGTCACATGATTATTTGGTACATACAAGGAAAGCTTAGCAAGGACCACTTTGAAACTTTCTAATATTACAGTTTCTGGCATGCAATCCTCCCTCTGATCTAAAGCAGAGACCTAGAAGCAAAAGTTCAACTTCTAAATAACCAAACCTCATAAATAGAAGATTAATGTAGAAAAATTTAAAATATGAAGTCAGCATATTACTTGCGCTTTTTCACGCATATCCGAGTCTGAGTTGAAAGAATAGGGTGTTTTAAAGATTTCTAGACATGGGCTGGTAAGAAATTCAAACCTTTACTGACTCATTTGAAAACAAAACCTTGCTAGTTTCCCCAGGCTGAAAATCTGAAATATGTCTGACAGGAACAAGAGATGAAGAAAAAGCCAGACAGAGCTCTGCCTGCAATGCACCTCTCTCACAGGTTTTTAGCAAGAGAAGTAATTTTTCAGCCTAAGTTATCAAACAGTTCAGCCCATGACTCCCTGGCTGGCAGCAGACTAGTGATGAGCTATTACATGGTACAGTTAAATAGGAGCCTGGTGCCAGGACTTTACTCATGTAATTACAATTTACTTTCAAGTTTAGATTTTGCTTGAAAGTTCTGAAAGTCTATTTGACAGTAAACTTCCTCCCCTAGTGCTTCAAAAGTATTTATACAAAACCAAAATATATTAGTACAAGTTCCGCAGCTTCTAAAGGGTTACACACCACTTTCTTCCTGGATATTCAGTTTGAACAACTTTAAGATGGCATAAAACCTGTTTTATTTAGGAAACACCTAAACTCTGAACAGGTCTTCAAGTTGCCTGAGTCCTAGCTCAACAATGTAGGGAAGACAGATAAAAGTGCCAAAGAAAGACAAAACAGCTCTTAAACATGATTTTAACAAAAATAAAACCACCAACAAGCTACTAGTACTGCAGCAGCATTGTGATGGAAACCAGTGTGCTTGGATGGTCTCATCCATTTCCAAAATGCAAGTTTTTTTATTTTTTACAGAAACAATCAAGTTGTCTCAAGCCTCCTCTACTTTAAAGTAAAATGGGCCATATTTTGAAGAAAAAGTACGTAAATTCTCCGGTGCTGAAGGGATACTGAGACTGCAGGTGGACTTAGAGCTTCCCTTCTGATGCTGCAACAAAACATGCAATTTTCACCTAAGCTCAGCTATCTTAAATGAAAACAGATTTTTTTTGATCAATAGGATCACTTGAACAAGCAGATCTGTTGTAGTTTTACAACACTCAGCACACGTTCCTATAAATGGATAATTACTCCAAATAGAAATTTAGAGTAATTCTGATTCTCTCCAGTAAGAAGGAAAAATTAAGCCTCTGCTTCTTAAACTTGTTAATTTTTGTTTTGTTCTTATTTCACAATACTGATCCAGTCATGGACACTGGAATTATTTTCAGTTTGAGAGTTAAACACAAAAACATCTTCTAATAGGAATAAATTGTCCAAGGTGGGCTGCAGAGCCAGTGACTTCCTTCTATTTACTAGATCACAACCATGACAAAAACATTTTCAGCACTGAAAGGGAAATGGATCAGAATGTTTAGAGAAAGGCTTACCAGGAAAAACAAAAGTTGTACATTTTCATCAATAGAGTCCAAAAGGAATTCTTACCTAAAACAGTGAGCTCTGCAACTTCACTTTCACGTTCTCCAACCATATTTGTTCCAACACAAACGTATTTGCCAGCATCATTCTTTCTTGTGTACGTGATCATGAGCTTTCCTCCTCTGATCTAGGAAAAATCAAGGATAACAGAAATACTTCAATATGAATTATCGATTTAATAAATAATATCTTAGAAAATATTTTGTTCCAGATAAAACAAAAAGCCATCTCTGGTTTTCCATTTCACAAAAAAAGTGGAAAAAATTACCATTAGTCTAATTTCCTTCTCTTATGCAAACAACTTGTGTTTTAGTTTTATATTAGTATTTTAAAATCTCTGAGATTTGGAGACTTGTTAGTTTTTTTCTTCATTCTGTGTAATGTATTGCTGGTTGCTCACCAGCCTGTTTAATGCTTGTTAGCCAGAAGGACTACAATTCCTTCCCATGTACTGATACAATCAGGTGGAGAGTAAAAATTAGCACAAGACATAAATCTCATTTTCACATCAAGTGCTGCAATTACTTTTTCTTGACAAGAAATATGTGCACACTACCCTGCTGCTGGTTGTGCTCATTATTATTCATGAATTTTGTGTTGTTTTGGTTTTCATTTTTTAAGGAAGTGAAGCAAATTCTTTAGTTCTTCACCTTAAATAAGGTAAGTTTGAACGATGATAAGCAGATGAGCAGAAGCAATTATATTCTTTGAATTCAGCTTTTGGGAGATAAAAGAATTCCAATAACCCCCAAATCAGAAAACACACCTTTGCGATTCAAAATCGTATTATATTATATATAAATGTACATTAAATGCATATGAAAATAACTGATATATTTTAAAGGATTTATTCCCCCGTTCTATTGACCAAATGGTTGAACAAGTTACAAAGTTCACCAAAATGCAGCAAAATTTGTGCAGGCAGCTGCATATGTACCATGCTTACTTTGATATACAAAGAAAGTTCCTTAATTACAGCAGATACATTCTGAAGTGCACACATGCTTACAAGCCCTATCACTTTTGAAAACCACTGCAGTTCAAGCCATGGGTGGAAGTAGACAATAAATAAAAGCCACATATGAAGCTACATGAAAGGCTCTAATGTGGTCAGTGACAAGAAGGAGAGTGTTCTCAATACGAGGTATTTAGCTCCAGTTGCCTGCAGCTAGAAATCTATCCCTGGAAATTTGACATCTCGAGCAGTGTTGGGCTCTGATTGTCACTGCAGGATGTACAGGCACAAAGATGACAGTCAGTTATTGAGATAAATGGACACGCACGTGGAGCGTAGACAGTGTTGCATACAAATTTCATTCTGTTGCCTTTGGCACTCATTGCTTGAGAGCACAAGAGAAATGTCCTTTATCATTCAGAAAGCTGGTAATGCTGAAATTTCAGTGGAGATTTGAGGCATGAGGAATGAAAAAATAAAGGTGACCTGCAAACACACATTTTTCAAGAATTGATAAGCAGTTTCAGATTGCTGACTGCCTGAACTGGTGAGCAGGGGAAGAAGATGTAAACTATAACATAGTTATAGCCTGTCTGTATTTATTTCTGTTTTACATGTCCCTAAATCACAGAAAGCAATGATTTTCCAAATCATGTATGCAAAGGACTAAAAAAAAAAACCCCATTTTTTAATTATTTTCACTTGCATTTTGGGGTATTTGTATATCCAAATACATATGCAGAAATATACACCTCTTATGTATATAAATACTGACCACACTGGATAGAACAAAGAAATGTATTTATACGTCACAAGAATTTGCCAACTCATCTGATGATTTCAAACCCATGTAAACTGAAATCAGTGATTTTTTTGTATGTCTTCAAAATCTAAATCCTAGTGACATTCAGTAGCATTTGTGCTCCTCTGTTACTTTATCACTTAAGAAAATCCCATTCAAATCCACCACAATATGACACAACTTCATATCTTGCACAAATTGTAACCTTAAGCAAGAACAATCCGAGGAATTTCTAGTCGGGATCGCTATGAGACTCTCTTCAAAGTGTAGATGGAGAGAAGCATTAAAGCAGAAACATGAAAAACTAAAAAGTCATTGAAAGCTGCTTTTCTAGCAAGTTATTTGAGATTTAGATAAAGAAGGAGACACAGAGGAAACATTCCCTCATGGATGTTGAGGCAGACTTCCTAAGATGTGACATGCATGCTGAAGGAGGCCGTGCTCACAACATGGAATTCTGAATGCACGTGCAAAAGGGTTTCTTTTGTTAGGTTGGTTGATTTCCTTAAAACATGAGAAGGGTTTAGAACTTTAGCTACAATGACGGTTATTCCACATGGAATTGTGATAAATTACACAGCCACAATAAAATGTCCCACCAGTGAATGTGGAATTACACGTGTCTGTAACTGGAGCAGGCACAGATGGCCAGAAGGAAGTGAACTTCCCCTGGTGGGCAACTACCAAAATTCTTCATTGCATTTTAAAAAATTAGGTACCCAACATCTCAACAAGACTGGACAATCCCTTCATTTTAATATGACACTGCAAATCAAAACTCCAGCAATGAATAATTTATGTTGGCAGTGTGCAGTATTTCTTCTCAACAGGCAATCCCACAAATACCTACGGACCACAGACCAATGGCTTTGAGTAAAAAAGTACACAATGGAAGACATGCATGTGAAATTTGGTAGGAACACATAAAGAATCACTACTGAATTTGTCTTCCTAAGTTGATATCCAGTATTTAGAGCTGTAAATAGTCAAGTCACCTTTGGAGACAGTACATGAAATCCTGCAAATTACAACTATTCATAATCTGTGTATACTTGAAAGCTAATGAAGGCATTTTGATTTGGGTGCTCTGGCTCTTCTCATATTTTTGCTGTTGTCCCAAAGTACACCAGCTGGACTTTATAGCAGCAAATGATATAATTTGCAAAAGTCACAGGCAGTGAGTGTACCATTACATCCCAAACTGCCTGCAGAGTTGTGACCATGCTGAATACCAAGAGAAGTCCCTTCTTCCTAGTAAACAAATACAGAAAACAGTTTTATTTCACTATTCTAGGAGATATGGTTGTGTCATGGGAAAAGAACAGCTTTGCTAACTGCCAACGCTAAAAGTCTGATTCTGGAAGTAAGTGTCATGTTTCATTTATACCAAAATGAAGCCAAGGCACTTTTTGACTTTTCATGCCTCTTCAGTATCTTGTTCTGTGGCTACCAGCAAATCTATCAGGGATTTACTAGTAGGATAATACAAGAATAGCACTGAATTCATTAGAGAAAAAGATTGTGATCAGCATTTCACAGATGATCTTCAGCTGCCTGTAAGATGTATGAGTTATTGTATATATGCTAAGAAAATATATGATGGTATGGTGAGTTACAAAGACTTTTTGAAAGCTATTTTCTATGACCTGCCTGCCTGACCGTATTTTGCTCCTCATCAGTAAATTGCTCATTCAAGCAAGTCCACTTCATTTATTTCTTTAAACAATAGTTGGAGATGCTCATACAGAAAACTCTAGGCACCCACAGAGTTAACTAGGTCCAGAATTGTAAATTATGACCACCCAGCAGCAAAAAATCATATACAAATAATGAATCAACTCAGTCAGCCAATAAATCAAATCCATAAAAACTTACCCAAGGGTTCTACAACATACCACCAAGAATTCAGTATAGCTGTACACACATATATTCTTATTCTGAGACCATATTTTATATACCTATGTGTGTTGTGTATATGTGTGTAAATTTCTGCATGTATAAATCCATACCCATCTGTCTGTGTTATGAAATATTTTTATATATGTGGGTGATTCATTTACTTTTCACAGAAATGTGGTATGAAATATGAGACAGAATGAAGCCATAAGAGAAATGCTTGGGGAGTCCAAATATAAATGTGAGTGACATTTTCTTTTAACTTTCTTTCAGTTTCCAGTTTATTTCTATTTAATAAATGAAATCTGCTCTGTTGCAAAATAAAAAAAAAAAATAATTTGAAAGCAAACAAATTAATAGGAAAAGCAAATTTAGACTGAAGAATGAAATACTGAATTCTTTTTGTATATCCAGGGTTTCTGCATATGTGTTATCACAAATTTCATATATTTTAGTCTTCTATAGTACAGCATACACCAAAACACATTTTCTTTCATTTTCTAAATTGAAAGTGGTGGGCATGTAATATAAACCTGCCAGACACTGCCTTTGATTTAAAAGTGTCCCATCTAATTATGAATAAGAGTACAACAGTCAAAGTACAAGGTGAGGCCCGGGAATTGTAATTAATAGTGCCACCAATGGTACATCCAAGTGAAATGGAGCTTTTATTTCTTAGTTAAGGAACACAGAGTTTGTTCATTTCCCTCTATCTGGTCTAGCATCCCAAAATATCCATATCACAACTCTCCACTGCAGGAGAGGCTGTCAGGCATGGAATGTCAGCAACAGAAGGCAGCTTTGCAGTTTGAACAAAGTTGAACAAAAAGGAGTACAAATGACTATCTATCTTAATTTTTATTTAAAAATTTGTATCTTGTTCCAAGCCTTGTGAATCCCATATATTCTTCCCTACCTATTACAGCATGCTTAAATATCAGACAGTAGACATCAAAATGTGTTTGGAGCAGGTCTTCAACAAAGACTGAAGTTTGTTCTTGTTTAACTTCAAAGTTCAGACAGACGAGTCTGTCCTGCTTTCCGTTCCATTCTCTGGAACCCCAGGAAGGTACATGCTGCCTCCTCCAGATCAAACACACAAAAAATTCTATTTGAAAGTAGTCTGAAACATTCTTTCAAGTGGCCTTCCTGTGCTGTAAATCTGTCATGACAAAGTGCAAGTCAATTGTTCCCCGCTACCCTACAGACCAACAAAACAGCCTTGCAATACTGACAGGCAGCCTAAAGGAAGGTGCAAAATGCATAGGAAGATGGCTTTATGTAAAAAGAAGGTATTTAAGGTAGGTAAAATAACAATAGATTCAAGCTGCTGCTTCTGGCACCCCTGCCAATCTCATACATCAAAGGCAGAATCAGATTCAAGTCCCTTCATAAGATTCCTTTTCCCACATTTCTGGCCTCATTATTAATGGCTGTAACTACAAGAAGGTGGATATCTACAAAGGTTTAAGGGTTACCTGTGTCCTGAATTGCTTGGTGAATTCAGAGGCAGCTGACAGTTATTCAGCCATTGGCATTATCACAAGACACCAAATATCACAATTATTTCATGTGTTTGATGCTTCACCCAACGAGACAGTAGAAACAGCCAAGCTATATGCAGAATTCCATAAATCAAGATCAGAAAAGAAAAATCCATGCCTCAGCATATGTGATTTTCAGAAGTTTGAAACTGCAACAAGTCCAAATTAACTTTCTATAAACATTTGGCTTTTGTTAATCACAAAGAAGATTTAATTCAGAGGAAGATTTACTTCACAATAATCCGTATTGGCTCCCATTAGTAAGAACTAAATTCTGAGCAGACAGCTATGTTTACATTGCAATATTTGAACCAGTGAAATACTTCTCTCAAATGCTTTCACAGCTACAGTGCAAAACATTTTCTATGCAATTTTCTTCCTGTCTTATTCTAAACCAAGATTAAAATCTTACAACAAAAGCATGTTGCTACCATCTTCATGGTCTTAAATCTGTTCTACAAAGATCACTAAAAAATATAAAAAAGAAGAAGCAAATACTTCATAAACTGTTTTTCAGTACTGTTTCTTCAGTAACTGTTTTGTTACTTATTAAGTACAGAAAACACACTAAATTCAACTATTGGACAACACTTAGGCACATTTTATGGGTCACTAAAATTATATCTAGAACTATGAATCTTTCTGCTCTATCCAAAGAAGGCCCTGCATGGGAATGATGAGTTTACAATGACAACTGTGAAATTTCTGTAAAACAGTAGATTTAACCCCATGCATAAATCTCCCCTGGATGCACTGGTGCACATACAGCTTTCACTACAATCAGTGATTGAAATCAGAAGTGAAAGTGAACTTGAACTGAACTCAAGGTCTGGTATGTCTTCATTTGTCTTCCCTTAAGCAAGCCAGAGGATTTGAAGTATCAGTTACACATGAATTTTCTTTTAAGCATCACCACTACTGTGTTATTTACACATCTCCAAGGATAAAATCTCAGACCAGTCAGGGTTAATTTTCCACACAAAATCTCTCAGCTTTTAATTACCTTACCTAAAGAATCACAAATGCAAAAAAGAAAAATAATACTAACAAACCACAAATTTTAAAACATATTGAAACAATCCTACCTGGCAACCATAAAAGAAACTACATAACCCAAATCTGCAGAGGAATTTAGCAGCCTGTTTCCCACTGTAAAGGAAAGACCAAGGTCACTCTGAGGGGCTGTGTTACAGTACCAAGGATGAAGACAAAGGCTCACTTACACCACCAGACCTGACTGCATGTGGCAGATCACACCTGCACCCTGCAGACAGCACCAGGGGTGGAGGGAGGAGAGTGCAACCAGGAATTTCCAAAGGGGCCCAGACTCTGCTGCTGATTCCAAGGGAATTTCAGTTCTGACTGTCATTGCAGGTATTGACAATATCGTCATGCTTTTCTAAGTCTGCAGCTAATGTTGGCAGGATGACAACATGGATTTAAGACAACTGTATATTGTGGGGTGTATTTCATCAATAGAAGATTTCCTACTTTCCCCAAAGAAAAGAGCAGCTGCGCGGAGCACAAGTTTTCAATGGCAGAGTCCTAAAGTTCAATATCAAACTTAGAAGGATGGGTAGGTAAAATTTCACCAAGACTTGTAATCTGATGAAAGACATTTCTCAGAGTGCAGATCTCTCACAGCCATTGTGCTAAAATACAGGGGTTTTCAAGGTTCTTATGGAGGGTCTTCTAAAGGGAACTGTTCTGACAGGTCTCAAGTTATCAAGATTTTTGAAGTAGAAGTTTGTAGGTCTTCTACCATGAGCACCCACAAGGAAATGAAAGGCCTTCAACATGCAAAACCAAGGATCTCCTAGACTTACAAGTCCAATTGTGAAGCAGCAACAAAATCCTCACAGTTTGAGAGGAGGGACTAGAAATGAATTATTCACATTTTTCTCCTGGCTGGTCTGTGCAGCAGGTCATTATTTTCATCTGTGGCCTCAGTCACTCCGTGACCTTTCTGAGATGCAGCAGTTTTGGCTGAGACTCCCACTTGTCTGGGAGAGCAGGCACATCCCCTGTGAGCCTGGCTGCCCACTGCTGGCTCCTCACTCCAGGGATGCAAATCTCAGCTCCCGGATCCTTCCCGTGACCGCTGCACTTCCTGCACTAAATTGCCTGTGAAAGCTTTCCTCCCTGGAGCTGGCACGGCCGCCTCCCAGGGGAGTGGGGATTTGCTCAGCTCCTCTGGGGCTAAACCTGAGCTCTTTATGGCAGAGAACACGCACTGAGAACCAAACTAAGCAAATAAAATTAGTCACAGGTGACTAAAGTGCAGCAGATTCTTTCGTACATGTCCAAATTTGTATTTTGACAGTTTTAAATTTTGAGACGGAGTGGACTTCTCATTCAAAACATTTTCTGTAAAAACTTTATAATCAAGTTAATTCCCAAAGAAGTTTTGGCCCTGCCAACTAAACACTACAAATACACAAGTATTTTGCAAAAGTAGCCTTAAAAAAATATAAAATGTTTTCTAACGTACCTAAAATCCTACTGATTTTCTGTCTTTTGCAATGGAAATGAGATCACACTTCAAAAGAAGGATATAAACCCATGTTAAATTTCTATTGCATTTATCTCTGAGTAAGCCTAAGTTCAGTAGAACTCTTTTATAGTAAATGCTGGACATAAAAAAGTTGTGAAAACATTAAACTTTCCCATCATTTGTCAAAAAGAGGAGCATATGCACTGCAATGCTGATTTTCCATGAACAGTTAAACACAAAAGTCATACATTATTCTGCCACATTTCACTCTTCCATCACTGTTCACTACAGCTCTCGTGACTGCAGCACATGCAAATCATAAATCACAGATTTCCTTGTATTTTTTGTGGTTTGCACACAAGCCTTGTGTTACAGGAATGAGGCAAAAACCTGCAGTCATAGGCAGCCACAAGCAAATCTTGAGTGTAACTTTCATTATTTCTGAAGGACTGCTGAAAATCCACTGGGCTAGACTCTACAGAAATCCCTTTGCTTGGAGGATGCTAAAATTAAACTCACAAAGAACAAGGAGCAGAATGTATGCACAGAGAGGCAAAGAGCAAATCCCCCAATTTCCCCAGCTCACAGAGCAGCCCAGAATTATCATTTTTGTGCTCAACTTTAGATCCTCCAGAGAAACTCCACAGGCAGGGAATGACCTGCGCATCTTGGTCCGTCCACAAACGTTTTTTGTTGCCACAGGCTTAACAACACAAGGCTGATCTTCAGCAACACACAGTGAGCCACAGGAGCTACTTGGAGCTTCATTTACTCGTGAAATAAGCCAGCCCAGGTTGCAACCAAGCAGAACAAAGCATACACTGCTCCCATATCCATCCTTTAGCTGTGACACCCCTGAGTGCTGCTGTTCCTGCACACTGACAATGTGCTGCCCTCTGCTTGGGCTCTTCCCACCCAGCCCTGTGCCTCTGGAGCAGCAAACCCTCATTGCTGAGTGCATAAATGGAAGTGAGAAGCCAGAGAGAAGGAAGAGAGTGAAGCCCAAAAAGCGGTGCTGGGGGCTGCCCCAGCTATTCAGGCGGGCTCTGGAGCCCTGCTGGGATAATTGCTTCCTGCACAGCAGCTCCTTGCTATTCTTCCCAGATGCCACAGTGGGTTTAAACTTCTGGCACAATTCTTGTTGGAGTTAAAAGGTTATTGTAAACTGCACCAATGGAAAAGGCTGAGAGGGAAATGTGGCTGCAAGGGAGGGAGAAACTGTTCTGGACACTGAAATTACTAGCTGCTCAGCTTTTCACATTTGTATGTACAAAGCAAAGTAGCTGGCCAGGTTCTGTATGGAAATCAGTCTCCTGTTTGCTGATGTTTGCTGTTAATGGAACAGGCTTGTAAAAACGGCAGAGAAATTGAAATTACTCTGCACTTTATTTTCCTGTTTCATCTTGTGACTGTGTGCACATCTCCTTTAGAATTAGTACTCTCCTATCATAAATGAGAAGCTTTGACAGCTTCTGTATGAGCAGTGTAAAAAGAACATAATGAATAAAAAAAGTAATCTTTACAGAAAACTAGAAGTGTTACTTGGTCAGATTTCAGTTCACTTGGTACAAATTACCTTTTTATGACAGTGACAAGAAGTTAAAAACTGGATATGCCCTCCCACAGCATACTCTTCCCCAAAACCACAGAAAAAGCCCACACTGTGTTTCCAATACATAAAAATACAAATACTGAGTCTGAAGTAAACACTTCACTTTTAAAGGCATTACTGTTTCTTTACCAGCTACTTAGCATGAGAAACAAAAAAACCAAACAAACAGTTATAATTTTGCATTTAACACATATCTATCTCACATTCTGGCTCAATTTTTCAAAAGTAGATGGCA
This sequence comes from Melospiza melodia melodia, assembly GCF_035770615.1. Lineage (NCBI taxonomy): Eukaryota > Metazoa > Chordata > Aves > Passeriformes > Passerellidae > Melospiza > Melospiza melodia. The sequence continues at coordinate 135,167,692 of NC_086195.1, forward strand.
AAATTTAGGAGTCCATGGCTGCTGGAGAAGGTGTGTGGTACTCAGCATTTCTGCTTGTCAGATGGACATACAGACATGTCCAGGTAGTTGAATTTGCAATTGCACTTTCCAGACCTGGTCCTGAGTGCTGACCACCAAAAGGAGCTGACTGCGGCCCCTGGCACGCAATGCACCAGTGCCACCACGGCCCATGGGGACAATTTAAAAATGAGAGCTGCCCTCCACAGAAGGTCTGAACTCACCACTCCTGAGGCACTCTCTGACTCCAATCAGTGCCCCAAACATGCAAAAATATTTAGAGGGAAAATGTTTTAGAGGGGCATTTCTTTGTGTTGTAAAGACAATGATGCAAAAAACACACACTAAAGAGTGCCAGAGAAAGTTGACCCATGTGAACAGACAAGGAAGACATTGATAACATCCATGCAAACAAGCGACCTTATCAATAAGCTTCCCTAGGCTTCTTGTCTGCTTTTCTAACACAAACATTAACAGGATCAACTCATACTTGAATACATAAGCAAATTACAGTATGTCACATGAGCACCCTGATGTCTGCACCAAGGTATAAGCTTACGGAAGAGTTTGTGGACAATAAAAAATCATCCTTGTTTATCATAGAGGACACAGATCCACTGTTTGCACTTATTTATACCCAGAAAAGCTAAATAATTGATATTTGCCACTCTTGCAAAATGATTCTTTATAGAAGTCTCACATTGTGGTTTTCAAACACTTAATAAGCATTCAGAATTAAGGAGGAAGAATCTAAGAATTCTCAAGTATGATAAATATAAAAAGAAACATTCAGTGAATCTAATAAATCATCAAATGTGCTTTGTATTTTTCATTGTACTATTAGTGACTATCCTTCATGTGTTTGAACCAGACTTTTTCTTAGACAGCCACATTATTGACTTTGGAAGACAAAAGAAAGCAAATTTCTTCTGAAAGTGGAAGTCAATCATGGCCAGAGAAGCAATAATTTCTGAGAATGTTTGATAAAGAGTGAATAAACATGTTCTGATAACTGTCTTCTCCTTTCCACCAGTTCCATCTGTTTTTGCACGTTTGACCAAAGTGCCATAAAATCATAAACAGTTTTGTCATTTGATGAGATTCACTTTCAGTGGATTGCAATTAAATATTGCACATTTTTCCAGACCTAAAGTTTGGCAAGAAATGTTTGGTAAAATATAACATGAATAGTTTTACTATATGTCAGAAGAATGCTTAAATATTCTTAAGTTTCTGAAAACAGGAATTCTGGACAAGCCTACTAGATTGAAAATTTCGTTCAAGATCTGGCAGGCCTAAAGCACAAATGTTGTATTACAGATATTATTACTGGCACTTGCAAGCATACATGCCAAGAACAATCTGATATGCAGACCATTCTATGCATGGAATATTAAAATAATAAAATATTAAAATATTTGCTGTATTTAGAGTTGCCTTTAATAATGCATTAGATTTGGATCTTGGCTCATCTTGCAAAGTAATTTCATATCAGGACTGCCTGGAAAGTTACCACAAAGGTATTACTTTATGATCCTTTAGTTTATGATCAGTTTATGAACTTTTCAACAAATGCTTGGGAGAAATTCACCTTGAGGCAGAGGACTGGGCCTGACACACTTGTAGCCCAACCAGCAACTCTATCCCTGAGACAAAAACCAAAGCAGGAAGAGGGATTTAATGAGATGCACACTTCTGTGAGGAGCAAAAGAACTTAAGTTCTTTAAATGTGGACTTGGAAGAAAGAAGGTATACATAAAGGATTCCACTGGAAAGGAATTTTTTGTGCCAAATTAGTCAGGTAGGCACATAGATATCAGAGTGGCTTCCAGTGTTTCTTTTTCTGTACAATCATGTAGTTAAATGAACAATACTTTGCCTTTTCAGAACCCTCTTTCATGAAACTCCTCTTCAAACAATCCCAAAGGGCAAAACCATTGGGTCACACCTAACTGGAGTTAGCACAATTGTTATAACTATTAAAAGTTTTCAGACAAGTCTAAGAGAAGGAAAATTACATACATCTGACTTAGATGATTGATTTAAGGCTTGCTACCTAAAAGAATCTGTTCCAAGCATTAATGGAGAGCACAAAAAAGGATGCAACCCTGTCCTAGCATCATCTCAACTCTCACAGCTGAATGGAAACTGGACAGAGATAACTTTGTATATAATTTGAATGCTGCAAATTGCTACCTAGGCATAATGTTTCTAGACTTATTTTAAAGATTGCATTTTGTAGCAGGTAAGAAGCAAAGAATACAAAGGTAAAAAACTAGTGTACTATGGGCTGCTCAGGGTTAAAAATAATCTCCTCCAAAAGCAGAAACAAAAAATCCTTTCACATTCTCCACAGCACCTGAACAAATACATCATCTTTACCTTATAAAACTTGTCAACACTGGTAGTATCAATTCTCCAATGAGAATTTGCTGAAGGCCTTCAAAACAATGTTCAGAGAGAGAATTAATCGATTCTGCTATCTCTTGGTTTCATTATTTGATGAACACAAAACTGATGGCCATTAACAGCATCCAGAAGTAGGTGTGGCCAATCAAATGTGTTTTATCAGAGGACAATCTTGTGGGGAAAAAAATGAACTCTGCTAGGAGCACATTTAGAATCACAGAATTGTTAAAGTTGGAGAAGATCTTCAAGATCAGTAAGTCCAACTGATAATGTACAATATATTAAAATAATATTGTAACACAACTTGGAAAATCTGTGTCAACAGGCTTCTCTTACAAAAGAGTCCTCTTGGCTGGTTATCAATGCCACAGACAAGTATTTGTAGATACCATTTACTGGATTAACAAAACAAATCCCATTCTAATTATCATCAGCTTATTATCCAACATGATACCTTGCTAAGAGAATTCCAAATAAATAAAGGGTCCTTAACCTGTCAGTAAGTAGAACTTATCCCACAGAACCAATATTTAATGCTGACATTTTGTCTGTTACCACAGGCTTATTTGCACTGTGCAGCAGGTATGAATGTGTCTATTTTCAAATTTAAATAGAAAATGCTTCTTCATCTTTTTATTTTTGTTTGTAGTCCTTATTATTAAAATAGGTTGCTGTTTTAATAAAAGCAGAGATAAATCTAGAATTTTTAAAATTTCATGTCTATTTTAACACAAAATTAGGAAGAAACACGATTTACTCTCAAAAATCAACAAGACATAGTCCTGTGAAAAAGAAATGAGGAGCTGAGACTTCAGTTTAAGTTGTGTGCAACAGTGTGGGTTGATAAAGGCTCGAAAAGCCCAGGTATCCCTAACATCAGAAGCTGTAATGATGTGCTAACCTTGGTGACAGGCAGAAGAGAAGGGTCAAGGGTTCAGCTGGCATCCCTGGGGGGCTCCTTCAAGGTGAATCTGAGACTCATTTTCAGGGCAGCACAATAAAACTGACACTGCACTCTGAGAAATGTACATGCTACAAAGATGAAGAACTGCCTTTTTCTTGAACTTGCTATTCATAGCAGTAGAAAAAATGGTCTTTGTTGAGATGGTTAAAGGAGGGAGAACAGAGTTCACTACCACATGAGATAGTAAAAGATAACATTTTTAAAGATCACATCTCTTTTTGAGTTGGAAATAATTACCACAGCAGGCTTGCAATTTAATTTATTCTGGTTGCTCCAGCTACTATAAATTTTGTGTATTTTAGAAATTATTTCCCATGTCCTACTTAAAAGGTTCAGATTGCTAAAGTTAAGGTTCCTCCTCCCATTGAAAAACCCATTACATCTACCTATCTTTATTAACCTCAAGAATAACAGATACAGCAGATGACCTCTTACAACACCAAGATGACCTCTTACAATACCAAAGCCTTAGATTATCAGTGACAAAAGCAGAGTAATAAGTGTCACCACCAGTCAGGTAATTTCTAATATTTAAAAAATGGCAATGCAAAGGATACAGGCAAAACAGAGGAATCTTTTTAGCAGAAAGTCTCATTGGAACAAAAACTGAGAATCAACATGCAATATGTCCAAAAAGCTGGAATACCTTAAGTACCTTAAGGACAAACAAGCCAATAAAAAGTGAAGCAGTAACATTAGCAACAAAAGTGTGAAGAATGTCAACTCATTTAGCACTTCAAAAAGAAGCCTCTTCTCTTGCTATAAATTCTACTATATACTTCCCTGGAAAGTATTAGTCTCAGGAAATACAGTGGTAAAACTCACACTGATTTCAGTAACGCCAGAATTCCACCCTAGGAGTTCAGGATGTGTGCAAAGCCTATTTTAGTGAAACATGCTAACCACGCAGATTTCCCAGGAGTTATAATCATGCAAAGTACCTTCTCTGTAGACATTCCTAAATTATTACAAACCCCCAAGATCCTTGAATACAAGGAACAATAATCTCAAAACCACTGTAATGCTTCAGCATATAGTTAAATGATAGAGATGTTTTCTTTATAATCACAGAAAATCTCTAAGTTATTGTAGCTGGGCTAGATCCTGCAAGTGTTATAGAATCACAAACACCTGGAGTAGAGCATGGCCTGAATATGAAAGTGAGGATATGATTCTACTGTTTTGTCTAACAATAAGAGCCTATTTATGATTTAGGATGCAATAACACTTCACACTTTGCAAAGTGGCACAACACAGCTTTGTTGCAAGCGTCAGGCTGCTTTACATGTATGAATGAATTCAGGTCCACAACTCATGAAATGCTGAATAAGAAGAACTGAACAACTTCAAGGCTTGCCCAAAATCACACAGGAAGATTGCAGCAGCAATCTGCTCTGCTTAGCGTGCAGACTCTCTTCCTCAAGGCCATCTTTCATTTACTGCACAGTAATTTTCTCTGTAGGAAAATGTTTTGCAGCACACTTCTAGAAATCACACTGCAATGACTGTACAGTCTCATGGCAAAACAGATCTTCTGTGATTGTACTCTATTCTAGTGTGCAGGTCTGCTAGAGAGCACAAACACTCATTTCTGGAATACCTGCAATGCACCATGAAATTACTTCAGTCTGGTACCTGCAGCTTCTGTGGTAACACTTTACCCTGAATGAGCAGTTTTATTTTTTTTTTTCCTTCTCAATTTTCATTAGGTCTTACTCCAAGAGAAATGCTCAAACTGAACACCACTGCTCAAAGAAGTCCTAAGAGACAAATGATTTCAAAATGAATGGGGAGAGCAAGATGTGCAGAGCTTGAAATGTGAGGTGTGCCGGAGTTTACTCTGAGCCATCATGCCAACATCTTTCACTTTCAAAAATCTGACATTCTGAATGGCACAGACACTCTGGAATACAATCATGCAAAACTTACAGCTAAGAGATCTTGATTCATCGTCCTTTTGTTCAGGAAACCAAATATTTAATATTTTGTGAGGGAGGATAAATTACTCAAGCAGAGATATCTCTATGGCTAGTTTCAAAATTCAGTATTCCATGTGGCAGTAGAACAAGGAAAGCTTTTTCACTTTCTCTTGCTTTTTTTAAACAGCATTATTTTCCATGCCAAATTTTTGGGGTTTATTTACTCTCAAATTGACTCACTTTTACCCCTCTTCTCTCAGTGTAATTTATTCTCCCCTGTGCAGCCAGAACCAGGAGGCCAAGCAGAGGCAAGCAGACAACTGACAATAGCAGCAGACAGAGGCAAGAGCAAAGCTGCTGAGTGAGGAAAAACAAGATGAATATAAATAGATCCAAGTGTAACTAACCACCCACACTTTAAACAAAGGAACAATCTCCATGTGACCATGTGCCAAAGAGATTCTTGTTAGATAATGATTGTTAAGAAGGAAAAAAAAAATCAATTAATTGCTCAGTGCAGCATGAATATGAACAAGAATTATCCTACAGCTAGATTAAGAAAGAAAGCAAATTTGTTTTTTTTCTTTTCCATTTTAAGGAGGACAACCTCTTGCAGGCAGACTTGGCCCTGGATAATACTACATAGGAGTCTGGAATAACACCCTGCAATGTGTGTGTGAATCCCTCACTCCTGCACGTGGTGAATATCTGAACTTGGCAGTAAGTAATTGTGAGTATATTATTACCTGGAGAGAGAGAAGTACTCTGTTGGGTTGAGGAAACCCAAGAACTGAGAAATTATTATTTTTGAAGTGCTGTGATTTGGACTAGACTTTTCATATAACCAGAAGCATCACAGGAAACTCAGTAAGGCAAAACTATCCAAACAAAGTGAAATAAGCAAAAGTGAAGTTGACAGAACTTTCAAAAAGTAGACCAAAAAATCAAAGGAAACCAAACAAGAAGCTCTAATCACTTACAGCTGTTCAAGGCTCCAAAAACGGGCACTGTTCTTCTCTACTATTTTTATTCTACATTTTTCTTTTGATTATGAGAACATAATATGTGCAAACTCAGCACACAGATTGTTGAGGTTTTATTACACATGCTTTTAGAGTTAGTGTCATTTTTACTTTACAGAAGTAATTCCTAAAATAAGCATGATACACAATAAAGTCTCAGTTAGCAGTTATCCGATATTTAGATTTTAAGTGACAACATGTGGCTGCTGTGGTGTGCAAGCAAGTAGGAATATCCAAAATGCCAAGTACAATCAAATTTATAAGGTCCACTGGAGACTTTCAAGAACAAAAATGTACCTATTTTTTTCTCTCTCCCATCCCCCAAAATGGAGAGGGTTTCAGTGTTTGGAAAACAGCAAACACAGTGAGGAGCTGGGTTCCTTCACTTCACTGTACAGACTGGCCACAAATAATACATTGATTTCTGCAGGGTATCTGTATATTAAAACATGCTTTACAAATGGAAATATTCATGTATAAGAGCATAAAATAAACCTAAATATAGTAAAAAAAAAAAAGAAAAAAAACAGGCTGACAGGTCCAGGAGGCTGCATGAAAGAACCTTGGAAGGCAGAAAATTGGTTTTGCACATTTGACCTGTAGGGACCTTAAGTCCCATGTCCAATGGAATCTACTCCACACACTTTTTCTGCCTGTACACAGGTTGCCCAATTCCCACTGTGAGTCCTAATGTTCAGTGTGTCAGACTCATAAAAGCCTAATTTTTTTCAATTTCACTTTCCCACCCATTGTTTTTGTTCCTGAGGAGGAATGAGGGAAGGCGCAGCACGCACAAAGGGGCTGGGGAAAACAGCGTTTCCAGAAATGGGTTTTTGATTTAGAGGAGCAAACCCACACTCTACATTTAAGACTTCTCTGCAGCTGATGGAGGGAGGGGAAGGGAAGAATTAGCTTTCTAAGCCCAGTCTTCATCTTTATTGTCTGTAATATAAGCAAAGGCTCCTTTCCTGACTGCTTAGAAAAACTAACCAAACAAAAATGTTTCTTTTTCATTAGCAGAATAAAATGAATGAAGAAATAATTTCCCTCCCACATCCTTTTTTCATCTCTCTTATTCATCCAAAAAAACCCCAACAACGAGGCTGTCAGCCAAACAAAACAAAGAATTTACTTTCTCAGCATAATAAATCACCTTTGTTCTAACTATCCAAATCATAAAGTCCTACACACCCTGGATAGCTCCTCAAGTAACCTAGTCTGAGATAACAACCACCTGGCTTTTTATTATTTTTTAGGGAGAAGCTTCCCAGACACTATTTCTATAATTTCACATGGTCCCAGAGGTTCAAAACTCTCAATAAGCCATTTTAACATGAAAATCCAGATAGTCTAATATCTAGGCCTGTAAACATCCCAAAACTCAGAGATCTAACACATACTCTATTTGCTGCAGGCATTTATTTTCTTTTACTATCTAGGTCATCAGTTCATGACTAGGGACAAAAGAAATCCATAGAGAATTTTCACTCAATGAGAAGTTTTCAAATTCCTCTAAGTCCACAGAGTATCTGCAAAAGAGCCCCATTCTTTTTTGCTTCACTTTCACAATGGAAAGCTGAAATCGGTCTAAAATAAAGCTGACCGTAGAAAAATACGCCCTTATTTCACATTATAGAAATACTTCTCATTACTGCTGGGTGAAACAATACTGAGAAACCATAGTTATGCATGTCTAATGCTGAACTTTTTAAGTGTTAAGAAGACAAAAATAGCTGGAGCAAAGGACATCACTGATGCAAAAGAAAATTTTTCAAAGTTGTGAAAAAACCAAAAGGAACAGATAGTCTAGATAGTCTTACAGCTCTGGGGTCAAATATGATCAGCAATAACTGGTTTTAAAATGCCAGCAGATGAATGACCATAGGGAGCCTTTTAATCTAACACTGAATTATGATGATTTTTAATTCCAGTACTTTTGGTTAGTGTAAACACCATCCATAAATCTGATAACCTCACACAGTGGATGACACTACTACCAACGCTGCCCTTGGGAACACAGGAGGTCAGTTTGGTCCCAAATGCAAAATCTAGTCACTGTGACAGCCAGCACAAGCCAACAGACCCTGGTGTTCTCCTCAGCCCACAGATGTTTGACACTGGGCCACCTTTTGCCCTGCATCATGATGCTCCTTCCCTTTTCCCTGATTCCAGAGACCATCACTACCGTTTGGAGACATCTGCTGGGAAGACATATCACATCAAGTGTCATGGTTTACCCTATGCAGCACAGAAGATTCAGGGTTAAAAATGAGCCATTTAAACTAATTAAAACAATGCTGGGTATTGGGCATGACCTGAACACCTGAGACTGGTTGGCTTTTTCATCACCATTTTCTTACAGCAAATGGAGAAAGCACCTCAAAGAAGCATTTGGGACAGATGATACGTCCAGAGGACAAGGTTGGTGAGGGAGTTGGAGCACAAGTCCTACAAGGAATAACTGAGTGAGCTGGGGGTGTTTAGCCTGGAGAAAAGGAGACTCAGAGGTGACCTTATCACTCTCTACAGCTCCCTGAAAGGAGGCTGTAGTCAGGTGGGGTTGGTCTCTTTCTCCAGGCAGCAACTGACAGAACGAGGGGACACAGTCTCAAGCTGCACCAAGGGAAATTTAGATTGGATATTAGGGAAAAGTTTTTTATGGAAAGAGTGATGAAGGAATTGAAGAGTGATGAGGAATTGTGTGCCTGCAGAGGTGGGTGGAGTTAACATCCCTGCATATGTTCAAAAACAGAGTGGATGCAGCGCTCAGTGCCATGGTTTAGCTGAGGTGTTGGGGCATGGGTTGGACTCGATGATCTTCAAGGTCTCTTCCAACCTGGTGATTCTGTGATTCTGAAAGAGCTGCAAAGCAGGGCACATCCGCATGGGCATTTCCAGGCGGTTTGCCTTGGTCTGGCACATGGATGGAGACACCAAGCTCCTTCTGCCCGCAGTGCCGGCGCACTCGAGCCCGTCTCACAGCACGGCTCATTAGCCTGGGCTCGGCACCACCTGAACCACTGCCAGATGGCTGCCACAGCCAGCCCACAGCCCACATCTGCCCCACAACATCTGCACAGCCACGCTCCTCCCAATGGCAAACCCGAAACACGGGCTGCTAGGGGAGAGCCTTGTAAATAGGTCAGGATTTCCAATCCACACCAACGCGTGGAATTTGAGCCCTCGCTTTTGGCAGCTGTGGTCAGGGCTGCAGACTGCTTGTGGATGTGTTAGAGATGAGAAGTTTTGTTTCAAAGGGCTAAGTCTGAAAAATGAAGTGAGGATGGTCAGACTCCAAGTAGGATGGAAGAAGAGAAAGAGGAAAATAGATACAGAAATAAAAGTCTGTGTGATATTTTAGCCCAGGCTATTAATCAGAATTTCTACAACCTTCCAAGGTGAGTGTGGTCCTCTGCAGAGGTAATGTTTTTTACAGCTCAGCCAAAACCCTGACAAGCAACACATAAAACAATGTGACAAATGATAATCAAAGACTAATGGACCACTGAAAAGAGTAGCAGAAGATACCCTGAGAAACCTTTGTCTTAACAGAGAGTGGTTGTGCAGATGTGGAAACATGAGTGGTTTCGACACGGCAGGGGAAGAGGCAGGCATGCAGAGAGAAGTGAGGGCAAAAATGGGAAAGGTGCCCTCATGATAAGGTAGGAGACAGCACAAGCACTTGGCACGGAAAGGAAGGGAGAGGTGATCCAGAAGAAACATCTTTAAAGATTTCTGGAATGTGGAGAGCAAAAAGATTTCAGCAGGAGCAACAAGGACCCTGAAACAGAGCTTTAAGTGTGAGCACAGAACAAGAGTGTCACATTTTGGAAAAAACAAGGAGAAGAAACAGAAGGATTTAGAGGAATTCTCACTATCCTCTGGGACAGCTGTGTGGTTACAAATTGTTTTTCACAATTTTTTACATTTTTTTTCCCTCTTGGGGTGCCAAGTTAACTCACAGCAGCTCCAGCTGCGTCGCCTGTGGAAATAATATTAAGAGCAGAAGAAATATAAATCATTAACAAAAACTACTCTTGATCCTTGAGGAAGCCACCATTGTAGGGATCAGGAGATGAAGTAAAATGAGAGGTAGAGTGGGAAGCCAAAGCTCCCAGGGAGTAAGAAAAAAGGACTTGGAAGAAAGGAAATTGCTGAGAGGCAGCACATATTGGGAATCAGAACAAAAAATACACGTCTCTTTCTAACCCTCTCGGGGCCTATAGGAAATTGCTTCTTGCCCTTTAATCTGCCCCAAAAAAGAAAAACAATTAAAATGAAATAAACCCTGAACTGTAAGTCCTTGCTCCCTGCCTTCCCCTCACCCCCATTGCTTGGAGTGCCATGCACCCAGGCCACGATCTCTCATGCAGCTCTGCACAGCAGACACAACATTGCCATTAGAATTACAGCCTTTACAGGGGTGTGCATTCTTTTGCTGTGTATCTAAAATACCTAATTTGGGGAAATGAAGGTGTTAAGAGATTAATGATCAATAAATCAATGAAAAAGAGAGGAGGCCTGAAAAAAAAAAAAACAAAAACAAAAACAAAGAGAAATGGAGAAGAAAGAAATAAGAATAAACATCTTGAATTAATTTGGAGTGGCAATGCAACAGTATGGTTTCTGTCAGGAGCAGTGCTGTAGTAATGGGTTAAGACTGTTACTCCACACAAAATGCCCCAACAAATTCAATCTTTTTTTTTTTAATTTCTCTTGATTCACGTCTGCATTGCAATTTTTCCCTGCAATTTAACTTTAGAAAGAAAAACCTCTTCCTAAAGAGAGAATTAATTTCTGGTCTTTCCACTGTTCCCTCCAATACTAACAACACTTTCTCTTTTCCTTTTTAACTGACAGTCCTAGCAATTTCTTCCACTTCCTTTTTTCTCATGATCAAGGTCACGTTGGGATCCACCTATGTAGTTTTAAACTTGCCAAAGCACGATGAGGCAGTGACTGGTCCCACCAAGAAGGAATGAAAGCAGCTCTCTTTGACAATTCATTAACAAAAAAATTGGGGCAAGCACATGAAGCATCTTCCTGTGGAAGGTACCATTAAGGAGGTTGTCCTGTCACAACAGAAGATCAGAAGGCTTTGTTTTCACATTTTGAAAAACATTTTCATCACACACTCATGTAAAAATAGCATTGTGTAAGATCCAATAAATGCTGCACAATTGTGATGTGCTATTTAAGGGCTGGGAAAGGAGATGGGAATTGAAAATTTAAGTTGCAACTCATTTAAAATAAGAGTGTAAGTCATTCAAAACTGTTGATGTCACAAGACAGCCACACAAAAAAGGAATGAAAACCTGTATGCATTATTCATCTTCTAACTTTGATCTTTAAAGCTAAGAAACTTGAACAAGGAAAGATAAATGGCTTTTCAAGCTTTTTCTTTTAAAAATCAAATGAGGATGATTCAGGATAAATGAGAGATAAGAGTTAATACGAAAGAGGGGGAAATTGCAATCACAGTGCTGCATGGAAGTTTCAATGCAAAGGCTTTGCTTTTTGTGTTCAATTACAAAGGATTTCTTTCTTAGGTACCAGCATCCTTTTTCATGTATATGTAAAAGATTTTACCTATTAAAATTTCATGTTCAGTATGCATAGCTTTTTTCTTCTCCTACCTATACCATGACTCGATGTGAACAATTAGGAGGCTTTCTAAAGCAGGGGCTACCAGTGAGCATGGGGCAGGAACAGACTCAGCTGTGAAATCCTGACCTCCAAACCTGGCTCAAGCATCAGCTTGGTCTGGAGCTTATGCAAGATATGTACAACTTCTCCGACTGGGAAAGCACTGATAATTACAGGCATTCTGACTGCATCCTGATTTCACTGAGCTTAGTCAATTATGCAGGCATTGCTGCTAAAACATAAGACAAATTGATAGATCCAAAAGCACACGGAGGTTGTCCTGGAAGAGCCACAAAACCCTCTTTGAACGCTCTGCGCTCCCGAGAGTTTGTAATTATTGCCAGTTTTTGCCTAAAGACACGCTCAAAGGCCCCACCATCTTGGCTAGATTCCTGATGTCAGCATCTTACAGAGAGACAGCTGCATTTGGGATTCACAGAGCAGACAGAGCAGCAACACAGCTCCTCGAGGGAGGCTCTGAGCAAGCCTGACACAGGCAGGCACTGCCACAGCCATCACAAATCACAGCTCACCAGCCATTTCCAGCTACAGCAAGGCCTGGGAAGAATGCCTTGGCTTCACAGCATGCTGCAGGAGGGTTTGCTTATCTGAGCTTCCAAATTGTTACCTCCACACAAGCAGATATCACTAATCAGGTGACAGAGCCAAGACAGGCTGGGTGGATGCAAGCACAGGTTGTGAGATGGAGGAAATGGCTGGGGAATGAGGTGAAAATTTGGTGGGATGTGTGTTAGGAAGGCAGTGAGAACACCATTTGGAAAGTAGTGGGACATTTCTGGGGTACAGCAGGAAGGGTGCAGGGTGAGAAGAGAGTGAATGGAGGCACACTGAATTCACAGGCTGACAAGCAACCAACACTGACTGTGATTACTGAGAGTGTCTGAGCAAGTCATTGCTAATGGCACTCGCAGCCACTGACACTCTGCCAACTTCATCCAGACAAAATACATTTGGAAAGGCCAAACCCAGTGATTACAGCAGTCAGCAGAAACTCCACTGATTGCACTTCCTCCCCAGCCTGAGGGAATGCAAACTCACAGCTTTTGGCACCAAGGTGACACACGTGGCCATGTCCTAATGATGCTGTGCTGCCATGCAAAAGAGATGGCTAGACTGATGGGGCTGGGAGCAGGGCTGTTCCTGGGGAGGATACCTGGCAGCCTGGAGCCCTGGCCTAGATCCTTGCTCCAAGCAATGGGTGGGTCTATGAACTTCACCAGTGCCAAATGTGTGAACAGCAAGAAGGGCTGGAAACAGAACCAGGAACTTCCACACCCTGCTGCGCTCCCTTTTCTCTCTCTCATGGACAACACCTTGCACCTTCCTTCTCCACCAAGTCTCTGCTCCAAGAGGAGTGTCCCACAGCCTCTCCTAGTGCAGATGGATCATGCAAGAAACTGGAAAAATATATTTGAGCTTTACACTGCTTGCAGTGAGAAATTAGAGCTATTCACTGCACTGAGCTGAGGCACTCTTTATTACAGGAGCGATTCCTGCTTCCACATTAGGAATTAGCTAGGTGAGAAAAATTACCTAGGTGAGCATGGAATCATACTAGTTCTTCTCTGTCCTCACGATACCTTTAGCTTAATTTATTGAATTAGAAAACAGTTAAGTGTCTGCTTCTCAGGCAAGACTGCTCCAGCTTCATTTGTAATATCTGGAGAGGGATTAGACACGTCAAGCATTTGCTGTCATACCACGGTGTATGGAACACACATGAGGAAAATCACATTGACCCTCAATGCACTCAGAAAATATAGACAACACACTCAAGAGTAGGGAGAAAAAATACTTTGGTGATGATTCTTCATCAGGGGCACCCAGCAGACGTTTGTGCACTGAACAGCCTACACCAAGTCTCTAAAACTGGGCACCACTGGGAGAGCTGTGCTCAAATCAAATTTGTGCTTCTATAAACCCCTTCACAGATAGCTCTGCCCTCACCCTTAACTTTCATTTCCTATTTGTTCCATTCCCTAGTTTATAACCTAAAATACATATACAGTTTTTTCTCTTCATAGCACATTTATTTGCCCCACAAATGGACCAAAAATATGAAAAGACTGATTTTTATTATCTCACCTACATAAACGCATTGATTTCCTTAACTCTACCCAGGACAAAATAATATTTTCTTTTTATTGCATTCCTGAGGAAGCAATGCCTTAACTTAGATCTTATTTATCTACATCTTTTGCTTCAATCTCTCAGTCAGGAACAGAGCTTCCAGCTCTGTTTTTCTGGCATTAGCACTCATTCTGAAAAGTCCAGATTTCTGACTCATAAATGACACTGTCATTGGAGAGGAAAAAAAATGCTTCCATATATTAAAAATAAGTTTGTTCCATGGAGATACCATCTCCTTAAAGAAAAGTATAGATACGAATCAAAAAAGATGTCAAGCATCATGCCTTATTCAGAATAAGTACAGTCTTAATGTTTATTTTAAATCTCTTGCCAGAAAGGAAAGCATTAATACAACGTGCTTCATGCAGCCTTTGACACTTACAGAACTCTTAAAATTGTAATGAGCCAAAGATCAACAAACCTATAAGAATGAAAACAACTGGAAATGCTTTAGAAGTGGAGCCACTCAAGCTTTTCCATTAATTAAATGCCCACTGGTATTACATATGCATTGAACACCAAGACATATAGGTTGACATTTCCTGATCTGCTAATTTCATGGCTTAAAAAGAGGAAAGTCACACTTGTACTATGGAAATTTACTGCCATTGAGTCAATCAAAATTTTGTCACCACATGAAGGTAGGTGATCATTTTAAAAACAGACAATTATAAAGAAAAAAAAAAAAAAAAAAAGAAACCTGTCACTTAAACTCTGTAATTTCATCCTTATTTCAGCTTTTGTACTCTTCTAGGTTTTTTTTTTATTCCTGTTGCCAAACTGAAATAGAAATGCCTTTAAGGAGATAAATGAACAGAAATGGAATTATTCTAAGTCAGGTTTCACAATTAGCATTTCATTCCCATCTGCCCTTCAATAAGTTGTCCATTCCAGGTCCCAGTCCCCACTCCCCTCCCAGCCACTAGCAAGATCATACAGATGGTTACTGCAAAGCTGTAAAGAGGTACATCTGAATGCATATTTACCCACTTGGCAAGACCCTGCTACAGCTGTGAGAGGATGCAAATCTGCATTACAATGCTGCTTCAGGCTCTCTGGCCTGTGTCAGGGAGCCCCCACAGTATCAATAGTGCTGCCAGGCACATATGACACTGGGCTGTGGCAGCTCTGTTAATTTACACCTCTGGAGACAAACCCTCATTTGGGCACCTGAAACAAGTGTGAATCTACACCTACATCAAAACTCACTTTCGTTTGTTTGTTTCTGGGAGACGACTTTGATAACAAACAATAACTCTGCCAGATGACATTGGTGAAGGAATAGTGTGTGGGTGAGCATTTGATACAAACACCAGAAAATAAAACCAAACTGAGGGGCTTTATTTCATCCTAAGAAAAGCTTAGGTGACACTGCCAGTCAGTGACAGCTACCCTTGTTCTGGGTATGTCTTTGTTCTGGCAGCTGGAACAGTTTTCATCTCTAACAAAAGAAATGTACTTAATAGGCAACACCTGAAAATCTCCTGCAAGAATAAACTACAGCAATAAAAAATGCAAGTTTAGAAAGCTCTTCCTGGAGGAAAAAAGAACAGCATAGGTAGCACTGGAATCTTCTCTTTATCTCAGGTCAACTGACTTGTCACGGTTGGAAGGAGATTTGAAAAGGAAATTGCAAGTTCTTAGCAAGTATGATTGGAGGAATACAGTTAATAGCCAACAATCAGTTTGGGTTGGGAAGGGTACTTAAAAATTTAAATGTATGCATACGCCACAACTGCAGAATGCCTGGGCTTTGTGTTTGTAAAAAATAAATGGAATAACAGGCAATTTCAATCTCCAACCAAAATGGTAATTTTATACTTAGGTTGCTGGGGTCTGAGAGTACTTCCATTAAACATTTCCCTCAATTTGATGTGATTGAGGCATGTTAAAGGTATGTGCCTCTAATCCTGCTTTACATTAGAAATCCTTCCAGTACCAACAGGACAGTGTGTGCTTTCAGATGATACAGTTTCTCTCATGTGCAAAGATATTTCTCCTATCACCACATTGGCAGCAAATAAATGATTTTTGAACCCCATTTCTCACTGCCATTTCTGCAAGACATTTAGGCTCATCAGCTCACTGTTTCAAAAGGATAGTTTTGTGATTTGAGAAGCTGCTTTATCCATACTCTGGAATAGTCATGCACTGTATTCAGCAAGTTACAGATACAAATGAGTATGACAACACCTCTAATAAAAAAACAGATTTATGTAAGATGGTGGGATAAGCCATTATCTCTCTAAAGAAATGTGTCTATATCCCCAAACCCTTTTAATCCTTTCTAACACAACACACAACTTTCCTGCATGTGCTATTTTCAGCAGAATTACAAAAGAGACTACTTGTAGTTTCTCTTTCCAACCAAAGGCAGATATTACAGACTGCAAAAATTTGTAGGTGGATGAAAGGTATGGAAATTATAGGACAGTGATGAGTACAACGAATTTCATTTCCACAAGCTTCTAATTCTTCTAAGGAAGAGAAGAATATAGGTTTTGCATAGGCCTCTTTAACAAACAAATGCATACCCTGCAATGAAGTGCTAGGAGATGAGAGGTTACATTCCAAGCTAAATGCAAACTAGCCCTTGCCTGTGAAGCAAGGAGAGGACACGTCCTGGAAAGGACAGCACAGCCAGAGATGCCCACAGGCTCAAGAGACAAGAAATTAATTTGGATTAGTTGATTCTTGTGTTGTTTGGATAAAAAAAAAATTTATACTTACTGTAATTCTCTCATCTTTGTCATCCAGAGGGGTCCCATCTTTCTTCCATGATATAGTTGGCTCTGGGTGACCTCTTGGGGGCTGGCACTCCATCACTGCAGGTTCCCCCACAGCTACCATGACATCTGAGGGGTTTTGTCTGAAGTCATCCCGTAGAACTGAAAGAATAAAAGCAATGAAGCAAAAAATTACTCAATAATATGCTAACAGTGGAGCAAAGTGTTTTGTATTGGCCTTTAATGGTGCCTGTTGCCACTGTATTTCACATTAACAAACAGATCAGTTAATCAACAAATTGTACCCATCCCTGAATTTAGGGCAAAAATCAATGAATTAAATAAAATTCCCAGTTCTTTGATGACGTTACAAATCACTAAACATTTGCCCAGCCTTAGCCAAACTCATCTTTGCAATTTGGCTTGTGTCTTTTTAAAGAAAAAATATTAAAAACCTTTCCTGATCTCTGGTAGCTGTCACTTAGCCTAAACCAGGACCACATCCTTTATTTAGAAGTCGATTTTGCACCTTTTGTCGATTACCACCTTTGCACCCAAAGAAACATTTTTATTGTAGCTTCATTATCAGAATTTGTTCTTTTTCATCATTTAGCCCAGCCTAGGCCTAGGAAGCTCTAATTTCCTCCAGTCATCCACTATGGATTTCATCAATAGCTGTGTGATTATTTTTCTTTCTGGGAAAGTACAGACATCATTCTGTGCTCACCAGACCACTACACAGGGACACGGTTTAAAGGAATAATGGCATTTCTAAGCCTTGCCAAGTAAGTGGCATTAGGCTTAATCTAAAAATAAATAACTCAAATGATAACAAATAGAACATTCTAGTCCCCTCCACTGCTGCTCCTCCATCCACACTGAACAAAGGGTAGGGTACTGGAAAAGCACACCGCACCCAAAGGACTCTCAGGATTTTTACAGAGCTGCATGTCACTCCTGCTACCTGCAACAATCTTGTGTCAACAGTAAATAATGCCAAGAAGCTGCAGCAAAAAAACCCACAAAATATATATCCTACAAGCCATGGACCCCAGATACATGGACATTGACTAGTGAACAGGGATTTGCTTGTTAGTGCTGCTTCAAGGGGAAGTGAGATTCATTGTCAGCTGAGAAGGAATGTGGCTGTTCCTACAAATGGGCATGTACAGGGCTACCACGGAGCCATCCCTCTCTGTAAGGCCTTTCATGCTCTAAAGTGCTCTGAGGGCAAGTGGGTCACCTGCTTTGGGACAGAGGGATATACACCTTCCTCATACCTGCTTTTATTGTAACGTAATACACAACTGGGAAAGTTCCACACGGATACACAAGTACAGGCAGGAATGAAAAACAATAAATAAAGAATACTTTGCCACTTTTCTAGCTAAATGACATAAATTCCAAAAATAACAAAGAATATTTGTGTGTCAAAAAGACTTAGATATAGTACAGATCTCACCAAACATTTGAATTTACTAATCCCCTTCCACACTGAAGCACTCACATTTCTAATATTTCTGAATTTACTGAAATTTCTGGATGCCCTGGAAACAGGACACAGTGATGCTCTGAAAGAGCATAGTCAAGGATTAAATGTCTCTATCACATTAACAATACAAACTAATAGAACAGAATTATAGGACTTAAAGAAGATCTTATAGAATAATTTAGATTAGAAGGAGCCCCTGGAGGTCATCAAGTCTACAACAAGAATATGCTTTTGAATGACCATGTTCTCTTGGACAATTAGGTCTCTTCAACAGACCTAGTGTAAAGAGTTTATTTAAAAAAAACCAAAAAACAAGAACAAACCAACACAACAAATAAAATGTACCTATTTATTACTGTACAAAAGCCTGAGAAAACATGCTGCATCTAAGATCAAAGTATTTATCTTCCTAAAAGCCAAGACTCATGGATATTTTCCTTCTACGAACTTGGGGAAAATTGAAAATATTTTCAGGTATAACATCATGTTTTTAAAAAGGGGAATGATGTAATTTTCTGTTATTCAGAAAGGTAAGTCAAAAGACCAATCCTTTAAACTCCCTTCTGCTTTCAACAAAACTTTATTAGGTTCAACCCACATTCTCTTACATCTTCCTTACCATATTCCCTTATATATTGATGCACCAAAATTGCACTTCAAATTAATTTTTGGTCATGGAAGTGTTAAAACATTACTCATGTACACTGAAAATGTAACATATTCTTGTTCCACTTATACTGAATTTGGTGTTAACAGCCAAAGACAATTTCTTGTGTTCCCAAGAAACCCTCAAGCCATCCAGACACATGGATCACTATAAATCATGCAGTGCAAATGGATAGCTGGACACTGCAGCTATTGAAGTCCAAGAATTTTTTCTACTGAATACTTTAGAGACATAATCTGGCTTGGAGCCACTGATCATATTATTACTTTTTTTGGTTTTCTTCCCACTTCTTCAAATTAAAGAACATTAAAGAAGACACAGAAATAGCCCTAAGTTACAAACCCCTCCCTCCCATAGATCCAGTTCCCAGAGTCAACAGCACATGAAAGTGCAGAAGAGTTTATTTGCTATGCCACAGTTCTATTGCAACACAAAAAGAGGTGCTTTGACCATGAGTAAGAAGCTTCTTATTACTGCTGAAGATTGTATCACTTGGATAAATTTAAGAGACATATAAAAAGAAGCAGCCTGAAGTTTAAAAAAATTAAATCAAGTGATCTTAATAAAGCATAAGTGCTTTTCAAGTCTGAAAGACCTCATAACCTAAGAGAAAGGACTATTAGATAGCACCTCAGATGGCTTTAGCACCTTTGAAGCAACAAAGAAGTCCAGTACTTACATAATAAAACCAAATTACTTCTGTAATTTCTACACTCCTTAGTCTTATAATAGCTTGACAAGCAAAGTACCTTGCCTGCAAACCAAGACCTTTCACAAATTAACCAGTTCTAAATAGAATGCCTAGGAGCACATCAAAGGTCCAGGCCACAGATACTTCAAAACAAGTATTTTTTTCCTCATTTTCTATGAATTATTTTGGCTCTAACATCACATAATGAAATACTAACAAAATATAATCCATTAGAGATTACTCCACAGATAGTCATCGTAATTATTTTTGCAGCTGTAAAGCAGATACATGCTTTGTTTTGTTTGCCTCAGGCCCTGGCAATCTTGCGTGAAGTTATAAATCTAAAATTTTCATCCCTTACTGAAAAAAAACCTATTTTTTTCTTTCCTGTTTTTCATAGCCAAGGCTTACTGTAAATTGAGAAAACATTTCCTTTTTAATTTATATTAGAAGTATACTTTGTAATCCATGACAGTGAATGCTTTTTGTTACTTAATGGTGAAATTTCACCTCTTTCTACATATATGCAGCTAGAATTAAAAAACGACATTTTAAGAAGATATTTGATTTTTTTTTTTTTTTTAAGAATCTTCATAGATATAACATTCTCCTCCCCATTTCTGCCAGACCTTGGTTAAGGTTTTCTAGCATTTCCCCTGATATTCTCTGAAATCCAATGAAGGATGATTGCAATCATCATCACAGCACAGCTGGGACAAGTCCATGATCTTGCTGTGTGAATTTGCTGAACTACTCAGGTTCAAAAGCAACTTTTGTAGCTCCACTTGAAAGTCAACTGCTCACACACCTACTTCATATGGTGTACTCTTCAATCCACTAAAGAGTTTTACTTTCCACAGAGAATCTTTCTCAGGGAAGAAGGGAATTGGTAACCACTTGAGGATAAATTTTTACTGATAAGCAACATACATTTTTATTGATAAGCAGAGATGGCACCAAAACAGTACTCTGTAAAATGCAGCACTCTGTGCTTTTTCTTCTTAAGTTCTTTGTTGCCTTCTATGAAAAAGAGTAGGGAGACACTATAGGGTGAAATGGGAGGAAGACAGGCAGGATTTTTTTGCCTATATAAACTGTGGGTAATTCAGAAAGGTTACTGTTGCATTTTATCTGTAAATAACTGTGATTTGCAAGGGACATATAAAACACAAGACAAAATAAACCAACCAGAAAGTTCTAGTCAATACTTGAAAAGAATCAATTTGTAAGGAACACACTAATTACCTTCAGACATTGTGGATATCATGCCTTAACAGGTGGTATCATTTAAGATCTGGAAATCAGAAAATTTCCTGCAAATTTTGATTACAGGTCTGTTCCAGTCCAGATGCTTCCAGATGCAAGATCAGTTCAAAGCAATGCACCAGAATATATCTGGGATTTCTAATCAACCAAGATCAACCAGCCACGGTCACCCAGTGAACAGAGGAAACGGGAAATGTTGATGCTTGTACTGAAAATTTCTGAATGAGACCAAGGCAATTTTAATCCATTTTAATTCTTATAAAAAGGCATCACTTGCTTCCCATTACCTCTCTTGCACCATCCCATACAAAACACACAATTTTACAAGTCTGCTTCTTAGAGAGAGACTGGTGAGCCAAAGTATGGCACAATTATTTAACAGAAGACATCCCAACAAACTCCACTCTTTCAGCATGAACATCATTTGATTCTTTCTTTGAATGTGCCCCAAAAATGGTGGAAAAAGAAAGTGAAATAAACAGAAGAAATGATCATCACATTTCTTTGAACAACTAGACCTCAGCTAATAAGAAAGTTTCCAACCCAAGCAAACAAAGCCCTCCTGACATCAAACAAGCTAAATACAAACCTTAGTGGCCCACTGCCCTGCATTTTGGCAAATTTTGTTACAAGTTGAAATAGATTTAAATTTTTTCTTAATATACACCAATTCGACTATTTTCATTAATTTAAATAGATAAAAAGTATTTCTATGTTTCTCTTTTCCTCTCCAACCAAAGAGCAGTATTTACAAACTAAGTTTCCACCTAATACTTCATTTGACTAATAAAGTATGATGAAGAAAACAAGAAAAATGAGAGCTTGCTTTGAAAGCCTGTAAGATGAGGGAAACAAAAATAGGATTCAGGAGGTTATATAAATCTTCTAATCCCATGAAGCTGTAATCAAAGGGAAACTAATTATTGCTTAGTCAGGATTGAGTTGTTATTCAAAAACAGAACTCTTCCTGTAATTTAGGCTCAGCAATGATCCCTTTTCCCCACTACCTACTGAACTTGTAATTCAAATTTTCTGAGACACACCAGACATTTTTGGCATTCAAATATAAGATGGTTGTCAGTTGGAACAGTGCTTCAAACCAGGTGCTTAATTTTAATTACAACTAACTTAAGCATCAGCCAGAATTATGGTACCTTGTTTAAAGACTTTGCTGGCATGAAATTTATACAGATGTCAGGATAAAATTTTTAATACATGCATGCCAGTAACAGGAAAGTGTTAGAGCACCTAATTAAGCAAAAAAGAAACAAACAAAGGTATGCATTATCAAATTTAAGTCAACCCATGTGTTACCATATTAGATTTTAGACCTCATTAAACTGTTACCTGGTTTGACCAGAAAACTTGATCAATTTCAAATGAGAAGTAATATTTCTGAAGAGACCTCCCTAAAAGTCTCCATGCAGCCATAAAATGTTAAAAACTTATTCCCTGAAAAAATGCTTTCTTTTCCTTTCTGGAGGTGTTAAAACCAGGTCAACATTGGTGTTAACTAAAATAAATAGTCATTAAAACGGAACAGAAGGAGTAGAGCTATAAATAGTCAGAAATTACTGTTGTGATCATCCAACAAGACCATTCATGTATTGCAGGCAATAATTCCATGCAGTGACCCAGTCCAGCAGTGCTGTATGGAATGCTTCAAAAGATGTCCACACTTCCACAAGGCTCCAAGAGGCTGGAAGGCACAGCCAGCATGCCCAGGGCTGCTCACTTCCATAATTTTCACTTCTCTGATGTCTCCTACCTCCAGCACTCTGACCTCCTGCTACCCCTGCTCAGTCAGACCGAGAGCCTACTGCAGGCAGGCAGATGCCAATCAGTTCATATCACATCTCTGATATTCTCTCAGCCTTCTCTGAGGCTCAAAACCCAAATGAGCACTGGACACGCGGCCACTGCTCCGAGCACAGCCCCTCTGTGTGAGAGTTCACAGCAAACAGTTTCCAGAGGAGGCTGCTCACTGTAAAGATGCTGATTCTAAAGCAATGAGCACCACTTGACACCAGCACAGCACAGATCTACCTTTAATCCTTGCCTATACATTTATGACCACACATTCAACACCATCTATTCACACAGTGCTGTCATACTCTGCTCTAAAATCTGCCCATCTACCACCCTAAAGTCTGAAAAAACAAAAGCATTTTAAAATCAAATGGTTTTTTCCTTAGCAGTCACATGTATTTGTATGAGTTATTTAGACCTTTACCTGAGTCTATGTAATTGAGATCACAATATTATACACATTTCTATTTCAAGATCTCCTTTAGTGAAAGAAAACAACCATTAAAACCCCTCAGTAAAACAAGTGTGTTTTTTCTACTTTATTACCACTGAGATGAACTAATTTAGTTTAAACAGCTGGTTCATAAATACTTCCTCCATGATATCACAACTGAAGGGTTAATGAATGCAAGAAAATATATCAAAAGGCCTTTCTTTTAGACATTGAAACAATTTAAGAACTGTCTTCTATTATTATGCTTGTTCTCATTTTGTCAATGATTTTTCAATTTTGGTAGACATTGTAAGAGGCATATAGAAATTTTAACAGTAATTTACATTTGGAAAAGGTAAGAGTGCTGAAGAACAGCACTTAACGTGAATGAATGAAAAAGAATTACTCAAAGAATTAATTAAAGAGTGAATGGTATATACATAATGCTTAGGTCCAGAAAACTTGCATTCCTACTACCCAGCAGAGTAACGAAGAATTTCCAGCAATGGGAGACTGCCTCTCATCAAACACGCAGATCTGCTAAAGATTTTACTTAATCTTGCACCACATTCTGCTGTAAGAGCATTAACAGATTAAAGGTGTCAGAAAGCAGCATTAAGTTCATGTTACCAGCCTGTGTAATTTAGTACAACATTATTAGCACCACCTGGCTTATGACACCAGCAGAGAGCACCGACAGTCAAAGCAGCAAAGAAACATGGCTTTGTTTTGGCTCTGACAAACAGAACCAAGACAACAGAGCTAAATATAAGTGACAGATGTAGAAAATAGCAGCAGTGAAATGAGACCACACCTCTAAAACATTAACAAAATGTACTGTCTGTATTACTGTAACATTTAAGTAGTTTTCAAACGGATTCTCTCCAAAAAATCATGGCTTTGATTGATTGTTTTTCCTCTGCCCATCCAAAGAGGACCTGGGGGTGCTGGCTGACAGCAGCTGAACATGAGCCAGGTTGTGCCCAGGTGGCCAAGAAGGCCAATGGCACCTGGCCTGAATAAGGAACAGAGTGACCAGCAGGACCAAGGGAGAGACTGTCCCCCTGCACATGGCAATGATTTTATTCCTATGTCCAATCCTGGGCTCCTCACTCCAAGGAGACTGAGGTGCAGGATTGTCTCCAGAGCTGGGGAAGGGCCTGGAGCACAAGTGTGATGAGGAGCAGCTGAGGGAGCTGGGGGTGTTTAGCCTGGAGAAAAGGAGGGGAGAGATGGAGGTGTTTAGCCTGGAGAAAAGGAGGCTCAGGGGAGAGCTGATCTCACTCTACAGCTCCCTGACAGGAGGTTTCAGCCAGGTGAGAGGTGGGACAGGACAGGACAAGAGGAAATGGCCCCAAATTGTACCAGGGGAGGTTTAGGTTGGGTATTAGGAAAAAGACTCTTCACTGAAATGGTGTTCAGACATTGGAAGATGCTGCTGAGGGCAGTGGTGGAGTCACCACAACTGGAGGGATGTAAAAGATGTGCACAATGGGCACTTGGGACATGGTTCAGTGGTGAACTTAATGCTGAGTTAACAGCTGGATTCAATGAGCTTAAAGATCTTTTCCAGACTAAACCATTTGATGATTCAATACAGCATCATTAAATTAGGATCTTTGTATCTATTGAAGGTTAATAATTACCATGTCTGGAAAAGTGTCATTCCCTAAGACACTCAGCAAATAAAAGACCACCCTGCTTCTAATCCATCGCAGTAGGAGGAAATCAAGGACTGCTGCACCAACTGGATCACATATTTAAAAGGTGCTGATGGCAAATACATGTCATATGCTTGAATCAAGCAATATGTTACACTGCAAAAGCAATTAAATATTTAGGCATTTGGCAATACAATTATGACTGCATAGAAAGACTTTAAAATAAATATATTTATTGTCATTCATTACTGTCATTAAGAAACTCCCAAATGTTAATAGAAAGGCATGCTTAAGAAGCAGGATTCAAGAAAATAAAAAAGACTTCTTTAAAAAACATTGGCTGAAAGTTACTGAAAACCATTACAAAAAATTAATGGAAACCACTCAGAATGTCTGAATTTATTTCGCTCATTTAAGATTTGGGGTTTAAGTACTGCCTGGAATCTTACTGGGCAGCATAGCTGTCAGCCTATAACAGTATCTCCATGTGTGGAAAGGAAATTGTAAATGGATTAGATGATGAATTGAGAATCAATTAAATGACCAAATCTGATAAGTCATATAAAGAGTAATTTTAACTCCTGTGAGAAAGGGTAACTGACAGGCCTCAGAGAGCATGCTGCAGCACTGGGAAACCTAATTAAATCCTGAAGGATCTGTGATGCCTCAGGCACGCAGCTCAGAGAGTATCCCTTAGGTTGATTGAAAATTGAAAATAGATAAGGAGAAGGGAACCCTAATTATTAATTTGACTGACTGTGTAGGAAGAGCAATCCCTCTCAATGTCTTCCACATATTATGCTCCAGGACAAGGCATCTACTAACTGTAACTAAGAATTTACCTCCTGGAAGAATAAATTAATTTCTACAGACTGCAGAGATTATTTCCTTTCACTTATCATAAATATTAAATATTTGCCGGTATTTTCTGGCAGTAGTAGCAGCAGTAGTAGTAGTAGATTCTACATTTTGTTTTGGGGTTATTTGAATTGTGCTGGATTACAGACAGTATTTTCAGCGTGACTAACACAGCATATTTCCAAATTTACAGACACAAACCAAGGAGTTTTAGATACAGCTCAGCCAAGAAGTGTCTTTCAGCCATCACAAACCAGTTTTCATAAGGCAAAAAAGAGTGTACATGTTTATATCCAGGGATTTGCCTGCATTCTGTACAGAAAGATTTTTCTCTCTACACTCCAAACAAAGATTCTGAAGTTTAGTTCAGATTCTGAAGTTCAGATCAAATTATAATGGAGAAAAAGAACCAGATTAAGAGGCTGCATGTCTGGGCCATCCAAATTACATCATAAAGAGAGAACTGAAATCAAAGAAGAGATATGAGACCAAATAAGAAAAAAGAAAAGGTGAGAAGACACTTCACCAGAACTCCAGTGTTTTCCTTAACTACTCACCAAATTTATTCCACTAGCGGAAGACAGTTCTTTTTCAAGGAAGAATGCAAGAACTACCACAGAAATGTCTCTGTCATCTAATTCAGAATAAAGGAATTCAGGTAGAAAGGCCAGAAGCAGCCCATTTAGCTGGTTTTCAATGAAAGGTTAAAGCTGGAATGGCAAATGAAGCTAGACTGCAATTGATTTTAAAGGTATTTCTCTCAAATAGCAGGCTATGCTGGCTTGTGTGGTGAAAAACTTCTTCCCACAGTTCCTAAGAGGGAAGCTCCCTCAGCAGGCCAAATCTGAAGGAACCTCATTTGTTGTAACCTGTGCTGTTGAAAAAGGGAGAAGCAACTGCTCCAGAGTCTTGCCAAGGAAGCTGGCATCACTTTTCCTGTAGTACATGAAAGACTTAAATGCTGACCATAGTTGTATGTTTGCTTATAATCATCCTTTTGCTCTGGAGGAGTAAAAAAAATTTAAGAGGAGAAATGTGCAAAGAACTAAAGATGCCCGTGATAAGAATTTTTCTGCAGTAGTTCTAAATCTGCATATGCCCTATGTTAGTGTTCTGCTAAAGGTGCTGCCTCCACACAGCAATTTTAGCCCCGTCCTTCTGCTTAGCATGCAAATTCTAGGGTGTTATAACTGTACCACTACCATCAACATTTTATGAAAGGACCCTATTTCCATGAAAAAAATCCCCATTATGCCCTTAAAGTGGTTGAAAAAAATGACATTTTAATATCAGAGAATATACAGTATCATTATCACACTCAAACAGCCAAGTGGCTTCTTTAATATTCCAGAAAATTATATTCCCCCATTACACATGAGGTCAAGCCTGAAACATCAGTCAGAGGGGGCAAGATGCAGGCACTTCATATGGCTGAGTGGCTCATTCTAAATAACAGCAGAGCAAAGAACAGCATTTGCTGGCACCACACACTACAGCAAGGCCACACAGCTGAGAAATGTTTCTGAACTATTACACACACTTTATTCTGTTCTATTGTTCTCTTATTGTATACAATTTTATTGTCTTGGCAGAACCTAAAACCACAGAGCTCCACTGTCTTTGTTCAGCTCTCCAGACTGCCATACAGCAGGATATACCTCAGTTAGATAGTAGATGGTTCATCAATTATACCCTGCATTCCCCAATGTGTGACTGCATCATCCTTGTGGTAATGCTGTCTTGTTTTTCACATCCTAAAACAATCGAGATGTAACTTGACAAGAGATCGCCACGGTAGAAATGGATAAACCATTTCAAAATTACATTTATGCCAAATATCATATACTTTCCAAATTACTTTTGCTGGTTTTAGAAAACAATGCAGGGAATCACCTCAGGGGAAAATGGCAGACAGCCTCACACAGAGGTCACAGAGAAATATAGTCCTCATCTAATTCAATTAACTGCTTTCAGTTAGATCCCAAATGGTACAGGCAAACATTTGTTCTATTTCAGGCCTATTCTAAGAAATGAATCATTCTGCTTTCCCACTACACAAAGGCACAGCAAAATATCACACACTTGATTATTTTATTTTTCTGAATTTGAAAAATCTCAAGACAGATGTCTTTATGATTTACAGTGACATCTTATAATTTAGGAAACCATCTGAAGACTTCAAATATAATAAAATTCTACGAAGAGCATTGCAAAAAGTAGCAAAGTTAATAGCTAAAACAATGAAAAATGGTTTTGAAAGCAAACAGACACACCAAATTCACCAAGCTGGAACTCTGAACTGCAGCTCTTGGAGATTTATATGCTATAGTAAATGGCAAAAGACAGTAAAATCATACAGAAAAGTACTTCTGCATTTGGACTCTCATGCTGGCTTCAGTCCCTATGAGATATTCGAAGGCAAAGTGCCAGTTGATCAATATGTTAGTATTTAATGTGCAGTGAATGCTACTGAGGAAAAATCAGAGAAACATTGCCTGTTAGCAGAGTGTGCTGTTCTGCTGGCAGGAAGGAGTGCATGGAGTTGTGGATCCCCCCATGTGGTAAGGCAGCAGCCAGAAGTCTGAATCAGAATTAACAAAAGGAAACAGAGGGCGATGCTCAGCGTGAACACCAACGCACATACAGCCAGGCAGATTTCATTACTGAAGATTTTAATTTTGATTAAATGCTTCCTTTCATATCATGTCCCATTCATTGTCTCCTACCCTGTGTTTTCATTAATACTTTAATACACAGGGAACATTAAGTTGCATAACTTCAGTGTTGCAGCTAAAGATAGCATCTTTAATAACAGCTACAAAAGAGGTGCTGGCATCCCCCAGTGTCCAACTTTGGGATGCTCTGAGGCACAGGGGGCTGGCTGTGGCACGCAGGACAGCACATCAGCACTCTACACCAGAGCAAAAGGAACATGGATCACTGCAAGTGACCTTAGACTGAATGAAAAAGGGACTTATAACTGCATCCAAGGCAAAGCAAACCAACACAATGGAAACAGCTGTGAAAGGCAAAAAGTATCACGGTAGCGAGTACTTATGGGGGAAGTCTGTGCAAAGAAATAAAGATTGCGTTTCCCTTTCTTTCACAGCCTGTGAGAAACCGCAGTACAATGAAACTCCTCAAAACCTTCCCAGGAAACTACAGCAGTAACATGAAATTTGAGTAATTTGACAGTTATCTTCTTTTCCCTTGCTTTTTGGTGTTTCTACCTACAAATGATGAAACTTAAGTCTGGACAAAACTCAAGAGACCACACTTTTTCTTGATTCCATATGAGCATGGGTACCCTCAGCAGAAGTACCTACACTAAATTTCCCTTGCCCTTGCAAACCTGAACTGTGGAGTGTATGGTGCCCTCCACAACAACCTACCAACTCTGTTAATTCAATTCCGACCTGTGCTGAGCAGCGTCTCCATGTCAATTTCTTAGATTTTCATTCAGAATTGTTATAGAGAGAAAAAGCAAATGTGGTATTGTGTAAGACCAGGATCCTTTCATTTCTCCATAAACTCTGAATCAATTTTCAAATCAGTTTAGTGGCCTGGTTCTTTTCTGTGTTTAGGCACAAAAAAGTAAGTTTGGAAACATGATGAGACCTGGTCTGGATGCCAAAATATGAATGTCATACCTTTTCAGGATGGCTTTAAAAAAGTAAATTAATTGCTATTAATTTTGGCAAACAGAATATTTAGAAGTCACTGAACTTGCAAGATAAAACTGCTGGTATATTCTAATAGTTCACTAAGAAACAACTGATTTAAGTGGGAGAGGAGTGGAGCAGGGAAGTACCCCCCAAAAATTATCTGGATTGCCAAAATCCTTACACTTGTTTTTCTGGTATACAATGTGACAACATATTTTTATTGCTAAAGGATTTCCCAGTAAATTAAAACCCCCATGGGTGATGGATGAAACTAGACCAGAAGATGAACACCAGGTTCCAACAGACCCACCTGGAGTCTTCCTGAAACACGCACAGTGCGGACATTTCAGGAAAAATGTTTCTCTCTATAAATACACCTCTTTTGGTTTGCACTACCTTGAAACTCCTTTCTGCACACAAAGACAACATACAGTAGAACTAACAACACTTGATATCATAAAAATTCCTTAAGAATATCCACTCCAACAATCTCAGAAATGTTAGTTTTAAGCTCACATTACAGTGTACCTATTGCTTAGACTTTGGGTAGTGATTACAAAACCACCAGGAACACAAGGACTAAACAGGCAATGTAAGCCTTATCTTGTCAGAAAACAAGAAAACACAAACCAGCAAATAAGAACCTTCAAAGTCACCATGCTCATTTATATATGAGAATCTAAAGCAAAAAGAGATACTGTCTTTGCTGGAAAAAGTGCTTTGCTGCTGTTTGTGTGCTTGAATGCAATTCATTGGCACCTTTCAGTAGATTCCACAAGTCATTACTCAAAAGCTTTCCTGAACTTTCAGACTGAGACAATACAGTTAGTTTAGGCAGAAAATGCTTTTAAATTTTAGACACTCCTAGTATTTATACAAACTGTAAGGTCCATATAAGTACTTGGTATTTGCTATATTTCTTGTTGGCTTTACAGTAATGAGATGCTTGTCTCAGAACTGAAATACTTAGAGTATTATGTAGTACCAAATTCACAATTATTTGTGTACTACTGCTACCTGATAAAACCTATTTGTGTATTTTGGATTTTTTTGGGGGGGAAGAAGAATATCTGCTGTGTCCTTACTAAAGCCACAGAAATAGTATTATATAACCACAAATCAAATTAATGGATGGACCTGGTCAAAAATGGGAACCCTTAAGAGTGTAACACAAAGCATGGGAAATAAAGGGAGTTGTAAAGAGTTTATAGAAGTTACACTGCTATCATAAGTAAGAAGTGCCATTAGGATTTATTCCCATTATTGTGTCAAACTTCTCTCATCACTGTATCTGTACACATCATGCCTGGGTAGCCTTTGCTATTCTAACATGTAAAACTCTATGACAGACAAAACTATCTGATCTCTGAGAGGAAAACAATTTTGAGAGGAAAGGGGTAGCTCTATACATATTCATTTAAAAACACCCAGTAACAAAAACCTCACTAAACTCTGCCAAGGTTCATGGAAACAATTGGGATTTGTATATACATCATTTGGATATGGGCCATTATCAAACTATCTAGAGAGTTAATCAACAGAGGACACTCTCAGCAAAACAAGACTGATGCTACATAATCAGAAACACCAGAGCTGTAAACAATGGGAATGCACATTATTCCCAAACAGCATAAATAATTTAAGACTTCCAGAACCGAAATTAATCTACATACCATTTGAAGCACACAGAGCCACCAATTCAGACAGAATAATGAAAGGTAAGGGAAAAACAGATGGATAATTAAAAAGATACTTCTCAAGTGGGAATAGTCTTAGCTTTGCACTGCTGGTAACAAGAAATAAATATCAAGAAAATCCTATTACACACATGTATATTTTATACGATTATTTTTTTTCCAGAAGGGATTGTTGGGTGTTTTTCTTTTCCTACACTCTGATTGGACAGTAAACCTGCTGTATCCATCAACATCTATCTGATTAACTCTTCATCTCTTTGAAGCATCATTGTTTTATAGGGCACTGTTTGCAGAGAGATGGAAACAATCTCATTTGCCCATATTTGAGATGAGCATTCTTCCTTTAAGCCCCAACTGGCCTAGAAGTCAGCACCCTTTCATCCCCAGATGAAGTCTCCACAGCACACTTCAAAGGAAAAAAGATACTTATGGCGTCTTAACCTTTCCTTTGAAACTGAATCTGTGGATCCAATATCATCTAGCAAGGCTAATTGCATAGTATGCAAGGGAATTACTATTATTTCAATATAGCCCACCATAGAGAAACGATGAAAGCTGAGGCACTGTTGTAACAGGTTTTACATAAAGACAGCACCACAAATACACTATGAAAGGCAAGTATCTTGGACAACAGGAGAATTTCACAAATTAACTGTATAATTATCTGAAAAATTATATTCAAATATCAGCCAGCTTATTCTGCAAAGAAAGCCTTAGGTGGAGAGACAATATAGTGAAAAAAACAAAAGAGAAAGGGAGAGGGGGATGTGATTTCATGGTTAGATGTTCCCATAGTTCTTTCATCTTATTAACTTCCTGTACTCCATGTCCTAATCTCCTTACCCTCCTTGAGTTTTACATTTTCCTATAACACAGATTTAAATTAATTCAAAAGCTGATTTAAGGTAAAGTAGAAAACACGAAAATCCAACAGAGAACGAATATGAGCATTTCATCATTAAAAAAAACCCCAAACATTTCTGATTCAGGAAACCACAGTGCTTAAAAGAGTGGCCTGTGCACAAGTAGAAGTATTATCTAAGTTTGGAAAACTCTTAGTGCATTAAGCAGCTTATACTGTAAGAATGCAAAAGAAAGATAACTAATTTAGAAACAACTACAATTTTTCATTTAGAAGAACAGCAACCTTCTATGCCTCATGAAAATTCATTAAAAATTCGCATGTTTCTTGAGTTCTATTAATGCACAAATAAGACAGAAATATTGAAACCTAAGTTAGAAGAGTGCTTAAACATGTCAGAGTGTTTCTGGAGCAACCATAAGTTTAGATATGCTTAAAAGTTTTTTTCAATTAGGGAGAGATCAGTCAGTTCTCCCTCTAAATGCCAAAAGCAGCGAAAAAGGTCTTGAATTTGGTAAAAGTGCATGAACAGTGTTCAGGTAAAAACCCAAACCAAGCCAAAAGCTCATCAAAAGCAAAACACAACAGAAAAAAAACCGTGAAAAGTCCTAAATAAAACTAACAATGTATTTTTTACAGAATGGGAGCTGCCTTTTTTATTACTTCCTCACTGAAGAGTGGAGGGGTGCAATTACACGACCTACACTGAGCACTGCTTTGTGATTTTGCACCAGGGACCATCTGGGTCAGAATGAAGCAGTTGAGCCCAAATTCACCCCAGCCTAGAATGCAATAAGAGCATCCAGCCCCACATGAGGTACCAGGGATTGAAAACAGCTTTGTCCATTTATGAAAAACATCATAAGGTATTTATTTTTGTTGTTACATTTACCATATGAGGTTGGAAAATAGTACATGAATATTTTTTCCACACACACACACATATCTGTATTCCTACACTGTCCACATAATCAGAACACTTTTTGTTTCTCACATTTCCAAATACATGTGGAGCACTAATGTGTGAATGCATTGCTTATCACTAAATAAAATGCATTTACAATTTATACATGTTTCCTTTAGGCAACATGATCAGTCAATAACAATCAGTCATGTTTTTAAAGGCAGCCAAGTTCTTCAGAAATGAACTTGATATTACTTGGTTACTTCAATAATTTTTCCATAATTGGAAATTATGGAAAATAATTATTGAATCTATTAGTGAATCTATTAGTAGCACCTACACTCAGCAAGCACTGAAACAATCATTCACTATTTTTAAAGACATTTGATGTCAGATATAAAAGTTTCAGAGGAAACAGCTATGAAAAAGAGCACAGAAAATAGGGTTACTTTTAATTATACACAGAAATTAATATAAGAGCACAGAATAACACATTATTGACGTGGTAATTAAAATATTGTATTCTGAAAGATAAATATATTAGCAAGCCAGAAGGACCTGGCCTTATTTTATTATGCTTTAATAGAGAGGAAATAGAGTTAAACAGATGGCACTCAGTATTTCTCAATGAATTCAGCATCTGTGAGTACATGTTGCATAAATGCCAATTAAAATGTGTCCGAGTAAATTTAATTCCCTTGCTGATAGAATGTAAGCCAACCTAGCTGGCTAAAGATCAAGGTTAACTTTAATCATCTGCTCAACTTGTAGCAAGTTGCTCTCAAATTGTACAGAAATTCCCAGAGAAATAATAAAACAGTGTTCCTATTGATTTGTATTCATTTACATTCATAATTCTCTTCTCAAGTGTTGGGACAAAGCACAAAGGGGACAAAAATATAGTACTGTGTGAATCATTTGACAAATCTAAACTGAAGAAATATTTCTTTGATTTAAAAAGCTTCTGCAGAAACATTCAGCAGAACTTCTCCTTTGGGCAATTTTATGAAGTAATTATTTTAGAAGTGACCTGATAATTTTTATGAGTCACACAAGACACTTTTTAATTTCCTCTACTCTATCACTGAAAAACGACCACAATATTATATTAGGTTGTCATCTAAATTTTTCATAGAATGCAAAGTGAATTTTGATTATTAAATGATCAAATAAAATAAAAAGAGTATATTGAAAAGCTAAAGCAATACTGTTAACGCAACCCTATAGCAGTTCTAATTTAATTTGGCATTTACTATCTTGCAATAAGGCAGAGAAGGACAGAAAAAACACCTTCGGTATAAAAACACCCCACCAAACACCATCCAAAGGCAAAATTCTGAAAACTTTGAGATTTTGTGCCATATTTCAAGAATTACAAAGTGCACTCTAGTGGATTTGTACACAGGAAAACTGAGCATCCACCCCATGAGAAAAGAGAAGGTATTTTTGTGATGGTCTTAGCCATCCTTAAAAATTCTGTATCATTGACTAAACTGGGGCAAATGTACACCAAGCAAAGCTTGGATCTTTTGCAAAGCTAATCAATTAAGTCCCTTTATACATAATCCATGTGTGCAGCCTTTTCCCATACCAATTATTTCATGCTGGCAGCGTTTTGTTGAGGGAAAAGCCAGTCAGAAACTATAAAACATACAGCCCAACAGCAAATGAAATTAAATGCCAGAAGTGCAAATTACTATCTAGGAAATGAAATCTGAACTATTCATGCATGTATACATGCTAGCAATAAATTAAATTATGGCAGTCAGGGAAAAGACCTAAATGTCATTAGAAAGAGTGCAATGGAAACAGTGGTGCCACAATAAGAAAATATAAAATGAAAGCTTTCCTTGAAAGTGGGAAAACAAAAGGTTTACTGCTGTTCTATACAATAGCAGAAATAAAATGACTCAGCAAGACCTCAATGCATTGTTAGATTACAGAAATCATACTGGATTTTGAACAGTTCACTAATTCAGCAAAATCCACTTCTTGGGCAGTTCTGCAAGACTGGCTGGGGAAGACATCATTGTGTCTCTTATAGGAGGTCAGTGCTCAACAGAATGCACACGAGAAGCCTCATTTTCAGACCTTTAATCAGTGAACTATTAGAGCTCTGGCTGAGGAGCACCTGGGAAAATCAGGTCCCTAAGCATTTTAATAACCACAGACAGTGGTTCTGGAGAGAAAGAAAATAAAAATAAAAACACCCAACACAAAGCCAAGGTCAGCAACAGACACGGTTCCTAAATTAAATTATGAATTGGGTAATGTCAGCAGAATTCTCAAATATGAAGGCTTGGTGTGCTACTCCTGACTGTCTTGTCACTTGTAGTGCTCTATTACAAGAGACCACAGAAGGAACACAGTAAAATAGTAAAATCTTAAGGTAGTCAGAGGTTCTGCAGTATAATATGAATGACTGATAATGTACTGGGGAAAGACTCACATGGTCCAAAAATAAGAAAACTCCTCATTCAAAGTAACATTACTAGGTAAGCTAATTTCTGAGCAGAGTCAGAACTGAGCACAGAGGAAGGCAGATGGAGAGAAAGACAGATGGACAAGGCAACTTGAGGGTGAGAAACACACAATGGTGTCCCCTTCAAGCCTTTCCTGGTCCCTGCCTTCACCTTTTGGGAGAAGCATTTTTGCTTGACTTACCTGAAAAGAGGATTTGTGGGCAAGAGCAAATTCCAAGGGCCAAATGAACAGCCCCCAAACACCAGATTTGTTTTAATCCCCTGCAGGAATGCACCAGAAGAGGCCTGTGTGCAGTGTTCTTCTTTTGTGTTTCTCAGGCTGTGCAGTTACTGCTGCTGATTGAAGCTGGGCTTGGTTTCTGCACCTGGCTGAGTTTCCAACCCCTTTCAGAGGCTTCATAATGAATTCTATCTAAAAGTTTCACCAAAGTCAGGATGGGTCCATTCCCCCAATCAGCTGATAACAGCTCAATACATCAGTATTCATCAGATATTCAACAGTCAGATACATCACAGCAAGCTGCAAGACTTGTGAGAGTGGGTTCTGAGCTTTTGATGGCAGAAGCATCTCCAGATTCGCAAACAAGATTCACTACTGATGATTCAGACACATTTTTCCCAAAGCTCTTGGAAAACAAAAGGCAGAGCACCTAACAGGATGGATCAGGCCCTACTAAGCAATAATCCTCACAATGATTGTAATAATACTTGGATTAGATTCTTCACTCCAGCTCGCAATGTGCAAAACAATACAATTCAACAATTGCTGCAATTCTTTGCAGATGCACAAAGAATAAGCACTTAAAGATTCAACTCAGCAGCTTCCATTGTTTTCTACTGTAACCATTGCTCTATTTATTTAGAAGAGGTGACCTTCTAGTAACCTTGTACAGTGGCTAGAAATGAATGGAAACTTGACCTCACTTTAAGACCTCCATAAAAAGAATTATGCTATAATGATTTCGCATCTTTATGTCAGCATGTCAGATAAATATTTTATTTAGTTGCTAACTGGATAATGCATTTTCAAAACAACTCACAATGCTGAATGCGTTTTTAAAATATATTGCTAAATGAAGCACAAATTCAACTAATTTTAAAATATTTAAATATATTTGACATTTAAGAAATATTGAGCATATTTTCCTTAGTGCAAATGCATTATGTATTTAAAAACTTTTAGCTGCCATTAGGAAGCAGTACCTATGAATAATACATTTTTTTCTGATGTCTTTTCATGTACACAAAAACATCAATTTGTACCTAGCTTAAAAGAAATCTAAATTACAGGTAAGCCATCTAATGTGTCCCTTACTACCTTTTGGCAAGATTAGTCTAATCAGAGTTTTTCCACTAAATTACCCAGATCAACAGAAACCTTGCACAATTATATCCTGCTCTCTAAAATAGCACATGATCTTTCCTCGTGTGGGTAATTGCCAGGGTGGAAAATTGCAGTGAGGATGATGGTACAGATGTTCTTTTTCAGTTGACCAAACAAAATGAAAGAAAACAAGGAATTCCTGTTCCATAATGAATTCTGTTCAAAGTCCACTGGTTTATAAACATTCGCACACACATAAAATATAACAGGAATCTTCAACAGATTTTTCTAACAGAAGATTGCATTCTTCTGTTGATGGTACAGGAAAAGATTAGGTTTTGAGGAAGAGAAAGTATTAAGAAAGCATCAACATGTGAAAAACAAATGTTCAATGTTTGCAACCTGTAAGAACGCACGCTAGGTTACTCCTTAAGTTAAAGCTCTTGAAGGGGATTTCAAAGCAGGATAGTTTCACTGGGGCCAGGCTTTTTCACTTGTGAGCATGGACAAAAGACAAGCAACCTTAGCACTGACAGAATAAAAAGAAAATCTGCTTGCACCCATAATTACTGCTGCCTTTCTTGATCCCCATGGCTGAAAGCAGCAATTGCACTTCAGGGGGATGAAGGGAGCTCACTGAGAGGGATGTCCCCTCTATCCACTGCTGCAGAGGATGCTCACACAAGGGGCAGCTCATGAAATCTGTTTCCCAGACCTCACAACCCCTTGCCTTCCTCCTGTCCTGCTCTTCCCTCCCCACAGGTACTTCCTGCCCTGTGTGCCTTTGGGAGCTGTTCTCCATTAGATGCTTGTTCAGTGAGATTGTACCAAATTGTTGGCTTTTGTTTTTTTCCTTATCATTAACTATTTTAAATTGTACCCAACACCCATAATTAAACAACACTGCTGTTAGAGTTGAGGATTTTTAACATCTAGATTATTTCCAGAACTGCTCTGCTTGTTCTTAAATACAAAGGAAGCAAACAAACAAGACCTAGCAATTACTAATTGCAATTACTAATTGCAATTGCTTTGCATTGGCTTATATCAGCATCAGTCTTCAATTATGGCAATACAGAGTGATGGAGATTGTTCTAGAGTACAGGGACACCCAAGAAAGGTCTCAAAAAAGGAGACATGGAACCAGGCAATGGTGGTGGAGAGCTTAGAAGAGCAGCTGTCTGAAGCCAGAACTCCACACAATTCTTTCATGTAAGTAACATTATTTTGCAATATTATATGCACTATTATGTATGAATATTCTGTATAATCTCTAACCAGGAACAGAGATGGAGCTGTTCTTCCTATCAACCTCAAGAATGTGTTTTATTTATCCTCAGTTAGAACAAAGTAATTGAAAACATCTGTTTTGATGTTTTAACAGTAACAAACAAATAATTATTGAGAGTTACAGATGGAAAGTGTAAATACACTAATTTTGAGCACTTCCTAGTGTTACCTGTCAGGAAGGGGGTCAGCTCCCATTTGTTTCCTCTACAGAGCACACAGCCAAAATTACAGGCTGGACTCACCCCTTGTTTTGCAGCTCAGCTTTATGGTAAACTGAGACAAAAATACAGCATCTTTTGTGCTACATTGTGTTACATTTGTCACTAAACCAGTCTGTCAAGGATCCATCACGCAGGGCAGGTTCCTGAAATGCTGAGCAACACTCAAAAAGCAAGTGACAAAGAGTCAGAAAACCCACTTCATTTCTATGTAAAAGCCTAACACCCACAGACTTAGTTGGTGATTATAGGATCTATCATCCTCTTTTCAAATATTTCCTGCAAGAGAAAGGAAGAGAGAAATACAATGTAGAGAGCAACTTATTCACTGCCTCATAAAGAAAGAAAGTAATTTGGATTATCTTTCCCTCTTTGCCAGTCCAAACCCCAGTTTGTGGCACAGGATTTTAGCCATTTGTGTCTGGTTAAGCTGAGCACTGAACAACGCATTTCTCTTTGCCTTGCCCTGCTTGAATCACTGACTAACTTCAACAAATATATGTTTAAATTTCAGGATTGTTATAATAATACTACTTAAACTGCCTCCCATAAAACACTGAGGAGGAAAGAGTATTAGCACTGACACCCACAATATATATGTTGGTAGCACACACAAGTTACCTCTCACACCCAAGAGGTCAGCAATTAAGTTTATTTCTCCTTGTGATTCATGGAGAAACTTTTAAAGCTGTCTTTCTGAACAACGTCTCACACACCAAGCATTTGGTTTATGTAAGCAATAAAATTGGCAGCTCCATCCTATGCTTATTTGTGAGTTGTGTTCTCCACAAAAAGTCAGGCATCCTACCAGAGTCATTTAGTTTGCAGCAGATTTAGGCTTCAAGCTGCTTTAAGTATTTGGTGTTGAAAATCATCTTGTTTTACAGTGATACTGTCAAAATTCTTTCCCTTACCAAACATGTCAGCATTTAATTTACTAAGTAGTACTTGTAGCGTACAATAAAACTATCACATTTTTGATGCCACGTTCACAGAAGCAGCTG
The DNA here is from genome assembly GCF_035770615.1 of Melospiza melodia melodia. Taxonomy (NCBI): domain Eukaryota; kingdom Metazoa; phylum Chordata; class Aves; order Passeriformes; family Passerellidae; genus Melospiza; species Melospiza melodia. The sequence continues at coordinate 135,206,871 of NC_086195.1, forward strand.
GATGTGCACACTACAGAATTTACGATGCTCCATGACACAAATATGGACTAAAATTTTGGTTCTTCCAAGAGAAGTGAGGTTTAATCAAGTATGTAGTTATCTGTAAAAAATTAGAATACCAGGATTAATTTACTTATGTTTCATAGTTTTGTCTAAAAGATTGCAAAAAATCAGCAGTGTTAGAAAGGGATTATTGTCCAGGTGTGAAATCCGTGACACCACATAACCCAGCACCTGAAGGGACAAAACCATTCATCAGCCTTTATAAATCTGGGAACAGACCCATGCTGATTGACTGCACTGTGCAAACCTGCCTTCACTTTCTCTAGTCTCAGGTTCCTGGCTGAAAAAAACCACATGGCTTCCCACACAGCCAAAGGTCACAAAGCATTAGGAACATGAGGGCTGTATGAAAACCTCAATTAGATGTAGAGCGTGACCTAGATCTTGGCGTAAATACTGAAACGTAGATAAACACTGAGAGGATTTAGATCACTGAGCCCTTCAGAAACTGAAATGGGTTTATGCTAATGAAAATCCTTCCATCCTCTTCATACTGCCACAATTCTACTCGCATATGTTAAGAAATTTAACTTATTCCTAGCTTTCTGTTCTTAGTGTCTTATGTTTGCCACAGGCAGACACATCTTCCTTGACCACATTACCAATATGTTAACCTGACAAAATGTTAACAAGACACTTCCACTGTATTTTCATGCCCACATTAACTTCTGACATAAAAGCCTGCAAACCAACCATCAAATAGACTTAAATCGTACTGAAACTGTACAACTGAGATTTTTATGTGGCCTGTTTATAACATGAAAAGCATTTATTCTGATATGGACCTGATAATTTCCATTCACCCGTTCCAATCGGAGCATGAGGTTAATAAAAGATGCAGATTTAAATAAGAAATACCATAATTGGAACCTCATCTTTACATTTGCTCTCATACAATCAAATCCTGCAGAGAAAATGTCTGTCAGGTTCCTGGGGCAAAATATATGAGGACTTCACATCACTGACTTTTATTTAATAATGAGGCTGCTGCCATACCTGGGCGTAGGCAACCATTTTTTGTGTGCTCAAATTAAATTTACATTCTTTAACAAGCTCCTTGAAGCCCTGTTGACATTAGGTGTACTCTAATTACTGCTGGAATTTAGAGGTTTAAGTAATAGTGTTAACTTGAATTCAAGTCAGATTGTTAAAGTTCAGTAACAGCCAACAGAGATGACAGGAAGGAATAGGACTGCGGTTCAAAATATTCACAGAGGTGTGAATATACTCTTCCATAGGTTTCTATGTCTCCAAATTGCCTAAACATTAATAATTTTCAGTAATAAGGCAAAGATTTTAAATTGTATCAGAACCTGCACCTACTATTCAGTTCCAACTAAGAGCTGAAGAAATCATTTTATTGCCTCCCATCCCTTTTTCATAGACAAAATCCCCAAAAGAAGAATCAACAGTTCCACATGCTTAAAAATCACATATCTATATATAAATATACAAACAAACATGCACATCCACACCACTTGTTTGTCAGCAGTCCTAAAAAATCTGAAAGTCCTGGCACCTCTCAGGATCCCAACAGTGGCTGTGTGACCTGATTCCAGATGAGTCCTTGTGTTTGTAACAACTTTCAAGGACCAACACAATAATCTGATTCTAAGCAAACCTGCTTGCAAGCATATTGTGGGATTATTTTTTTTCTTGGTGGTTTGCTGTTGATTTTATAAAAGTAATTTTAATAGCTTCTTTCACAGGCCATCTCCTATGTAATTTTCCTGAGAGCATTTTTCAGGTAAATCATGGCTGCGATTCTGTAACACTGCTGCAAACTGGTTGCCAGACATTAAAATGTAGGATTTTTATTTAAACAAAGGTATGGAAAAGAAAAGATGAACTGCTAAATTAATGCCAATCACCAAAAATATGGCAAAAAAGCAAATTCAAAATTTGAAGATGAAATGTAACTCCTTGTTAAGGCATTGAATAATTATCTATGATTTTATATTTGGGTACACTCATAGATCATACCAAATGGAAAAGCATTGTATAAAACCACCTCCACAAAAAAGACAATTGCTCTTTTACAACTGTTGGTTTTGTTTTCTTTGGTGGAACAGGTTGGCCTGTTATGATTTTGAAGTGGTTAAAAACTGTTTCTTTAAACAAACTTGTAGCCCAAGGACAAATGCATTCTTATGTGTAGTGAGTGCAATGTGTTTCTAACAAAACCAATAAACTTTCATGCTAAAGTGCTTTACCACCACAAACAGATGATTCCTATACTGTATGAATTAGGTAATTTTACTTACTCTAGTACATGTTCTTATTTAAAATATTGGATTTTTGAAAACTCCAACTCTGCTCTACATTTAGTTTTGCATCAGGCAGTTACAATTGAGTGATCAAATAATTTTGTGAACTAAAGTTAAGCTTACACCTAGATAAAGTGAGTGACTCTTGGGTTTGTAACAGCAGAACCTCCACAGAAAGAGAGCCAAAGCAGTAATTTATAAAACTCAACTCCATTTCAGTGACACTAAAATTACTGAAGGATTTATGAATAGTTTCTCTCCTTGTTCCACCCAGATCACTGTGTCATCTGGGTAAGGCTGGGTATTCCACCTAAACTAATAAAGCTATTTACTGAATCTGAACTAAGTGCTGAAGTTTACTTCTAATGAGTGTTGACTGATCTTGGCTAAGAAAGTGAATTAGAACACACATAGCTGAGCCAGACAAGTCATCACTAGTCAGTAAGTCCCCTGGGACAGAAGGAAGAAAAATTGTTTCTCAGCTTATTTTTTTTTCTGAAGGATCACCACAAACGCTCATGTTGATAGGAGCACTATCTTGACATCCTTTCAGAGCTGTTCTTAGCACTGGTAATATCTTGCCCTGCTGAGAATTTTTTTTTACAAGTTAAAAAATGAAGCCATTTTAACAGCTCGTTTTGGTTTTTATCTATCCAAACACTTACAACACACTCATCACCCCCATGTTTGCAAGGCTGTGTTGTCACACAAAGGATTAGTGTGCAAATCCCCCAGGGCCTGCAGTGCTCCACATCAAACTGGTTTCCAGTGCAGCAGCTCTGGGGTGCCAAGGGGCTCTGTCTGCTCCAAGGATGCTGGATTGGTGCTCTGAGGGTCCAGCTGGTTTGACTCAGCTTCTCCTGACACCCTGAGCAGCTCGAGTCACATCTCTCTGCCTCCATCTCCAAACAGAACAGAAGCAGCATTTCTCTCAAAACCTATGTCTAGAAAGCTGATAATAAAAACTCTGTATCATGAGCATTCTCAACAAAAACAAACTAAATATCACCAAAAGGTTCAAGGTGTTATCATATGCCTTCTACCAAATAATTCCATAATTCCTTCTACCAAAAAGCAATGCTGTAAGGATTTTATGTCACCAGCAGTGTCACTCTCATGAAAATAGGAAAAATAGTCTCAACCAAACAAACATAAAGTACCATAAATTTTAAAGTTTTGCTGCCTTCACTCAGTTAAAGTTCATGAAGCTCACAAAAAACAGCAAGGCAGAGGGACAACACTCTGAAGTAACTCAATTTACAGTTTCATGTGTGCTTACATTTGCACTGCTTTAATTTGGTTTTGGTAAATTTTACAGCCACTCTCACCCCGTAATTCTCTCCATAGTTTAGCTGCCTTTAAAATAAAAACAATTCATGTAATGTGTTACAGAGAAGTGCTGCTAGAGCCACATAAATCAGGCCTTCTGTAAAACTTTTTAGGTGTGAAATCAGAGTGAAAACAAGACAAACTCTTCCAAAACAATATTTAAAGGTTCAGTCTTATATTTCAGTTGTGTAAGTTGCAGCTTCAGTGACATTTGGCTACAAAACAAAAAATAAAAAAAAAAAATGGAAACAAAACATTATTTAAAGGTTCAGTTTTATATTTCAGTTGTGTAAGTTGCAAGCTCCAATGATATTTGGCTAAAAACAAAATTTAAAAAAAAAGTAAAAAAAACCAAAAAAAACTCAACAAAGCCATAGCAAAAACTCCATAATCCCTCAAACCCATACCCTCTATTTGGCAATGACAGATATTAGCGGCAGATGATTTGGAATACAACACTGCTGGGACCACATTATTCTACTGACCAATACCACCACACAGGAAGCTGGAACTCCTCAAAGGCTATTTTAGAGACATCAAAAACATTGGCAGCCTAATATTGTGATGATAATACAATAATAAAAATAGCATCTCTCTTAAAGTAAAAGTGCATCTGCTAAGCCTCTTTTTGCAAAGGAAGCAGCTCCTTTGCCCCTGAAGATTTTCAGCTGAGACATGTATTTGCCTGGATACTCATAAAAATAAGCAAGTATCACCTGCCATGGTTTTTTAAAAACTATATTGTGAGAATGCTGGTTCTTTATAACTATACTTTTTGTTACCTCTATATTTCCCAGATTAGGATCTAAAGCCAAAATATTTTGGGTAAAAATAAAAAGCCCCTCAACACTGGTGGAAGTGTTGGAGGAGGTAATTAGCTTGTCCTTGGCATACAAGCTTCAGAGAACCTGGAAAAAGTAGAAGGAATTGGGTTTTCCTCTAATTGAAACCTAGTATCCAGATAAACTTGCATACATCTAACCTTTGTTCTCTTACTACAAAGCTGCTCAATTACACAAGGAAAATGGGGCACAATAAAAAGCTAGGGCATCTATTCACACCACAGGAATCCATTTTAATTATTCCCACTAGCAGATATGAAGTATTTCCTAATGCAAATGCTGGACTCTCAGAATGCTCACATCAAGGAGCTGCACTTCAGAGGGATCAAGTACAAAAGGGTTGCATTTTACCCTCAGTTTAAGCACAGCATTATCTGATTATCCTGCTATGGAACTGAAAAGGCACAGTTTTCACTAATCTAAGTTTTCAGCAAAGTTGTTACAGATTTCCTAACGTGAAATATGAATATGCACATCAGATTACAGCAAAATGTAGCTATTTCTGTAAACAGCCCAGGAACACAACACAGTACATTCTGCATTCATTCATTCATGGATCTGCCATTGAGATACAAGGACCTTTCTGCAGGCCTCAAGCATTTTAGTGCTTTAAAGACTGTTTTAAACAAGAGACTAAATTGACCTTCTAATGATTTCATCAGCAAGTCAAAAGATCTTTATGGCATAAAATTCAGACCTGAAGATTCAACCTAAGCCAAATTCTTACCTTTAAAGTCCCTTCCAACCCAAGCCATTCTATGACTTTGATTTATGGCAAACACTGAATGAAAGCTCTGAGTTCCATCCCTGCTCTCTGCCAGTGCTCCCTGTTTGACCTTGCCCAAGGTGCTTGCCATGCTCTCTTTTCTTTAGCTGCTCTCACCAGCCTCCTTTTCCACTCCCAAGTTATCCCCAGTGTCTTCTCAGGTGAGTAAAAAAAGAGGCAGTCTCCAAGCAGTGACTACAGGATCAAGTACTGCAGAAATAAAAAAATTATTATTGTCTGTGTTTTAAAATAAATATGAGGAGAATAAGGCCCTGAATTTACAGATTGCCATACAAAGAGTCCCTGGAATCTTCTCAGAGCCTGTGGATTCTATGTGAAGTCCCTTGAAGCAGTGACTGGGTGCCCAAGCACACATCTGTCATGAGGAAAAGCTTTTATTCCACTGACAGAATAGGAAATAGAGTTTAGGAAAGTATCTGTGTATTTTCATTAAAAGCATCTACCATATGATCTTATGATTAGGCTATACTAAAAAAAAGTCACAAAGTTTAATGGCAGAGGAAAACTGGGATTTACACAGTCCTCCATTCTATGCTAGCAATCCAAACATTCTCATTTATACCAGAAATGGTTTGGTTGCAGATCACACTTATAAAAGTAAATTGATTCTCAATATCTGTGGTGAAGGAAATACATGCATATATAAATTGTATTTACACATATATATTTCTTCATCCAAAATCTTAGAGCTAATGTAGAGCTTTGTTGTGAACTCTGGTCAAAGGCCCACTTGAACACAAAGAAGCCTTTTAAATATTACATTTTTTACTTGATATATAATTCAAAAACATGTTGGATAAATGAAATGTTTTAGACAAACGTGGCAGATTCACCAGTATAACTTCTGTGCAGAGACATATACACTACACATCTTTGCCATACACATAGCTCAAAATTACTACCATGTGCCAAATAAACTTTTACAGATGTTCAGCAGCAGAGTTCAAAGAAACTGGATTGTGTCTTCCTTGATATATACCAGCCAAATGTATAAAAACAAAGACATGTCAAGGTATCAAATGAAGTGTCCATTTGCTGATGTTCAGATAAATGAGACATGCAGAGCTGCTGATATTCTTTCTTTCCCATTACTTGAATTTCATTCAAGTAAATGATACTTTGCAGTTATTGTGAGTTTCCATCATGAAGCATTCCAGCTAAGCTATGGCATGTTTTAAAGTGACTTTTCCTTTGGCTTTTTCTACAAAACCCCTGGATATTTCTACATTACATGTGACATATCCCCCTGAGAAACTTCTGTGTGCACACATAGAAACTGTCGCTCTTTCTCTCAGCATTATATCTATTATTTAGAGAACAACGCACTCTTTTTAGGGTGGAGTCACTTTTTGAAATTTGATCACAAAATAATTAGGGTTTTTGCTTGGTAAAACCAGTAATATACTAGAAAAGGTTAGTCTTAATAAGGCATCACCTCTGCTTTTATTTTTTATTACTTTGAAGGCAATTACACTGCAAATTCCTGTAATAAATCTAAAAATCTTCTAATTAAGTCTGTAACTGTACATTAAGTTTAATTCATCATGTCCTGTTGACCACTCACACGTTCCATACTTGTGTTCCCATTAATACATTTTCCCTTAGGCTATGTCTAACATTCCTACCTTTTGAACATTTGAACAACTCCAATAACTTTTAAAAATAATATAAAAAAAACCCCAAAAAACTCCACAAAACTTTCCGCCTTCACCAGGGAATGTTTCCTTTCTTCTTCTTCACCGTGGATTTCCCATGTACCTCTCTATCCCTAAAACACCCCCATGCACACACTCCTAAATTACACTTCCCTCAGGTACAGGACAAGCAAGATTCAGTCCCAGAATAGTGACAGGTTTGAAGTATAATATTTCACAGCCAGTCAAGGCTGGAAAGAAAGGCTTTTTAGTGTTTAGTGAGCTACAACTTCCCTTTCCAATAAGAAAGATCCTTCTCCTACTCTACTGTTCAGTTTCTCACTATACCCATGTACACACATTATATATAGATGTGCACCCAGTCTAATATATATCTCTTTTTATACATCAATCACAGGAAGATTAAGCAACTTTTAACGATTTCTACAATCTGTTGCTTACAATTTTCCTTTATTTTCTAGTATCACAAAAGTGGATCTGTTCCACAGGGGGGAAAAGATGAGAAATACCACCAATGCAACTAAGAAATAATTTAAGGGAGTTTTCTGAAGCCAGATTTCTTTTCCATGTAAGTTTTGTCATACACTGCAAATTTATGTAACATAAAAGATGTAACTTAATGGTTTTATTCTCCTTTCCTTAGGACCAACTGCAGAAGTAATTTACGGCTTTCACACCCAATACCATCCAAAGCTTTTGCCAATAAAAACTAGCACTAACCTTTCATGCTTTCTTCCTCTCTTAAATCTAAAATTTCCTCTCCTAAAACAGAGACTAGGGTTATTACTACTAAAAAAATGACCATGTTTTGTGTGCTTTTTTTTTTTTTTATAAATTGAGAATTCATCAGAAAATACAATTTTGTGAGCACCGAAATTAATCAATTCAGATAAATTACAGATTTCTCTCTCACAACCAGTTACTCCAGTACCTAACAAGGTACCTTTCCATTAGTTAGGTCATTTCCAACATCTCTGTTCCCTGGTGCCTCACAAGGGCTGAACTCATGCATGCTACTTCCTCCAAAGTCTCTCACTCTCCAGCTGTCTTTCCTAGGTGCCTGCATTTCAGGAAATTTGTAGGAATGGATTTTCTCAGAAACTAGGCCTTGTCTTCAGATTTGCTTGAAACTGGGCAGTGAGTTAAAAACCCTGTTGTTGTGGGAAGCACTCACATTCATGTGGATGCACGTGTGCACGCACAGTGTAATCACATAAAACTCATTTCCTTCGGAAACCAGGCTCACAACGATTTAGCAACAGCAGATGTGAGCACAGTTATGGAAAGCAGCTGCATGGGTTTTCCATGAAACAAACAAACATAAGGTCAACACACATGCAGGTTCCTTTAACAAAGCTCAACTGGCAAGCCTTTGAAATATTTACATAAATATTTTAAATATCCTCTTTCTGTGGCAGAGAGGACATACATCTTGACATCAGTTCATCTAAGGCGTGTTTCTTATTTTCTCTGCGTCTAATTCTTCCCAAATGAAGTCGACAGAAGCTTTATTTTGACTTTCAGATCTACAGTCAGGATTTCTTTCTTGGACTATATTGATAAAATTTATCTGGGTGTGCTCATACTTCTTGTTCTCTGACTGCACTTGTATAAATAATATTTTCATATATATTTCATGCAACGAATATATCTCAGCTACTCCAAAATCTATCAGTGACAAAATACGTAAGAAAATCTTTGTAACAAAATGAATTAGAACCCAGAGACATTTGGAAACAAGTATCCCCACAAAACAGCCCTATGGTTTTAACTAGGGAGATGAGCTTTCCCCTGCTTCTGACAATGGAGCACAGTCTGGGCTCTCTTCTGAGAGCCATTCAACAAATACTTTGCTACATCCAACTTCAAAAGCCATCTGGAAATTATACTGGGGCATGTGTCATCCTGGTAACAGAGAAACAGAAACCTCTGAGGGGCAGCACAATCCAGCCCTATTGTCTCCTCTTTCACTATGCAAGAGACATTTAATCCACAGAAACCCACAGCTCACCCACCTTTTATACTCCTCAGTTGTCTCATCTGCTTCAGAAAGCTCAAGAAGAAACCAAAGCAAGGCTCTAATTAACCAACCCCCTCAAGACATCTCATGCTCAAGAATCTGTGCCAAATATGAGTTTATACATGGTTTGACAATATTGGGTCCCACTACATCACAGAAGCTACATTTCCTTTTCAAGTGTTCCTCAAGGAAAGCTTCCTGCACTGAACTTCCATAGCTGGAGTACTTCAGCTAACAACAGTGCCACTTGCTGGATTTACACCACTTCCAGGACTAAAAAGAATTATCTTAATCTATGAAAAATGCAGTAAAAGATAAAAAATTCAGCCACATTTTGAAGTACTTTACTACTAAGGGCTCAGTTTTGCAGTGTATTGACCAGTTCCATAGGATATGAGAGGGTTTGGGCTGTTACTTTTAGCTCTGTGGCTGACCTTTTGATGAATAAAATACCTACCCCCCCTCTCCCAATGGGATCTAGAAATAATAACAAATTTAAAAAAATAAACAGTCAGAATTTTAACAGCTACCTCAGTTATGGGCTGCTTTCCCAAATCTCCTTTTTGTATGAAGTGAGACTCAAATAAAACTCAAATTACCTTAGCATGTAGATCTGGGTAAAAGTTAAAAGAGATGAAGAGAGAAATGCACCCACTATTGAGTGCACTGTCAATCACATCTCCCCAGCCTACAACTTGAAAATAAAGACCATTATTAGGATTTACAGTGAAGCACAGATACTCTACAGTACCATAACCTCTCAATATCAGAAAACAAACAGCTTAAGTTCAGTACAGCCTTGGTGATTACCAGACACAGGGATCAATTATCTAAACTGAAATAGATTCAGCTCACTCTGAAGTCTCCAAACACTTCTTTGCTTTTCTGAAAAGAAAAAAGTGTCATGTACTTTTACTTGTCCAATTTCTATTTGGTAGAACTGAGAGCATTCCAGATTTGAATAAATAAACCAGCTGTTGAGACAAGGGCTCTTAAATTGAGCGCAATTCTCTAAGTGTCTGCATGTATCCCTGCTTGAAACACCATTCTCAGTTCTGCTCCTTTTTCCCATTCTGTCACATTTGATCCTTCACAAATGCTGGGGGCTCAACTGGACTATTATTAAGAGTTTTATTAGTAAACATTTCTTAACAACATGTGAGATTTAAAGTACTTCAGTAGAGATGACAATGCACTGAGAGCTTTGCCTGATAAATGCATGACACCTCCAAGGTGAGCACCTGCTCTTCCCTTTACTTAAGGAGGGGAGGGAAAGGCAAGTTCAAGACAGAAAATGAAGATACAAAATGTAAACATCAGAATTAACTCCATCTAAGATGACCTGCAAACAATTTAATTGCATTTTCAGCAAAACACAACTCATAATTAATGAGGCCACCAAATTTGCTGAGACACAAGTAGAGTACTCAGAATAATTCTGGAGGCTTGTTTGCTGTTGATGCTTATCTGATGTATTGGGAATATTCTTAGAAGGCATTAATCATGGAAGGAGGTTGGTCTGAGAAGTTGGTCTGCAGTGTGCGTGCTTGAGAGATGTTATCAGTGAGATGTTTCTCCCTGCTGAGAAAGATTACTAGCACCCAATCTTCATTAGTGTTCCGGATTAGAATGGTGTTCTAATGACATCCTCTTGCCTTTTATAAAATTCAAATTCTGATTTTGTAAGCACATGTCTACTTTATTTTACTTTGCTAGAAGAATATACTTTGTGTTTACAATATTGTAAGATAAAAGAAAGACTAACATGATCTTACAGCTATCAAACACATTATTTCCTAGAAAGATATCCCCATCACACCCTAAACCATGTTAATATTATTTGGTGATTTTTGTCCTCCCAGATGTGTTCTGGATTCTTGGAACCAGGGTGTGAGTTTTTAGCTTAAAGGTTGCTGTCAGAGCAATGAAATGCCGCCTCCACTGCAGCTCACAAACTGACACACAACTGCGTGTACTGGAGAACACAAAGCCAGGTCACAATGCCAGCAGCCCCACTTTGACCTTGCAAGACAATTATTCATCCCACTGAAAAGCCTAGCAATACTTCCTAAAGTTTATTTGAAAGAAGAGGAAAAAACTGTCTCCAATTGTTTTGGTTGGTTTCATTTGGTATACTCATGCATATAGAAAGCATTAAAAATTGGCATAGTGTGCATTTCCCTGCAGTAAAACTCACAAAAATGTTTTCTTTGCCTTTAAAATGTTACTCCAGCCCCTATCTAAAGAAGAAATAATGACTATACATTTTTCCTAGTTTATGAAAGCAAAAGTAAACCGAAACCTTAAATGAAGGAAAAGTTCTGCTTCCTTAAGTGAATCCTTAAGGTAAAGCAAATAGAACTGATTAGATAGATAGATAGATAGATAGATAGATAGATAGATAGATAGATAGATAGATAATTT